>NC_142874.1:70683054-71285746 GCF_051225735.1 Oryctolagus cuniculus
CCTGCCACTGCTTCTAGAGCTAGTTCAGACTTGGACAGACTAAAAGCCATCCCTTTATTTCTGCCTTTTAGCTTCTAAAAAAGGATTTACTTATTTATTTGAAAAATCAGAGGTCAGATTTACAAAGAGAGCAGGAGAGGGAGAGAGGGAGAGAGAGGGAGACAGAGAGAGAGGGAGACAGAGAGAGAGAGAGAGAGAGAGGTCTTCCATACACTGGTTCACTCCCCAGAAGGCTGCAACAGCCACAGTTGGGCCAGGCTAAAGCCAGGAGTTTCATTCAGGTCTCCAACATGGGTGCAGGGGCCCGAACACTTTGGCTAGCTTGTGCTGCTTTCCCAGGCCATTAGCAGGGAGATAGACAGAGATAGGAAGTGAAGAAATGGGGACACAAACCAGCGCCCATATGGGATGCAGGCAACAGCTTTACCCATTAGGGCACAACGCCCAACTCTATTTTTTTTATATATATTTTTTGCAGATTTATTTATGTGTTTAACAGGCAGAGTTACAGACACGGAGAGAGAGAAATTTTCCAACTACCGATTCACTCCCCAAATAGCCTCGACAGCAGCGGATAGACCAGGCTTAAGTCGGGAGCCTGGAAGTCCATCTGAGTCTCCTCCGTGGGTGGCAGAGGCCGAAGCACTTGGGCCATCTTCTGCTACTTTCCCAGGTGCATTAGCAGGGAGCTGGATTGGAAATGGAGCAGCCAGGACCTGAACCGGCGCCGATATGGAATGCCAGCAACACAGGCCGAGGCTTAACCTGCTACACCACAACTCCACCCGCTACTTCTTCCTTTTACTGTTTTAGCAAAAGCCTGCCTCTTTTTGTGCTGTTTGCCTTAGTCAACTTGGTAGTCTGGCAACTACACTTCCTTTCCCCTAAGGATTCTGCGTTAGCGTTGCCAGCAGAGGAACTCAACAGGATTTGAGAAGCAAATGAAGGCTTCAGCCTCAGACCTGGTGACAGCAAAAGATGCAGAGGAGCCTGGCCAGGGGTCCTCACTGGCCCTTGCTCCTCATTTAGTCTTCCCAGCGATGACCCTGCTGAGCCACGGCAGCCTGGCTCCAGTCCCTCCGTCGCTCACCGACTCTGTGCAGCCACCCAAAGGCAGCAGCTTCCCAGGTGCTTCACCGGCTCCCCTTGTCAGTCCCACCCCAGCAGCCCGATGGGTTCAGCTTCTCAGATTTCCCTGCGAGCTCTGACTTGCTTACCCAGGCCAGAGCCTCAGTCAAGTCTGAATTGAATGACTCCGTCTCCAGTCTTCCTGCCCTCTCCTCTGGGTCTTCCGTGCCCCTGATCCTCCCACAATTGAGTAAGCTTTAATTCCTATAATAAATACCTCAGCCCACACTCCGAGCAGCCCTGCTTCCCTGTAGAACTGAATGATCCGTCTCTTTCCGACTGGTCCCAGTCGTGCTTCCTACAGCTTCCCACGATCTGCGACTCCAGTGCCTCCCCGAGGGCTTCCCAGCCCTGGGGAGCTGACGGGGTTTCTCACTGCAGATCTCCCTCCTTGCACATCTCCTCCGTAGCCAGCCCTTCAGCTTCCCCTGGGATAGGCTTTCGTGCCCTCTCACATCCAGACGGTCTCTCTCCCAAAAGCGCAGGGTAGTTTAATCAGTTTCACTTGCTTAAGTGCAGCTTATTCATGCCAGCTTTTGAAAATCGTTTTTCCTAGGGCTATAATCCACATATTTCCCCCCAACTGTCACATGTGACCAGCCCAGTGAACAACGGGCAGGGGCCAAAGACAAGTCGCTGCTGTTAGACTCCTCTTCAGGGTATGATTGTCAAGTCCAGGTTTCCACATCACCCTGGTTCAGGAGATGTGGTCAAATTAGATAGTGCAGAGGCCAAATAAATAAATAAGGATGTGTCACCAGTGGCTATAAACTTGGGAGGATGGCTGCATCACCGCTAATGGAAACAGACACAGGGCAGATGGCTTCCACGCTGTATGCAAGATACACACGATGATGATTTAATTTGATGCGCCTTGCTTGGATTGAGGTGCCTGGAGAAACACCTGACCTAAGCGTACATATTTAAGTCATTTGCATAAAAGTGATACTTAAATGCCTAGGGGTAGATTCATTCCTTGAAAGACAATAAAAACGGAAAACCAGGAGGTCAAGAATAGTATCTGTAGGGGGCCAGCATTGTAGCACAGTGGGTTAAGCCACCGCCTGTGACTCCAGCATCCCATGTGAATTCCAATCCAAGTCCTGGCTGCTCTGCTTCCAATCCAGCACCCTGCTAATACTCCTAGGAAAGCTGCAGAAAATGGTCCAAGTCCTTGGGTCCCTGCCATTCATGGGGGAGACCTGAATGGAGTTCCAAGCTCCTGGCTTTGGCCTCGCTCAGCCAGCCGTTGAGGCCATTTGGGGAGTAAAGCAGTAAATGGAGGATCTCTCTTTCTCTCTCTTTCTCTCTCTCTCTCTCTCTCTCTCTCTCCGCTCTGTAACTCCGATTTTCAAATTAATAAATAAATATTTTTTAAAAAAATAGTACATTGTTAATGTCTGTGACATGTGCATATGATCTTCTGAAAGTTAGTTGCTGCTCCTAGCACATTACTATCTACACATGAAAAGTTAAGGTCAGAAAACCACATCAATTTGGATCTACAGGTCTAGGAGCCACCCAGATAGTTAAGAAATCATATAACCTTGATTCTTCTACTATTGCTTCCCCGAGCCCAGTACTGTTGAATAAGGAAAATTCTGTGATCTTACACGTGCTATTGTGAATGGGAGACTATGATGTAAATTATAGAAGTTGTGCTATCTGATCTTGACCCTTTGCTGGATTGGATTTTTTTTTTCCACACAGAAATGCCTTTAGAATTTGATCAATATGTGTACAGCTCTTTAAGCAAGATTAGAAACAACTCAAACATCCATCACTTGGAGATTGGTTGAAGAAATTATGCAGCTCAAAAGTAATGAGAGTTATTCGCTTATACTGCTAGGGAGTGAATGCTAAAATAAATTGTATAAATAAAATTGAAATAGAGGAAAATACGCATAGTAAACTAACACTCATCTAAGTGAATATAATGGAAAAATAAGTGCCAATAAATATTTGCTTCAATAAAAAAAGAAAGATAAGCCATGAAGTTAAAAAAAATGGAAGAGTGGGAAGACGTAAATGGCAGTGAAAATTCTTTGAATATACTTTGTTTTACACACCTTTTTAAAAATTAATGCCACTATCAAAAAGATGAATGACAACCAGTGTTGGTGAGGAAGTGGAGAAAAGGGAACTGTTGTATACTATGAGTGGAAGTGGAAATTAATACAGTCATTGTGGAAGATAGCATAGAGATCCTTCAAAAATTAAAAATAAGACTGTCATTTGATCCAGCAGTCTCACTGCTGGGAATATACCCAAAGGATATAAAAGCAGTGTGTCAAACAGAAGCCTGCACCACCATGTTCTCTGCAGCATTATACATAATAGCCAAGACATGGAATCAACCAAAATGTCCATCAGTGGATGAATGGGTAAACAGAATGTTTTATATATATATATATATATATATATATATATAAATATAAATGTATAAACATGTATATGTATAAATGTATAAATATGTTTTATACACACACACACACACACACAAGATTTTTCCGCCATAAATCAACTCACTACCACTAGTTGTGAAAGGTATCCATCTAGTATTCATCCAACCTTCTCTCTGGAAACTGCTCTTCAAGGATAGCCAAACAGTTGGTATAGGGAAAGTATTTCAGCAAATAAATAAAGAATAAATGATAGAATATTACAGTTCATCAAAGCTGCTGATGTCACACAAAAAGGAGACTACAGATAAGATGTGTATCCCATTTAAAAACGTGTGATTGTTTTTCCAACTCTGTTTGCTTTTTCTTAGCAGTACTTACTGAAGCTAAGAGATGAGGGAAGCAGATGGAAATATAGATGGAACAAAACTGGCCAGGAGTTCATGATTGTTGCCTGTGTGGGGTGGGTAAACGGGGGTTTATCACATAGTCTCCCTAGTTTTCTGTATGTTTGAAATTGTCTATAATAATTATTTTTAGTTGATTAGGATTTGAAACTAAATTGCATAGGTTTGAATCCCAGTTCAGCCACTTGATAGTGATGTGATTCAAGTTGTACCACCTCTCTGTAACTTAGCTTCCCTATCTGCAAAAATATGAATGCTTACTGCCTCAATGGTTGGTAAGAGGTTAAATTAAGTGATACACATAAGTGGCTAGAACAACTCCTGAAATTCGAAAGCACACTTAGGTGTCAGCTACTATAATATTTAGAGTCCACGACACTGGTTGAATCCCTGACTGACTTAGAGTTTCTGGGCTTTCAAACCCATAAGAGGGCCTCATAATAAATTGTCATTCCTTCTTCTCGGTGAGGAATATGTCATAAATCCGATCTCCATCACCCACACAACCACTAAACAGACCACAAAGACTGGCGAACTTTGAATTCTGAACATGTTTACAAACGATCAGGGCCACCGGAAGAGAGGCTTCAGGACAGGTCACATCCTCATCTACACTCAAGGCACCAGCTCCTCTCTCAACACCACCTCTAGGGGGCAGCCCAGTGTGTCTCACTGCGACCTCTAGTGGTAGTGTAGAAAACACAGCGAACCTGAGTCAAAGAGCCAAGATTCTCACCTGTCTGTACCTCTGAATAGTTGTACAACCTTGGATAATCAGATTTTCCCAGAATTTAACTAACACAAAGTTGACATTTTTGGAATTTCTTTCTTGAATTCCTTTTTGAGACTATTAGAAAATTCTTTTGTGCGCCTTTTGCTCACGGTCAATCTTCAGACTTCCAGAGTAAAACCATGATCACGCAAAGTCAAAAATCACTTGAATAGGGGCAGGAGCTATGGAGTAGCAGCACATGCAATGCTGGCACCAGTTCAAGTCCCAGCTGCTCCACTTCCAATCCATCTTCCTATTAATGTGCCTGAGAAAGCAGTGTAAGATTGCCCAAATCCTTGGACCCTACACCTATGTGGGAGACCTGGAAGAAGTTCCTAGCTCTGGACTGACCCAACTCCAGCCATTGCAGCCATCTGGGGAGTTCAACAGCAGGTGAAAGTGCACTCTCTCTTTCTCTCTCTCTCCTTTTCTCTCTTTTCCTCTTCCCCACATTTGTCTCTCCATCTCTCTATAAACTCTGCCTTCCAAATAAATAAATCTTTTTTTAGAAAATCACATGAATGGGGTAGATAATATCACTGACTTCAGTTTAGAACCAGATGTAACTACAAATAAGGATGAATATTAATACTAATATTAATATGCTTATTTTAGGAAGCACATATTGGTTTTAAAAATATTCTTTTAAAAAAGCAGTGACAAAATTCTTTTTTCATTTATTTATTTTTATTTGAAAGTCACAGAGTTACCGAGAGAGAGGGAGAAACAGAGAGAGATCTTCTATCTACTGGTTCACTCCCCAAATGGCCACAACAGCCAGGATTGGGCCAGGCCAAAGCCAGGAACCAGGAACTTTCTCCAGGTCCCCCATATGGGTGGCAGGGACCCAACCTTTGAGCCATCTTCTGCTGCTTACCCAGGTGCATTAGCAGGAAGCTGGATCCAAAGTGGAGCAGCCAGTATTCAAACGAATATGGGATGCTGATAAAACAGGTGGTGGCTTTACCTGCTATGCTACAGATGCTGGCCCCTGACAAAATTCTTAGATTAAACATAATAGCTCCTTTAGAAAATGTCTGCCTTAGAAAACTTCTTTGGGGTTTGTTTACTAATTTTTCTTTAAACCAAGTTCATTATTTTTAAATCTCACCTGGAGCAGGCCGGCGCCGCGGCTCACTAGGCTAATCCTCCGCCTAGCGGCGCCGGCACACCGGGTTCTAGTCCCGGTCAGGGCGCCGGATTCTGTCCCGGTTGCCCCTCTTCCAGGCCAGCCCTCTGCTGTGGCCAGGGAGTGCAGTGGAGGATGGCCCAGGTGCTTGGGCCCTGCACCCCATGGGAGACCAGGAAAAGCACCTGGCTCCTGGCTCCTGCCATCGGATCAGCGCGGTGCGCCGGCCGCAGCGCGCCGGCCGCGGCGGCCATTGGAGGGTGAACCAACGGCAAAAGGAAGACCTTTCTCTCTGTCTCTCTCTCTCACTGTCCACTCTGCCTGTCAAAAAAAAAAAAAAAAAATCTCACCTGGAGCAGAACCACAGTTTTGTCATTTACAAAGGACTTGAATGTCTAGGGTTTGTCCTTTGTGAAGGTGTAACCATATAGATAAATTTGCAAGTCAAAAATCACATTCCAATAGCACAGCTTTAAGGAACTCATAAGTACAAGGAGTTAATTCAGTTGTGTTTCACCCTCTGTGAAATAAGGGTGATAATAGTGCATCTGCTTCATAGCATTATTTCAAGGATTAAAGAAGTTAATATATGTAAAGTATTTAGACAAACTACCTAACAATAAAAGTCATATAAATATTAATTACTATTACCCCTGTTAATACTTCACTGTTTTCAATTCTCAAAAAAGTAAATGTCTCTCATTTAATCTCAGGTTTTTTTATATAGTCAGAATCTTTTTTAAAAAAATATCTATTTATTTATTTGAAAGTCAGAGTTACACAGAGAGAAGGAGAAACAGAGAGAGAGAGGTCTTCCATCCACTGGTTCACTCCCCTATTGGCTGCAACAGCCAGAGCTGCGCCGATCCGAAGCCAGGATCCGGGAGTTTCTTCTGAGTTTCCCACATGAGTGCAGGGGCCCAAGGACTTGGGCCATCTTCTACTGCTTTCCCAGGCCACAGCAGAGAGCCGGATCGGAAGTGGAGCAGCCAGGACTCGAACCGGCGCCCATATAGGACGCTGGCACTGTAGGTGGCAGCTTTACCCACTACACCACAGTGCCGGCCCCAAGTTTCAGTTTTAATTTACCCTGGTTATGGCAAATGCAGATTCATATTACTGAAGGCACACACATGGTTAAGGATTTGGAAGGCTCTTGGCGCGTTTTCAATGTTTAGGCAGGGTAGTCTTATCTACCGAGATAAACTTATATACAAAGAAATTGGTTTCTACATAAGGGCTCCAACACATACATTAATTATAAGATGACAACATCCTGTTGGTTTCCAAGAAAATGTCAATAAATATCTATCAATCAATCAAATATTTTTTGCATGCCAACTCTACCAACGGCCACATGTTAGGAACTACGGAAATACAAGGACAGAAAGGGCATGAGACTCATGTCCAAGGAGCCTGCCTGTTGAAGAATGGAGGGAGCCACAGGTGCATGTGAACATGGATGCCAGTTTAAGGAGGCACATGGGGAGAGCTCTGGGCGGGAGCGCAGTACCCAACGATGAGCTCAGGAGAAGAGCACAGGTGCAGGGTGGGCAGAGAAGTCCCCGAGGACCACGACACTTCAAAGACGCTTTCCAAGAAGACGGTCTTGCGCCAAGGCTTCGGAATGAGTGAGAGCCTCGGGACACGGAGAGGAGGAAGACGGACGTGAATAAGGTCAAGAGACATTAGGTAGCCATTCAGAGGTAGACACCGACTGACGCAGAGACCCTGCGGGAGAGACAGCTGGAGAAGGTACTGAGAGTCTTAAAGAGCAGCTTAAACTTTATCTTCCAAGTGATGTGCAGGGACAGGGCTTCCGGACGAAGTTGTGGCGTGCGGAAAGTGCTATGTTACGAGAACTTCCAGGATGTGGGGTCGCTGCAGGCTCCGATGACTGCAGTGTCTGCAGATGTGTGTGTCCGTGGCTCCCTTCTCTCCGTTTGCAAGAACTGCAGGGTCCATTTGCCTGTGCCTCCAGCACCGTGGGTTCATAAAGCGCCTCAGGCTAGCCTTCAGCTTTCGAAAGAGTAGACTGAGGTGTCAGGTGAGTGAGTGGCCACACACCAGAGTCTGCCTTGTTCTCGGAGCATGTGGCCACGTGCTCCTTCCAGATTTGGTCTATGGGCTCTGGCAGGCCTGAAATCCCCGGAAAAGACGTGTCCAGCTTCTCTTCCTTTGACACAAGAGTTACAAAAATAGGAAAGCATTGCTTTTCTCTTTTCCTCCTATAGTAAACATATTTTAATGCTTTTCCTGATTATCAAAATAAGACATGCTTATTGTCAGAAATTCAAATGCACCAAATGCAAGGATCAGAATACCAACCCCTCTAACACCACCACCCCTGATATCGTAGAGACCCTCTTTGTACCTCTCTTCTTGTGTAGAGACACATGCATACATTTTGTCATTTTCATCACTCTATTGGCGTTGTGTTGCTAATGGGAGTATTGTATTATTTATTGTGCTGTTTTTCAACCTCCTTTCTCCTTTGTTAGCCCTCCGTGGTGCCCTTCACACAGCCAGCTTCACACACCCAGCACACATCTTCTATGATTTTACCCTCTTATAGGCATCCTAAGCTCGTACCTATGGAGAAATTTCCTCTAACTAATGAATTTATTTATTTATCTGAAAGAGGGAAAGACAGACACAGAGAGACAGAGAAAACTTTTCTGAGGGCTAACTTCCCAAATGCCTGCAACAGCCAGAGCTGCGTCAAGTCAAAGCCAAGAGCAGGGAACTCCATCTGGGTCTCCCACGTGAGTGGCAAGAACCCAAGTACTTGGGCCAACATCTGCTGCCTCCCAAGCACATTAATAGGACGCTAGATTGGAAGTGAAGTTGGGACCCAGTCCTAGGCATTTTCAAGCTATGACTTAACTTGCTGTAGCACCACAATGCACTCCCTCCCATAGGAAGGATTTTTATTATCATTGTTAGATTTGCAACACTAGTATCCATTCTATGTATTCCTCCAAATTATACATCATGGAAATTGATTATACTTCATGGAAATACCTCCAAGTTAAAATTGAGCCATTGCCTTTACTGTTTCTTGAAATAATAGTAACTGATATTTATTAGGCACTTATTATGTTCCAGGCACAGTCCTAAGATATGTTGCCTATATGAATTCACTTAATTCTCACAAATTCTAGACTAGCATCAGTAATTTTTAAGGTTTATTTATTTATTTGAAAGGAGAAACAGAAAGAGAGAGAGAGATTGTCCAGCCACTGATCCACTCCCCTAATGGCCGCAAGGGTTGGGGCTGGGCCCAGCCAAAACTAGAAGCCAGAAACTCCATCTGAGTCTCCCACATGAGTGGCAGGGGCCCAAGCACTTGGGCCATCTCCTGCTGCTTTCCCAGGCCAGAGCGGAGAGCTGGATTGAAGCATAGCAATCAGGACTTGAACCAGCGTTCCTACATAGGATAACAGCATTGCAGATGGCAGCCTAGCTTGCTGTGTCACAGTGCGAACCCCTAACTTGTACCATTACTGTCTGCATCTTAAGGATAAGAAAACCGAGACTCGGGACCTGCATATCTTTCCCAGGGCTGCTCCTTAGACAATCAAGGTGAATCCCGAAGTCTAATGCCAGAACCATGCCAAGCTCCCTACACCACACTGCCTAGCCTAGGATGGCAGAGCTCCCTACCCACCCCTGACAGGCATTTTCTTTTATACAGTTGTTTTGTTGTTACACGAATGTTACACTAAACAACCCTGGACACACATCCTAAGGCCTGCATGTTTTATTTCTTGCATTCAATAAATATTTAGTGCCAATGTGGCGCCAGGGACCATTCCAGATGCTGAAGTTCCCATGGGGAGGGAGACGGACAGGGTCCTCGTTTCCACAGAGCTCACAGTCTGGTGGGACAAGACAACAAATGAATGATTCAGTCAACCAATGAGCGAACAAATGAGCAACAACAAAAATAGGAGATAACGGTAAGTCATACACACAGAGTTAACAGAGCACAATGTGAAAGTCCATGGGTGATAACTGTAGATCATTTTTATATAGGAGAGATCCCTGCATTAGATTGCCAAGTTGAAATGATATATGTAGTTTTGATTTTAATAATTATTGCTGCTTTCCTTCCCAAAAGGCAGATTTCCAATAATTCTCATTTTTACCCACAACCGAAATGCAGATTTTAATAATAAGTATTTTTTTGTTTTCCTTTTTTGACTGTCTAGGAGAACTTGAAAAGATTCTTCCTTATCAGTTAACTGCTGGCCTATTTTATTATTATTATTATTATTATTATTATGTGAGTATAGGGAGACAGAGATCCCTTATATGCTGGTTTACTTCCCAAATGCCCACAACAGCTGTGGCTGGGTCAGGCCAAAGCCAGGAGTTTGGATCTCCCACCTGGAGGGCCGGGACCCAGACACCCCAGCCAGCATCTGGTGCCTCCCTGGGTACACATCAGTAGGAATAGGGAATCAATACTTGAGTCAGAACGTGAACCCTGCACTCCAATGTGGAACACAGTTATCCCGAGTGGCATCTTAACCAATAGGCCAATGCCCACCCCATTTAACTGACCTATTTTAATTGCAACATATATAAATATACATCTGCTATAAGGTAAACACGTAAAATTATATTATGTAAGCACATAATGCACACATGTATTTCTATGAAACAAAAATGCGCATCTTGCGGAACACTCTCAGAAACGCATGCCCTTGTCTGTTGGTAAGGAGGAGGAAGGGTTGTCTTGTCTCGCATTCTTAACACAGATTGCAAAAGAGTGAACATTTTTAAAAGAGAGTTAAATGCAACTAATTTTTAAGACACAGAAAAAAGGCACGTCTCATAGGTCGAAAGAGACTCCCCTAAAGATAAATCTTGATAAACATTAAAAAAAAAAAAAAAAAAAACAGCCCTTGAGGAGCTGAAGTATGTTCAGGAGTGGCAATCAAAAGAATGCCACCAAATCTCCCAACCGTAGCCTATGGGGTCAGACTCCCCACACATCTCCTACCCTCCCTTAGGGGGCCGCCTGGTTATCACAGGTTCTCAGGAACTGTCATTACTTAGAGAACTCATAAATGTGCAACAAGAATTTTATGGGAGAAATTGCAAACGGAAAAACTTCCAACCACCCTCAAGGTAGAGAAAGGAGAGCGCAGTGCACTGCCTCTCACCAGTCCCACCACCTCTGCGGCCACTCTGAGGACACGTGGGGCAGTGGGGGGACACCTTGTCTCTGTAGAAAGCCCTGCCTCATCTGCAGGAGGGGATGCCAGCCTCCCACCTCCATGTAACCTCTCCCTGTATACGGCTGCACGCTTCGTGTGTGCAAGAGAGCAGGGTTTCAGTGTAACCGTATTCCACAAGCAAAAGCAATGGAAAGAATTCCAAGCCTAATCTTTTTTTTCCCCCCTCCCTTGAAATTTGATCATATTCCTAACTTTAGTCATACTGCCTGGTTTCCTTTCCTTAATGGAGTGAAATTTATGTCTGTGATTAGAGAATTGGCTGGGGAAAACCATTTGAGTTTTAAAAGTTATATGTTTTAACAATAATAGATATGGGAATCCTGGAAGAAAACCAGTGTGTTTTGGATGTTAATACAGACATCATAATGACCTGCTATTTCCATCCAGAGTTCAGGTAATGGCGGGTATTAAACTTATTGGGGTGAGGGGGTGGAGGGAAGGAGACAAGACACTGAGTTGAAAGTTTTCACAAGGATAGCATAGTGATAAATTAAAAATTACAGCCTAGATGTACGACTATTTTGGCTAAGATATCTGAGGGTTATTTTGAAAATAAGTAAGGTGCCAGGCATTAAAAGAGTAGCTTTCCTGGACATGCATTTACCACAATTACGACGCTTGTACCCAGCACTCACAGACACAGAGAAACAAAGAAACGCTCCTTGCTTTATGCAGCGTGCACATTCCTTAATTTGACCAATTTTTTTTTCCAGTGCCTCAGGGAAACTCACTGTCCAGGAGACAATGTGATCAGACCTCTAGGGGAAGCGAATCAAGGCAACGAAATGCCCTTCACCAAATCCCTCCGGGCTGGAGGCTGCCGGGGAGCGGCCAGAGCTCTGTCCTCACAGCTGCACACACCTGGATGGAAATCCCTCGACCTGCCTGCTGTGGGACTGGGAGCAGTTACTACAGATTTCTGAGCTGCAGCTGCACAATTCAGCGCCTCCCCCCAGGGTGCGTCGTGAGCAGGAAACCGGAGAAGTAGGTAAAACAGGGAAGACAGTTCCTACATTTTAGTGCCTTCCTGCTTCCCACTCCACTGTTATGTTGGCTTTGAGATCACTGAATTGGAAGAAAGGAGTCCAGGAGCAAAAGAAGAGGCAGATGTGGGGTGAAAAGCTGTGGTTGGCACTTGGCAGAACGGCCTCAATTAAAACCCCAAGAAACGCCACCCATACCTGAAGCAGAACCTGCAGCCAGCACCCTCCTCCAGGGAGGAACGCTTTTGCAGTGTGACTAATTGCCTTCCAATGCTTTTCCTTTCTGAGATTTTCAAGGCAAGGCCGACCCCTTCATTTCGGCAGCTGCTTCTTGCAGTTTGGGGACACGACAAATACTTTGTTTATGTCATTCATTTCAACACAGCTCATTCAAATATTATAGGCTGGTGATAGTCTCCAAGTTCGTCGTAAATATTTATCAATTCCTACACCATGATAGTTTAAAAAATATATTTTCCAAGACATCCTGAGCTTAACAAAAAAGAAAAACCAAATGTGTGACCCCCAAGCTGGTCATTTAAGAACATAAATTCTCAAATGTCACCTTAGCATATAACATCGTCCATAATACGTCAGAAAGCATGTTTCAAGAACCTAAGCAACTCTTTAGGTCTCAATAAGTTAATGAATCGTTAACGCACAGGATTGAAAGTCCTATAAACAAATTGTCTCGCTTGCATTTTCTTAGGGACTCATTTGTCAGCTCCCACAAATGCGCAGGTGACTTTGTTTGGAGGCCCACTTTTCACAAAGGAACCAAATGTTGGTGACTTGCCAAGAATTACAGGCGCATCTCCAAGCTGGTAAGAAAAACAACAGAATCACCCTGAGGTGTCGATGCTAAGGTAGCCGGCCAGTTCATTCACTCCATGTGGGGCTGACTCTCACACCCAGGATGAAATTTCAGAGCTTCGGGCCCCAGATGGACCTTGAGGATGGCCCCTGAGCAGCTGAGACTGCCGGTGGCAGCATTATCTGCCTGAGGCCCAGCGTTAGGGCCACAGGAGGCAGATGCAGTGCAGTTGCACCCCCCCCCCCCAAGTCTGAAGCATGCCTGGGATCCGGTAGGGAGTAGTGTGGACTTCCAGCCAACGTCAAGGCCAGTGTTGTTTTGCAGATGGATGCCTCTTTCGAACAGAGGTGTGTTCAAATCAGATATGTGTTGGGAAACCCAAGCCCTGCCTCGTAGATCTAACTGACGATGGGAAAACTGTCTTCGTTCAGGAATTTAAATTACCCAATCTCACTGCACCACCGAGTGAGCCATCATTTGGCAACGGGCATACTGAAAATCATCTCTTTCCTTGCTCTCTCCTTCCCTGAGACATAACTACAGAGTTAGCAAGGTACCTGGTTTCGTGGACAATTTGTCACTTTTTTTTTAACTTGTAACTACCAACTACTAAAATATTTGAGACTCTCTTTTTCATTCCACGCTATAAAAACAAATCATTCATTTAAGCTTTTAAGAATCCAATTTAATCAAGGAGAGGAAAATGACACAAACCATTACTCATGTAATAAAAGTCCACACATCCAATAGTCCCCTGTCTTTAAACCTTCAACCAGTTGCTCTGGCATCATATAGATACATATTTAGATGGTTTCCCATGGCACCAATCCCCTGATAAAAATGTTTAAGTGAGATTTCATACCAACACGGCTTTATGCTAGCATTTCTTAAACAAATGCAGAAAAATTCCATTATAGTAAATTCTCTGCTTCCCACTCCTGCCAACATCCACTCCATCACCACCAGCAGCCCCAAATTGCTTTATTGCAGTGGAATTATGTTATAATGCTAAATTGCCATAATTCAGTTTCCAGGCTAGAGGAAAGAGCCTGCATACAGTCAGTCTTTCAGAGGCAAATTAGCAGATGAAAAGAGGTGCATTGCAGGAGAACTAAGGGAATGGGGGAAGGCACTTTGTGGGGAACAGAAGGAAGTAACCCCCACAGGCTAGTTCCATACCCTTTCACACACCACCCCCCCTTGTGTACTGCCAGGTTTTGTTTTCCGGGACACAGAGATGTTTGAGGTAGTGATGTCTGCAGAAAACTTGATGACAGGGCTAAAGAACCTTGGTGAGAAGCAGTAGTTGTGGCATCGCAGCAGGTTAAGCCACTGTGGGTTGAATCACTCGGGATGCCCGCATCCCATATTGGGACTGCTTTTCACTTCTATTCCAGCTTCCTGCTAATCTATCCTGGGAAGGCGACAGATGATGGCCTAAGTACTTGGGCTCTTGCCACCCATGTGGGAGACCCAGATGGAATTCTTGGTTCCCAGCTTCAGCCTGGACCATTGTGGTCGTTTGGGGAATCTTGGTGAGTTTGCCTGTGGCTCCTATCTTCTCCCCACTTTCCAGACGCCTCAAGACTCAGCCGGGTGCTCCCCGTGTGAAAAGTGACCCACCCCGGGAGCGAAGCAAACGTGTTTTAGGACACAACTGCTTGTGGTAGGCAGTGAGAGGAATCGCATCAAGACGGCAGCTTTCCGACCCGACACGGAGACAACACCGCTGCGTCCCACATCCGCGTGATCGGGAATCCCACCTCCAGTCAACATGCGGTCTGAAACATTGCGTGCGGAGTCTAACGCGCCACACAGGACGGGGCGGGGGAGGACGGCCCGTGTCAGTGTCCTGCGCAGGGCATGCGGACGAGTGAGAGGAATGTCCAATCTAACTTCTTCCTGTAGCTCTTGCTCCTCTTTAATCAAGCCCACATGTGGGACACCGGGAAACTAAATGTGGTGAGGAGCGAAGGATTATAAAAATGTTCACTTTCATCCTACAGATATGAGAAAACAAGAACATATTGCCATTACTCGACAACTTTATTGCTCCAAATAATGCTTAACACGCAGTAAATCAGTGGAGACTTTCGCGGGCTGTGTCATAGGGGTGCCTCCCGCTCGCTCTGGGAGGCAGCCCCTGTGAGTCCATCCCCGTGCCAGGCGGCCGATGGCCCTGGGTGGGATGGAGGAGAAAGGGCTGCACACCACGGGAGGCACAAAAGCCCAATCTGCTCCCTGGGGCCAGCCGAAGTTCTCCCACCCCCCAGGCCCTGAGCAATCTTTCTTCCCTTCTTAAGAAATGACAAAAATCAGGAAATATTACTTTGGCTTGCAGGCTTCTGTCCTGGCCTATCAAACCCACAGAGAAGCCCCAGCAAATTACTGGAAACTGCACTTTGAACTTGGCCCTTGGCAAGGAGCCCAGTCAAACAGAAATGTAAAAGTTCCTTTCCTCCGCAGGGCCCCTGCACCAGGGTGTCCCTATAGACGCTCCAAAGCTGATTGCAACAGGTTGGAATGAGGCGTCGAGCCAGGAAAACAAGCCCTGACCAGTATGATTTCCTACTGCCTGTGTTGTTTCTTAAAAAGGTTTTCTTTGGCTTGTTCTCCCTCGTTCTGTTGGCCTGCATTGCAGGCTCAGGTCCCATCGAGGAAAAGACTGGCACCACTTGCAGAAAATGCTTAATCCTTGTTTAGTTCCTAAAGGGCTCCATCAAGCCCACCAGTAAGTGTAGTAGTGTTGGGGGCACGGTTGAGGAGGGACTGGTCAGGCCAGTTGCTAAGCAAACACTTAGAACACCCAGGAATTGACAAGTAATTAGCTTGTAAACCCCCGCAGATACTTCCACCACCGACAAGGGAGAGGCTCTCTCTCTGCCCACCAGGCTGCCCTGCACAATCTTAAAATAAACCAACCACAGGCACAGTCACACAATGGACAACCCCACAGTGCACGGCTCGCTATGGGTTTCTTCCGGGGAGGAGGGAACAATCAAAACACTGGCGTCTTTCTAGCTCTGGTCTGTGTCTCTCTAAGAAAACTCCATTTGCACAAGCAAATAAACAGACTCATTATAAAACTAGGAAGAGGTCAACGAGAGGCAGATAAAACTAAAGGTTAGACAGCTGGAGAAACAAGTCTCTCTCGCAGCTGCAGTGGGAGCTCCTAGGAGGAAGCCACACATCCCTCAGGGATCTGTCATGAACCTGTGAAGGGGAGGGGCCAGCCGGCCGGCAGGAGGAAGGGCTGGGCGCTTCGGGAGCCAGATCTGTGGGCAGTGACCTAACTCTCTTAATGTGCAATTATTTTAACTGCTTGCTCCTCACGGGTTTGTTTCCTACAAGCTTTGCATGGTTTCATATGCAAAGTGTCAACACAGCAGTGATCTCCTTACTCTTCTGATCATTTCATAACATTTCCCAAGCCTGTTTTTAAAGCCCCACATATTGGTGGAGCTGCTTGTTCCCTCCCTCAGCCCACAGCTTCCCCCACTGCCTGCCTCGCTGACCTCCGACTGACCCAGTTCTGCAATTATCAGCAGTCAATGAACACCACTCAATTCAAAAAAAAAAAAAGCTGCTATCTGCTAAAGTCTCATTTTCCAGCACTCCTGGTCAGCCCTGTCACATTGTAACATTGTAACATGGTTCCCACCTGTTTTCTCCTTTTATTGTTAATGCAGGACTCTCAGGCAGAATTTACCATTTGTGTCCCCCTCTCCTACCTCCCAGTGATCCTAGGAGAAGCAATGGGAGAGAAAGAGCAAACCCAGGATTCACGGGAAGTCTACAAAGATAGCATGTCCAAGGGAGTCATTCTCTCACCCATGGACATTTAGTATGCCTCTATCACAATTATCCCAACAAAGTAAGTCCCATCACACACATCCACCATAGCCTCTCTCCTGGATCACAAAAAAAAAAACCTGATAGAAAAACACCAAGGTGTCATTCAAATAGAAGGCAAATGTGAGTGGTCACACCCAGCACACAGGAGATTCACTCGAGAGACGAGAGCAGATGCTAGAGAAGAGGGGAGAGCAGGAGGGGACTCTCCAGGTGGAAGGAGAATGACACCTGCCAGGCATAATCTCTCCAAGGAAAGGCTGAAGGATGGTGCCATGTGGAAACCGGAAGCGAGCCTGATGGTCCTCTGGAAACAGAACGGTATGTCTTAAATGCTGGTGAGCATGGGGTGCCCAGGAGCACCTGAACAACAGGCAGAACCTCCGCTGCCCCTACTCACTCTAGATGTTCTTTATTTTTTTAAGATTGACTTATTTATTTGAAAGGCAGAGTTACAGAGGCAGAGAGAGAGAGAGAGAGAGAGAGAGTCTTCCATCCTCTGGTTCACTCTGCAGATGGCCACAATGGCCGAAGCTGCACCAATCCAAAGCCAGGAGCCAGGAGCTTCTTCCGGGTCTCCCAATGCCGGTGCAGGGGCCCAAGGACTTGGGCCATCCTCCACTGCTTTCCCATAGCAGAGAGCTGGATCGAAGTGGAGCAGCCGGGACTAGAACCGGCGCCCATTTGGGATGCCAGTGCTGCAGACCGGGGCTTTACCTCTGCATCACGGCACCGGCCCATCTAGGTGCTCTGATGCAGTAGCCTCATCAGGTCCCAGGTGATTCTGATGCTAGGTATCCACAAATTTTGCCGAAGGTTAGAGAGTAAGAGGGAGAACAGCAATCAGGAAGGGTGAAGCAGAGAGGCAAGAAAGGCAGCAGGCGGTGACCTCAGACACAGAAGACCTACGAGTGCAGTAGTTGTCCCGAATTACAGGGGGAGTTTGTTTGCTAAGGAGTTGGGAGTAGGTAGAGGCCAAAGCCAAAGCCACAGGGAGGGCAAAGCCAGGAGAACTCTGACCAGGCCTTGACTCTACATAGCAAAGACAGGTTCAATAGAGAGGAGGATCGCTCACATGATTTGAGTTTATACTGTTGAATTCTCAATTTCTATGAAAAATACAGTACACAAGCCAGCATTCTTAAGTTGTTATTTTGCTGATTTGATATTCTAGCAGAAGTATTCTAAAACTCAGCTGAATGCACCTGTCATTGTGCAACATAGCTTCACTCAAGAGATACAAGTAGTTGGCTGCCTGGAGACAGACAACTGAAATCATCAGGATCTATGCACAACTAAAATCACCCTTTGTCCACTGGAAACAAGTCACTCATTTGTCATCACCTGCTGCTTCCATTTACATCACTGACTAAACTCCAAACTTGGGGTGAGCATTCGGTACAGCAGTTAAGACACCTGCAGCCCATGGGCCGGCGCTGTGGTGCAGGGGGTTAACACCCTGTCCTGAAGCGCCGGCATCCCATATGGGCGCTGGTTCGAGACCTGGCTGCTTCTCTTCCGATCCAGCTCACTGCTATGGCCTGGGAAAATAGTAGAAAATGGCCCAAGTCCTTGCACCCCTGCACCCATGTGGGAGACCTGGAAGAAGCTCCTGGCTCCTGGCTTTGGATTTGCACTGCTCCGGGCCATTGCAGCTAATTGGAGAGTGAACCAGCAGATGGAAGACCTCCCCCCCCCACCCCGTCTCGTCCTCTCTCTGTGTAACTCTGACTTTAAATTAATTAATCAATCTTAAAAAATAAAAAAAAAGACACCTGCCCCAAGTGCCTGGCTGGAGTCCTGGCTCTGCTTCAGATCTGGCTTCTTGCTAATGTGCACCCTGGGCCACCACTCCCATTCTGAATCCAAGGAGCCATTGAACTTCAGCCATGTCAGATCACACAGATGACCAGGGCCTTGTGGGTGATTACCAACTGCAAGTGCGGGTAAACACAGGCTTTCTCAACAGAGCTGAGTCTCAATGCCAAAATGCCTTCCCGATTTCGTCTCCACTCATTAGACTTGACCACCTTCTTGATGACAGGAGGGGACAAATATGAAACGTAAGACAATTTTTTTAAAAAAATTAAATTGTCTTATAAAGAAAGCTATATTACAATCCCAACTTTAACAGTAAAGGGATGAGAATTTGGAGAAAAAAAGATATCCAAAAAATCCAGCATGTGACTAATAGGGTTTCCAGAGAGAACAGAGCCTGTCACAAGGCGGAAATGGTCAATGAAATGACGTGAGAGATTCCCCACTCCTGAAGGGCATGGGTGAGGGCCCATTAAGGGAGCAGCACACTGAATGACACAAGGCGTCTGCCAAAAAGCATTCCACACCAGACTAGGGAGACTCCCAAAACTTTTAGAAAAACAAAAAAGGCCATAAATAAGGAACTCGTGGCACAGCGGGTTAAAGCGCTTGAGATCATGCCGGCACCCCATATCAGAGTGCTGGTTTGAGTCCCGGCTACTCTTCTTCCAATCCAGCTCCATGCTAATGTGCCTGAGAAGGCAGCAAAAGATGGTCAGGTGCTTGGGCTCCTGCCACCCACGTGGGAGACCCAGATGGAGTTCCTGGCTCCTGGCCTTGGCCTGACTCAGCCCTGGCTGTTGCAGCTGATTGGAGAGTGAACCAGCCGCTGGAAGACCTTTGTCTCTCTGTCTCTCCCTCTCTCTGTTGCTCTCCTTTCAAATAAATGGCTTTTAAAAAAAGAAAGGCAAAGGAATAGCAGTCAGGATCGCTATCCTTCCCAGCATCAGCTCTTGCTGCCGCAGGCCAACAGAACAATGCCTTCATGATTCTGAAGGGAACAGGGAACGCCATCCAGCCTGGTTCTGACCGTGAGGCCCACCAGTAACTAGCATCCGGCATTCTGCACAGGCTGGAGGGAGGTCACTCTCTCTTCTCTCACTGCACATGTCTTTTTTGAGTCCTTTGTTCACAATTATATGACCCAGGTTGTCTCTTTTAAGGCAAGAAGCACTGGAAACAATCTCCATAATGCCCTGAGCTCAAGGATTTACATCCTACTACCAGGGCTGGGCTTAGGCACGGGGGTTAAGTCACCGCTTGGGACGCTGCATCCCATATCAAAGTGGGTTCAAGTCCCACCTCCACTCTCGAGTCCAGCTTCCTGCTCATGTGCACGCTGGGAGACAGCAGGTAATGCTCAAGTACTTGGGTCCCTGCCACTCACGTGGGAATCCCAGGTGTGAATTCTCAATTTCCAACTTTGGCCTGGCCCAGCCCTGGCTGTTTTGGTATTTGGGGAGTGAATCAGTGGATGGGAGATTTCTCTTTCTGTATCTCTGTCTTTCAAATAAACTAAATAAAGATTTGTATAATTAATTAATTCTGCCATCTAAGCTCATCACCCCTTGCCTTGCTTCTTCATGTCTTGATTACCTTCACTTTAACCTCGCTGTCTGTGTCCACTTCCATTCAGTTTGGGCACTCACTTCATATTTTCACTGTAAGCTTTGCTCTCAGACCCAAAGATTCTGCTGATGATTCTTTACTTACACCCTTGCCGGATGTAGGGGCAGCCCCCACTTTGTCCATTCCACTCTGCCAATGAGTCCAAAGCAGGAGAGATCAAGCCAGGCCACATTGAGGCTCACAGCAAAAGGGAAATAAGGAACTGTGCTTCCAAGAAATGCCCTGAACCGGGCAGAATCCGAGAGTGTTGTGCATTGTCCAGTGTGCACACTAAGGTAGAATCCCAGCTAGAGATTCGGGGCAAAAGTCCCTTTAAGAAATGTGCGTTTTCCTGGAGCATGTCTTGGTCATAACTGTCAGGATCCTTAAGCCCAGCGGGGTTAGGGGGAGGGAGACACTATGTAGGTGGAGTATAGCAGAGAAGAGAAGAAGATACCGTGTTGCCTCCATCCTAACTTAACAGAGGCCCCTACAAAATGACTCACAAAGCTCCAAAAGCGTCTGAGATATGAGGACACCCTAGACTTTAAGATAAAAAAGAAACAGGTGAACTTAATATTCACTTGGAAAAGTTCGATACAAGGGGTCTTCAAAAAGTTCGTGCAGAATACATATTATGAAAAAACTATGCATGGATTTCAATTTTTTTTTGCATCAAAATAAACTTTTAATTCCATTTTTCAGCAGACTTTTTTTTTTTTTGAAGTGCCCTTGTGCAAAATTCCCGAAGCCCTAGTCTACTGAATAAACTCAACATGGCCAAAACCTAATTCATGTCCTTTCCCGACACTTCTTCTCCTTATTTTAGTCAATAGCATCACCAGGATCCCTTCCATGTGGTTCCCAGATGAGGTCTGATCTCTGCACACTGCCTCTCCCAGGTGCCCAAATGCCATCCAGCCTGGAGAGGGCTTCTGGCCTCCCTCTGCAGTAAGTCTCCCTTTGGTGCCCTCCTCATCTTGCCTGGGGCACTCCAATTCAGGCCCTCAACCTTCCTGCTAGCCCAGTTTCCCAACGGCTGCCCTGGACAAATGAAGCCAGGGCAGAGGTCCATTCCTTTCACATAGCTGCCTCGCCATTTCCCTTCTTTTTCCTAGAAGAGAAATCTCAATTTTAGCTGGTCACATCACTGCCCAGAATAAAGTCTCCATATGCCATAGCTCTGGTCAGTAAGATGCAAAAGAAGTGAGCTGTGGGCCTGCGTCGCCTGGGATGCCTGCCCCTCTTCCCACTCTGTCCCCTAGCCTGCAAAGCAAGTGTGGTGGGTGGCATCCAGCCACCATTCCAGACCAGGAGGTGACTGTGAAGAGGAAGGCCTGTTTCATTAGAACAGAAAAGAAGAAAATAGGAGAAAGCTGCATCCCTGATGACCACATGGAGCTCGCACACCTGCTCGGAACTGTCATCCCCAGAGCCTCTTACAGGAGGAAATAACTCTTGGTACTTCAGCCACTAGTCTCTGTTTTTCACAGCTGCAAGCAAATCATAAGTGACCACATTTTTCCTTCAAAAATCATTGATGGCTTGGGAATTCCAGTGAAACAATGTCCTGACTTCTTGGCCTAGCACCCACGGCGATCTGGAATCTGGACTTAAACCTTATTTCCAGTCTTGTCTTCTACTGCCTTCCCTCACACACTTCATAACCCAAAGTAGACAGCTGTGAGTCCCAAGCTGCCTGGCCATCACTAACATGTGTACAAGAACCATGGATGATGGTTGGAACTAAAGAGGAAGGGGAGCTCAGCCAGCCTCTGGAGCAGGGGTCACAGGGGGTTTTTCCACTGAATTCCCCTTTCTGTTTTTACCTAAATGCCTTACACAACACTCCACTAAGTCAGACATAAAAGGCTGAGCTGTCCTGATTAGAAGACTACCAGCCTAGTCCTAGTGCTCAGTTTATGTTCAGATGAGAAAACGAACGCTCACAAGGGGGTTGGGGGATTGGTGTGACTTATTAGTAGCAGGCCCAGAACCATAATCCAGGGTTCCCAGTGCCCAGTCTGTCCTTTCCATTGTTTTTACGCAAGAAGGGACGCAAACAGAGGTGCTTGATAGAAACAAAGCCAAGTAACAAGTCTTCAGGTACCCAGATTTGGAGTTACCAGAAGGGTTTACACTAAACAAGGATTTCCAGGCCTCCCAATCCCCGCCAACCAGGCTGACTAGGGACTCCACACAAAGAACAGCATCCTGGAGTTAATTCCTTCCAACCCGGAATTTTCCTAACACCAGACCATTTTCCATTCAGACCCATGCCCAAGGGAGCTGCAGTAATTAGCCTAGCGTCCAGAGAAGTGAGATTATACACCAGGTCAAAGGATGTGTCTCCCCATGATACTCATAAAATCCTATTGGCTGGTCTTGCACACTATTAAAAAATATCAAAATGTTGGCTTACCTGGGAAAACCACACTCTGTTTGGTCTTTAGTCATCATGAGGGAGTTCAACGACCATATGTGGCAAGCTGAGTGGAAGACGCCCATCCTGTCAGACTGCCCTGGGGGTACCGGGGCTACCTGCTGGCGCTTGGGGAACGTTAGAGGGCAGGATGGAGCGGCTACCGAGCCCCACTCCGCCAAGGTGAAGTCTGCTTTACGGAGGTAACTGTTTTCCATGAGGTCTCTCCTGTCTACTTGGATAACACCACAGAAGCCAGGGCAAAGTGCAGGCACAAGACCCATGTTAGAAACGAGCCTGGGTGTGAATGCTGAGAGCAGAGCTGGTGTAGGGACGGGGTGGTAGAGAAGGCACTCCTGGGTGACCTCTGGCAGTGTCCTGGAGTTCCCAGGGGAGGGCACAGCCAGGAGAGCTGGGGGGAATGCAAGCCGCCACTCACCTTCCGTGGGTGCTAACAGGGCCACCCTGGCAAGCACAGCTGGCTCCCCTGGAGGGGCCGGTCCTGCACACTCTGTGCCCTGGGGCAACTGACCGCTCTTAAGGGTCTGTAAAACTAGCTAATACGGTGTCTGCTGGCTGGGGGGCTATAGGCAGGAAGGGGCCACCAGAGTCTGGCACGTGGGAAGAAGGCTGTAAATGTTGGCTACCATCACGGCTTAAACTCACATACCCCGCGTGCCAGCTGAACCTGTCCATAGCCTGACTTCCCTGCAGCACCCAGCACTCACACTGGATGCTGTGGAAGTGTTGGCTGATTGGTTAATGGGCACTGGAAACGAAGGCTAGCTCATTAGATTACATGTGACAGCATGTTCCTTCCAGTTCTCAAAGAAACGCCCTCCGAGCCCTTCATTTGGCGAGAAAGCAGCAAATCCTCGTGTCTTTTAAAGGATATCAAAGTGTCCCCCAACGCGCCCCCACCCGCCCCCCAGCTCCCAGATCAAAGAAGAAAGCTGTCAAGAGAGAAAGAGGGCCCCCCGCGAGAGCCAGGGAAACGGGGCAGAGGGCTGGGCGGCCCAGGCGAGGCCTGCAGCTGGCAGCTCGGGCTCCTGGCAGCACGGCCCTGCCCTCCCCGCGCCGAGACTCCGCGTCCAGACTTGTGCCGCTGCTCCCATAAAACCCGCTCCGCCTATTCCTCCCCGGGATGGCGCTGCCTTTGTCTTGCAGCTCGGCTCACGCCATAAAACCCCACGGCCAACCGTGCCTTGTCATTTAGGATGATCAAAGTGATAGCTGGCTGAGGCAGCCAGCAAGCGCCCTTTTCGTAAATACTTGTTTGCAGGGTGCAAGCCTCGCGAGCGCGCTCCGGGCTCACCCGTCCCCTAGTTTTCTTAGCTAGGTAGGTATGCGTTTCCCCGCAGCGGGCAGGCAGGGTCACGTGGCCGCGCCTCCCCTTGGCTGCGGCTGCAGCCGCCGCCTATCCCGACTAGGGGATCGGGTTACCCGGAATGCCACGCCGCTGCAGAGCCTGGGTGGAGGTGCGGGCCGTGGAGGGGCGCGGGGAAACTGGGTGGAGAAGCCAGAAACCCGGGAGGAGGAAAACAGGTTTCCTTTTTTAGGGCGTCCTGCTGCAGGCGCAGGTAGTTGGGGGCGGGCGTGGAGAGGGTGAACTGCCAGCTACTTTTGTGTGTCTGAAACAAAGACAGGAGAATGCTGCTTTCTTTTTTTTTCTTTTTGCCTACAAATATATGTGAAATGCATAACTTGAAGTTGCACTGAGACCCCCCAAGTCCCTGGCAACCGCATCGCAGTGGGGCAAATCACAAGGGTCATTGTCTGAGCACTGGCCACTGAGCATAGCGGTATAATAGGCGCATTATGGGAGGCACACCTGGCTCCTGAAAGCCTGGGAGTGAAAAATGTGCTTTTATAGAGCCATCGAGTGAGCAAGTGGATGACGGTCTTCCGCTGTGTCAAAACAAGGCGGCACACAATATACAATCCCAGGCATTGTGCACAGAGCCCCTCGGATGCACGAGTATGCATGCCAACCATTACCGGCCACGTGGGGCTTCCCTTGTCCTCGTGATCCCTCCTTCAAGCGGAGGGGGCACAGTTTCACTCTGGTCTCCAGGCGTTTGGGGAGATCAGAGCCCCACGACCCTGGTTTCTCCTCGGGTTGCACTCAGTAATCAGGAAGAAGGGGACAGCTGAGCTCAGCCTGCAGGAAGGCAGACACCTCTGCAGGGGAAATGGGGCACCGTCCAGATTAAACCTTAACTGGAAGAGGAAGAAAAATCAGATAATATCCTTTCTGCCATCCCTTAATACCTTGAGGAGTTCAAAGGTTTTCCAAGCCTGCGGCACTTGGCAATTATAATTACACAGTAAAATACCTAAGGTTAATGAATAACCTCTAAAGGAAGTTACTTCACATAATGACAGCAATTGCTCTGAACTAAATGTTAATAATAAGGCCTGTAATACTGCGAGAAGGAAATGGTGGCAATTGGCAAATGGAACGCTGTTGCTTGGTAACAAAACCCAAGGTATGAACGTCTTCTTCACCTGCTGGCGAAGATCGCAGCTGCAGCCGGAAGAGCTTGACACGCGGGCCAGTGGCCGACCCGCAGCACCTAAAGTGGAAGCAGATGTGGCCGATCCTTGGGGAAGCCGGCAGAAGTTGGGGGGCGGCGGGGGAGTAATCCGCGAAGAATTACTTAGCAGCCCGGGAGAGGAAATGGCGTGTAATCTGCACAGAGACCGAGGGCAGCCTAGTTCACGTGAGCTGGTACAAATCACTGCTAGACAAATAGAACATTTCAGCAAAAGCCACCTAAGAGCTGGATCTTCTCTCCTGTTTGTTCCAGCAGAGACAGACACTTTGATCTTCCTGTTTGTTTTTTCTGTTTTGCAGCAACTGTGACATTTGAGCAATGAATTAGAAAAGGAATGCAATTAAGACAGCCCGAAGAGTGCAAGGTTCCCCTGTAGAGGAAAACTTTTCACATTTGAACTGCAGGCATGTATTTAGTTGAGTGGTTATTGGCAGTCGGAATTGAAAGATCCTCTAGACAACTTCTTCCAGCTGGTCATTAATCAACAGGAAATAGCCTACAACAAAGTCATTATGACCTTAAACCATTACAGGAGCATATTCAGGGAGAGACTAGCATAAGGTTGTGAGTTTTAAATCTCTGTTTGCTTTATGACACTGGTTCTCAAATCTGCCAGACCATATCACCTCAACAGCCTTTTGTTTTTGTTTTTGTTTTTTTGTTTTGTTTTGTTTTTCTTTAATGAAGAGTCCCAAAGTCCTGAGGCCCCACACTTGGACATTGCTAAGGTAAATCAAGGGCATGTACCTGGGAATCTATACTTTAAATTCTCCGTGGGGTTCTGATCAGCAGCCCTGCATGGGAACACTGCTCTGAGTGATGTTAGCAGTTGTTTGTTTAGTTGACCAAAGATAAAAGTCAGTAACTTTTTGCACTTGAAATTTAATGTGCATGCTTTTTGCTTTTCTTCAAGAAGTTGACTTATACATTTCAAAAAAAGAAAATGAGAGACGAGTGTGTAGCCTCTCCCATTAAGATGTCCATGTTCCATTCACATCAAAGAACCTGGTTTCAATTCCCAGCGCTGGCTCCTGACTCCGACCTCTGCTGCTGCAGACCTTGGGAAACAGTGGTGATGGCTCAATGACTGGGCTCCAGCAAGGCATATGGAGCACCTGGAGTGTGTGCCCCACCCTCTGCTCTGGCTTCAGCCTGGCCCAGCCCAGCCAGTGGACATGTGGAGAGTGAACCATTGGTTAGGGGCTTACTCGCTCTGCTGCCTGTCTCTCTCTCTCCTCATCCCTCTGCTTCTCAAATAAATAAATAAATATTTTTAAAAAGAAAACTAAATATACTTATTTCAAATGCATTATTAGCTCATGTTCATTTTTTAGTATTAAAAAACTTTTAAAATTGGATGTAATACCAAAACAATTGACTTTCTGTCTATATCATTTAATTGGAGGCTATTTATTGTAACTTTAGCATCTTCCTAAGTAGTCAAATAAAATCATCTTCGTTTAGGAACCTTAAAAGGCTTACCCTAGGGTTTGATGTTGTAGCACAGCAGATAAAGCCACTGCCTGTAACCCTGCTGGCATCCCATAGGGGTGCTGGTTCAAGTCCCAGCTACTCCACCTCCAATCCAACTCCCTGCTGATGCACCTGGGAAAGCAGCGGAGGATGGCCCAAGTGCTTGGGTCCCTGCCATTTGGGAAGTGAACCAGTGAATGGAAAATCTCTCTCTCCTCCTTACCCCTTTCTCTCTATATATCTCTAAGTAAATCTTTGTATTAAGAAAAATCAAAATCATTCAGAATAAACACTATCAGAACGTGTGGATCCCCAGAGCCTCAAGAAATGGGGGTCAGAAATAACAATGACAAAAGCCATTTATGCTACCCACAAATTACATACCAGTCATCAACACAGTTCTTTAGAAGTGAAAAGCAGGTTTATCATAACCCTAAGGCCTACTTTATGGGAAGGTTCTGTAGAAAGACGTTACTACTCTACCCCGTGTCCATGCTCTGGAACTAGCAAGAACTTCATGAAACCTCCACTCTGCTGCTAATAACTCCCTTGACATTTACAACAACGCTTCTCATGCCCAGTTCTACCACACAGATGCAGAGTACCTTACAGATCACATGGAAATCCTGATTCATCCACCCAACCCATCCACACGGAGGTTGCCCAACACTGCTGAAAACCACGAGAGCTGTTTGACCCTCACATCTCACAGCTTGAATGTGAACCTTAGAAAATGTGACTGACTAGGCAAGAGAAACTCCTGGCCGCCCCCAGCAGCTCCCTCTACAGGGACACCTTCACATAAAGAATTGTGATAGCACTAACATATCTGTCAACTGTATTGAAATATAAACTCACTGAGGGCCAGCCAAGGATTTTGTTCAACCTCACTCTTCGGGGTTGAGCTCATACCAAGGACAGTAAAGGATTAGACCCCAATGACAAACGAATACCTAGAGATTGTCAAGGAAACCCAGAACTGCAAAGTAGTTAACTTGGTAAAAACAGATTTTATTCAGGACGATTGTAATAGAGGAAAAGAGACCTCAGTATAGAACTGGGCTCAATTCCAAATACAACATGAACAAGTGGCCATTTGTACTCAGAGAGCAGACTGGACATTGGTAGATGCAAAAATTACTAGAGGAAACCTCATGAGCTAGGGGGGATTCTGACTTAACTGACCTAACAGGATTTTGCTAGAAGACAGGCCAGGACGATCAGACAATACCTGGGGGATGGCAAAGGATGAGATATCCAATTAGATATCAAAGTGATAAGATGGGGGGGGGCGATTCTGACCAAACTAACTTAGCAGGGTTCGGTCAATCAAAGAATTTTGCCAGGGGTTGCTTTCTCTACTAACTATTATCTTCTCTTCTGCTTTCTTTCCTTTTGAAAAGACACAATGTTTAGTGATAGCATGTAGTCACTGATACTGTGACATGAATTGTTAACAGCTGGTGATAGTTGTCCAAGTTAGAAGCTGGTGGATTTCAGACTCAAGCAGGGACAATCACAAAAGTCAGAGCAAAGAATAATAAGAGGAGACATTTTTTAAAAAAAGATTTCATTTATTTATTTGAGAGGTAGAATCACAGTTAGAGGGAGAGACAGAGAGAAAAGTCTTCCACCCGCTGGTTCACTCCCCAAATGGCCACAGTGGCTGGGGCTAGGAGCTTCTTCTGAGTCTTCCACACAGGTACAGGAGCCCAAGCACTTGAGCTATCTTCCACTGCCTTCCCGGGCCACCAGCAGAGGGCCAGATAGGAAGAGGAGCAGCCAGGACACAAACTGGCGCCCAGCAAGGCAGGTGGAGGCTTAGCTTATTATGCCACAGCACCAGCCCCCGGAAGGTTTATTCTTCAAAATCATGGACCCTGAGACCTAGTTGTTTGAAATCCTATCAGGGATTACAAATCCAAAGTGAAACAACTTTAAGCCAAGCAAGTTAAAGCAACTTAGCTTTGGCCCAAGAGCCGATCATCATTTTTCTTAGCTTCTACAAGAGATAATAAAAACTTTTCTCTTTCTGTCTGAGCACGTTGAAACTCTCTGTACTCGCTCAGAAATGTGTCTAAGTTCTGTTCAAGCAATCTTCAAGAAGACTGGATTCCCATATCTTATCTCCAGTGCTCAACAAGACAAAGCCAGCTTTTTCCCCCAGATTTGTCAAACAAGGGAACTGATAGTATTTACAGTCCTTAAAGTCTCGGTGAGGAAGAAGCCCTGATGTTCAAAGTGTCTGCCTTTAGGTAACTTTATGCCCTTATCACCTAAAGAATTTGGCTTCTCCTCTGGAGACCTTGTTCCTGAAATAATATTCTTGTGTCTTCTGGTTTTTTGTTTTTTTGTTTTTTTGTGGTTTTTTTTAGATTTTATTTTATTTGACAGGTAGAGTTACAGACAGTGAGAGAGAGAGAGACAGAGAGAAAGGTCTTCCTTCCATTGGTTCACCCCCAGAATGGCCTCTGTGGCCAGCTGCGTTGATCTGAAGCCAGGAGCAGGTGCTTCCTCCTGGTCTCCCACATGGGTTCAGGGGCCCAAGCCTTTGGGCCATCCTCCACTGCCTTCCCAGGCCACAGCAGAGAGCTAGACTGGAAGAGAAGCAACCGGGACTAGAACCCGGCGCCCATATGGGATGCCGGCGCCGCAGCAGAGGATTAACCCAGTGAGCCACGGCCCCTCTTGTGTCTTCTGAAACACAGCACACACAGTCGGTGCTGGGTAATCTGCATGCATCTGGGCTCACAGGGCTTCACCTAGATGAACGCAGATCAAGATGTTAAGGAGCCTGAGTGGTCTAGGTTTCTAGTTCACCAAAAAATCTGCTTCCCGAGGACTGCTGGTCCTTTCCAGTCTGGTGGCCCTAGGGCTAGGAGAGACGGGGAAGCAGCCTGGGCCTTGCCTCTGATGGGAAACAGGTTCCTTCCGGCCACCCAAATCCAGGCTTTGTGGCTTTCCTGGATTCCACCTGCTTTGCCATTTCTCTGGACACAGAGCCCACGTCTGTCGCCATGAGCTGTCCCTGTTCCATAACTTCTTCGCTCTGTTTCCTAGCCCATCGCTATCTGTCAAACTCCAAGCGCCCTGGCAGCTCTGCTTTCCAGCTACCCACCCACTACAATCTCTCTTTAAAATTCCTATCTAGTTTTAATCTTACTTTTTTCTGACTTTTGAGAATCACTTCTTTTAAATCCCGTGTTGCTCCCAAGTACTAATATTAACGTAAATATTTCTAAAACCAATCACATTGCAGTACTGGGTGAGGACAGGGTAACTAATTCTCCATTTCCTAATGATTTTGAAGCAGAGCTGACATCCTGCTTTCCCAAATCACCAAAGTGATTTTCATTTATTTTCTATGAGCTCCCCACCACACACACCCCTAATGTGCATACAAAATAAAGCTTTCCTCATGTCACTCTGGCATCTGTAACTCGGCCCTGCACCTGCATGGGAGACCAGGAGGAGGCACCTGGCTCCTGGCTTCGGATTGGTGCGCTGCCGTAGTGGCCATTTGAGGGGTGAATCAACGGAAAAGGAAGGTCTTTCTCTCTCTCTTTCTCTCTCTCTGTCTAACTCTGCCTGTCCAAAAAAAAAAAAAAAAAAAGCAGCAGCTTTGGAATAGAATACCTAGGGTACTACAATTATTTAGTTTTTATGCCATTAGACAAGATTTTTTAAAGTTCATAGAAAATGGAATTAAAGGATAACTCCATTTTGATGCAAAAGATTTTTGAAGTCCATACATAGTTTTTTCATAATATACTTTTTCTATGAGCTTTTTGAAGACCCGCTTGTGCTCTAATACTTTGCTTTAATCTTCTGAGGGTCTTATTTAAAATTTTTTAAATTATTTTTATATATGAGAGGTAGAAAAAGAGACAAATCTCTCATCCAATGGTTTGTTCCTCAAATGTCCAAAACAGCCGGGGCTGAGCCAAGGCCAAAGCCAGGAGCCAGGAACTCGGTTCAGTCTGCTACATGGGTAGCAGAAATCAAGCCACTTGACCATCACCTGCTGCCTCCCGGAGTGTACATTAGCAGGAAGCTGGAATCAGGAGCAGAGCCGTGACTCACTCAGACCTAGGCACTCTGATATGGGATATGGACATCCCAAGTAGGATCCATAACCACTGAGCCAAACACCTACCCAGGAGTTGTTTAGGAAAAACGAGATAGATTTGATTTCTATTTTTATTCATTTTCAAAGTTTAGTTATTTATGCTTTTTATTTGAAAGGCAGAACAACAGAGGGAGAGAGAAGAGACCAAGAGAGTTTCTTCAATCCACTGGTTCACTCCCCAAATGCCTGCAATAGCCAGAGCTCAGCCAAGGCTGAAGCCAGGAGCCCAGAACTCAACCCAGTTCTCCCATGTGGGTGGCAGAGACCCAACCACTTTAGGCACCATCTGTACCTCCCAGGGTGCATGTTAGCAAGAAGCTGGATGGAAAGCAGAGATGAGCCTTGATCCCAGGCGCTCTAATATGGGATACCAGCATTCCAAGGGTGGACCTAAACCACTGAGCCACAGCACCCTCCTCCAGATATCTATTTTTACTTTTTCTGGAGTTTTAGTATGACTATTTAGTTGTATAGATTGGTAACAGAAGCCTATGCAATGGACAAGGCTTCCATTTATCTGCACTACACCTGTTTTCCAATTTTCTGGGACCAGTCTTTCCCCACTCCCTAAAATAAAAAACTAGACCACCTTCTATTTGGATGGGTCTATATATTCCACCCCCTCTGTCTACATCCTACCCTCTAGCCACAGGGAGGCCCGAGTCCAAGTGCCTGAGAATTGGATAACCCCTGCTGGTTCTGTCAATTGGTCCAGGAATAAGCACCTGCCCAAAGGTGAGCCTTTCTGAACTTTTCTTTGACAGAGATTTCAAAGTGAAGTTGAAACAAAGAGCTCCCTTTCTCTCAGCACTGCCCAGCCTTTCCTCTAGGGATTGCCCTGTAACTCTCCATTCAATAAGCCATCTGCAGTGACAGAGAGAGTGACAACAAGAGAAACAAGACATAGGGCAGAGAAATGGAAAGTCAGTCCTAACACTTCCAACCTTGGGTTAAAGGGCCTTTATCTCTCTTCCTTTGCTGCTACAAGAACCCCCAAATTTCCCTTTGTAGATAAGTGGGTTTGAGACCACTTTCTGTTACTGTACCTCAATGCTGTCTGACCAATGCCTGTGTATGTCCCACAGCCTGGGTTAAACATGCGGGAGTATATTCATAGGTGAAAACTGTGTGGGCCTTGAAAAAGATCAGAGAACAGCTTTTAATACAAGCTAAATGGATGACATGCCAAGATGATCTGACACATCACGTGAGCAAAAGCTTCCTTGAAAACAACATTCACTGTGGCAACCAATTTTGTTTAAAACTCATGAATTATTAAAGATAATAGAATGTTGCCGGCGCCACGGCTCAATAGGCTAATCCGGCACACCGGGTTCTAGTCCTGGTTGGGGCGCCGGATTCTGTCCCAGTTGCCCTCTTCCAGGCCAGCTCTCTGCTGTGGCCAGGGAGTGCAGTGGAGGATGGCCCAAGTGCTTGGGCCCTGCACCCCATGGGAGACCAGGAGAAGCACCTGGCTCCTGGCTCCTGCCATCTGGATCAGCGCAGTGCGCCGGCTGCAGCGCGCCAGCCGTGGCGGCCATTGGAGGGTGAACCAACAGCAAAAGGAAGACCTTTCTCTCTGTCTCTCTCTCTCTCTCACTGTCCACTCTGCCTGTAAAAAAAAAAAAAAAAAGGTAATAGAATGTCAACGGTGGCTTTTCCTGGGTATTGAAATGACACATGATTATGTAAAATTATGTTCTGTATTTTATCATTTGTGTCTATGATAAGAAAAATAATCTAAAAAAAAAACAAACTTTTCGTCCAATCTTTTGATAGGTCTATGTACAAATTAACACATAATTACCCACTTGTTCACTTTGAATTTTACCACGCACGTTTCCTTTAACATGGTGCCACGCCATTTCTTTCCTTTTTTGAGCATTAAGACTTTGAAAGATAACATTTGTCAGGAAAGTAAACCGTATCACCTTCAGTTTGTGGCATTGGGTAAGTGTCCTGATCCACACAAGAAACATTTCAATCTAAATGAAGTCACCCAGTATGTTTCTCCACAGAAACATATCAAATCTATGTTTATTTAATTTTTCTGCTCTTTTTTAACTATTTCAAAGAGCCTTGAGTGTGTGTTTTAGACCTCCTTGAAAAAAATGGCACCCTGTAGATGGAGTTCCTTTTAACACTCGAGTCTGGGGCTTTGCACCAATAACTGACTTTCTTACTGCATTGCTGATGAAATGCACTCAGAGCTTCAAGTTTCTTTATTGAAGTTTTTTTTTCCTCAGGAAAATGACTCTGAAAGCCTTGGAAGGCATTTCTAAAATAATGTCGTATGAAAAGTGAGCCTTTTATTAGGCTTCAGACCACAGAAGAATCCCGTGGACTTTTTTCTAATATAATTTAACCCCTTCATTCAAGAAGTTAAGAGCCGGCCTAGGGTTTAATAGGTAGATTTAGAGGCTTCTGTGCCTCCAGCGATCCTGCTTTCATCAGAACAATGGCTATAATTAATATTTATGATTTTGCCTTTCACCTCAAAGGACTTTACAAATTGTTACCACAGGACTCATGACACTCACTAATGAAGTACTTACTGCTCAGTCCAGAAGGGAAATTTACAGTCAGCTCAAGTTTATTCCATAACCACACGGCTACAAAGGAAGGTTGTTTGTGTCTTGGCCTCTTCAACTCGCCATTACCCAACGAATGACTCAGGAACAGGAAGTCAGTCATAACGATTCTCCGAAGACTCGATAAGAGGATCCTGCGTGCCTTGTTTTCCAGTAGCTTCCACTATGACGTCCTGCAGGGTTAGGCAAATTACCGAGCTAGGGCTCAAGCCCTCGGAGTAATTTTAGACACGAGCCCCTTGCCCCGCTTCCAGCCCCACCACAGTGAATGAGTTTCGCCTTTTCAAAGGAGTGAACAAAGCAGGAAACATGAATATGTGACACACACTATATGCTACCTGAGAAGCCCAAAGCGTCCATTATCTGGTCCTCTACAGAATGAGTTTGTATTCCTTCCAGTGAGAAAACTGCAATGTCACACTTCTGCAATTCAAGGAATAAGCATCGTCAGACATTCATGAGAGTGTCTTCCAGAAAACTGGACAGCGCACAGAGAAATACACTCTGTGGAGGCACATTTTATGGTTCATCCTACTTTCTTCAGAGTCAGCACATTGCACTGGACTCACAGGATGCAAAGAGCAAGTTCACGTCTCAACATGCGTATGGGAAACTCTATACACACAACAGGAGCTAACATCAAGTACGCTTGCTGCTCCACGGTGCCACACAACACTGGTGCTGAAAGGGAAGGAGGAGAAGGGAGAGAAACCCATCTACTTACGCACACTTGGGAAGACCCACAAGTAAGACTGAGCCCACTTGGGCCCCTGCACCTGCGTGGGAGACCTGGAAGAAGCTCCAAGCTCCTGGCTTCAGATTGGCGCAGCTCCGGCTGTCTCAGTCATCTGGGGAGTGAACCAGCAGATGGAAAACCTCTCTCTGTCTCCACCTCTACTTCTGTAACTCTTTCAAATAAATCTTTAAAAAAAAAAAAAAGACTGAGCCCATGAGGATTATGGTCAGACCAACAGTCAGCAAAATAGCAGCATGGCTGTGCCGCTGCACACCTTTTGTCTGGACTTTAAGCTAGCATCAGTAGCTACGCGTACAGTTCCCAAAGTTGGTGGAAAAGCGGAATTCAAAGGTCAGTTTGTATGGTTGTCAAAATGTTTGAAATCCAGGCATAGTTTTTTCAGAATGCGCACTTTCCATGGACTTCCTGAAGATGCCTCTTACTTCTCTCATTTTGTTTACAAGCTACCAAGATAGCTTTATCAGATGCGCAATACATGAATCACAAAAGCTGCTTTTGTATGTGGTACTGTGCTGAGCTTACTACATCTATTACATTCAGTACAACAGACACTGGCATCCTCATGCACAGGTGGCTTGGTGGCACACCCCACCTATGGAAACCATCTGACGTAGGGTTAGTGGGGCTTAGGGGAACTGCTTCTGGCTCATGTCAATCTTCCTGCCAAGTTCACTGACATCCATCCCACATGACAGGTTTTCAATCCAAAATCCTTTGGGGAAGTAAACCACATACAATTCAGAAATTATTCTTTGTCATGTTCCTATCTTTGAAAGGAGTAGTTTAAAAACTACTGAACCACAAAAATGTATCCCATGTGGGAAAGTTATATCATGATAAAAATTAGCCCAACTTCTTCCAACCCTCCAGTGGGTACCTGAGCAGATGACTAACAGTGAGTGGAAGTCAAGAAGAGACTATATTAAACACAGGACCAAACTTAGGCAATTCTAGAACAAAACATTAGGGCTGCTCCACACACTTTAGAAAAGGCACTAAGGCCATTGGATTTGGGTCTGAACAAATTCCCACCGACCCTCCCAACAGCATCCACGAGCCCACTGGCCACCCACTGGCATAGCAGCCAGCACTCTGAAAGCATGGTCCATCTCAGCCTGGTCGGCTAAGTCAGTCCTTGTGCTCCTGCCTCTGGGTGGTGTGCTGCCCATGCTCGCTTCTACCATGGTGAATGGCCTCCAAGCCAGCTTTTCACTTTCCATGGGGAACTCACACAAACATAGCAGCCCCCTTGCTAATTTTTAGATTTGGGGGTTGGCTCCCAAGTCCCTATTTAATCCACAGGTCAGCTATCCAAGCACACTGAGACTCCTAGCATGAATTCTTAATTCTTAGAAATAAAGCTTCAGGGATCAAGAAAAAAAAAAAAAAACCACAGATTTTTAAAAAGGAAAGATTTTTTTCTCCTCCCCCTTGATTTTTTGGACAGGAAGCTTGTTCAGAGGAAAATACTCAAATGGACAAAGTTGGCTTTGACAGTCACATGTTATCCTTTCTCCAGCCCTGAGCACCACAGCAAGCCTCCTCACCCTGGCCATTCCAGGGCCACAGGCCCTCCCCCTGGCTCCCTCTCCTTCCCACCCCCAAGCCTCCCCCGCCAGAGCGTCTCACGAAGAGCTGCACGTCTTACTGACCTTGCACCCCGAGCACCCACCACAGTGACAGGCACACAGAACTCTACTTCCAGTTCTACTCTCCACAAACAAAATGCCACCCCTTCAAGGATGGATGATGCCATTCACCAAAGCAATGAAAGGTAGCAGGTCACGCTGAAGTCCATTTTGTACTAGAAGTGGAGTTGGCTTATTTTTAAAGATTTTATTTATTTATTTGAAATGCAGAGTTGCAGATGGAGGGGACAGAGAAAGAGAGAGAGAGAAAGAGAGAAGGAGAGAGTTGTCTTCCATCTACTGATTCACTCCCCAAATGGCCTGTCCAGGCTGGGCCAGGCCAAAGCCAAAAACAGGAAATCCATCCGGGTCTCCCACCTGGATGGCAGGGGCCCAAGCACTTGGATCATCTTCAACTGCCTTCCTAGGCAGATTGACAGGAAGCTGGACAGGAAGTAGAGCAGCTGGGACTCCAACCGGCACTCATATGGGATACCAGCAGTGCAGGTGACAGTTGAACTGCTGTTACCTCGACGCCAGCCCCAGGGTCGACATTTTAAATTCATTATCTTGTTTAACACTCTGTTTTGTTACATTTTTATGACTTTTCATTGTAGAGAATGTTAAACAGCACAAAAGAAGAGATAATGACTCACAAACCTGCTCTCCCCTAAATCCAGCCTCTCATCAGCCAACCATCAGCCTGGGTCCAATATTGCTTTATCTATATGCCGTACTCGCCCCAATCCCCTGCACCGTGGGTTATTTAAAACTCTAAATACTACATTATTTCATCAATATTTAATGAGGTCCGTTAATTTTTCAGACATTAAGCATTTGTTTTACTTTGTTTTGTTTTATTTCATTTTTATTTTTATTACTTATTTATTTCATTTCACTTATTTATATAGTTTACCTGAGAGACAAGGAGACAGAGACAGAGAAAGATAGAGAGACAGACAGGTGTAGATCTCCAGTCCACTGGTCCACTTTCCAAATGTCCACAGCAGCCAGGACTGGGCCAGACTGAGGCCAGGAGCCTGGAATTCATTCTGAGTCTCCCCTAGGGATGTCAGGAGCCCAACACTGGAGCCATCACTTGCTGCCTCCCAGGGTATGCACCCTTAGGAAGCTGTTATTGGAGGCAGAGGTGGGACTTGAACCAGGCACTCAGAAATGGGATGCAGGCATCTTAAGTGATGTCTTAACTGCTACACCAAATGCCCACCCCTGAGCATTTATTTGTAATTAGTAGACAGCTGGTTCTTTCATGCCAACTGTTAAGAATTTCTGAATGTAAATAGTATCTCAGTTTTTCTTTTCTCATGCAGGATTAAGATATAAATTAAATACAAGTAAGTTATACTTAGTCACCTCATTAAAAGAAATAATGAAAAGATTTTGCTTATATATAAATACTTAAATCTGAGACATCTCACACTCCTTTTTCCATTATACTCCAATATTATATTAGCTTTAAATCTATATATGCAAGCATATATATTTTCAACTTGGGGAATAAACAAATATAACAAAGTGGATTACACAACTTTTTATATATAAAACTTAGATTTTATATTCGATGCTGTATTTTAATCATACATTTGAATAATTTTCTACTGGGGAATTATTACCATGCATGGTAATAAATATAATATTCAACCTAAAGAGACAAAAATAAAAGATCACAATGCAGTAGTCATTACAATGTGACAGACTTAAAAACTTATTTGCAGGGGCAAGCTTTTAGCCCAGCAGTTAGGATGCCAGTGAAGACACTCATATTCACAGAGTACCCGGATTCAACACCTGGCTTCATATCCCGAATCCAGCTCCTGGCTAACGCAGATCCAGGAAGATGCTGGTGAGGGTTCAGTAATTAGTTTCCTGCCACCCATACAGGAGACCCAGGTGGAGTTCCAGGGCCCTGGCTTCGGCCTGGCCCAGCCCCAGTGTTGTAGGGTTCTCTCTCTCTCTCTCTCTCTCTCTCTCCCTGACTCTTTATATAACTCTGCTTTTCAAAAGCATAAAATAAATATTTAAAAATAAAAAATATACCATGCCGTTTTTCCACAAACCTTTTTAAACCCCTTGTATCAACATGAATTAAACTTTTATGAAACTTTCTTGAACTTCATATTGTAAAATTCCTCATGTTTTAAAATGCAAGATGATTTTCCATAATTCGATTCTGTAAAGATCTAGAAAGGAAAGAAAAAAGAGCAAATTACCAAAAAAAAAAAATACTCCTAAGGCAAAGATAAAGAACAGTGCCTCTGTTCTCTCGTTCAGTTTCCAAGTCATGCCAGGGCCCTAGGTTGCAATTCTTAAACTACAATGGATGTTAAATAAATATTTGATGGTGTTGAGGGCTTAAGTAATGATTTCTGTAAACACCAGGATCTGCTGCACAGAACACAGCCTCATGGTAAGATTTTAAATTGACCAGAGGGATCTCACCGTGGTGTGTCTGAGACAGACTGTAGAGTATAAGAAATTGTCACTAATTAGTCAAGTCCACAGAGTCTGGGAGTTTGTTTTGTTGTTGCAAACTCAGTGTTTGGAAAACCAGCATTCTTTTTTTTTTAAGATTTATTTATTTTATTTGAAAGCTAGAATTACACAGAGAGAAATGAAGAGGCAAAGAGAAAGAGAAAGAGGAAGAGAAGGGTCTTCCATCTGCTGGTTCACTCCCCAATTGGCAGCAACAGCTGGAGCTGCGCCAATCTGAAGCCAGGAGCCCGGAGCTTCCTCCAAGTCTTCCTACGCAGGTGCAGAGCCCAAGGACTTGGGCCATCTTCTACTGCTTTCACAGGCCATAATAAAAAGCTGGATCAGAAGTGGAGCAGCCGGGACATCCCATATGAGATGCCAGCACTGCAGATGCTTTGCCAGCTACACCACAGCACCAGCATTGTTAGTATGAGATTCATGGGTCTGAAAATTAGTACAATATTATGATGAATAATTTGTCAATATTCATTAAAAGCACTCTAACTAGTATCTTTTGGCTCAGCAATCCTACTTCTAAGAATTCATCCTGAATAAGTAGTTCTGGAATTTACATGCAAAGATCTAGGTAGTTGTAGATGTGTATATAATGTTATATTCCAAATAAAGCATTGCTTGTAGGGAAAAAATGGGCAGCAACATAAAAGCCCAATGATATGGAAGTTGTGAAACAGACTGTGGTGCGCCTCACTTCTACAACATGAATTTTAATGGTGCTATGGAATTCTTAGAAGCAGAAGGAGGGAGGGAGGCAAGGAAGGCGGAAGGAGAGAGAGAGAAGAGAGGAGGGGAGGGCAGAGAGAGACAGAAAAAAACAGACCAGTGCAAATCTTAAGAACTAAAAAGCAACCACCATTTTGTTTTCCTCGTGTTTCTGGGCTGCCCAAGCTGACTGGCTTCAGATGAGCAGTCCTTGTGTTAGCCTCCTTTTGGAGACTACCTTAGGGGGACCTATTCATCCTACTTTGTTCAGGACTTTCCTGATTTTAGCACTGAGAGTTGCATGCCCAGGGAGCTCCCCCTTGGTCCTGAGTAAGCTGAGACAGTTCATCAGACTCGCCACCACAGCTATGCACCTGAAATGCCAACAGTTGACAATGGGTGGTGGGATTATGGATGAAAAGAATTATCTTTTATTTCATTTATGTAAACCTTCTATCCTAAATCTTGTCTACATATGCTTACAAAACAAAAACTAGCTTTTTAAAAAACTAGAACTTCATTATCCATAATTCCCGTCATTTGCAACCTTTTTAGTTCAGCTGCAGGCCGAGCCCTCCTTTCCTACCGCGTGTGAAGAAGTCGAGTGGCAGAAACGTGCTTGTCTGGAAGATGTTTAAAACCTCACCTTGTGGGTCAGCAGTTCCCAGCCTCGCTTCCTGCCCCATCCAGCTGCAGATCTGACACACTCCCAGCAAGCACAGTGGCTCGCCTGGCAGTGATTCAAAGCCAGGTGCAGGGGGTGCAGAACTAACCATCGCCAGAAGCCCAGAGGCAGTCAGAGGCATCCCCGCTCTTGTCTGGTTAAGAATAAGTAAAGCATTTTTTTACAGTTAACTTTATATACTTTTTAAAAGGCAAGTTAGGTTTTACTATCCTGTCCTGCAGTTATTTTCTTAGCTCAAATTTACGAAACTTCACACGTTCATTCTAAGCTTCGTGTCCTACCATTCAAGCTAGTTAAAGAATACTGTAATGCTTTGGGTACATAGGCTGACTGTGGTAGGGACTTTGGGTCTTTTATATGGTCTAGCATACTTGTTATATACATTCTTCTTTCACCAGTTGGAAATTATCCTGTTTTCACTATTCATTAGGTGGGCAGCCACAGGCTAGACTCACTTCCTTTCCATAATGAGTGTTCTTATAACTTTAATCAGTCCAAGTTGTTGATTACATAGTCAGGTGCAGAAATTAAGATGATAAACTTGGCTAGCAGAATCCTCTGTTAGCAAAGTTCAGCCCTGTCTTTCTCCCCCTCTCAGAATTACATACCTATACAAATACACAGGATTTTGTTTTCCGGGCACTTGCCTTTCTGCCATAAAAGATTTCTTAACGCCTTAAGGGAAGTACGGGAGGACAACTGTGATGGAGATGGGGAGAGAAACAGGCGTAAAATCCTGGTTCTGCTAGAGACATAATCATTTTACAGCATGTGAGCAGTTTGATGACAAAGACATGGCTTACTCACCGAGGCTGCAAGTACATACAAATTGCCATAGGCCAAACATGCAAAAGATGCCGGCAGAGCTCTTCCTTCCAAACACGGCTTGTGAGCTTCATTCATGTGGCAAGGTCACATTCAACATTACAATTCCCGAAACTTGGTGGAAGAGCCATTCCAGATGCATCGTTAGCTTCCTTGAGGTCATATTCTTATTGCCAGGGCAATAAAAGGTTAAATGAGAGAAGGGGTATTTCCTACGTTGCGTGTGACCCTCCCTCATGGAGTTTTATTTTACACTGCAGTGTCTTGTGTCTTACAGATTTCATTTCCACTAATACAGAAAACAGGCCCTAGCCCCTTCCTGCCACCCCACCCCGCCTCCCGAAAGGAGCAAATAGAGGAACTCTGTCTAATTCCATGTGGGCTTTGGCAGGACGATCTGGATTTGCTCTGGCTTAGACCCTCAGCCTCTTTGCATTTCTGAATCGAATCCCCTCAAGTTTGCTATGGCTGGGGCCAGGCTTAAGGGAGAGGAAACCAATACTTTCTTAAGCAAGGGGCACTCTCTCTTTGCTGCACAACCACCGTCTGATTAGTTGTCAATGGATTACCCCAGGCCTTTTCAGAGGAGAAGAAGGCTGAGACCTAGGACACAGAACCACTTTAGAAAGCTTCCCTCACACACTCTTTGACTTCGTGTAGGGATCACCCATAAGAAGAAGACAGACAGCCAGTGAAGAGTGAAACAAACTCGGTGGAGATAACCAGGAACGAAGAAGAATGCTAGCGCACCGATTTCCTTCCTAAGACATTTTCAGAATAAGCTTTGCTTTCTTTGGTTGAGCCGTGATGTCCTGAGAGGCTTTAAGACACATATTCAGCATCTTGTTTTACAGGCATAAACAACCTTGGCATTGAGAAGGGTCTTGCAGGTCGCTTTTCGCAAACATTGGTGCCCACCAGAATCACCTGGGAAGCTTAATCAAAGGCCTTGCATTCTAGGACCTGTATTTTTGAGGGCTCCACGTGTAATTTTGTGGCACCCCAACACTGAAGACTCATTCCTCTAGTCTAAGTACCTGTGTTTCCCAGCAGCTTCCTCCAGGTGCTGACGAGCTTTCTCCATCGGCTCTGGCCGACCCCTTCAGGTAACGTGAACCTACGTGAACACTGGTGGGAATCTAGAGTCCTCCCGCGTGCACGGCATTCCCTCTCTTGCTATGCATGTGCACAGGCCCCTCTTATTAGGACGAAGTAAACAGAAAATGACTCTTCAATAGGAAATGTATGGCTTGTTTTCAGTTTTAGCTATTTTCAAAGCTAATGTTATGTAAGAATTTCTTCCCGGCTTAGGGTTGCTAAGCATGCCATACTTGAAGAAGTAGCAAGAGTTGTGAAAATCACTGGGCTTTTGTTTCCCACACAATTTCGCACCAACTTAGGGAATCTCATTAAATTAGACTAATAGTAGAAGCCTTAAAATATCAATAATTTTTCAAGTATTCCTCTCGCTTATGGCTAATGATTAGCATTAAATCTTCAGTTCTGATACAGATGTATTTGATTCAACTGCATACAGTTCTTCACTATGTTAAACCTTGCAGGAATTCTGAAAACTATCACGAGAACTGAGATTTTGTTATGCACATAAGCTACTGTCTATTTTCATAGCACAGGTGATGAGCGCAGGGGCCGTGCGGTTCCTGCTTGCTGAGCTGACAGCAGCGGTTCGTCACTCCAGCCGAAAGCCCATGTGTGGATCTGCGAGCTGCAGGCTTTCGTTGCTCTCCAGGCTCTGCGGCTGCCATTCACCGTTCTGAAACCCCAGCAGACCCCTTGACAGGAGCGCTGCTCCGCAGATGTGCAGAGGCCGCATGCACACCTCGGGGAGAACGCGCTCGCACTGGGCTGACACGTTAACCCTTCTTTTGACAACCTACAAGACATTCTTGTTATTCGTTGTTGCTTTGACTTGAAATACATACCATTAAAATCCATATGAGACGAACACCTGGTCCGTCTATGGACTCGGTTATGTTGTAGATCAAGTCACATCCCCGAGGACATGGTGACATAAGGAAAGCTCTCTCATCATCACCCAGGAAGCCAAAACTGCTGGGGGTTTTCTCCTCTCTGGACAACAGGTTACCATGGGATTCCACATCCTCAGCACTGGCAGCTCACAGAAGTCTGGGTTGTTAAGCATAGGCTTAGTGTGCAACTGATTTTCCTGACCCGCAGCTCTTTAGGCTAGCCTTTAAAGCTGCAGCCCAGGACATCTTATATGCCTGCAAAGCAGCGTTGTGCTTTTTATTTTATTTTTTATTTTTTTTTTATTTTATTTTTTGACAGGCAGAGTGGACAGTGAGAGAGAGAGACAGAGAGGAAGGTCTTCCTTTGCCGTTGGTTCACCCTCCAATGGCCGCTGCGGCCGGCGCACTGCGCTGATCCGATGGCAGGAGCCAGGTACCCCTCCCGGTCTCCCATGGGGTGCAGGGCCCAATTACCTGGGCCATCCTCCACTGCACTCCCTGGCCACAGCAGAGAGCTGGTCTGGAAGAGGGGCAACCGGGACAGAATCCGGCGCCCCGACCGGGACTAGAACCCAGTGTGCCTGCACCGCAGGCAGAGGATTAGCCTAGTGAGCCGCGGCGCCGGCCGTGTTGTGCTTTTTATAACATCCAAAGACATCACAAAGTCTAGGAGTAGCCCCTCAGGTTTCTGCCACCACCAGGTCTTGCCTCTGGCAACCCTGGTCACCACGGTGACCTCCAAAATGATGACCAAGTACAATCAACTGAGCTCTGCCGACAGCCAAAGAAAAGCTTGGAAAGAGTGTTCTCTCCTAGAGTGGGAGGCCCAGCTTCCAGAATGTGGCATTCTAGAGATGATGGCCCAGCTCCTGGTGGACAGTGTCGAATTCTGGCACCAAACCTGGGCTCAGGGGGTGTAGAGCAGGAAAGGGAAGTTCTATGACAGGTCAGTAAAAGATAGGGAGAGAAACGGGTTAAGCAGAGGTCTGTATTATTCTTCAGATTGTAATCCAGTCCTGGTGTTAGACCTCATATTACACTGGTCAGGAATAGGCTATGTTGGAGAGAAACGTACCTAAATATTGAGGCTTTTCAACAAACCAATGAGCCATTACACATCTGTTCAGATGCTAGGCTCCTTGTTGTTCTCGGTACAAAATGGTAGAATTGATCATTCACTGAAGTTCTACCACCATCATCAAAATTATGTTCTCATTTAGGGTATTCATTTTTTCCATATGTTTTCATTCATTCATCTAATCAGCAACTATTTATTGTCCAGTTGCCACACATTGTTCTGAGCACATGCCCATGAGAAAGTTCCTCCTTAAGACGCACATGCTGTTGGAGAGACAAAAAGGTACACAGCTAATTAGAGCATAAGAAGTTATGTGCTGTAATCAAGACATGAGATGAATGCAATTTATGGGAATATAAAGGATGGAGCAATAATTCAGCCTGGGTGGTTGGGGAAGGCTCCCTGAGATGATATGCCTGGATTAAACCTTGATAAAGCAAGATGAAGGCTGGACTTAGCAATATGACAATAGAAGAGGAATGATACAAGAGAAGACAATTCTAGGTCAAGGAAAGAGCATAAATAAGGACAAGCCACCATAAAAATGCACAAGGATGGGGGCTAAGACAGTTTAATGGGGGAGGGAATAATATTTTCAACAAATGCTGATGGGACAACAGGGCATCCACATGCAAAATATGAATTTGGTGCCCCAACTTCATCACACACAGACACAGACACACACACACATACACACACACAATTAACTCAGAGTAGGCTACAGACCTAAATGAAAGATCTGAAACTACAAATGGCCTTCAAAAAGTTTATGAAAAAATGGAATTAAAGGATAATGCGAATTCTCCATGAAGTTTCTGAAGGAGAAGAACATACAAGAGTAACTCTTTGTGATCTTGGGTTATGCAATGGTTTCTTAGATATAACATCAAAAGCACAAACCACCAAACAAAAGATTGGTATGTCAGACTAAAACAGAATTAACATCTGTGCGTCAAAGGACACCATAAAGAAAGTAAAAGGAAACCACACAGACTGGGAGAGACATTTACAAATCATGTAAAACTTGATAATTAAAAGACATAATGGGCGGAAGTGCTAGGTGCAGTGATTAAGATACCACTTGGATCACCTACACCCAGATTAGAATTCCTGGGCTTGAGTCTCAGCTCAGCTTCTGATTCCAACTTCCTGTTAAGGTACACGCCAGGAGCCAGCAGGAGCGAACTCAGATACTGACCCCTTCCCATGTGAGAGACCTGGATTGAATTCCCAGCTGCTGGCTTTGCTCTTAAGAGCCCGGTCCTAGCTGTTTCGGGCATCTGGGAGTGATCTGATAGAGGAAGATCTCGCCCTCACTCTCCCCCACATCCGTGTGTGTGTGTGTGTGTGTGTGTGTTCGCCTTTCGAATATTCTAACATTTGTTTTGGAATAGAAAGTCGAAAGGTGTTTCTTATACAGCAGTTTCAAAAACAAAACAAAAAGATACTCATTAATAGTAGCATTCCTGAAGGAAGTGTAGAGTTTCTCCAAACCCCTGCTGTGGAAGAACCCATTCTGTTCTGTCTTGTTTTCCACAAACTCCGTAACACACGTGCTGGGCTGGACCCAGGAACTCTGAAGACATACTCCCTCGCTTTGTTAGCAAGTTGTTTTGTTTTAAAGGTTAACATTACTGATTATATTACTGTTCATGCCTTGGTATTGCCCCCTATGTTGTCTTGTCAGAGAAATGGAGGAGAAGCAAGTAAACACTAGTTCAAGCAGAAAAGTTGCTGTTTTGATGGACATGAGGCCTAAAAGTCAGCTGTATCGAGTGGTTTAAAATATCCATTATAGGGTGGGTGTTTGGTATATGTAGGTAAGATGTCACTTGGGATGCCAACATCCCAAATCAGAGGGCCTGGGTTCCAGCCCTGGCTCTGCTCTCTATTCCAGCTTCCTGATAATATGTAGATCAAGAACTTGGGTCCCTGCCATCGACACAGGAGACATGCATTGAGTTCCAGACTCCTGTCTTCAGCCTGGCCCAGCTGTGGCTGTTGCAGGAATTTGGAGTGTGAACCAGCAGATTGAAGATTTATGTATGTGTGCCTTTCAAATAAAAAAAGAAAGAAATTTAAAAAATTTTAAATACACATTTTGCCTACAAGTGGGAAAGAGAGTACACTCTCATTGCTATGGTTCTAGGTCATTTATTAAAAAAAAAAAAAAAAGGCCAGCATTGTGGGCATATTAGGTAAATCTGCATCCATTCCATTTTGTGGGCACTGATTCAAGTCTCTGCTGCTCCACTTCCCATCCAACTCCCTGCTAACATGCCTGGGAAAGTAGTGCAAGATGGCACAAGTTCTTGTATCCCTGCTGCCCATGTGGGAGACCCAGAAGAAGCTCCTAGGTTTAAGCTCATGGATTCTGGCTTCAGACCAGGCCAACTCTGACTGATGCGGCTATTTGGGGAGTGAATAGGCAGATGGAAAATTCTCTCTGTCTCTCTCTCTTCCTCTCTCTCTCTCTCTCTGTGCGTCTCTTCCTCTCTCTCTGTAAACTCTGCCTTTTAAATAAATAAACCTTAAAAAAAGAGTACCTATTTTTGAAAAAAAAAATTTAACCAGTTAGAAAGAAAATTATTTCATGATGATTTAAATAAAGTTCTCTCATCCCTATAGACTATCAATAACTTCACAAGTTCTAGTTATGTTGGTAGTTTGTACAAGCTTTTTAAGGCATGCCTTAAACCAGATCACCTGAACATTTATTAATTGAAAACCAGAGGATATGAGAAAAATGATTAACTACTGCCCTGGCAGATAGGGATCAGGAGCCAGAGAACTGGAAAGAAATGGACTCAGAGAGGAATCAATGAACCAAATCATCTCGCTGCTTCCAACTGCAGGGATAGGGAATGAAATTTTTGCCCCAGGGGTTCATAAACTTCTTTGCTTACATCAGAAAGCTTAGACTCTACTCCCAGAAAAAAAGACACTAAGGTCTGAAAATAAGCAAGGTAAAAAACAAGATAAGTGTTTTCAGTGTCATAATACAAACAGGGAGATGGGAAAAGCTAGTGACACAGTGAACACGAAGTATGGGCTGCCCCGAGGTGATGATCCTGGCTTCAAAATCTCAGTGTCAGGCCATATGCAACATCTTGTGTTAGATAAACAATAGGAGAGTACTCATATAACAAGCTTGAATGGTTTGTGTAAAATTGATGGATGTCTAGAAAGATTCATAAAAATAAATTTTTAGACAAACTAAGCTTAGGATGTATTTCTCTGTCACCGGCGGAAAGTTCATGAATTTGCAGAAAATCAAATGGTGGATAGCTATTTTTCACCTCTACCAAGAACACAGGTTGCATTTGGATTGAAATACCAGGGGCAAGCAAAAGGAGAAACTTTCCATCATAAGGTCTCATCTGCTGTTGAAGGACATCACCCATCTCCAGGACAGGGTTTTAGAAGACAAGTGTGTTAGCGTGTTGGCTGGGAAGGGAAGGGACAGCCATGCATACAATGGTATGAGAAGCATGTGGGCCTATAAATTCTGTCCTGAAGAAGTAGTGATTAGCTTAAGCTGGCTATCACTTGATGTCAGATTTTGATGTGGTTTTCGTATTATCTGGCTACTCTTAAACTAGCAGCTAACCACTTCATGATGAGAAAATTAAAATTAGGGAGAGTCGTGTGTTTTCAAAGTTAAGTCTCAGATATCACATAATTGTTCCACTTAGAACTCCTAACTAGATTTTTCTTTTAAACCAATAAAGCATTGAATACCAAAATATATTTAGGAAAAATAAACTTGGACAAAGCTGAAAGAACAGTGGGAAAAAAACATGACCAAGAAAGTTCCTAGCGCAGGAATGAACATATAAATCAAGAGGAGAAAATGGAAAATAGGAAATATCCAACAATTTGTAAGATTCCAATATATGACACCTCCTCAGACAAGACAATAGGGAAGAATTTTTAAAATGATGTTGGAATAAATAGTTGGCAAGTAAGGAAAAACTCACTTACAACCATGCCTTGTCCCACATAACAAAATAATCTTTAGGTGAATTTATATAGTCATCCAACAAACAACAAGGAGGGCCAACCCTTTGCTGGGTACATATGCCAAAATGAAAGACCTAGTTTCTGCCTCCAAGGTGCTCACAGTGTCACGGGGAGAAAGACAAGTAATCAGATAATAACCAGACTTCTTGATAGGCAAAGTGAATTCAATTTGCTCCTTCTATGCCCCTCAAGGGACAAGAAGAGTGTAGCCAGGCAATGAGAGAGCACTGAAGAGGACAGCTGTTCCCAGAAATTCACAAGCTCTCTGTGCCTAGAGCCCAGAGCACGTGCTCTCAGTAGGAGAGGAAAGGAAGACACAGGAGCAGGACGAGGGAGGAGGGATGGCAGGAGGAGACTCAGGCTAGGAAGAGTCTTCGAATCTCTGGGGCTACGTGGAAGGACCGTGAAGCAAGCAAGAAGCAGGATCCGCTGGGTGGTAGAGAGCTCACTTCACAGCCATGGGGCAGAAGTTCTGAGCAGAGAAGGGCAGGCAACTTGCAAGATCAGCTGGAAGATGAAGGCCGACTTTCTGGGAGGGTAGAAGGAGAATGTAGAGGAAAGCAGGGCAGCGGGAACAGGGAGGACCAAAGCAAGAATCAGGTAGGAAGTCAGCTTGATAAGCCTGAGTTACCACACTTTCATCAAGGCTGGAGGCCCTGTTCATCAGAAGAGCATTCAAGTGGGAGGTAGGTTTGTAAAGCTTACAGGCTATCCAAGGGGAAAGGTCGATTTATAAACCTTTTTTTTTTCCGTGCATTTGAGAGTTGCAAATAATATAAGCAGTAGTCACTAATGCAGTATATTTCATTTAATATAAATGAACACTAATATACTCTTTAAAATGTTTTAATTCAGTAATTCATGAATTTGAGAGGCAGAAAATGACAGTGACAGGGAGAGAAAGAGCGAAAGCTCCCCCATACGCTGTTTCACTACTCAAATGCCTGCAATGGCCGCCAGCTGGGGCTAAAGCCAGGATCCCTGAATTCAAACCAAGTCTCTCACATAGGTGGCATGGACCCAGTGAATTGAATCATCACTGCTGTCTCCCAGGGCCTGTGTTAGCAGGAAACTGAACTCACGAGCTGGAGCTACTTGTGTCTGGTTCAAGTTCTGGCTCCTACACTTCTGATCCAGCTTCCTGCTGATGTGCATCCCGGCAGGCAGCAGATAATGGCTCAGACTCCACCTATGTGGGAGACCCAGATGGAGTTCCTGGCTCCTGGCTTCAGCCTGGCCCAGCCTTAGCTGTTCAGAGCATTTGAGGAATGAACCCACAAATGTAAGATCCCTCACCCCTCAGCCTCTCTTTCTCACTCTTCCTCCTCAAATAAAATAAGTAAACATTTTCTAAAAAAAATTAGAAGGAGGGGCCAACATTGTGGCACAGAGGGTTAAGCTGCCACCTGTAATGCCGGTATCCCATATGGTTGCTGCCTCAAGATCCGGCTGCTCCACTTCTGATCCAGCTCCCTACTAATGCAACTGGGAAATCAGCAGAATATGGTCCAAAGTGCTTGGACCACTGCTACCTACATGGGAGATCAGGCTCCTGGCTATTGTGGCCGTTTAGGGAGCAAACCAGCAACAGGAACATCTCTCTCTATAACTTTGTCTTTCAAATAAATAAATAAATCATTAAACAGAAAAGAAGGAGGAGAAACCAGAAACGTAAAGAATAAGTAGGTGGAGCCACCATTGTGTAGCAAGTAAAGTCACCACCTGCAACACCAGCATCCCATACGGACGCCAGTTCATTTTGGCTGCTCCACTTCCAATCCAGCTCTCTGCTAATGGCCTGGGAAAGCCGCAGAGGACAGTCCAAGCACTTGGGTCCCTGTGTCCATGTGGAAAACCCAAAAGAAGCTCCTGGCTTCAGCACAGCGCAGCCCTGGCTGTTATAGCCATGTGAAGAGTGAATCACTGGAAGACTTCTCTCTCTCTCTCTCTAACTCTTGACTTTCAAATAAATAAATAAATCTTAAAGAAGAAGACGATGAAGAATCACTAAAAGTGTCCTGCCTCCAAAGCCAGGGGAGGACGTAGTTTCCAAAGATGTGCCATCAACTCTGTCAATCACGACAGAGATCAGGGACGAAAACACAGAAATCTTTTAGGTGTGGCAAATGGGACTTCGTCCTGACTTTGGGGAAAATGGTTGCTGACTTGGAGAACTTTCCCAAACTAATTCCATACCTGAAGGGAAATTTTGATGTGTACTTCTAAACAATCTTCTTTCTGGTATGAAGGATCACCATAATTATATCTGTTCTGGACAAACCCAAGCAATACAGACACTAAAAATTACAGTTCCATTTGCACACTTTCAACCCAGACATAATAGTCTTCAAGGAACTGATTCATAACTAAAGCCTCTGAATTCATGTCTCAGCTGGCCAAGCCCTCTCCCATAAGTAGGACCAGTGCAGAAGTGGCCTGCCCCTGTGGGAGTAAGAGTCTCCTCCTGTGGCATTTTTTAGGAGACCAGGCTGGTCCCTCTCACGACACTGGTCTCGGGAGCATGCTGGGAATTCTTCACCCAACAGAATATAGTCGTCCCCAGCCTCTTCCCCCTGGGCTAGAGTGCAGTTGAAGCACCACAGTCAACAAGCAGAGAAACTCTTTGCAAGATGGTGTAGCTTCCTTTGAACGACCTTCCAATGCCTTAAGGAATTTGCGGCTTCGCAGTTTCATCACCAAAATTCACTTACCAACCAAAACCAAATTACAGATATCAGTGATTATGTGTGGGGTTTCACGGTTTCATCAGAATCGCAGGGGGCCACCATCACAGTACTGAAGTGGAACAAAAGGCTCCTTATATAAAATCAAAAGAGAGCCAATGAACTTAATGCGCCCAAGACCACACCTGTCCATGGAATAATAATAACATTGTATTCCGGTTTTTCACTATTTGGAAGAAAAACCTTTAAGAAATTCCAAGCAAAATCCTCTAAGTTTCTTCTAACTTTTGAATTTCTAAAGCAATTAATTACTTACTGGGTAATGTCTGAACAAATGAAAAAAAAAAACTTACTCCCCTATCCTCATCTTATTTTTATTAATTCTACTAATAAAACAGCATTGAAACCAGCTTAGACAAAAATCTCTCCCCCTCTGAACGCTGCTTCTACAAAAAATAGGAACTCCATGCTACACCTGAGGATCCACACTTGCTTCTGGCTTTTTCCTGTACTAAGAAAGCAAAATGAAATGGAAATAATGCCAGAATTCACAGTTGAGGGTCAATTCATGGCCCGGGGGCAGTGAAGAAAGAATGCTTGGATACTAAACCGAAGATCCCTGCACCCGGCTGCTTAGAAAGCCTCTCTGGGTAACAGAGGCAGTAATTAATTCGCAGATCCAGGTGTCTCGCGGATGTTGTGTTTGCTCTCAGAAAGAGAGCAAGTCAGGACAGCGCGAGAGCAAGCAGTCTGTGGCCACGTGGCAGGTAAGAGAAAGTGCCTTTTAAGAAAAATAAAATAGATTGTGAGCATTTCATGTCGTCAAATGTTTGCATTAGAATTAGAGCCCAAGCAGACATCTGTCTCTTTATATAAATGTATTAACATGCCCCAGATTGAAACACCTCAAGATTAAAACACTTCAACGTCTATTTTCCAAGGTGTTGGCTTTATCCTACCTTCCAAACCACAAGACAATAATCCACTTCCTCTTTAATCCTTACTGGAAATGGGAAAGGATCTGAGTTTTACCCAACCTTTGTCCAGTCAGGTTTTTCCTTTGGTGTATTTGTGTTTCTCTGGCTAGATCAGTCCAGTCAGACCAGGACTGCACATCTTCAACAAAAACTGGGACAAGAAAAACAGGTCATGTGTGTGGACAGTTGGTTGGCCTCATTCCAACCTGACTGGGGGTGCCATACAACAGTCCCAGCAAGTGCATCTCTGGATGTTGTCAGGACTGATCAGAAAATCCCTCTCGGAAAATGTCACTGTCCTCAAAGCTTCTATAGGCTGACGACTTTTTTTAAAGGGAAAAAGAGCGAGCGAGAGTGATTCAGTTCACTAAAATGTCTGCAACAGCCAGGGCTGAGCCAGGCTGAAGCCAGGAGCCAGGAACTCAGCAGGCGCACCTCCCATGTGGGTAGCAGAGACCCAACTACTTGGGCCATCAGCCGCTGCTTCCTGGGGTGCTTGCTCATTAGCAGGAAACAGAAGTCGGGAGCGGAGGTGAGACTCGAACCCGGGTACGCTGCTATGGGACCTAAGCAATTCACCACTCCTGGTGCCTCGGGCATAGGAGTACACTTCCACAGCCTGCGGTTCAAAACCCTGCAAATTTCGGCCCTGGCCTGCCAGGCCGGCCAGCTCAGTGCAGCGAGCCCGGGCGGCCTTGGCCTTCCTCCGGGCTGTGGGAACCGACACAGTCGTCCTCCCTGTGTTTTGGGGCCCAAGAGGTCACCGCACAACAGCAGGGCCCCTGAGGACAAGGCGTCCTCCCTTTTCCCCCGCGTTGCTAGTGGGGCATCCTAGAAAGCAAGAATTTCAGACAAATGTCCACGGGCTGTGCGTGCTCTGCCTAAACTCAGAGGGCACTAAAAGGGTAGTGGGGTCTCCAGGGTGTCGATGACTTCCCCAACAAGGCAGACCTATGTCCAGCAATTTAAATTATTTTTTTAAAAAATCAGCGGCGCTTCTGCGGGGCTGCCTCTCGTGGTCTGTCCTTGACAAAGCACCAGGGAAAGGCAACAGTTAAAAGAGCGGACTACCTTAAGGAAAGGGGAAAGCGTATTTCCATATTCCCCAACAAAGGGGTTCCGCGCCATCTGTCCCTGTCTGGGTGCCCCCTGCTCCACACTGAGAGGATTTGCGAGGGATTCAAGTGCACCTTGCAGATTAAATAGTCCCTCGGTTGCCGGGACAATGGCGGCCGCGGCGCCCCTTCCTCCTTCCTTCCTGTCGAGCGTCTCGCCTGGCTACACAAACTCAATGCGCGCCGCACCCCCGGTGCAAGGAGTGGACTTGACCGGAGCTAAAACCAACAAAGGCAGATTCTGGTGGGAGCTGCGGAAGCGCCGGGCACTGAGTCAACAAGCGCCTCTCATTGAAATGCAAATGGCTCGGCCGCGGCCCCGGCGCGCCACCTCCCGCCCCTTAACTTCTCAACCCCTGCGCCAGGCCCTCAATGGGCCGCAAGGGCGCGCAGGCCGCGGGGCCGCGGTCGTGGCCTTGGCCGCGCCGCAGTGCCGCCAGGGCTCAGCGCGGGCCGCAGCTCCCGGGTCCCTGCACCCTGCAGACCTACAAAGGAGTGCCGGGCCTGGGACGCAGCATTCCCGGATAGCTGGCCCCAAGCAGAAGTTCGGCCTGTTGCGGAGTTTGACAAGAAAAGAAAAAAAGTGTGTGTGTGTGTGTGTGTGTGTGTGTGTGCAATCCCAAAGTGGCGGTCAGGTATTTTATTTTTTTCCTCCCAAGTATTGACTCACTTAATCTTAAGTACTTACTTGAATTCTGTTCGTTCTTTAAGCCAGAAAGCACCAGACTTTTTTTTTTTCAGGTACTAGGTACTAGTTGCGATTTGTAGCTTAGGAGGACGCTCTCACTCATGTCTTAAGTAAAACAACTCCATTTGGTGTTGACTTTCTCCCTGCTGTCTCTTCCCCACGCCCCTATCCTTTGCTTTCCTTCCACAACATATTATTATCAACTTGCTGTTTGTTTTGTGCTTTCCTGAGGTTTACAGTTAATGCAAGCACTGTTAAAGCTCCTGCAGTACTTAAAGGGGAAGGTGATGTAAGTTTGTTCTTTAAAGAAATAAGAGGTTAGTTCCATTTTTCAAAACAAGCTATGAGTTTCTAGTAATGGTTCGAAATAAAGCTACTCCATATTTGTAAGTCATCTGAAAACATGGGATTACTTTCTACAGGAGCTAAAGTGATTTCAGACTGCTAAGAACCAGGGACTGATAACAAATATAATAAAGTAAATAATTTTAAAAGCCCTTAATTGTGTAAGTTGACCAGAATATCATATGTGAACACTTATAGATGTGTACTTAAGTTAATTATACAGATTATTTTGCTAAAAGACAACTAAAGGAACATTCCTGGAGCCCCATCTGAGACTCCCACGTGGTGGGCAGGGACCCAAGGACTTGACCATCGTCCACTGCCTTCCAATGCACATTAGCAGGGAGCTGGATTGTAAGCAGAGCAGCCAGGACTCAAACCAGTGCTCATACGGGAGCAGCGGCTTAACCCGCTGGGCCACAATGCCATCTCCTACTCTGCTCTTCTGACCCAGCTCCCTGCTAAAGCACCTGGGAGGCAGTGGATGATGGCCCAAGTACTTGGCTTCCTTCCACCCACGTGGGAAACCCAGTCATTTCCAGTTTCCTGGCTTTGTCCTGGACTAGCCTTGGCTATAGCAGGCATTGGGGGAGTGAACCAGAAGATGTAAGATTCATTCTCTCTCTCGTTCTACCTCTCAAGTATATAAAGAAATTATTAAAACACACACACACACACACATACACAAAGGGGCATCCATGCTTTGTAGTAGAGTTGATTAAATGGTAGCATGTAGACTTGGAGCTACATGTGACCGGAGAAGGGGAAGTCAGCCATGAAACCAGGCTCTTCTTCCCTGTCTCCCACATGGGTGCAGGGACCCAAGTACTTGGGCCATCTTCATTGCTTTCCCAAGCACATTAGCAGGGAGCTGGATCCGAAGTGGACGCCAGACTCTTAAATGGCACCCATATGGGATGCCGGCGTTGTAGGCAGCAGCTTTACCCACTACACCACAACACCACAACACCAGCCCCGGGTGACAGATAATTAACTTATCATATGAGCACTAAGAGCCAGCCATATCTGACTTAATCACCTCTTCAGTTATGTGAGTCAATAAATTGCTTCTTTTTAACAAGTTGGCTTATTGATTTTCTGCCATTTGTGATCTGGAAGAGTTTTGAATTATATAATTGTCACAGTGGGAGAGCATAAGTCTCACAGTAAATGATAATTATGAGATCAGAGCACTTCATGGCTATTTCAGTTATAGGTAAATCAGTATAAATTAACCTGTGCAACCATTCAATTCCCCCTGCCATTCCTTCTTCAATATGTAATATATGAAAATAAAATGCATAGGGGCCAGCGTTGTGGTGTAGTGGGAAAAGCGCCAGTTCGAGTCCTGGCTGCTCCATTTCCAATCCAGCTCTCTGCTAATGTGCCTGGGAAAGCACTGGAGGATAGTCCAAGTGCTTGGGCCCCTGTACCCACTTGGGAGCCCTGGAATAAAATAAAATGCATGCATGAATGTTTATTTCCTTTAGGGGTTTGAAAACTTCAAGTTGCTGTGCCCATTGATGAATAAAGTTTGAGTATCAAGTGGAGGGGTTAGGTGATGTGGGGGCTCAGAACACAATACCGCGAAGTGTGGCACTTAGGCATGCTGGGTCCTTAGAATTAAAGAATGTTGAAAGGACACAGAAGCAAGATCTCTCAACCTTCTCCCATCCTCCTGTCTCCTGTCACTCTGTTTTCCCTGAAGTGAGTCATGGAAACCGGAATTCCTCTTCTGCAGGTAGGGCATAGAAACTGGGCTCTTTTGCAGCCAAAGCCAGCCCTAAAACCTAGAAAGATCACTCTCTCCCTTCTCCTTTCTCCCTTGAAGACCTTCATCCCAGAGCAATCCCACCCCAAACCCAGGAGGAAGAACTTAGTACATACAGAATACACCGCGGCCTGGCCGAGTTTCCCTCGGTCTCTTACCATTCAGAGATAGTACTTCACATTTCTGCCCAGCTGTTGCTTCTTCATCTAATCTAAGAGTAAAAATAGGCAGCTTTTCCTGGGACTTCATTCCTGAAAGCTGCTGTGTCACCTAAAACTTGGATGAAATAAACTGGTAATCTTTTCTCTGGTTAGAGCGGGATCAGCCGTCACCCACCTGGTGAGCAGGGGAGGATGTCAGCGCTTCTCGCCCCTACAGTCAGCAGGCTTGGAACTACCCAAGACACGGATCCCTGGACATGTTTTATTTTGATTGTAAGTGCCAGATACAGAACATACTGGGATTGGCTTTTAAAAGGCTTTCATACCTATGGAGAAGTTGAATGAACCTGGAACTGCATTAGTAAGTGAAAGAATCGAACAGATAGAACTTTAAGATAGGAAGCAGTAATCACTGGGTAACAGTGAAGTGTCATTAAAAATTTTATACCAAACAAATTCGCTCTTCATTTGATAACCACTGTGGTCCCTTGGTTCTTTGTCCTCCAGAAAAGCCAGATGGAAGACAGAGGATGGATCATTTGTCAAGGATACAGGAGGAAAAGTCCTGCCTTGCAGAGAGCAGTAGACAGGGTGCCTTTTAGTTTTACATCTTCACTTTATGGTTCTAACTTTTTATATGTAGCAGATAGGAACTTGCCTCCTAATTATCTTATCATCTCTTTAAACTGTTGTCAACTCTCTTCCCACACTTATCATTCATGTTTATCATTATAGCACTTTGAATTGTGTTTATGTGGATCTGAAAAAATTAAATCTTATTTTCAAAAAAAGTAAAACCACCTGAATGGCTTCCAGTTTTAGCCCAAAGCCAGGTTCCTGTGCTGTTTTCATTGTCATAGCTTAGAGGATTGGAAAGCAATGCCAGTGGCTCCTTGTTTTGTAAATACTGACTTCTTTTCCTTCCTCGCTGTAACATCTGACACGTTTGTTTTCTATTTTTGGATCATGATAGCTAGTACCTTTGGTTAGCTCCATTCTTCCTTTAAAATTCCTCATGTTTAAGAAGAAATAACCCACAGCTAATAAGACCTCCCTGACTGCCACCTGGGACCTGCCCATGTTATCTGCTGAGTTTAAAGAAATGGGGGGAGGGGGGCTGTCATAGTAGGTTAGGCAAATGCCTGCAGTGCCGGCATCCCATATGGATGCAAGTTCGTGTCCCTGCTGCTCCACTTCCAATCCAGCTCCCTGCTGGTGGCCTAGGAAAGCAGTAGAAGATGGCCCAAGTGCTTGGGACCCTGAACCCATGTGGGGGACCTGGAAGAAGCGCCTCGCTCCTGGCTACAGATCAGTGCAGCTCAAGCCATTGTAGCCATTTGGGGAGTGAACCAACGGATGGAAGACCTCCATTTCTCCCTCTCTTTCTCTCTCTTTCTCTATTTCTCTCTCTCTCTCTCTTTCTGTCTCTCCCTCTCTCTCTGCCTCTCAAATAAATAAAACATTCCTGAGTCGCACTTCATGTATTGTTCAGGCTACTCTGTTCTAAGCCTGGTTGTCAGCCTCCTGAAGAGTCTCTAAGCTATATATTATCTGCTTAAACTGATGAGAGTGCATTCTGATAGGAAAAGTGCAGCTGCTCCTCGTAATACCGTAAGCTGAAAATGCATTGAAAAGCCCAACACAGCACGCACTGCAGCTCAGCAACACAATACACCATGCAGCACTGCTTGTGACCCATTGGTCACTTAACTGGCTAGGAGCTGTGTCTGCTGCTGCTCTGCACTACGAGACAATATTACACCCATATATTGCTACCCCAGGAAATGATCAAAACTCAAAGTATAGCTTCTAATGAACATGTATGGCTCATTGCACCATTGTAAAGTGGAAAAAGTCTTAAGTTGAGCCATTGTTAAGCCAGGCACTGACTGTAATTGGTAACAGAAGTGGTTCCAGTGAGGGACATAGGAATCAGAGACTGATTGTTGAGTTGGTTGGATTTGAAGGCACGAAGGATCTGATGACTCTCAGAGGATGGGGCACAGTGGGGGAACTTGCCTGACTATGAATCCACTGGAAGTCACCAGAATGCAGTTCCTGGAAGCGCCTGAATGCTTATGGAATGCAACATTTTACTTGACCCCTGGCTGCTGAACGCAAACAGAGGGACGTAAAAAATATAAAGTCTGTGCATTAGACTAGCTTTCTAATTGTACTAGAGTCCTTAAAGAAAGAAAAGGATAACATCAAACTTCCGAGGTCTTGATTGAAGACACAGTCAGAGACCAAGAAATTAATTATAACTGCCATAAAGACTTTTTCTTCTGTGAGCCATTTTTGTCTGATCTAACAAAAAAATGAGTTCTAGAGTCTGAGCCTGGGAGTTTACAGATTACAGCAAAGATGGATTTACATTCACATGAAGTCTCTTAGGTGAAATGTTGGATGACTTGATACACCACCAACCCTGGCCTTAACCAGGACGGGGATGTCTGATATTAGCCTCAATGAATGTCTGAAATGTCAAGACCCACTGCACCACCCAAGGATAGTCAGCACCTCCTCTCCTGTTTGTTGAGGCTGTACCTGGATTTAAGAGTCTGCAATGATCTCACTTTGGGTAGGTAACTTACAGTGGATGCCAGTTCCCCTTAACCTCCCCTGTTAGCTCCATTCATGGCCTGCAAACACAATGACCAACACATTCCAGGATTCACTAGGTAACGAAACCAAACTGAAGAGGCAAAGATTTAAACACAATTGCAACATTTTCTGATTTAGATCATCACAAACATGAATAATATGTTTGTAAACGGATTCTAAGTTCTCCAGACTAGAGGAAATAATTAGTGATAGAGATCTCTTCAAATGACCAACATAGCTCACAGCTTGGTCAGATGTTTGGGTCTTGCAAGAAACAAGTTTACAAGACTGTTAATAAGGGAGCTTGAGGGGACTACTCAGAATATACCTAGAGAATGGAGCGAATTATATTCTGTGTCAATATGCACAGAAAATTCCTCTGCAAAGGAGGTTTTCAATAATCAAGTTATTGCAATGATCTATTTTTAGATGTTTGTTCATTTTCTTGACTCATGTGTGCTTGATTGGATTATGAAATAAGAAGTACAGTATTGAGTATGGGTCCAACACATTTTCCTCACCAAAACTAACCAATCTTCTGCTGTAAGTTTCCAGTCTCCAAGCAGCAGAAATCAATGCTGAGCCCCAACAGGGTAACCTATACGTGAAGGAAGTGGTCAGCCACCTAACAAGGCCATCAGAGCCTTTTTCAAGTGTCCTCATAGATGTTTATTTGGGATATGGATTGGATCATTCGGCCTGCAATTGCTTCTTTGTGCAATTTATTTTCATATGTTGAATGCATGCCTTACTCGCCAACATGGTACCCTAAACACACTTCTGCTTGTAACCAAGAGGGTAAATTCACTGTGGGGAATGGGTAAGGTAAAGCACTGGTCACACGCCTGTAGGAGTCACTGGTTTCATCATCTACTCCACACCTAAACAGTTGCCCTGATAAAAATAATTGTGGGCTGGCTTGATAAAGACTAAGCTACAGTGCTGCCTAAGAAAGATTTAGTGCAGTTGGAGAGCTGCTCTACAGGAGGTGGTCCATTCTCTGAAGTGGTAATGGCACTGTTTACTCAGTAGCCAAGACACATGGACCCAGAAAAAGGGAAAGTGGCTTCTCTCTAATTACAACTAATGACCTATTTGCAAAATGTTTTTGTTTCCAATTTCCTTGGCCTTATCTTTACTGTTTTAAAAGTTTTACTATCCAAAAATAAAAATAAGAACATTTTTTAAAAGCACTTTTTTTTTCTAGATGAACAGAACAATGTTCCATCAAACTGGAAGTTGAGGTTGCCCCTAAACCTCTAGATCTACAGACATAATGCAGTTACCATGTTGGCTGGAGGGACTGCTCCAGAAATCCAATGAGGAAAATGATAACTGCTACCAAAGGGACACAGAGAGGCATTCAGCTGAACCTGGGGTATGTCCCGGGTGTTTTTCAGTTATCTCAGGTCCTGTGTTGACAGTTGTTGGTTGACATGTAAAAGATACCCAACATCCATAATTATAGGTAAATGTGAATCAAACCTACAGTGAGATACCACTTTATCCATACTAGATGATTATCATTTTTAAAATTTGAAAATAACGAGTGTTGGAAAGAATGTTGAGAAATTCAATGACTTGTGCATTGCTGGGAGGAGTATAAAATGATGTAGCCTTCTGTGGAAAAGTCTGTCAGGTCCTCAAAAACTTGAATCTACTGTGTGATGCAGCAATCCCCACCCGTCTCCCTCCAGGTTTATATCCAAAAGAGCTGAAAGCAGGACTCAAAGAGACATTTTACACCAATGTTTACATTGGTAGCATTCACAATAGCCAAAGGTGTCCACAGATGAACAGATCAGCAAGGTGTGCTATATACTCACATTGGAATACTACTCAGCCATAAAAAGAAGGAAATTCTGAAACACATCACAACATAAAAGAATCCTGAAAATCTTATGCCGCGTAAAATAAGCCAGACATAAAAGGGCAAATATTGAACAATTCCACTTAGATGAAGAATCCAAAATACGTCAGTTCATAGAGATAGAAACTAGAGTTTACCAGCACTGAAATGGAGAGGGGTACAATGGAGGAGGTATTGCTTAATGGGTACAGAGTTTTGTTTGGCATGATTAAAAAGTTCTGGAAGTAATGGTGATGGTTACACAACATGGTGGTTATAAGGGTACGCCAACAAGTTCATGGAAAATGGAACTAAAAGATAAGTTTGTTTTGGTGCAAAGAGTTTTGAAATCCATGCGTAGTATTTCATAATATGCATTTTCCATGAACTCTTTGAAGAGCCCTTGTATACCTGGTGTTCAGAAATTTTTGCTGGCAAAGCAATTTGTTTTGGAGCCACTAATGTGGGACAGCAAATTAAGCTGCTATGCGTGACAGTGGCATTCCCATATCAGAGCGCCAGTTCAAGTGCAGCTGTATTGCTTCTGATCCAAATCCCTGTTAATGCACCTGGGAAAGCAGTGGCTATGGCCCAAGTACGTGGGCCCTGCCACTTATGTGAAAGACCCAAATGGAGTTTCTGCCTTCTGGTTTTGGCCTGGCCCAGGCCCAGCTATTGAGGCCATTTGAGGAACAAACCAGCAGATGGAAGGTAGCTCTCTCTGTCTCTCCCCCTCTCTCTGTCACTTTGCCGTTAAAATAAATAAATAAATAAATAAGCAAAAAATAAATCCTTTAAAGTCTTTGTCCTTCATTATATTTTTCCATGAACTGTTTCAGATTGTCTTGTATACGTAATTTAACTGTTTCAAATCCTCTTATATGCCTACTTTCACTGAATTATAAGCTCACAAGGAGTTGAGATGGTAAATAGTATGTTATGCATGTTTTACCACAATGAAAAAGAAATTTAAAAACCTTCAAAAGACTAAAGCAAGAATACCAAGAGTTCGGACCTCTCAGGCGTGAAAATGAGGTTGGTTCAGCAGGAAAAGAACACGACCAGCTGAGCTGCTGGCAGAAGGTGCTGGAAGAAAGCATGGCTAATGTTGAAGGAGTAGTGGGTGGAAAAAGCAGTAAGTGTCCACCGTAAACTTGTGATGGAAAAAGAAGAGCACAGCTGTAGCAGCTCATCATTTTCTTCCTTGTTCTTTCATCTGTCTCCATTATCGTAAAAGAGGTGCATTGATGGTGTTCATTGGTAACATTTCATCTCAAGGACACAAGGCAAGCGCATAGGATTGTGTCTAAATTAAAGGAGAAATGAACACCATTCAGAGATAGATGCACTTATTGACTTTTCTACTCTCCTCTTTTGGGGGAGGGAGTGAGAATGTATTTGCAAGGGGGATCATTGCATTATGTTAGTCATTAGTCAGTAGCATGCTGCTCTTGCTATTCCTGCTTGGATGTTTAAATATGGAAAGAATAACTGGATATTGAATAGGATAGGAGCAGACTGTGACAGATAATGTAATTCAATTTGCACCCATCCCAATCCTCCTCTAGCCTAAAACTTTCTACCCTATAGAGACTGAAAACCTAAATACTCCATTCCCAAGGTCCCTTTACCTACAGTTCTTCTAGGCAGACACCCCCACCTGAGACTGGCATGTAGATCTAGGCAGTGTTAGGCTGCACACAGGAGATTAGGTCTGCTGGCAAGGACAGCGACTGATCTGATTCTCTTGGAGAGCTGCTAGCATCAACTCCTCTTTCAAGTTTCCCTAGGGAGCCAATTTTGTAAAGGAGGTCAGCATGGAGAACGCTAACTACAGGGAGTGCTCTGGACCAACACCTGTACACTGGTCTCGTCCTATCTCTCCTCTACCACGTAGTCTAGCTCTCGCCAGCCTTTGGCTCACTTTTCTGGTGTAAGTAAAGAAGCTCATCCCTGGCGGATATGATTTCCTGATCACGGTGCTCTTCTCAGGCCACAGTCACTGCCTGGGTTAGAAAGAGTGAAGAGATGCAGGTGGGTCCTCTGGGTGTCAACACTGTGAACAGCCAGACCTTGTCCTGATGAGCAAGGTCAATTATCAGTGCCTCTGGAGCAGCCATACTTTGAAGTGAGATGGGACTTGTGCTCTGCCTCCTAAGTACACATTCTCTTTCTGGGAGCCAGGATCCCCACACTATCAAGTCTCTAGTTATAGGTATGGGAAGCATAAATTCCTCAAATGAGTCACTCATTATGATGGTAAAAGGGCCAGTCCTGTTTCCATCCTTTGGTTCCTGGACTCATATCGTCTACCTAATGAGGACGGAGCACCATATAACGGCTGTTGACTACGGAGCATACTACAGCCTAGAAAACGATGCTCCTTCTTCACAGCTGTCATCCATGAGATGGTGCCTCAGCTGTGCCCTCAGCAGTCACTCCATGGCTTTATCAGGTCAGGACTTCTAGGCGGTGTGGTGATAGGACTTGAAGATTTCATGCTCACTGGAGCAGCAGTAGTAGCTAATCAGCCCCAGTGGCTGGGAGTCCATGGCTTGGAGTCCATACATCCTTTGGTCCTTCATCCAGGCCACTGTATCTGCTTTCTTCACGGAACCATTACACCTGCACTGGAAGGGCCCATGTCAGAGGCTGGCTGACAATCGGCCGAGTCAATCTCACTGCTTGGTTGTTTGGATCGCCTTCCACAGTGAATTCTACTGGTGAGCACTAACAAGTGTACAACAGAGACCGTCACACTCCATCCCCTCTGCTGTATACCTTACTGCACATCTCCATGTTCCCCATCTTCCAGTCATCCTCCTCCTAGCTCCTGGGCCAAACTAGTTGTCACTGTCCTGAGCCCATGCATATTCATCTCTGGACCGCTTCTGTTTCCACGAACAGTGGACATCCACATACATTACCCCAAACCCTGCCCTTTAAGAGAATTCCCTTGTATCACTTGCTTCAAGCCCATTTGTGAATGGAGCTTTTACGCTTCACTAGCATTTACCCTGAGGGCTGAGGACTCAGTGTGTGTGTGCCTTCATTTGGGAATCAGTGAAATGACCATCCATGGGATGACTGGTAGTGGAACCATTAGACGCATCAGGACTCCTATTTGAGAAGCACCCTCCAAGTGACCCGCTTCCCAGGGGCCTCCACACTCACAGAGGAGCATGGTGACCCTTCAAAGCCCTCAATGTCAACTTGAGTCCTGCATGAAAAAAGCTCTTGATGAAGTTCCTAGCTCCTGGCTTCAGCTTGGCTCAGCACTGGCTGCTTTGGCCACCTGGGGTATGAACCAATGGATAGAAGATTCTCTCTCTTTCTCTCTCTCTCTCTCTCTCAATCTCTAACTCTGACTTTCAAATAAATAAACTTAAAAAAAAAAAAACAGGAAAATACTTAGAACTGAAAGAAAAATAAAAGTACTGTCTTTTATATGAAAATGTGTGGTATAAGCTAAGGTAGATATTTGTTTCTTGCTGGTATATAGCAATTCTCTTGATTGTATATATTAACCATATACTCAGTAATCTTGCTTAATTCTCTTTTTAGTTTGTATTTGCTTTTGGATCATGTTGGATTATCTCTGTATACAATAGTGTCATCCACATATATTCACAGTTTGTTGCTTAAAAGTTGAGCCTTATACCCTAAAAGACTGAGATTATTGGATCATAAAGCAGTTCTATATTTAATTTTTTGAGGAACTATCATCCTGATTTCCATAAAGTACATGGGGTTTCCATGACATTTGACACCTTTGTCAAAAAAGAAAAGAAACATTAATTATTAGTTATGGCCTCAGTATGACAACAAATTTGGAGGAAATGGAAAAATACAGAAAATTCACTAATTCATACTACTAAAAAACAAGACTTAAATTCCTAATAAAAGTTCATACATTAAGATAAAAAAAATTTTAAATAAGCTAAGGTAGATAGTAAGAAGGACAAATGAATTTTAAATGTTGATTTGAGAAACACATGGAGACAGAATAAAGATCTTTTAATCCTAAGAGAAAAATAGGAATAACTTGGTTTGAAAACTTACACACAGTGGATAATTCCCTAGAAAACATAATGGACTCCACAAGAAAAAGAAAATCTGTGAGACGTATGAAAGAAACAATCAAGTCTAGTATACATACACAAAATGAGCACCAGATTCAGATGGTTTTAAAGGGCAGTTCCACCCAATAGTTGAAAACAATACAAGACTCCGGAGTTCTACCAGCTTTTCCCAGGAGGGAGGAAAAGAGGAGCCACTCCCCACATTATTCTACAAAGCCGGTTTAAGCCCAATACAAAAATCGGAGAAGGACAATACAAGAAGGGAAAATTATAGGCCAATCTCACTCACAAACTGAGACTTTAAATCCTAAATAAAATATGCATCCCCTGAATTTAGCAGGAAATTAGAAAGAAATGCTAATGAGAACAGTTTATTTGCTCATTACAAGACTGGTTAGGTGTTTTAAAATTTGTGACCACACACCAAAATGAAGAATTATCACTTCTAAAGGTTCAAGAAAACATTTGATAAAATTCAACATTCTTTTGTGACAGACACTCTCAGAAAACTCGGAACAAAAGAAAATCACTTTAACGAAATAACGGATACCTAACAAAACTTACCAGCAAAGATAGTACTCAACGGCAAACTAGCATAAACGATCCCTTTAAAGTCAGAAACAAAACAAAAATAATTCTCCCATTACTATCTTTCCTCATAATTATTCAGCGATTCTGGCTTGTGCTTAAACATGAACATTTTGTTGCACGAGTTAGGTTGGCCTAGGCTAAGCAGTGGTAATAGCTTAAAGCAGTGGTAAAAGCTCACATCTCAGTGACCTAAGTCTTAAGTTTTCTTTTTATTTGAAGCTCATTGCAGATCCTAATGGTGAGGACTCACTTAATAAAAGTGTCCCCTGTCACTGTGCATCTCAGAATGGGGCTCCTCAGCCACTGTGCCAAGGGCAGGGAGAAGTGGAGGGTCTCTCCTTATTGCTACAGTGTCCAGTGGTGATGCACCTCTCTTCCACTTACACGATATTGGCCTTCGCTTTGACTGCAAAGAGCCTGGGAGGGGGAAAGAGCACAGGAGGATCCCTGCCCCAACTGGAAAAGGGGAAAAGAAGTGTCATGGTTTGCAGAATGATATGACTCTCTCAATACAAAATTCCAGAGAACTTATACACTAATATGTTGACAAGGTTACTAGTGGCTCACAAAAATCAGTTTCATTCCTACAAAGCAGCAATAACTAGTAAAGACGTGATTTTTTGAAATATGATTTAACAGACTTTGGAATAAATATCAGGAAAGATGAGTAAGATCTTTATGAAAAAAATTTTTAAAGCTTCATTGAAAAACATCAAGAGAGAACTGAATTTAATATATGTGTGTGCATATTTATGTACAAATAAATGTACATATATATCTATAAATTTCATAGACAAAATACCTAACATCATTAGGCCGGTGCCGCAGCTCAATAGGCTAATCCTCTGCCTGCGGCACCGGCACACCAGGTTCTAGTCCCGGTTGGGGCGCCGGATTCTGTCCCGGTTGCCCCTCTTCCAGGCCAGCTCTCTGCTGTGGCCAGGGAGTGCAGTGGAGGATGGCCCAGGTACTTGGGCCCTGCACCCCATGGGAGACCAGGAGAAGCACCTGACTCCTGCCTTCGGATCAGTGCGGTGCGCCGGCCACAGCGCACAGGCCGTGGCAGCCATTGGAGGGTGAACCAACGGTAAAGGAAGACCTTTCTCTCTGTGTCTCTCTCTCTCACTGTCCACTCTGCATGTTAAAAACACACACACACACACACACAAAGAAATATATTAAATTTCCCCAGATTAATCTTTAAATTCCATGCAATTTAAAGCATCATAATAGATTTTTTCTTCTTTTTCTTTTTAATATACACATTAAGATTTGACAAGCTGTTCCTAAGATTTATAGGGAAAGGCAAAGATCCAAGAAAACAATTTTGTGAATCAAAAAACAAGGTAAGAAATATCAGTATTATGTCCATCAATATCGTGTCACAGTTTCAAAAAAATTGTCTGCAGAACTTAGACTATTAGGGTATTATTTGTATAACATAAGAACCTTTACTTATATATAAAGGGAAAAGGTGAAAATGTGCTATCACATCCAGATCTGAATATACTTGCCAGTTATTTCTTAATGTCAGTTAATAAGCTGGTGCTGAGATTATCCGTCAGTCTCCACGATCCTGACTATGAGTCAGCTGCTAGAGAAGGAAGCATTTTCATGATGCTAAACTCTAGTTTCTCACCCCACAAGGTCAGATCATTAGGGATTCTTGCAAGTAAATACCACCCAGGAAGGCCACTTCTACACAACCTGATCTCCTACTTCACCACATTTTTTTAAAAAAGATTAAAAGATTTATTTTATTTATTTGAAAGACAGAGTTACAGAGAGAGGTAGAGACAGAGATAGAGGTCTTCCATCCAATGGTTCATTCCCTAGATGGCCACAACGGACGGAGTTGCCCCGATCTGAAGCCAGGAGCCAGGAGCTTCTTCCAGGTCTCCCACGTGGGTGCAAGAGCCCAAGAACTTGGGCCATCTTCTAGTGCTATCCCAGGCCATAGCAGAGAGCTGGACTGGAAGAGGAGCAGTGGGATAGAACAGGTGCCCATATGGGATGCCGGCGCTGCAGGCCAGAGCTTTAATCCACTGCGCCATAGAACCGGCCCCTGCTTTGCCAAATTTGAGGCCTACCATTTGATTCTAATTCTTCTTGTGCCAATTCCATGTTTATTTACTGTCCTTTTTTGAAATTCAGCTTCCCATATCGATCTGTAGAAAAGAGGTTTCTTTTTTTAATCTAGATGCCAATCCCTACCCCAGCAAATTTGCTTACCCTGTGCTAGACACGGTTCTGTAGTTGGGAAGCTGAGGACTTTACATAACATTACAGAAAAACAGAGGTATCTACTGGCTAACAAAATGATCACTGCCATTCCCAGGTTCTAGGGGATGGTACTGTTGTCTCAATAGCAGTGTGCTTTGTCTCGAGGCGCTACCTGAGAATTGGTCACCACGACAAATAAAAAGAAACCAGCACAATGAACTCTAATGTTTGGATATGAAAATTTCCCAGCAATGTTTCCTTGCCATGTTCGTATGACTCTCAACATATGCCTGGCAGTCAAGCCATTCAGCATGGGTTAAGGAGGCATGCAGCTCAGTGACGCAAGGGCCTCGTCAGCTCACCTGTGGCTCCAGTGTCTCAGCGGGTGATTTGCAACACAAGGGTCAGCATATATGAGCATGTGGTTAAATGCACCATGGACTCACAAGAGAAGGGTGTGGGAGAAGGACTACATTTTATTTTTTTTTCTTTCAGTCAAAAAATCAAATAAAACTGCGGTCGGTCTACGCCCAGGACACTTCCTGGTGGTTTGGAAGGAGTTCTTGCAGCTCTCCCGGAGTCTCTTTCCTTCCCGTTGCTGGAACAGACTTTCTTCCTTAAAGAGTCTACACAAGTCACTACCGGGGAAATAATGTGCAGTCACAGTGGAAGGAAGAAGGGAGGGGTGGGGAGGAAGGAAGGAAGGAAGGAGAGGGGGAAGGAAGGACACTCTCCCAGGCTACAAAGCAAGGACTGGAGTTATGAAAGGAAGCAGGAGGCAGCCGGGAGGAACGGGGAGCACGTGCGCCCCAGCAGGCTGCTGCTGCTTCATAGTGCAGGCAATCCAAGCTGGAGCAAAGCGTGCTATTAACAGTTTGGGGGGAGGTGAGACGCAGGAAAGGGGAATGGCGGACCACAGCAGGCTCCCCAGAACCAGCAGCCTTCAAACCAGCCACACTTGATACACAGTGGGAGAATCTGCAACCTCGTCTTTCCAGTGCACCCCAGAAACCAAGATTGTTTCTTACCAGGAAGACTCCAACACAGGCAGAAGACAAGATTTGGAATAGGGTTCTATGGAGACACAACCAAGAAGAATAGAGACAACTCTTGGCATATCTCTCCTGATGTTTCAATCACAACAATATACAAACGAGACTGCAAATCTCATTTACATCAGTGAACAACCAGAAGGAAGAATGATCAGTGTCATTCACTATATGGCCTACTTTTCAAGACAATAGGGACTTGATATTATTCCTAAAGGATAGCCTCGAACAATCCTATATTTATCTTCTTCACCTTGTGAGTCATTCTCTAAGAGGTAAAAATTACCCCACTAGCATACAAATTACTGCATTCAGTATAGAACTTTTTTATTTAGATAAATTTTTGTATTTGAAAGACTGAGAGAGGGAGAGACAGAGACAGACATTCCACTTGGTTTACTCCACAAATGCCAGAAACAGCTGGAGCTGGGCTAGGCTGAAGGCAGAAGTCAGGAACTCTATCCACGTCTCACACATGGGTGGCAGGGACCCAAGTACCCGAGCCATCAGGGTAGTCACAAAACTGGATCAAAAGCAGAGTAGCTAGGACTTGAACCAGGTAGCCCAATATAGGGTGTGCGTGTCCCAGGTAGCATTTAAGCACTGTGCCATGTATCCACCCCAATACAGACCTTCAAACTGAAATATTTGTTCTTCTGAAATTGTGATGGACTGAAATTTTTTGGCTGTCATCTTTTTTTGTTGTTGTCAGGCACTCTGGAGAAATCTAGTCCCTCAGAGAGTCAAGGCTTAGATCGCGGGCATCTCACAAAAGGACCAGAGGACTCGGTGAGCAGACCCAGCAGTGCAGCCTTGCGTAGGTGAACCACACACACAACACAACATCTCAGCCTGCTGCTTCAGTTGAAAGCTCTCAATTCTGCAGAGAGTTCTCGAAGGTGGACCACATCTGTCCAATTAAAATTTATGGGACGCCTACTCTCCTACTCTGCACAAGACTTGTAAGGAATCAAACATAAGTGATCTAGCTTTCCTATTCTCCGGGAGCTTAAACCTCACAGAGGAGCTAAGAAGTGCATCCAGACAAGTCTGCTACAACAAGGCACTAGGCAAAACCACTAGCAGAGGTGCCTGTCGATCTAAAATGCCCCCCGTGGCATCATATCATCAAAAGCTGTAATTATTATTTGTGGGTGTTATTTGTACATTAATTATACCGGGATCAACAGGGATTGCTCCATCTCTATAGAAGAAGTGTTCCTAATGCATTGCACGCAGCTTAGCTACTCAGTGCTAACTGTAAAATTCAAGTCTTTCAAAATATTCAAAAAATATTTTGTTGAATGAATGAATGAATGAATGAGTGAAGGAATGAGCTTTTGTTCGGGATTATGTCAAACGTTATTTTCCCGTGGTCATTTAGAGAAGTAGGCCTCGTGTGCTGGATGGTCCGCTGCCAGCTTGGCGCCACTGCCACCCCTTCTAAGTGTGGGAAGTCCTGCAGGGATGGGGCAGGGACTCGGGTGAGCCGTGGAAGGTGAAGCCCGGGCTCTGGAGCGCTCACTCCCGCTGGCACGGGCAAGGCCGCGAGAACCGCCCGCCTGGCCCCACACACTGGCAGGGGGACGGCTTCTCAGAGCTTATCACGAAGCGCAGCAGCTTGCAGACAAGCGCTGGAAAACTGCTCCTCAGGTCTTAGGCTGTGGGCTTCAGCGCCCACGCCTCTGATCTTTGTGTGTGTGGGGGGGGGGGAGTCTGTGACCTTTAGGAGCAGCTTTATGATGTTTGCCCTGGTGCATCCCTACACATATACACACACTCACTCACAGTCACACACACACACACACATGCACTCACACAGTCACACACACACAGTCACAGTCTCACACACACACAGTCACAGGCACACACACACACACTCACAGTCACATATTCACACACAGCCACAGCCACACACAGTCACAGGCAGACACACACTCACAGTCACACACACAGTCACACACATGCACTCACACACACACTCACAGTCACACACTCACACACAGTCACAGTCACACACAGTCATAGGCAGACACACACTCACAGTCACACACACAGTCACACACATGCACTCACACACACAGTCACACTCACACACTCACTCAGTCACAGTCACACACAGTCACAGGCAGACACACACAGTCACACACTCACAGTCACACACACAGGCACACACACAGTCACATGCACACACTCACACAGTCACACACTCACAGTCACACACACAGTCACACAGTCACACACACTCACAGGCACACACTCACACACACTCACACACACAAGCTCTTCTGTAAGTTGTGTCAGTTCCCGATTCTGAATTAATCTCTGTATCTAGAACACCAAGGAGTGGCTTCTGTTATCCGGACCAAACCTTGCCTTGTGCCCTCCGCTGGGGAATGTGTCTGCACCTGGCCCGACAGAAGGCCACTCTCCCGTGAGCAGTCTCCCTCTCTGGGACATTTCATCTCAGCTCTTTCAGATTAGTCCGCCTTCTGTACAAAAAGAACCCAGCCCACATGGAGAAAGACTTTCTGTTTTCACATGAGCCCCGTGAATTACAGCCAAGTATTCTTTAAGATATCAAGCTAGTCCTGTTTGTAGAGTAAACATTCTATACCCCTCAATAGTAAAACATTTTAATTTTATGATGACAGTTTTGTTGGACACATCCAATAACTTAAAATGAATCCATACCTCTCAGCAGCTATTTTTCATTCCCATTTATAGGTGGAAAAGCTGAGACATTTTAGAGCCAGCAGTAGCTCTGTCTGATATATCACATTCCTTTCCTTGGAATAACATTAAAAAGCCAATATCATTTGAAATAGAGAGTTTCAAAAATAATGGCATTTTGAAAAATAGAGCCAGTCTCATGAACGTTATGAGAGGCCACACCTTGAAACTTAACTTTAAACTTAAAAATGTAAGCCACACATATTCAAGTGATTAACTTTAAGTCTCAGGAACGGTTTATTGTATTTTCCTGAAGATTTTTACTCATATTTTCCACTTCTGGCTTTTCCCAATGCAAGTTGGTCCCAATCTCTGCCAAATGCACTAAGACTGTTCACAGATAATGCCAAGGGAGTAAGGGTAGCAACAATGAGAGGGGGGGGGGGCAGAATATGCTGATTTATCATAGTTGTGGGATGAGTGGACCTCCCTTTCATAGGACAGGTCTCTCCAAAGTCTCAAGATTACCGGATAACTATAGTTTTACTATCTTTCAAAATTTTTTTGAAAGGCAAAGTTAGAGAGAGAGAGAGAATAAAAGAGAGAGAGAATGAAAGAGAGAGAAAGAAAGATCTTTCATCTGCTAGTTCACCCACCAAGCTTGCTTTGGTGAACTGAAAATCTTACAGGGGCACAAAATAAAAAGTACTAGGGAGCCCTGGTATGGAATAAAGGTTATCAAATAACTTGATTTCCATCATAATGCTTTAAACCAACTCACATTGAAAACATAAAAACAAATCAAGGCATATCCTATCAGAATTTTTGTCCTCCAAATTTAACAGGAAACACAAACCATACCAAAAGCTCAATACGAGAAGTTACGCAGGCTTTATTAACCCCTTTAGCTGGCAGCAGGAAGGAAGAGGTTGTTAGTTCTCCATTCTCCCGAGTAGCCAGTGTTCCCAGCTCTAGGCACAACACAGCCTCTCGCAAACGCCATTCTTTCATTCCGATTCGTAACCACACAGCCTCTCCATCTGCTTCAGAACTACATGCATTTTACACCTGAACACACGCATGGAATCAAAGCGCACATTGTGGAAACTGTGCTTCTTTTTTCAACAACTCAGTAGAATTACAAGAGCAAGCTGGAATGTCGTTATGAAATCTGGGCATCAGTGACTATCGGGCAGAATTCACACAGGTAGTCAGGTTTCTGTGGATGGAAGAGAAAGAAGTTTCAGTTGGACCACAGTCAACAGGACGTGGGCCCGGAAGGACTACTTTGGTCTTAAAATATAAAAAGAGGCTGTATAAGTTGAACAAATGTTCCTGTCTTTCAGGAATGTCTTACACAAGTTGCACAAACTGGCAGAGCCTCAGGATGTGGCCGGTGGTGGTGGTGGGAATGTTTGTCCAGCGCTCAGGTGACAGGCATGCGCTGGGAAACTCTCCCTGGTACTCATTACCCACCCCCTGTCCCCACCACGCGCACCTGCCGCAGCATCCGGTGACAGTGAGCTGTAGCCGAGTGCAGCCTCACCACCGTCCAGGTTCCAGGCAGCAGACCAGGCTTCCTGTGCTGAAGTGGGCCTCGGACAGCATCTCCCTGCTTCCTGCTGAGGCCAGACCTGTTCTCCTGTTCCGACCACACACAGAGGCCTCCATCCCCACAACTACCCCTCCTCTAAAAGTCAATTTAGGGGCAGGCTTTAGGCAAAGCAGTGAAGACACTACTTAGGACGCCTGCATCCAAGTGCCTGGGTCTGAATCCCAGCTCGACTCAGATTCTAATTGGCTGCTAATGCACACCCTGAGAGGAAGCAGGTGATGGCTCAAGTGCTTGGGCCCCTGTCTGCCACGTGGAAGACCTAGATGGAGCTCCCAGCTCTGGGCTCCAGCCTGGCCCAGCCGTAGCTATGGCAGGCAACTGGGGAGTGAGGCAGCAGGTGGAAGATCTATGTCTGTCCCTCTCTCTCTCTGACTTCCAAATCAAAGGAAATTAGCTAGTTGTTCTGTAAAAACCACATTATTCAAAGCATTCTATATAAATTGTCCCAAGAAAATATCAGCAGAAGTAATTTAAATGACCTAACAATCCCTAGCTCTAATGCTATGACTATTTAGAATTATCATAGGGAAGAAAGTCCAGTTGGGCTGAGAAGATGGAAAGACCAAAAGAAAACAGACAGAAAGACATCCTTTCAAATCCCTTGACCTTTTATAGTGTCCCCACCCTAACCCTTGCACCCTCATTTACTAAAATTACTGTTGAGTGTTCCCACAGTGATCTCTAAATTACCATTCCTAGTTTGTTTTAGTGTGATACACATGTCTAAGTACAATGTTCATGATATTGAAGTCAGGAAAGAACAGAGTATTCTCCCCATAGACAGGACATATCTGCCTATGTGTTATTTATTTATTTATTTTTTTAAAGGGGGCTTATTTATTGTCACTGTTCCAAATGTACAAAAAAAAATTAGAAAATAACCCCCCAACTCAATTCTTCCCACCCCCACAACATTCTCCCCAACACAAATTAATTTTCCCCAAAACCACAAACATGAACTGGTCCTGGTATTTTCATAAATAGTGCAGCTAAGAAACAGTTTAGAGAGAATTGAATAGGATTCAGATTACATCCATTCTGTCCTCTCAGCTCCGAGAGGTAATAATCCCACATGGGTCCCAGTCCTCCCCAATACTTACCCCATGTCTGGTAAAGAGTCCTTTCACAAAGTGGTGTATTTGGCTGCTGCTTTAGAGATCCTCCTGTGCCTTCTTCTTCTTCTTGGGTTTTTCATCTTGAATTATCGGGGGATTTGTAGCCTCTCGCTGTAGATAGCTAATAAAATCACTTAATTCACGGCCACCTTCATATTTCTTTGGACTTAGCTTCTTGTTGGCTGGAGAGAAGCAGATGGTAGGAAAACCTCTGACTTCATATGGAGAAGGCACATCATTGGCTGTGGCATCCATCTTGGCAATGACAACATTTGGGTCTTTGCTGAGCTTCTCTCCCAGTTCTTTATACTTGGGCTCCAGATTCTTACAGTGACCACACCAAGGAGCATAAAACTAAATCAGGACATCTTTATTTTCATTATTCACTATTTCAGCAAAATTTTCTGCTACCACTACCTTTACCTCTTTTTTAAGATCAGTTTATTTGGGGCCGGTACTGTGGCGCAGCGGCTAAAGCCACCTGCAGTGCCGGCATCCCAAATGGGCACTGGTTTGAGTCCCTGCTGTTCCACTTCCGGTCCAGCTCTCTGCTGTGGCCTGAGAAAGCAGTGGAAGAAGGCCCAAGTGCTTGGGCCCCTGCACCCGCATGGGAGACCTGGCCCTTGTCTTTGAATTTTTTCAAGTTCACTTGGATGCTGCCTTTCTGGGACCTGTTCTGCAGGGACTTTGTACCTTCTTTCTTCCTTGGGCTGTTCTCACTACTGTTGTCATTCGCCTTCCAGTCACACCTCGGGCAGCTTGATGAATGAAAGCATTTTTGAAGGAATGGTTAATTATTCCCCAGGTTGTGTGTGTGTGTGTGTGTGTGTGTGTGTGTGTTTCCAGATGAAGCTACTCTGGAAGCTGCTAAGGTGTGTAGAAGCACCAGTTTTGTGGAAGAGCCATTTGGTACAGTGGTTAAGAGTGCCTAGATTTGAGTCCTTCCTCTACCTCTGACTCCAGCTTCCTACTAATGTGCTCCCTGGGAGGTAGCAGGTGATAGCACAAAGTCTTGGGTCCCTGTCACCCATGTGGAAGACCCAGATTTAGTTCCTGGTTCATGCTTTCAGCCTGGCAAGCCCCAGCTGATGGAGACATTTAGGTAATGAACCAGTGCATGGAAATGCTCGCTCGCTCTCTCTCTCCCTCTCTCTCTCTCTGCCTTTCTAGTAAATAAAAATTGTAATTTATTAAATAAAAGTTTTCTATAAAAATAAATGAATAAATTTTTAAAAATTAAACAAAACTCAAACTTTGGAATCAAACAATGGTGGTTCAGAAACCCAACTTTATAACAAGCTTTTCAGGACCCATAGGAAGATTACTTAACTTTCTCAAAATTCAGTGTCTTTACCAGTAAAATCCGAGTAATGATAATTCCTACCTCAAAAAAATGTGCACAAAAATCAAATAAAATTTTATATAATATGGAGTTACCATTTCAAAAGTGATAGCTACTATTATTGCTATTTTTCAAATGTTCACTCTGCAAATGTCAATATCATCATTCATGCAATAGTATTCCATTATATGACCTAAAAATTCCTTACTTAAGTGGATTCCCCAGGGAACTTGCTCTTATTTGCCCAAGGAGACCTTTCTAGGAATGGCATTGAAGCATTGCCTGTAATAGCTGTTGTGGGCTACATTGTGTCCACTGAGATTCATATGTTGAAATCTCAACTCCAGCACTTGGAAGGTGACCATCCCCAGAGACAGGGCCCTTACAGAGGCGATAAAGTTAAAATCAGCTGATCAGTATGGGCTGTACTCCAGGGACTGGTGACTTCAAAAGAAGGGAAATTGGGACACAGATGCAGAAGGAAGACCCTGGGAAGACATGTGAGGAGCTGATGGCCGTCTGCAAGCCCAGGACAGAGGCCCCAGAAGAAACCAACTACATGCACACCTCCATCTCAAAGGCCTTGGCCTCCAGAATTCTGAGAAAATAAGTGTTCATTTCTTAAGCCTCGTACTTTGTGGTGCTTTGCTTTGGCAACCCCAGCAAACTAATATTATCATCAATTTTGTTATTAGTCTGGTGTCTATGAATTGCATTGATCCTTGGTTCATGACACATTGTCATCATTGGGCTGCGAATGTCTGCCTTATATTTAATTAATAACTTATCTTTAATAATCTGATAAGCATCTGTGAACTCATCTCCCGTGGCAACATTAGGACCAGAAAACAACTCACGTTCAGCAACTTCAGGCTGTCTCCTAAGTGCTCATCAACTTGAAAGTAAGTAAATAAAATACAGGATGTTCAAATTGTGGAACAGTACACGGCCATGAAAATAAATGAATTAAAACCATAATCATTGGTGCTGGTGTTATGGTGCAGGGAGTTAAGCTGCCACCTGTGATGCCAGCATTTCAGATGAGTGCTGGTTCAAGTCCCAGCTGCTCTACTTCAGATCCACCTCCCTACTAATGCACCTGGGAAAGCAGCAGAAGATGGCCCAAGAGCTTGGGTCCCTGCCACCCATATGGGAGACCCAGATAAAGCTCCTGGCTTCAGCCTGGCCCAGCCCCTGCCATTGCTGTCATTTGGGGAATGAACCAGTGGATGGAAGATCTCTCCTTCTCTCTCTCTCTCTCTGTGTGTGTGTGTTTCTGTGTGTGTGTCTGTCTGTCTGTCTCTCCCTCCTCTGTAACTCTACCTTTCAAATAAATAAAATAAATTTTTACAAAAAGAAAAACTATAGTCATCAATATGCATGAATTTCAAACAAATATTTCCCCTGGGGAAAGAAGAGAAATGAAGAGGATTGGGGTGGATACAGTAAGCGTTCTCATTGTATTTTTTTTATTTATTTTTTATTTTTTTTTGACAGGCAGAGTGGACAGTAAGAGAGAGAGACAGAGAGAAAGGTCTTTCTTTGCCGTTGGTTCACCCTCCAATGGCCGCCGTGGCCGGCGTGCTGCGGCCGGCGTACCGCGCTGATCCAATGGCAGGAGCCAGGTACTTATCCTGGTCTCCCATGGGGTGCAGGGCCCAAGCACTTGGGCCATCCTCCACTGCACTCCCTGGCCACAGCAGAGAGCTGGCCTGGAAGAGGGACAACCAGGACAGAATCCGGCGCCCCGACTGGGACTAGAACCCAGTGTGCTGGCGCTGCAAGGCGGAGGATTAGCCTAATGAGCCATGGCACCGGCTCTCATTGTATTTCTAAGTCATTGCTTCTTCTTTTTTTTTTTTTTTGACAGGCAGAGTGGACAGTGAGAGAGAGAGAGAGAGAGAGAGAGAAAGGTCTTCCTTTTTGCCGTTGGTTCACCCCCCAATGGCCGCTGAGGCTGGCGCACCGTGCTGATCCGAAGCCAAGAGCCAGGTGCTTCTTCTGGTCTCCCATGCAGGTGCAGGGCCCAAGGACTTGGGCCATCCTCCACTGCACTTCCCGGGCCACATCAGAGAGCTGGACTGGAAGAGGAGCAACCAGGACAGAATCCAGCACCCTGACTGGGACTAGAACCCAGGGTGCCAGCACCGCAGGCGGAGGATTAGCCTAGTGAGCCGCAGCACCGGCCAAGTCATTGGTTCTTAAGCATAATGCTAGAATGCAAATATTTATCATATTATTATCTATGTTTATCATATGCCTAATTATTTCACAGTAACAAGTTCCATAAAATAATTGGGATGTACTTTTTTCTGCAGCTTTAGTTTCATCACCTATTACTAAAGGTGGGGGAAGAAAGATGTGGTATGGCCTAAAAGGTATCCCACTGTTCACTGCAGTCTCCACCATCATCCTCCTCTTCAGAATAATTGTTGGAGTGTTCTGTAACCATGGCATCTTTAATATACATAACACTGAACTTCACCAAGAATTTCCCGGTAAACCCACAGGCAAGCTGTTATAGAAGCCAGATTTCAAATCCTACTAGTTGGTCAGTAGTTTTGCCATTTGCCAAGGAGGGTGACTGTAGGTTCTCTGTGTGAACCTCAGAGTTCTATGTAACCAGCAGACATATGCAAAATGAATGAAAGGGAAAACTAATATCGCTCTTAGAGTTGTAACTTAAAGTAAACAAAGACAGCAAGGAGTAAATTCTGCCCCTGGTGTTAAGACTCTGGATTCTGGGAGCCAGCATTGTGGCATAGCAGGCAAAGCTGCAGCCTGCAACGCCAGCATCCCACATGGGTGTCAGTTAGTGTCCTAGCTATTCTACTTCCGATCCAGCTCTCTGCTATGGCCTGGGATAGCAGCAGAAGATGGCCCAAGTGCCTGGACCCCTGTTACCCATGTGGGAGACTCAGGTGGAGTTTCTGGCTCCTGGCTTTGGCCTGGCTCAGTTTTGCTTCTTGCCACTCTTTCATTGAGTGAACCAATAAAATGAAAGATCTCTCTCTCTCTCTCTCTCTCTCTCTCTTTCTCTCTCTCCCTCCCTCCTCTTTTCAAATAATTAAATAATTTTTTTTTTAAGAATTTTCTCTTACATCTCATCAGACACAATGGAACCGGAAGGTAATGGAATATCCTCTTTCCAGTACTGGGAAAAAAATAAGCCATTAACCCAGAATACTATATTCCGCAAAAGTATTCATAAAAATGAAGCTTATCAAGTAAAAGAAATGGAGGAAATTCATCAGCAGACCTGTACCACAAAAAAACAAAACCAAAAACTACTCAACCGTTCTTCTGTTGATAGAAATAAAAATCAAATCAAATAAAAATGACAGCTGAGGGAAACTTGGATCTACAGGTAGGAATGGAGAGCATGAGAAATGAGAAAGGGACAATTTATTACCCACTTAGTAAGACTTGTTTTGTTTCTTCTTTTAATTTACTTAAAAGGCTACTGTTTCAAGCAAAAAATAAAAACCTGTAAGTAATATTTATAATGTATGAATCATGACAACAAGACCATAAGTCAGAAGGAGTGAAAAAATGAAATGGAATGCCAAAACAGGATTTCTCCAATAGAAACAGGAAAAGAAGAACAGAGAAAGGACAAAGAGAAGGATGATGCAATTAACCTCAATCACATCACTAATCATATTCAGTGTAGAAGGCATAGACATCTCAATTTGAAAGCAGACATTGTCAGACCACATGTTATCTACAGAAGACAAATAGAAAGAAACAGATAACTTTAAAAGAACAGAAAAACTTACCATGCACCTAGTGAGTGTAAGAAAGCTAGAGTGCCTACATCAATATCAAAGTAGACTTCTATACAGAGAGTGATGTCATTTAATATTAAAAGGTGAAATGTGTCAAAAAGACGACAATCTAATAATAAACCTAATAACAATATCAAAATTCACAAGGCGAAAATGAAAAGACTCAAAGGGAGAAATAGACCAATATACTTGGGCAATAATTCTAACAACCCTCTCTCAGTGGACTTGATAGAATATGGATTTAGAAGAGAAAAATAACATGATCAATCAAATTAATTCAACATTTACTATATACTACATCCAACCACTGCTGAACACACAATTATTTCCAGTACACAGACAATGATTATCCAGACAGACCATATTGCCATAAATATGACTCAATAAATTTAAATCTTACAGTGTATGTCCTTTGGCTATAACAGAAAAAATAACAGAGGGCCATTATATGGATAATTTTAAAATCCCAGGATTTTATGTATTTATGTATTTTCTCTTTAAAACAATTATGTATTTTCCTACTTATTTTTCTTTTTAAAGATTTATTTCTGTGTTTTGAAAGGCAGAATGACAGAGACAGAGAGAGAGAGAGAAATCCTCCATCTGCTGGTTTACTTCCCAGATGCCCACATGGCCTGGGCTGGCCAGGCCAAAGCCAGGAGTATGGACCTCCATCCGAGTCTCCCCTGTGGGTGGCAGTGGCCCAAGCCCCCAGTCCGTCATCCACTACCTGCCATGTGCATCAGCAGGGGGATAGACTGGAAATGGAGCAGCTGGGACTTGAACTAGCACTCCAACACGGGAGGCAGGTACTGCAAGTGGCAGCCTAACCTGCAGCATAATACCAGCTCCAGAAAACTGCCTGGAAGAACACACCACCACCAAGATTAGAATGAGCAATACAGCTAACTAATGAGAAAAAAAATAAATGACTGAGGAGTCTTAGAACCGAAAAAAAAAAATGTAGCAAAGAATGTTATTATGAAAGAAGTAGAAGAGCCATTAATTTTATTCCTCTCAAAGTGGATCCTAATAGGCGGTTTTTAGTAATCTGGATCCTCTAGAACTATTTTAGAATATCTTTGATGTTTTCTCAGTGTTCCTTAGCCTTTATGTGCATCCAGAAGACATGGGGCTCCAGTTAAGCTGCAGATTCCATTTGATACCTCTGGACTGGGACCTGAGATTCTGCCTTTCTAACAAGTCTCAGGTGATGCTGACACTGCTGGTTTGCAGATCATGCCTTGCAGACCACACCTTTAATAGAGATTATGTCATAATGGTCTGCTTGTCCAGTCATGTTTGAAAAAATTAAATTTCACGGTCAAGGCCAACAACATTTTCTCTTTAAAACAATTTCAGCGGAACTGAAGAAAAAATTAGGAAAGAAATGGGGTGACATACCAGAGCATGGATCAATTTTTAAACAAAGGTAAAGCAGAAATGGGTAGAGAGGCCCTTCGCTTCCCCCATCTTATAATGAGGATATTTTCTGCTATATTTTCTAGAAAAGCAGAGAGTTATGTGAACGACGATGGGTTCCTCACTTGGCAATTCCAATGTAATTTAAAATATTTAAAATTTGCTCTCATGAAATATGTTCTAAGCAATCACTTTAATAAAAGTGCAGACCGTATATGAGCATAAGAGAAAGAGTTCATATCTTTCTCCTGGAGAGAAATTTGGGGGCTTTTAGATTCCTTCAAAACTGATGTCCAGCTGGGTGAGAAGACAAAAGAAAAATCCTTTGAAACCTAGGGCAAGCAAAATGAAGTGTGTGGTACAATAAACTCTCTGGTTACCCAAAAAGACTAAGTCAATGGACTCTGGTTATTTTTTTCACTGTTAAAAATGTCTGTTATCCTGAAATTTGAAACCAAAATCTAACGTAATTTAATACATCAATTGTATTCTTTCATTCAGTCATGGGCTCATTCAACCAATGTTTAATAACACCTAGTGGGGACAGGCGTGGTGCTTCTACAACACCGTTTATGTAAGAAGAGTTGCTGATCCCCAGAAATCATTCTTTTTCAAGTAAGGTGGGTTTTTAATAAATTACTCTAGAAATAAATTCAGATTGAGGAAAATAAAGTTTAGACCTACCAGTGGTGAAAACAAATTCAGAAATGAATTTACAAAAAAGTTGCAATAGCACAAAGAAGAGCCATAAGCCCTTGACCAAGATTCTGTGGGTAACATTTTGCCCCGTGTTCTTTATCACTGGGAACCATTTGAGACCAAGTTGCATACATCACGGCCCTTTATCCCAGATGCTTCTGTGTGCATTTCCTAAGAGTAAGGATGTCCTCTTACATAACCACAGTGCAGTTACCCACTTCAGCGAATTTAATATTGATGCAATACTTCTCTCTAACCTTCCATCTGAATTCCAAATTTGTCTCTTCACCCAGTGTCTTTTATAACCCTTTTTCCTTCCAGAACTGAACCCGATTTGAGATCAGGTATTGCATTTAGCTGTCACGTCTCTTCAGTAACTCTTAACTTTGAAAATTATCTTAGCTTTTCTTTTGTCTTTGATGATATTGACATTTTTGAAGAATTTATTCACTTATTCTCTTTTTAAAATGGAATGTTCCTAATTTAGAGTTGTCTGATGTTCCCCTAATGATTAAACTCAGATTAAGCATTCCTGGTAGGAATCTTATCTAAGTAATGCTGTATCCTTCTCAAGGTATCATATCCAAAAAGGATCTTTTTAAGAAAAAAAGGACATAATGTCCTAGTAGACTAAGTGATTACTTTTAAAATAAGCTCCTATTAGTTGAGTAAGCCTTTTCTACATTAAGATAAACATATTAAGGGACCGGTGCTGTGGTGCAGCAGGTTAACACCCTGGCCTGAAATGCTGGCATCCCACATGGGCACCAGTTCTAGTCCCGGCCGCTCCTCTTCCGATCCAGCTCTCTGCTATGGCCTGGGAAAACAGTAGACGATGGTCCAAGTCCTTGGGCCACTGCACCCACTTGGGAGACCCAGAAGAAGCTCCTGGCTCCTGGATCAGCACAGCTCCAGCCATTGCAGCCATCTGGGAAGTGAACCAGAGGACGGAAGACCTCTCTCTCTGTCTCTACCTCTCTCTGTAACTCTTTTTTTTTTTTTTTTTTTTTTTTTTTGACAGGCAGAGTGGACAGTGAGAGAGACAGGGAGAAAGGTCTTCGTTTTTGCAGTTGGTTCACCCTCCAATGGCCTCCACAGCCAGTGCTGATCCGGCAGGAGCCAGGTGCTTCTCCTGGTCTCCTATGGGGTGCAGGCCCCAAAGACTTGGGCCATTCTCCACTGCACTCCCGGGCCACAGCAGAGAGCTGGCCTGGAAGAGGGGCAACCAGGACAGAATCCAGCTCCCTGACCAGGACTAGAACCGGGTGTGCCGGCACTGCAGGCAGAGGATTAGCCTAGTGAGCCGCGGCACCGGCCTCTCTGTAACTCTTTCAAATAAATAAAATAAATCTTAAAAAAAAAAGATAAACATATTAAATAAAAGATATTTTTATATTTAGAACAGGGAAGCCACTTGACATTTTATGCATATGTTTTTCACAGTTTTTCTGTCCATTACCTTACCTACGATCTTGTATTATGGTTAAGAATTCACTCTACAGTAGCTGTAGAGGGAGATGTCTGTATAATACTCAATAAAATATTTCAAATGAATTTTCAGAAAACATCTTCTTTGTGAAATACATTTTGCAATGCAGACTCTCCAAAACGAAGTATTTGCATTTTGCCCCATGCTACTACTTTAATCATAACCTCACCGAATTAAATGAGCCATTGAGGTCTTGTTGCAGCAGACATTAACACTTAGATCTCTGGACTGACACTAAGACGATCATGAAAGAAGGCACAATTTCATGAGACTTCAGCTCTGATTCACGACGCTTCTGTACTGCAGATGATTTCTAGAGAAAAAGTGCATCCTGACAGCTGTTTTGAGTTCATTGTGCTTTTTTCTTTTTTAAAGAACATTTGTTTTCAATTTGTCTGTAAATAATGGAAGAAAACACAGCTGAGGGGCCCACCGTGATTTTTCTAGAGGGTTCATTTTTGGAAATCTGATAAGCTCATAACCACATATGTTTAAAATCATTCTCGTATAAAATTCAGAAACTTGGGGTGGGGAAATGCTTCAGTCAAGCAAGTCGGTGTTCGCTTGACCCATCTATGACTTAGCACCCTTTTTCAAACATTTTTTGTTCTTAGAAATTTTAGAACAAAATATTTGAATGCCCGGTAAACTTGGAAAATTTTATAAAACTTCAACACGTAGATGTTGTTAATTGACCATATTTTGAGATCCTAAACTATGGGCAAATAGAAATGATGAACGTGGATGTTAACGGAAGAGAATTTTGCATGTGCACATGTACCCATTGAAACAGCAATATATTTGACCACATGGCCATTGTGGGATAAGAATATGTTTGGATTGTTAAAAGGCACTGTCTTATACTCTTCTAGGGGAGTACAAATCTAGCAATACAAAGTAAGCAAATTTTAAAAGATATTGAAGACAAAAATACTTTTCTATTGGGCAACTGTCTGGCTAGAGAATATAATTTTACGTGTACTATAAAGTCCTAAGTACGTGACAGCTGACCAATTCTTCTATATGTCAGCTATAACGCCTGCTTTGGAAACTGAACAAGCTAATTAATTAACCACCCTGCCAGGCAGTGTCCGCAGTTAAAATAAATTTTCTTAAATGACACTCAACCGAATTTTGAACACTGGCTGAGACCTTTAAGAGCATGTGAGAAGAATGTAAAACTCTAGCTTTTAAACGTCCCAATTAGTCCTTCACAAATTTTTTATTAATATTATACCTCCTGCAATCCAGTGTACAAAAGTAAACTTTCATAGACCACATGACAAGCACAAACTTTACCGTCATGTTCAAAACTGAATGTAGGCTCCTCGTTGACATCTCGGAAAAATTCCTGGAAGAGAGAAGAAAGCCCACGGGGGTATTTCCTGGTCTCTACCTACTGCGTTAAGGAAACAAACTTTAAAAAGAACGGCTGCTTCAGAACCACTCCAGCGGATCTCTGTCCTTTGAGAGTACAGATGTAAAGATAATCCAAATGTAAATACGGCAGGCTTTCTAATTCTTTTGATACAGAATTATTTGTACACTGGTCATCAGATTAAATTCTTTTTTAAAAAGACTTCACAAATACGAAGATCTCTGGAGCTAAATGCGTAGCAACTGGCCAAAATGGAGAGCGTGAAAACTGACAACCCGCCCACTCAGCCTTGCTGCTGCGCGAAGCCAGCTTTGTCGCGGCAGTTTTCCTTAGGTTTTGAAAATTTCTGCCAAAGAATCACTGCGATACAAACGTCACTCAAATGAGTACGAAGGAGGATTTCCTTATGAACACAACTGACAGACCAGGTGCTGAGGAAAAGGGAAGTCCTCTGAGCGCCAGGGAAGAACTCACGTGAGATTTGTTAAAATCACTCATATTTCTTGTCAAAACACAAAGAAGCTGCCTATGCCATAAAACAGAAAATGTCAAAGTTGGAGATTGGCAAGGTAGTTAGAACTGTGGATGTGGGAGCGGACCAAGTTTACATTATAAATTTATACCTAATTTGCTGCACATCTTGGACATGTCAATTTTTGGCCTCAAGTTTCCCATCTGTACAATGGGAATCATGATACTACTTCCCCTTAGGATCTTAATGACTTAATTACGTGAACTAGAGAATGTGAAACATTTAGAACAGCACATAGCACAGTAAGTACTCGAAAATGCTATCTTCTTCCCTGGAGCAACACAATACAAGCATGAGGGGACGCATTTGCCAAAAGTCTCCTTTCACTACAAACTATCTATTGATTCCCTGTAGTCATTGTGATCCAGACAAGTCTACTCAGCCAGACTTTTCCTTCATAAAGAGTTTTATTATAAATATTATTAATCGAATTCCTGTTCGGCTTCCTAACACTTAGTAGGCAAAGCAGGCAGTTAAGAGTGGTTGGCAAAAATGTCATTTTCATTTTGGTTTCCATGTTGTTTTAGGTTGCCCACTCCACATGCAGTTAAAAGTATTGAATCACTCCGTAACACTTTCCAAGGCACAGTGAGGAAACATTCTAGAGACTTCCAGTCGTGTTAATGAGGCTAGATATAGCAACCTGAAATAATAAACTGCCCTTGCAACACTACCCTTGGCCGTAGTCTCCTCACTTAGACTTCCTCTCTCACACCAGATGCCAAGCCTGCATTCCCACAGTCTGCGTTGGCCGTGTTCTTCTCAGTCATGGAATCTTACTGCCTTGACCTCAAGCAGGCTCAAGTTCACTCACCGTTACTGAACCCTTGCTGCTGCCCAATTATATTTCCCCTGAACCTTTCACACACTCCCTACAACCTTACCAATAATGGGGCTTATGGAAGGAAATGAAGATTTTGCAGTCAGAAATTTGGATTTTAATACAGGCTTATGAGCATGTGATTTTTCTGCCTCAGTTTCCTTATCAGCAAAGTGAGAACAATGAATGCAACTTCATGGCGTTTCTGCAGATTGAAGGGAAGTATAGACAAAGTGTCTACTCAGTACCTTGCTTATGGAAGGGCCCTGCCATCTCGCCCACTCAGAAGTCTCTTGGGTATCACTTTACTAAGGAGCTGGCAATGACACGGCATGAGTAGCATCTTCCTTTGGCTTAAGCATTTTTAATATGATTTTGAAATTTTATTTTATTTTATTTAAAAGGCAGAAAGTCTCATAGAAGGGGAAGGGGAGAGAGAGAGAGAGAGAGAGGAGAAACGGAGGGTGGGGGATTCCGTCCGCTCCCCAAATGTCCACAACAGCTGGGGCTGGGCCAGGCCAAAGCCAGGATCCAGGTCTCCCACATAGGTGGCAGGAACCCAAGTACTAGAGCCATCCCTGCTACCTCCCAGATCGCACATGAGCAGGAAGCTAGAATAGGGAGTGGAGCCAGGACCAGAAGCTTGCCACTTTGATACAAGAGGCCAGCATCAGAAGCAGTGCCTGCACTATTGCGCCAAATCCTCATCGAGATTTAAGCTCCTAAAACTGTATTTCGATACGCCTGTCTTCTCTTGCCATATGGGAGCACAGCATCTACTCCTATGCAGAGGGAACCCCACCACTCCCTCCCTCATTTGCTTAGTGGGCATCTCGATTGTTTATTATACACCAGAAACATTGAAGACATTGGCGATTCAGAATCAGTGACCTACGAGGCTCTTGAGGGGCTCATAGTTAATTGTGGGAGACTGGCAAGTAAGCAGAAAATCTGCACACAATGAGGTATGCATAGGGAAATATGGGGCCTAAAGTAACAAAAAAAAAAAGCAGAAAAAATCAAACACACCGAGATGCACATGATTTTCTCATGCTCCAAAAAAACACCTAAAAGTTAATCTTTTGCCTCCCCTAATCCACTCACTCTGATTCTGTCTGCAGCATGAGAAGACATAGAGGATCACAAGGCACAGACTGGGCCGTGTAGGCACACATGAAGAGCTCAGGCCCTCCACGCTTAGGCTACCTATCATATAGCTTTCCACCAGGATTTATCCAGAAGCATGCGTGCACACACACACATACACACACACACACACACCCCTCTGAGGACATAGCTTGCCAAATTTCCATAGGCACTTCAAACATCACATTCATTCTGTTACTCATAGGCAGGAAATAATCACTCATTTCTGCTTTCTCAACCACATGCTGATTTCTCCAACACCTTCTGTCTTTCACTGCTCCTGGCATGTGACCCTCTAACAGCCTGCACAGGAGCTGGGTGCCGTTCCACTCCCGTTACCGTGGAAGTTCACGAGTTTTTGCGATTGCTGCCTCTGCATTGTGCAGCACATTCTCTCCTAGCCACTGGCAATGTGGCTTGGGGCCCCGCACTTCCAAAATCCAACCATTTTCTTCCTGTACAAGCACAGCGGGCTGTTCTCACTCCCTTTCCTCCATCCTGAAGTTCTCCGCAGATTTTTGTCTTTCCAAATGCCATCCTCTTTCTGTCTCTGTCTCCTCCTTTGCCTTTGCAAGACAATTCTCACCTGGATCCCATCGACCTCTAACTTCTTGCCTTGCTTTCTCCTTTTCCTTTGCATCTCATAAGTAAATTGTGCTATCCACAAGTCTAGTCCTTGTTGAATAATCTCACTTCCAATATTTCATCCAGTACTCAGTTAATATGACTCAGTCTGGAACTCCATTCTGCATCCCAAACTACATTCAAGGCATTTATTCTCCTTTTTTTTTTTTTTTTTTTTTTTTGTGACAGGCAGAGTGGACAGTGAGAGAGAGAGAAAGGTCTTCCTTTGCCGTTGGTTCACCCTCCAATGGCCACCACGGCTGGCGTGCTTCGGCCGGCGCACCACGCTGATCCGAAGGCAGGAGCCAGGTGCTTCTCCTGGTCTCCCATGGGGTACAGGGCCCAAGCACTTGGGCCATCCTCCACTGCACTCCCGGGACACAGCAGAGAGCTGGCCTGGAAGAGGGGCAACCGGGACAGAATCCTGCGCCCCAACCGGGACTAGATCCCGGTGTGCCGGCGCCGCTAAGTGGAGGATTAGCCTATTGAGCCGCAGCGCCGGCCTATTCTCTTTTTTTAAAGATGTATTTTATTTATTTGAAAGACAGGGGCAGGGGGATGGAGAGAGCAAGAGAGAGAGAGAGAGAGAGAGAGAGAGAGAGACTCCGGGTGCTGGTTCACTCCCCCAGTGGGACACCAGCATGGAAGGAGGCAGCTTCATCCAGGGCACCACAACACCAGCCCCATTCATGACACTTTCAATAAAATGAACTGAAACCATCTCAAAAACCACATCTGCAACCCCATTATATTCACAAAACCCCACATGTTTCACCTAGTTGCTCTGGTTTAAGTCATCAAACTTGAAATCCTAAAGTCATTTTTAATTCCCACCCTCACACCCATTTAATTTCCAACTCCTCTAAGTACTTCTGTTCCATGTCTCTTGTATCTTCTCCACATTTCTCATTGCCTTCATGCTAATCAAGACCTAGATTACACACACCTAGATTACAGCAATGGTCTGCTAACCGGTTTCTCTGCCTCTGAAGTTCCATCCTCACCCAATCTGTCCTACACATTTCCAGTCAGTCGTCAGATTAGATGATAATATCACTACCCTAATTCGGGACATGTTCAAACTGACTTACCTCAAACGGTAGAGTTAGAAACATACCAGGGGATTCCAATTCAATCCCATCAAGGTGGCATGTACCAATGCCATCTCACTTGTCCCAGTGATCAATTTCTGTTCACAATTGATCATAATGATAGGACTAAGAACCAAAGGGATCACAGAAACAAGAATAGTGTCTGCAAATACTAGCTGATAGAATCAAAAAGGGAGAGAATGATCCAACATGGGAAGTGAGATACACAGCAGACCCATAGAATGGCAGATGTCCTAAACAGCACTCTGGCCTCAGAATCAGCCCTTAAGGCATGCGGATCTGGCTGAAAAGCCCATGAGAGTATTCCAGGCATGGAAAGCCAAGACACTCTGGGGAAAAAAAAAAAGACCTAAATGAAAGATCTCCACAAGTGAGATCCCAGTGGAAAGAACGGGTCATCAAAGAAGGAGGTACCTTTCTCTGAAGGGAGGAGAGAACTTCCACTTTGACCATGGCCTTGTCTAAATATGATCAGAGTCAGTGAACTCAGGGGGCTTCCATAGCCTTGGCAGCTCATGACAAGAGCCTAGGGTGATTACTGATACCATAAACAAGAGTGTCAATTTCTTAAGTCAACAACAGGAGTCACTGTGCACTTACTCCTCATGTAGGATCTCTGTCCTTAGTGTGCTGTACATTGAGATTTAATGCTATAACTAGTACTCAAACAGTATTTTTCACTTTATGTTTTTGTGTGGGAGCAAACTGTTGAAATCTTTACTTAATGTATGCTAAACTGATCTGTATATAAAGAGAATCGAAAATGAATCTTGATGTGAATGGAAAGGGGAGAGGGAGTGGGAAAGGGGAGGGTTGCGGGTGGGAGGGACGTTATGGGGGGGGAAGCCATTGTAATCCATAAGCTGTACTTTGGAAATTTATATTCATTAAATAAAAGTTAAAAAAAATATCACTACCCTGCCCAAACACCTCCGAGGCTTCTCCACATCCTGGGACAAAGACCTTTAAGCTGAGAGCCACAGCCTACCTCAAGCAAATCCTAACCTACTTAGATTCAACTCTATGCTTGTCCTACTGCCATATGAGCCATGCTCCAAGGCCTTTTTTTTTTTTTTTTTTTTTTTTGACAGGCAGAGAGAGAGAGACAGAGAGAAAGGTCTTCCTTTTGCCATTGGTTCACCCTCCAATGGCCGCTGCAGCCGGTGCACTGCACTGATCCAAAGCCAGGAGCCAGGAGCCAGTGCTTCTCCTGGTCTCCCATGGGATGCAGGGCCCAAACACTTGGGCCATCCTCCACTGCACTCCCTGGCCACAGCAGAGAGCTGGCCTGGAAGAGGGGCAACTGGGACAGAATCCGGCGCCCCGACCGGGACTAGAACCCGGTGTGCCGGCGCCGCAAGGCGGAGGATTAGGCTAGTGAGCCACGGTGCCGGCCTATCAAGGCTTATTTCAAGCCCCTGTCAATTCTAGGTCATTCCCAGTTCCAATGGACTCTAAAATCTGAATCCTCGCACTCTCCATCCCTATTACTCATCTTCTAACTAGCCCCACTACACTTTGTGAAATCAACTACACTGTAAATATTTATTTATTTATTTATTTATTTATTTATTTTTGAGAGGCAGAGAGAGAGAGAGATTTCGATCACTCCCTCAATTGACTGCAACAGTCAGGGTTGGACTAGACTGAATCCAGGAGCTTGGAATTCAGTTCAGGTGTCCTGTAAGAATAAGTGGCAGTTAGGCAACTACTTGAGCCATCCTCTGCTGCCTCCAAGGGTGCACATTAGCAGGAAGCTGGAATTGGAAGCAGAGCTAAGACTCAAACCCAGGCACTCCAACATGAGATGCAGGCATCATAACAACTAGGCCAAATGGCCACCTCCACTTATGTCTTTGTAGTTAGCTCTCGGGTTTGAGGTATCTGAGGAAGAGCGCTATGTTGTATCTTCGGAGAGTTATTCTTGTGGCCGCATACAGAATGCATTGGGTGGAGATGAGAAGCTTTAGACAAAGAAATCAGTTAAGAAACTATTGAGGGGGCCAGCACTGTGGTGTGGTGGATAAAACCGCCGCCTGCAGTGCCCGCATTCCATATGGGCGCCGGTTTGAGACCCGGCTGCTCCACTTCCAATCCAGCTCTCTGCTGTGGCCTGGGAAAGCAGTAGAAGGTGGCCCAAGTCCTTGGGCCCATGTACCCATGTGGGAGACCTGGAGGAAGCTCCTGGCTCCTGAGCAGATCAGCTCAGCTCTGGCCATTGTGACCAATTAGGGTGTGAACCAGAATTTGGAAGACCTCTCTCTCTCACTGACTCTACCTCTCTCTGTAACTCTCTCTTTCAAATAAATAAAATAAATCTTTAATAAAAAAAAAAAAAAAAAAAAAGAGGCCGGCGCCGCGGCTCACTGGCCTAATCCTCCGCCTAGCGGCGCCGGCACACCGGGTTCTAGTCCCGGTTGGGGCGCCGGATTCTGTCCCGGTTGCCCCTCTTCCAGGCCAGCCCTCTGCTGTGGCCAGGGAGTGCAGTGGAGGATGGCCCAGGTGCTTGGGCCCTGCACCCCATGGGAGACCAGGAAAAAAGCACCTGGCTCCTGGCTCCTGCCATCGGATCAGCGCGGTGCGCCGGCCACAGCGCGCCGGCCGTGGCGGCCATTGGAGAGTGAACCAACGGCAAAGGAAGACCTTTCTCTCTGTCTCTCTCTCTCACTGTCCACTCTGCCTGTCAAAAAAAAATTTAAAAAAAGAAACTATTGAGGGGTCAGGATATAAGGTAATAAGAGAAGAGATGAGACAAATTTATTAGAAAGTTGTGTGCTAACCTAGGTTTTTGGAGCACGGCACAAAATAAAAGATAAAATATATTTGGATTATAATCTCAGAGAACACCATTAAGGCTTTATTTCATCAGGAAAATTGCATGATTTTGGGGAAAGCAGTGAGAATATTAATATGGCCAGAAAAGATTGCTCCATTTAGGGGTTTTCCTCAGGGAAAACTGTTGATTTTGAATTTTACATTTCTTTTTATTTAGTAAATATAAATTTCCAAAGTACAGTTTATGGATTACATTGGCTTCCCCCCCCCCCATAATTTCCCTCCCACTCGCACCCCTCCCATCTCCCACTCCCTCTCCCATTCCATTCATATCAAGATTCATTTTCAATTATCTTGATATACAGAAGATCGATTCAGTATATATTAAGTAAAGATTTCATCAGTTTGCACCCACACAGAAACACAAAGTGTAAAATACTGTTTCAGTACTAGTTATAGCATTACTTCACATTGGACAACACATTAAGGACAGATCCCACATGAGAAGTAAGTACACAGTGACTCCTGTTGTTGACTTAACAATTTGACACTCTTGTTTATGGTGTCAGTAATCTCCCTAGGCTCTAGTCATGAGTTGCCAAGGCTATGGAAGCCTTTTGGGTTCGCCGACTTCGATCTTATTCCGACAGGGTCATAGTCAAAGTGGAAGTTCTCTCCTCCCTTCAGAGAAAGGTACCTCCTTCTTTGATGGCCCCGTTCTTTCCACTGGGATCTCACTCGTAGAGATCTTTCATTTATGATTTTGAATTTTACATTTTTAGTAGAGTTTCTATGTGAATTCAACATTTTCCCTCATGGTCAGCTTTCAAACAAGATGCTATAGGGACAAATAGCATATTTAAATTTGATTATGTTCCAACATGAAATTCTTTAATTCCTTAATAAATCCTGTGATAGGAAATTATAATCCAACTGAAGCAGTAGCAAATAGCGGATGTTTCCAGAACATTACCTTTAAATGATAATAAGCATGAAGATATAATCCATTCCTATTCAAATTATCTATATTCATTGATTGCTTAATTCAGCTCCACTGAGTAAAATGATTCAAAATTCTACTTCAGGAACTCAGGAAAAAAACTCCAGTCTGGACTGCCTCAGCTATATTTCCCACCACTTGAAAATACTGTTTTCTGTAAGTGAAATGTCAATGATGCTGATTTAGCATCCTGTGTTTGGCTGGAGCTGATGTTGGTTCAGAGCTCCTATCTCATCAAATGAAAAGTTCAAGGCTGTACTAGCCCTGAGATCTGCAACAATGAAATGCAATGTTCCCAGCGTGATTTTTTTTTCTTTTCTTCTTTCCAAGTTGCTTATTTTTGTATTGGTTCCCTCGTGGTTTCAAATCTTACTCCACCAAATTCTTAAGTCTGGAATTATTTTCTGTCCTTGCAGTCACTGAAGCGTACAATTGTGTTTTTTTGCCATCCGGAACATCCTCCAGTTCTACTCAGAGGGGAAGCAGAGGAGAAGAAAGGGGGAGCAGGTGCAGAAGTTCCATTCACGAGGGCACTGACCCTCGGCAGGGGCGTGACAGGACTTTAGAATAGGATTAGACACCCAAACAAGAAGAAGGTCACACTTGACATTTCCACTGGAAATACCAATGCAAATAGAGCTGATCCTAGGAACATTTCTCTCTCTCTCCCTCTCTCTCTCTCTCTCTCTCTCTCCCTCTCACACACACACACAATTTTGGATAGGCTTAAGAGAAAAATGATAAATTTCAATGATTCATTTCCCTAAAAGCTCAAAAAAGCAACTATTGGAAACTAAGCCCCAAAATAACAATAAGCATGAGTCCCAGACTTCATTTGAGAAGCTTTTTTCTGTTACCTGTTTGTTATTTTTAAGGGTTTGTTCTCTATTCTATCATAGGAACAGAGGATGGAGTTGATAGCAGAATTCACAAAAAGATTTGGAAACTTTGATTATGGTGTTTTCAAATTCTAATTTATTGTTTAAAATGTAGTCCCTAATCACCGTCAACTCCATTTCCACCTGAAAATTGTCCCGTCTGTCTCCTGCATAATTGATGACAGAATAGTAGAACTCTTTGTCATAATTTTTCATTTTGTATTCAAAAGTAGTTGACCAAGGCACCTAAAACCGAAGTAAAACTTGAAGGCACACAGAAGAAGAAATCTGTCTCAAGTGGCTTCAAGATCCACCAGTACCTTTTGAAGATTTCCAAGTCATTCACCAAAAAGAAGAGACTGTCCCCTAAAACCATTGCATGATCCTGAGAATTCGTGAGCCTTCCAGCTCCAAAAATTCGGGTCTTCACTGGTACAACAGAGACATATATAATACATACAACATTATTCTACACACAAATCGTTTGTTAAGGTTCTTGAGGGGCTAGTGCTGTGGCACAGTGGGTTAAGCCACTGCCTAGAACGCCACCATCCTTTATGGGCACCAGTTCTAGTCCTAGCTGCTCCACTTCAGATCCAGCTCCCTGCTAATGCTGCTGGGAAGTGCTTGGGCCCCTGCCATCCATGTAGGAGACAAAGTTGAAGCTCCCAGCTCCTGACTTCCACCTGGTCCAGCCTCAGCTGTTGTGGCCATCTGAGGTTTGAGGACTGAACCAGCAGATAGAAAATCTCTCTGTCCTCCTTTTTCCCTGTAACTCTTTCAAATAAATAAACAAATCTTTAAAGATTCTTGGACATTTGGCTGGGGAAAAAAAATCAATTCTATCACAGAGAAACTAAAATTCTTTAAGTGAAGGACTATCCCGAGCTAGTATGGTGGGACTTGGGGTGGGGTCAGTAGGTTCAAACTCCACTGTTAGCCAATCACTACAGGTTTTGAAACTGGCTATCAAGCTGAAATGACATAATTTATAGGGTTTTATTAACCAAAGTCACAATAAGCTGCCAGAGTGCCTAGTACAAGAATATTTTGAGTTTCAAACAAAAGCAACAACAGGAGAAACAAAACGAAGCAACCCTCATGTGGAGAAATGTAGAATTTCAATAAGTTACTCCACGTAACCTTCAATACCATCATGTTAGCAACTCAGAACCCCACAGCTCACCCTGAGAAAGTTCCTAAACTGAAAGTAGCATCCACAAAATTCAGCTGAATTTAGGCTGGAGCACGCTAAACCACGTTATAACCTCATAGTTAAGTGTAATAATCTAAATCTCCCCTTTATCCTAATGAAATCCAAGAACCCATCAGAGGAGAAAAAATCTTTTATTAAAGATCAGTTTGAAGGTCATAGTTGCAATCAAGATTTGTTTAATCACGTGATATTCAGAATCTGTGGGTATTAACTGTAATGGAGACCATGAAAAACATGAGAAATTGACTTGGTTAAACTCAATTTTGTAAAGTTTCTTCTCTGCAGCAATTATTTAGATTACCAGTCTCAAGAAAGAATTTGTGTAAATTACTTTTAAAAATATTGGAATAATAATATCTAATTTTAGCTTTGGATGTTTGCCAAAATAATCTCACCTAAGTATTTATGTAGTTATTACCACTGGGATCAGTCAAGTGTTTTGTGGAGTATATAATATTAAACTGAAATGTAAATTGAGAACACTTTATTATCATATTACATAAAGCAGTTAAAGCAAAAATTCATAATGTCAAGAATATCATTTCTTTTTCTTTTCTGAAAAGACACAAGACTTCATGAGAAAATGGAAAATGTGGGGCTGGCGTTGTGGCACAGCAGGTTAAGCTGCCACCTAGGTGCCTGCATACCACATGAGCACTGGTTCAAGTCCCGACTGCTCCACTTCTGATCCAGCTCCCCACTAATGTGCCTGGGAAGGCAGCGGAGGCCAGTTTGAGTGCTTGGACCCCCGCTAGCATGTGGGAGACCACAGGAGTTCCAGGCTCCTGGTTTCGGCTTGGCCCGCTCTCAGCCATTTCAGCCATTTGGGGAGTGAACCAGTGATGGCAAAGCACTCTCTCTCTCTCTCTCTCTCTTTGTGTGTATGTCCTTCTCTCTGTAACTCTGCCTTTCAAATAAATAAAATAAATCTTTTTTTAAAAAATTGAAAAATGTGTCTTGGGAGAAAAGGTAAGAGATCAGAAAAGAGATTAGATCACTTGCTGCTTTTAGATTACAGGAAAAAAGAAGAAATATTTTTAACTTTTAAATATAATGCTCCATTGCTTCTCCCCAATTATAAAAGCAATAATGGCTGAATGCATCAAATGGAAAATATTAACATTTACAATGTCAGCTATCCATATAAATAATCACTGTTTCAGTGCTTTAACTATACATACGTGTACATCTACACACACATTTATATACTGTATACTTATACAAATAAGCGTACTCACTTGTGAAAAGGATTATATCATTTAGATAATTGTACATACATGCATTTTCCAGTTCATTTCTGAATATTCCCCTGGGAGGGGAAGTTACTGAGTTAAAGTACATACACTACATTTGTAGTGTCTTTTTTTTAACTTTTATTTAATGAATATAAATTTCCAAAGTACAGCTTATGGATTACAATGGCTTCCCCCCCATAACGTCCCTCCCACCCACAACCCTCCCCTTTCCCGCTCCCTCTCCCCTTCCATTCACATCAAGATTCATTTTCAATTCTCTTTATATACAGAAGATCAGTTTAGCATACATTAAGTAAAGATTTGTAGTGTCTTGCTACTAGAAGTGCAATTACTTTCCAAAAGGATCATTTATGTATACTGTCACAAGCAATGCATTAATCTTGTCAATAATATTTATTAGATATTTTATTATATTTGGATCTATGTAATGTACAGAAATTATAAACATATATATTTTTAAAACATAATTATTGCTTTAGTCTGAATTTCTTTGATCACCAGAGAAATAGAAACTTTTTTGCTGATTGACTAGTCATGGTTTTCTTCTTGATTTATAACAGGCCTTTATAGTTTATGGATAATGTTGCGACAATGCTTGGTATAAATATTTTCTCCATTTTATTATTTTTTTGGAGCTTTTAAAAACAAATTTTCTTTTGCCATGTATTCCACTGCATTTACTATGTTTCTTGTATGCTTAGAAATATGTACTACCTTGCGCAACTATATTTATGCCCACTGCTCTGTGTATTTCTGATATTTTTTACTCTGTATCCTAATTTTGATTCTTATTATAATGCCTCTATGATTCAGTTTTTTCAGGTTTTCAAATTCTTTACCATAACAGAACCAAAACATACTGAACATCTACAATCTCCCAGTCTCTGTGCTGAGCATACATTAGCTTATTTAAACATCACAGTAACTTTATAGACAATGCTGCTTCTAACATCTGCAGGTGAGAGCCATTGGACAATGGAGGGGCCCTTTCTGTCCCATACCCACCTCTGCCCCATACTCAGGCATCTCCCTCATGTGTGTGTGTCGCTCCCCCATTCGCGGAGGAATGACACCAGACCCTGCGCTGTTCTTTCTGCTGCTCGGCCCTTCCCGGGTTTGCTGCTGGTTCTTCCCCGGGTTGGCTGCCGACCCCTCCACCTCCGTGGAGGGGCGGCACCCCCTGCCACTTTCCCCGCTCCCGCGGAGGAGCGGCACACCGCTGGCCAGCTCTCTCGGGGGCTGCTCAGGTGTTCCTTCAGATGTTCCTGGTACATGTTGTGTCTCTCCTCCCTGATAGTCCTCTTCCACCAATCCATGCTCTGTTACCCACACACCAAGCACACTGTTCTCCTCCAATCAGGAGCAGGATCAGCTCCTGCAGCTTATCAGTCAAATTGGCGAGAGGCAGCTGCGTAGAAGTTTACTCCTCTCCCAGCGCCATATTGTGGGAGAGCAGATGCATAGAATAAGTCTTAATTCCAGTAACTTAGTCTAGTCTGAGTTGCTCCCCACATGTGTGAACACAGCAGCCCTCCACATCCCAGTTCCACCTGATTTCCATCCCCTTTGCTGACCCTTTCTCTCAGCATTACGGGAGCCAAGGTCTACCCTGTGCAGGCAGACCTGGGAGAGAGGACTGTGCTGGTCCTGAAAGCAGACCTGGCTGTTTGGATCCAGAGTTCCGGGACCCCAGGTAGTACCCATATGTGAGGAGACAGGCTCCGGGAGGGTGGCCATGTCACCTGGGACCTGCAGACTCCCAGCCACGTAGGAAAGATGAGATCAAGTTAAGGCCTGGTTGCCTAGGTGTAAGGGCCACATGGCAAGTAGACGCTGTCCTCATTAGTGGTAGAGACTGGCCTTGAACCTATTTTTGTCCAATCATAAGCTCATTCTTTCTGACTTTATTGTTTCTCTTCAACTTATGTGTGCTACAGAGGTACAGTGGTTTCAAACATGGACTGTGGTATTCAGAAAAGACCTTGAGCTTCATGAAGTTAAAAAAAAAAAAGGGGGGGGGCAGGAAGGTAAGGTGTAAGAAATTCTCCTCGGGGCCAGTGCTGAGGCACAGTGGGTTAAAGCCCTGGCCCGAAGGGTCCTATATGGGTGCCAACTCTAGTCCCAGCTGCTCCTCTTTCTATGCAGCTCTCTGCTATGGCTTGGGAAAGCAGTAGAAGATGGCCCAAGTCCTTGGGCCCCTGCACCCATGTGGGAGACCCAGAGGGAGCTCTTGACTCCTGGCTTCAGATCAGTGCAGCTCTGGCCGTTGCGGCCATCTGGGGAGTGAACCAGCGAGTGGAAGACCTCTCTTTCTGTCTCTCTCTCTCTCTGTAACTCTTTCAAATAAATAAAATAAATCTTTAAAAAAAAACTCTTCTCATCTTGCATTATGTTTGTTGCTACTAAATCTGGATTTACTAGATTTTGCTCCATTTCTTTTTTTCTTTTTTTTTTCACTTCGTAAATTTACATTTATTAAATAAAAAAAAAAGAACTTGTGGTTTGAATTACTGGAGCGACTACCTGTTAAAAACCAAACATTCTCCATGGGACTTAGACAGGACCCAGAATCTCACTATATAATATCTGAAATCTCCAGGACATAATCCGAAATTGTTCAACATTCAACGAACTAGAAAAATGTGACTGTTATAAGTCTCAAATAATTAGTAAATAATCAAGGATAACATATATGATGAGAAAGGCCAGCACTGTGGTGTAGTGCTTAAAGCTACCGCTTGCAATGTCAGCATCCCACGTGGGCTCCAGTTGGTGTCCTGGCTGTTCCACTTCCAATCCAGCTTCCTGCCAATGGCAATTCTTTGTCTTTTCTGCAGATCTAGCACATGTTTCTTTGAGTAGATTACATAAATTCCTTGTAGCATTGTTCTCTTTTATTAAATCTTTATTTTCTTGAATTTCTTCTAATTTCAGGCTTACTTTATCATTTTCAAACTGTAGTTCCTGAATGGCTTTTCGCTGTGCTTCAATTACTTTTCTGTTTTCTTGCAACTTATTTTCTTTCTGCTTCACATCAGATTCTACATTCACTTTCCATTTTTTTATCTTTTCAGCCTCCTTATACAGTTTTGAATATAGTCTGCTCATTGGCTCTGAATTCTACTCAAGCATGGGCAAAAAGTTAACTTTTTGTAAGGCAGGATCTAGATCAATGTTTTTCCCACTTTTGGAGAGATTAGTCATCGCAAATGGAAAACCAAAATCATCGTCAATGCATTTGTTGAAACTCTTGAAGAAGTTAGAGTCTCCGCCCAAGGTTTGGGGTTTCACTGCAGACACTTGGCTGCTGCTTAGCCTTGGTGCTACAAACAATTTAAAGGGTTTCTGCTTATCCATTTTCTTTCCTCTCGACCCAGGAGGAGGCGAGTGGGCCGTTTCACACTTTGAAGACCTAATGGGCTGGCACCGTGGATCACTAGGCTAATCCTCCTCCTTGCAGCGCCGGCACACCGGGTTCTAGTCCCGGTTGGGGCGCTGGATTCTGTCCCGGTTGCCCCTCTTCCAGGCCAGCTCTCTGCTGTGGCCCGGGAGTGCAGTGGAGGATGGCCCAGGTCCTTGGGCCCTGCACCCCATGGGAGACCAGGATAAGCACCTGGCTCCTGCCATCGAATCAGCGTGGTGCGCCAGCCGCGGTGGCCATTGGAGGGTGAACCAACGGCAAAGGAAGACCTTTCTCTCTGTCTCTCTCTCTCACTGTCCACTCTGCCTGTCAAAAAAAAAAAAAAAAAAAAAAAAAAAGAACTAATGGCAAGCCAAGGACTTAGTGTCCCAACAAAGTGCTGTCTACGATGGCGTCAAAAAGAACCCCGAACTTCTGCCTCCGAACCCCAGAAAGGGCGGGAAACACCTCTACCAGTGTGGCGCAAAGAGTGGAACCTTGCTCCATCTTGATCGTCTATGAAACATGGATTTTGAGTGGACCCAGAGAAGAATCCTGATGGCCTTTTATGTCAGAAAACAAGACTGGAAGGAGTTCCACAGGGGACTGCATTGCGCTCTGGTACATCTCCAGGGTGCCCAGGAGGAGCAGGAATTCCTTGTCCCACAGGGCCAATGTCTTAAAACCAAAAGCATGGCCGGCACCGCGGCTCACTAGGCTAATCCTCCGCCTGTGGCACCAGCACACCAGGTTCTAGTCCCAGTTGGGGCGCCGGATTCTGTCCCGGTTGCTCCTCTTCCAGTCCAGCTCCCTGCTGTGGCCCGGGAGTGCAGTGGAGGATGGCCCAAGTCTTTGGGCCCTGCACCCACATGGGAGACCAGTAGAAGCACCTGGCACCTGGCTCCTGGCTTTGGATCAGTGCATTGTGCCGGCCTCAATGTGCTGGCCTCAGCGGCCACTTGTGAGGGGTTGAACCAACGGAAAAAGGAAGACCTTTCTCTCTGTCTCTCTCTCTCTCACGGTCTAACTCTGCCTGTCAAAAAAAAAAGGGGGGGGAAATTCTAAATGGGGTCGCCTACTGCCTCCCACAAGGGAGCCTGGCACAGAACTAACGGGCGTCAGCAGGCCCCTCCAAGGCTGAAAGATGTACCATAATTTCCCTTTTGTGACTAACAGCAGCCCCCTGGTGCACCACATAGCATTTTACACGTAGCGATGAATGCCTCATTAGCTTGTTCCTCATCCTCTAGGCTGGGTAGAAGCCGGATGCCTGCTTCAGGCTGTGGTAACTCGGCCCTTATTTTCTTCAATAAGTCTTTATTTCTTTCATTTTCATTCAGATGCCTGTTTAAGAAAAAATCATTCTGTACTTTTGTCATTCTTAAGTTGCCACAGTTTCTTATTCCCATTGTTTAATAAAGCCATTGTCCTGTTAGTCTGTCTTTCCCTTTGGCTTTCTCCTGAGCTCCTTCTCTGTTCTGCCACCCTCTACAAGGGCGATGTTAGTCTCTATGCATTGAGCTGAACTTCTCATTGTGGTCCTCTTTCCACTCCATCTGCCTTAGGGCTGAAAACCAAATTATAACACACACATTGTATTGTACATTTTAGCTGGAGACAACTGAAGATGGTGGCATAGGTTGGGTGGAAGTTTGTTTTTCTTTTTTTTCTTTTTTTTTTTTTTTGACAGGCAGAGTTAGGGAAAGAGAGAGAGAAAGAGAGAAAGGTCTTCCTTTTTCCATTAGTTCACCCCCAAATGGCCGCTACAGCCGGCGCACTTCGCCGATCCGAAGCCAGGAGCCAGGCGCTTCCTCCTGGTCTCCTATGCAGGTGCAGGGCCCAGGCACTTGGGCCATCCTCCACTGCATTCCCAGGCCACAGCAGAGAGCTGGACTGGAAGAGGAGCAACCGGGACAGAATCCGGCACCCCGACCGGGACTAGAACCCGGGATGCTGGTGCCGCAGACGGAGGATTAGCCAAATGAGCCGCGGTGCTGGTCTGGATGGAAGTTTTGTGGGTTTTTGTTTGCTTTTTACCTTAGATGGTCATGGAGGGGTCGCATAAAATAATGCATGATGAGAACAGCAAAAACTAAAATACCAGTATCAACAGATTAGCACATGTTTGAGAGGAGACCAAAGAGAGGGTAAAGGATAAGAGAGAAGGAAAGAGTGTGAACATACATGTGAGAGGGGTGACCGGCCCAGCAGCTAAGAGGCCAGTTAAGACAGCGTCATCCTATAATGGAGTACTTGGGTTTGAGCTCCAGCTCCACTCCCCATTCTGGCTTCCTTCTAATGCAGAGCGTAGGAGGCAGCAGATGAGATGCCTCAAGTAGTCGGGTACCTGCCACCTACACGGGAGACCCAGATTGAGTGCCCAGCTGCCATCCTTGGCCTGGCCCAGTCCTCGTCATTGCAGACATCTGGGAAGTGAACCAGCAGATGGGAGCACTGTCTGTCTGTCTGTCTCTGTCCATACCTCTCCCTTTGCCTCTTAAATAAGTGTGTGTGTGTGTGTGTAACAGTTGTTTCTGTTTATGTCTTCTTACCAGATATACATGTTACATAATGATGAGTAACACTGCAAGCACATCTTTTAATCATGCTTCTTCTAGCTACCAGGAATGACAGCAGCATTGGCAACTGTCCCAGAGTGCAATTGTATGGATAGGGATACCCATACATGTGATCTGATAGGGAGAAGGTACCAACTACTTTCTGATGTAGTGGAATTTTTTTCCAATTTAGGAAGTTATCATTTACTCAGACACGATTTATACCATTCTGAATTATTTTATTTTGTTCCTGGATTAGAGTAACCCAGGGTATCAAAATCTAACCCTATGAAAAGATTTAAAATTGTTTACTTTTGGGGGCTGCCTTTGTGGTGTGGTGAGTAAAATGTCACAGCCATCCCATATGGGCACCAGTTCATGTCCTGGCTGCTACACCTCCCATCCAGATGACACTATCTCCCTGATAATAGTGTGGGGAGAAGCAGCGGAAGATGGCCCAACTGCTTGGGCCCCTGGCACCAGGTGGGAGATCAGGAAGCAGCCCCTGGCTCCTGGCCATTGCAGCCATCTGGGGAGCAAACCAGCGAATGGAGGATCTCTCTCTTTGTCTCTCTCTCTCCCTGTGTAACTGACTTTCAAATAAAAATAAATATAGCTTTAAAAATAAAAAAGAATTGCTTACTTTTAAAGGCCTTTAAGAAAAAGTTTCACCGACTTTGACTTTACCTACTTAGCAGATTTTAAATAATGGTAAATGAAAATTAAATATGAATTTACTTCTACTCAACTACATATGAATTCCTTAATCATTTTTAAAATTTCATTTTTTTTTTTGACAGGCAGAGTGGACAGTGAGAGAGAGAGACAGAGAGAAAGGTATTCCTTTTTCCGTTGGTTCATCCCCCAATGGCCGCTACAGCCGGCGGGCTGCGCCTGGAGCACCGCGCTGATCCAAAGCCAGGAGCCAGGTGCTTCCTCCTGGTCTCCCATGGGGTGCAGGGCCCAAGGACCTGGGCCATCCTCCACTGTACTCCCTGGCCACAGCAGAGAGCTGGACTGGAAAAGGGGCAACCGGGACAGAATCTGGCGCCCCGACTGGGACTAGAACCCGGTGTGCCGGCGCCACAAGTGGAAGATTAGCCTAGTGAGCCGTGGCGCCGGCCACCAATAAATATTTTTAAAATAGGAGAATTTAGTAATTATAAACTTGACATTATTCCTTCAATTTAAAAATAGTCATTGTAATTGCAAATAATCAGAAAGAAAAAAACAAATACCATTGAAATATTTTCTAAAAGACCCATGTCACTCCTCCAACATATCTAGCAACTAATGTGAATATTTTACAGTTCAAATTCATTTCTTTTAAGCTATGGATTTTGAAACTTATACAATTATCCTTTGCTCACTGTAAGTGGTAGCAACTACTATCATTTTCTTGCCGAAACTAGCACTCAAAGTTCATGGATTCACACAGGGTCTTATCTCTACTTGAGAATATCAGAACCATGTGCTCCTGAGAGAGGTGACATTGGCTCCCCACCATCTGTCCCCAGTGCTACCTGCTTCATAGTCAGAGCTCCATACAAGCTTTTGGGAATCAAATGAAATTTAAAATCTACTTTAAGCACTCAAAATCTTTTGTGAATCAAACTAAAGAAACAAAAATAAAATTCCATTCTTGCTATGACAATGTTAATGTAATTACCTAGCATACCAGTATATAGAACATCTAAATGCCTAACTAATTATCAAAGTATAACTCAGCTATGAAGGAAATATAAAGTTGTGACAAAAATAAAACCTCACTAGTTTGGATCAACTAGGAGCTGACCAGCTTGATTCAATAACATGGCCTATTCTTCTAGCATAGTGGTTCTTATTTATTCAGTATCTACACATGGCTTTAAGGGTGTTTTACAATCCAGAAAATGTAACTTCCTAACTTTCAGAATTTTGTTGATTTGGGTGTATTTTTAAAAGGTCGTTGCTTTAGTCACTATACTTATACTTCATGTACCCAGTATTATCAGAAATAAGACATTTAAGCTTTGAGATTTCTAAAGTGACCTTCAACCTGATTTTTTAATTTAATTTTCATTTTAGAGAAACAGTGTGAGTGAAAGTGAGAGAGAGAGAGAGAGAGAGCAAGAGAGAGAAACTTCTATCTCCATCCCCTGGTTCAGTTCCCCAGTTGCTGAAGCCGAGAGCCTAGAACTCTATCCCAGTTTCCCAGTGGGTGGCAGAGACCCAACTACATGAGCCATCATCTTCTGCCACCCAGGGTGCACATTAGCAGGAAGCTGGATTACAAGCAGAGGAGCCAGGACTCGAATCAGGCACTCCAATACAGCACGCAAGCATCCCAAACAGTGGCTCAGCACTGTGCCACAGCCCTGTCCCCCTACCTTTCTGCGGAAAAGTGGGCCTGATTTAATTTTCTTGATGGTTCAGGGATAAGCTTATTAGCGCCTATCACCATACAATACCCCATATGGCCTCAGGAAGTGGAGCAGGTAGGCTGCTTTTCTCTTGTATAACACCATGCTTTTGTGTGATGTTGTACAGTTCACAGAACTGTTATGAACAGTGTTCATTTGTATCTCATTTGTATTAAGTGGACTGTATTTGGGAGTTGCTGCAGTAGATTTTCTATTCCCCTGATCAGTCTCAGGGTGTTGGCTGTCGCTTCCTGCTGGTAAAACCCTAGGCCTGCTTTGCATTGCTCACCGGGAATTTCAGATTATCAGCCTCCCATCTTGTATAACTTAGGATACTACATAGCCACATTGATATAAACTGTCTCTAAAGTTTGATTTGGGGTGAAGGTTTAGAAAATTCTATAAATATTAGTATACCTAAGCTATGAAAAATGAATTTTCTGATACCTTTTCTGACTATGTAATGTTAATGTTCTTGGAGTTATGTATCGTACTCCATCCACTGAGTGCTTCCCAGAGCCAGAGCTATGTGGTCCGTATCCTACTGGAGCCTGCAGCTGAGGGGTAGCAATAACCAAGTTAGCAACCAAATGAACACTTAGCTACAACTGTGATATGAGTGTTCTCACTGTGATTACAGCAACCACAAATCCCCAACATGGGCACTGCAATATAATTACCTCCTATTTATATCGCTTAGTATTTTGTGGCATTTTCATGTATTTTATTTCATGGTAAACACGAAAGTTGGGAACGGAAACCTTGCCCAAATAAGAAACTGAGGTTCAGAGAGCCTTGGTTCAACAAAGAAAGTCAAACACCTGCCTCCATCTTGTGTTTTTTCCATTAGGTAAAAGGGCGTAGCTTGGAAGCAGCGCCACAGAGGAGCTATCTTTCTCTCACCACCCCTGGGTTTTATCCCCCACAAAGTCCTCTGCAATCTTTTGAGGCTGGCTTATCTATGTCCAGACAAGTTAGTGTTAGCTTTTCTTCTCTACCTCTGCCCTGCTGGGTAGAGGTTACATAAAAAAACAAGTTGATGAAAAACCTTTTTCAAAGTCACCCAGCAAGCAATGATGGTGCTAAGAATAGGCTTTTCTGGAGGATATCTCATGTGAGAGATACTTTGTTGGTTGGCAGTAATACGTGTGAGCAGGGCTATCCTGCAGAGCGAGATAGGAGACACCTGAAGGGCAAGGCAGTGAAGGACGGGTCAGTCATCTGAATGAAGATGCCAGAGAACTTCTTTGCGAGTACCAAAGGAGGGATAGCAGAGGAAAAGGACAGAGGACAAGGACCGCGGCTCTGGAAGTCATCAGTAGTAGAAAGCCTAGTACTAAAGAACCCTGTAAATGTGTGGGCTGAGTTGCACAGAGGCATAGGAATCCCGGTGTCCCTATGGGCAGGGTCAGGTGGCTGAAGACCCAGAGATCCGGGGTTGTGCCAGCAAAAGGATTTCCAAGAATTTCAGAGGCCACATTTCAGCGAAGGGAATGAAACTCAAATGGGTGAAATTAAATATTGGGACTATATTGGCAAGTATAATAATTCAACAAATTTCTTATTTCATGACAAAACTCAGATTCAATTTAATTGACTGAATACAGTTATTGCCATATGATATTTACCATGACTTTATTTTTAATTCAGCATTATACTCACAGTTTTTAAGAATAGATTTTCATTTTCTTCCTAATCAAAATAATGTACCCTGGCTTATTTCAATCTCTTTTTGTGATTACAAACATAATCAGCCAGTTAGTTCTGTGTCTTTCATTACCATACCTCCATGCCTTTCTATGGTTAACCTCATCAGTAATTTGTTAATACATTACTTTTTCATGGAAAGAATAATTCTATCTTTGCATTTATATGTCATTCTCTATAAAAATGAAAAGGAGACATTGCTATGTTAACTATGCATAAAATCAGCTTTCTGACCATGGCAACAAAAGAATACAGTTTTCATTTTTAACATTTAAAGTCTTTACAGCATTGCTATCTAATATGCTCATCATTAAGATAATAAATGTTGAATGGGACAATGACTTTTTTTTTGTTTGCTCATCTGTTTGTTGTCTTCTGCCATGATGGTGGAGGTTGTCAGAAACATCACATACATTTCACTGACTACTTTAACAAACATAAATTAGGGGAGAGTTTTGAGCTGCTTTTAGAAATGATTGACGGGGGTGGGCATTTGGCCTAGTAGTTAAGATACCAGTTAAGACACCCACATCTCCACGGGAGTACCTGGGTTTGACATCTGCCTCCAGCTCCTGACTCTGGGTCCCTGCTAATGCAGACCCTGGGAGGCAGCAGGTGATGGCTCAAGTTATTGGATCCCTGCCCCCCACAATTGGAGACCCAGATTGAGTTACTGGCTTCCTGCTTTGTCCCAGCTGGAAGCTGTTGCAGGTATTCGGTGAGTAAAGCAGTGGATAAGAGATCTCTGTGTGTGTCTATATGTCTATCTGATTCTGTCTCTCTGCTTCTCAAATTAATAAAGCAGTTTTTGAAAAGAAATGTCTTTTTAAAAAATAAATAAAGGAAATGATCAACAGAAGAACCTTGGTACCTGGAATACTAGTCTCTCTTTTTCAAGTTTATGTATAAGCTAACTTCTTTTTTATAAAGAATTTATTATTCTATACTCCCATGAAATAAAAAGAGAAGCACTGTTATTTCAGGCAAGAGAAGTATCCTTAATTCAGAAAGGAAGTGTTTCAGGAAAATAACAGAAGTTCCACTAATGGCTTAGTCTCCTGTTGTCTGTAACTACAATGATAAGCAGTTTCACTATTTCCAGTCCTACCCATCTAAAGGCCCTAAAAGAACCCTCCGACATTCTCCCATGTCAACTGTGCAGACATATTCTCAGAGCAGTACAAGAGATAAGGTCTTCTTCTTTAGGAGAAATAAAAAAGTAGAGATCAGAACCACTTTTGGGTCCTTTTGGAAAAATTCAACGGCTACCACTCAAACTCACCATCCCCGGAGCGGAAACAGAAAGAGATCACTTCTAACAAGAAAATGGATTAAAGCCAAAACAAACATGTGATTGAAATGATTTTCTTTTACTCAATGACATCTTAACATCAAGCTTCCCTTGTCCATTCCCCAATTCCGAGGCTCAACCAGGGAAGCCCAGCAAATGGCGAGTTATCTGGCAAACAGTTTATCTTGTCTGCTAACAAATTGATGAACAAAATCCATTCCTTTTTTTCTCTGAAATTTTATTTATTTTATTTGAGAGGCAGAGACATAGAGACAAAAAAGAAAAAGCTCCCATCCACTGGTTCATTCCCCAAATGCCTATAAAGGTTGGAGCTGGACAGGGGCCTAAGATAGAAGCAGGGAGTCAAGAACACCAATTAAGACTTCCATGTAGGTAGCAGGAACCCAGTTACTTGACCCATCACCACTGTCTCCCAGGGTCTGCATTAGTAGGGAGCTAGAGTCAGGAGCCGGAGCCAACCTAGCACTCCAATGTAGAATAGGAGTGCCTTACCCACTAGACTAAGCACCTGCTCCCCATTTCTCATTTGAAATACATTGATACACACACACATCGCTATATTCTCAAAGTTATTATTGAAAACCATTTTCTATTTTATGTTGATTTTTTGAGAGATACATATTTAACCAGTAAAGCTCAACAACAAAATGCAAAAGGTAGGAGGGCCAACATTGTGGTGCAATAAACTATGCCACTGCCTGTGAAACATCCTTATAAGCGCTGGTTCAAGCCCCAGTTGCTCTATTTCCCATCCAACTCCCTGCTAATATAAATGGGAATGCAGTGGAAGATGGCCCAAGCGGTTGGGCCCCCACATGGGAGACAGGTCCTGCTCCTGGCTTCAGCCCAACCCCTGCTGTTACAGCTATTTGGGGAATAAACCAGTGGATGGAAATTCTGTGTGTGTGTGTGCGTGTGTGCATGCCCGCATGTGCGTGCACATGTGTATCTGTAACTCTGCCTTTCAAATAAATCTTTTTAATTTAAAAATACAAAGGTAAGGGGCTGGCACTGTGGCATAGTGGGCTAAGCATCTGCCTATAGCACTGGCTTCCCATACAAGCGCCAGTTCTTGTCCCGGCTGCTCCTTTTCCCATCCAGCTCTCTGCTATGGCCTGGGAAAGCAGTAGAAGGTGGTCCATTGTACTCTCTTAGGCAGCACATACACCAAAATTGGAAAGAAGACGGCCCATGTGCTTGAGTCCCTGAACCTGCATGGGAGACCTGGAAAAAGCTCCTGGCTCCTAGCTCCTAGTTTTGGATCAGCCCAGCTCTGGCCATTGCGGCCATTTGGGGAGTAAAACAGCGATGGAAGATTTCTTTCTATTTCTCCCTTGCTCTCTCTCTCTCTCTCTCTCTCTGTAAACTTTACCTGTCAAATAAATAAATAAATCTTGAAAAAATAAAATGTAAAACGTGTCAATCATTTTTCTTTGTGACATACATACATAATATTAATGAAACAATATCTTTAATCATGGAAACAAGGCAATTAGAAAACTTGGAGATGGTTTGGGTCCTTCTAGAACATTGCATGACTGTGAGTTCCTGTCACTTGTCTAGAAAACAGAGCTGGTAATACTTACTCAGTCTGCACTTTACATCTGTAACTTCCTTTGTGGTGAAGGCTGACATACATACCAGCCACAGTGAATATCAAATCCAATCCTGCTGAGTGACACTGGAAGACAGTTGAGATAACCTCTCAGGAGCCTCCCAACACAGCAAATGTACAAAGCAAGAAATGGACCAGATCACCTGACATAAAGCAGTTTAGGGGCCTTCATGTCAAGTCACCATAACTGGCAGGCCACGGGTTAAGAAAGTGGCCATTAGTGCTGAGTATCACCTACAACCAAAAAATATAGGGTTGCATGTGTTATAGGGCAGAAGGAATTGGGTAAGAAAAGACTTTTGTTTTCCACAAGATTTTAGATGTTAATAACATGTTATGAAATTTTAAAGAATTCCAAAATTCCTCTATATCTGCATATAGCACAATATTAAAATCTAGAGTGAAATTGAAAGTTGTAAAACAAAAATGTCAAAAACACTCTATTGATTTTAGCAGGTACTCCCAGGAATCTGAAATCAAAAGATTTTGAGAATGACCGTGAAAGATACAAATCACAAATTCTTTCAGTTTATCCGGGAAGAAAGTGAAATCATGGCCATTTCCTTTAGTATTTAAAATTTAGGGTGAGTTAATTTTCAAAGAGCAAGCACATTCCCTGTCTTACGGTTTATTACACGTCGTATTTAGAATAACTGGGACCTTCTGAGAAATTCAAGTCTGTTTGATTAATATTTCAATAAAAGGCCATACACAGGTCAGTTTAATAGTATATTTGTATATTTAGATAATATATGCTGAAATCCTGGAGTCAGATCCTATTTTCTGAAATGCATAGTTACTAAACAGGAAGAAGTTAAATTCATAGAAGCGAATTTTAAAATATGCCATTTGTTTCTCAATTTACTAAAGAGAAGCTATTTTTGCAACCAGGATCCACCAGGCTGCTTTATATAACCCCAGCTCCCCACCCCCACCTATCCCACATGAGGTCTGAGCTATACTAAAATTTTGCAAAGCCTTGCATTGTTCTCCCTGACACCGGATCAGCCGACACAAAAAAGCAACTGCCAGCTCAAAAGCAATCCGGTGATAGAGCCTGGTGCTATCTAATCAAGGGCAAAAGGTCACTTCCGAACAACTGGGCAATAAAAGATTATTTCTAGCTACAAAACAGAGAGGCCCAGTGGTGGGGGGTCGAGAGCGGGGAGGGGCTGGGGAGGAAGGAGGGCAAAAGGGCTCCCGTCTGTGGGAGGAAGTGCATTGACTCAAGGCAGCAGACGGGAACCAGCTGGCTCCATCCAGAGGTCTGTTCTTAAGACAAGAGAGAAAGCCCCTTTAAAGGGCCCAGTGACTCTGGGCTGTGCAATTCAAACTTTTGAATAATATAAAACCAGCTTTCCCAGGCCTAGAAAAATCAGGAAGAAAGGGAAGGAGGGGAGAAATCTAAGGACACTGCTTAGCAAATGCTAACTAGAGGATGCCCTGCCTTCAGACGCTGGGACCACCAAAGGCAGTCTCTGGGTAAGTGCTCAGTAGCTGCTCCAGTCACGAGGGTTTATTATTATTCGAAGTTAACCTTAAACGAAAACACACCTAAACACAATTTTTAAACATTAAGGCATTCTCTGTCAACAACAACTGTTCTCCTAACATATTCCCGGACCTCCCAGGGGTTCCTTTTACTTCCCAGCCCCTGCCCCCTCCCCCATGACCAAGCCTCTGGCTTCTAGAGGCTTCCCACTTGCTCTTTAGTGAAGCAACTCTCAATGGGAGATGGGAGATGGAACTTAAAGGAACTTAAAGGGCCCGGTGACATTCAGGCTCATTGCTTTAGTCTTGGGAAAGTTAGAATTACAGATGGTGTACCCTATTTCTCTTGCTCCTATAAGAGTCAGTACCAAGTCATCTATTCCTTAAATTCGCCCAGCTGTGTTCTCTGGTTTGTTGTTTTGTTGTTTTTTTTTTTTTACTACTGAGTAATTAGCAACTGAAGTAGAAAGTGCCCAGGCTGGGAGGCCATGGCTGGTTGTATGGCTGCAAACATGAGATCCTAATTACAGTAATTCAAAATCCACAGAACGGGAAGCCTGATTATCTTCAAACTTACTTTCTTTTCTTTTTTTTTTTTTTTTTGGAAGGCTATGGTATGGCTAACAGACCAGCTGATCTAAGACTGCTAGGAGTGGGCCATAGTGTGGTATTTGTTTCCAGATAGGAACATCATTTTTTAAATGGCTGTGTCCAAAACTTGGGATTTGGAATAAAAGCTTGCCAACCAATCCAGAAGCACTGCTAGAAAGGAAATACAGCTTTAAATATCTACTTCTCTGAGGACAGCCAAGCTTTGTCCCAATGGAGCACAGCAAGAAACTGTTCTACAGAGGAAACTTCATGTTAATAGGAAGCAGAAACATAGATAAGGAAATAAGAACTTGCTTATTGACCTCCACATAGCATGAGAGAAACATTACAAGGAGAAATGATGAAATGACATTATAAATGTCATCAGTGGCTTTTATCACATGTCTACTGTACATTGATCACTGAGCAGTGGCTTTAATGGGACTGCCACACAAGGACATCCAGGATCCACTTCCTCAAGAAGTTTATAATCTAAAAGCGGGCAGGCAAAACTCACCTGGAAAACAAGCAAAAGGACATCCAGAGAAACCCAATACTAATGGTCCTTCAGTTCTTAAAGGATACTGGAACAAGATGAACTCTGGGTTAGGTCAGATTACCTTGGGAAGACTAACGAAGAGATGAATTTCAAAGATTTTTAAAGAAGGGTAGATACGTGCTTTGGCAGAGAGTAAAGATACCAGTCCCAAGGAGGCTGAAAGGGAGAGTGACACATTCTGAGCCCAGCCCGCTTGGTGTGATGCTCTCAATGGAAGAGAGAACAGATGAGGACAAGACAGGCAGGCAGCAAGGGCCTGCCAGAGAGGACTCAGGGAAGTGTTGTAGTGAAAAGGCCCCGAGCTTCCGGTGAACATCCCAAGGATGGGAGTTACCGCTTCACACTCATTAGGATGACTACCGTCCAGAAACCAGGAAGAGAAAGAAAGCAAACCGCACGTGTCTGCACGGACGTAGAGAAACTGGAATCATTGTGCACTTCAGTGGGAATGCGAAATAGTGCAGCCACTATAGAAAACAGAAGAGGGCTTCCTCACAAAATGAAACGTGGACTTAGCATCGACCCGGCAAGTCTGCTTCGGGAATACAACTCCAGAGAATTGGAAGCAGGGACTCCAACAGCTGTTTGCTCACCCATGTTCACAGCAGCACTCTTCAGGATCACCAAAAGGTGGAAACAACCCAAATGTCCCCTGACTGATGAGCGGATAAACAAATGCGGTTTGACGGGAATTAGCATTTTACCTTAAAAAACAAAGGAGATTCTGACACAGCTGCAATATGGATGAACTTGAAAAGATATTAAATGCAATAAGCTGGAAACAAAAGCACAAATGTTGTATGATCCTACGTACTATGAGTTACCTAGAATGTCAAATGAGTAAAAAGAGTGTAATAGTGGTGAGCAGGCACTGGGGAAAAGGGAAATAAAGAATCGTTGTCGAATGGGTACAGACTTTTAGTTTCAGATGACAAAGAAATGAAATAGACAAGGTGATGACTGGGTTTCTCAATGTGCTTAATGTGCCCATAGACCGTACACTTTAAAAGTGGTTACGTTGTAATTTTGATATCCTGTTTTGTCGTACAAAAAGAATGCACTAAGATTTCTGGAAAAGGAAAAATGGGTGAGCTTCAGAGTTGGTGAAGCTGGCTCTGACTGCCATCTAGGCCACGTTACAGCCATGTGACCTTGGGCAAGGTACTTAATCTTTAAGCCTTAAATTCTTCAACTATGGAATAGGGATAATGACACGCACAATCCAAGTTTATAAATACAAGAAATTATGTAAAGTGCCTGACACTTAGGAAATGGATTAACTAGGATTTTTGGTTGCAGGAAAACAGAACCACAAACTGAAGTAGCTTAGGGAATCTCTTGGTGTACTGAAGCAAACCAAGGACTCCCATTTCTTTTCAGCTGGCCTGCCATTTATGCATGGTAGATGCTCTGGCTCCTGGAGAACACACTGATGGGATCCCAGGCAACCTCTGCACAACCAGACTGGAAAGAGCTCCTGGTGGGCTCTGAAGAAAATTCTGGAGACAGACTCTGATTGGGTACCTGCTGTCATCTGCGCCTCCCTTGGACCAGTCACTCGGGTTAGGATAGGAAAGTGAGTTTCCAAGCACGCATTAAAGAGGCAGAATAGAGTCACTGCCAATGGAGAATAGATGTGAACCGAGCGGCCATCTTGTGAATGTGACAGCAAACTCAGCAAACAGTAGGCTAGATTGTATATATAAGATCCGCAGAAGCCACCTGGATATCTGAGCAGAGCAATGGCTACTTTTACCTAAAAAAAATGCATGTTTATTAAGCAAATTGATTAATTTAGTAACTCATTAAGACTGTCATGTTACTCCATATACAATAATTTTTCAAAAATTGAAATTTACTTTCCCAAGTATCAAATTTTTATTTTGAATTTTCTCTAAAATATATTATACTCTTATTATGCTAGAATATGAACAAAAATTTTTTGATAAATTCAAGATCATCACTATGAAAACAAAATGCCATCTATGGTGTCATAATGCACCAATACTCTCAGAGACGCTTTGGTGATCGAAACTGCTGGAATCCTTCACTCTAAAGCACAGAGTATAAATTTGAGGTTAACAGGTCTGCTTTTCACAATTCTCATTTTTGTCTGCTTTTGAAAAATCTCCTCTTTTCTATCATCCTTCATCCTGCTTCTAATTGCTGAGTATTGAACACCAGATAATTACTTGCTCTGAGTAAAAGAAGACTGGCCGGGGAGGGGGTAGGGGGGAGGTTTGTATCTTATATGAAAATAAATGGACTGGCTTTAGTCCAAAGAATGATTAGTGTTAAGTCTTCAAAGATTTCTCCTCCTCAGGTTCACAAAAATGTTTAGGAAAGTAGGAAGTCAGACGCTGCCTGAAAGTCAGATTCTTCAAAACAAGAAGTTTTATTTATTGAAAGGCAGAGTTGCTGAGAAAGCTGGATTGGAAATGGAGCAGCAGGGACGTGAACTGGTGCCTATGTAGGATGCTGGCATTTCAGCTTAACCTGCTGAACCACAACGCCAGTCCTAAAAACAAAAAACATAACCATAAAAAAAAGAAAGAACAAGAAACTTTAAATATTGTGGCAGAATCAAAGATGGCTAAGACACTGAAATTTTTAAACACATTTTATGAAAATAAACTATATAAAGAATATCAACAAGATTTTTCAAATTTTATTTTTGTCTGGCATAAAAATTGCACATATTTATGGAATACCATGTGATTTTTAAATTTTTTGAAGATTTATTTATTTATTTGAAAGGGAGAATTACAAAGAGGCAGAGACAGAAAGAGAGAGAGAAATCTTCCATCCACTGGTTCACTCCCCAAATGGTTGCAATGGCTAGAGCTGAGCTGATCTGAAGCTAGGAGCCAAGAGCTTCTTCTAGGTCTCCCATGCAAGTGCGGGGCTCCAAGGACTTGGGCCATCTTCCACTGCTTTCCCAGGCCATAGTAGAGAGCTGGATCAGAAGTGGAGCAGCTGGAACTGGAATGGGTGCCCATATGTGATGTCGGCACCACAGGTGGTGGTCTTACCTGCTATGCCACAATGCCAGCCCCTAGAATAGATCTTTTAAAGATTTATTTATTTATTTGAAAGACAATTATAGAGGGGGAGAGAGGGAAAGATACTCCCCAGATGGCTACAACAGCCAGGGCTGGCCCAAGCCAAAGCAAGGAACCAGCAGCCAGGAGCTTCATCGAGGTCTCCCACATGAATGGCAATGGTCCAAACACTTGGGTCATCTCCCACAGCTTTTCTCAGGCCATTAGCAAGGAGTTGGATTGGAACTGGAGTGGCTGGGACATGAACTAGCACCCATATGGGATGCTAGCACCCCTTCCATATGTTTTGATATGGGTATAAATTATGTGATGTTTAAATCAGGGTAAACATGTCTTTCTCCTCAAACATTTATCATTTCTTTGTCACCAAGTTTTCCATTTTTATTTCATTTTTATTTACTTGAAAGGCAGAGAGAGAGAGCAAGAGCAAGAGAGAGCGAAAGAGAGAGAAAGAGATTGATCTTCCAAACACTGGTTCACTCCCCCAAATACTCACACTAGCCAGGCTTAGGCCAGGCCAAAGCCAGGAGCCTGGAACTCCACTTGGGTCTTCCACAGGAGTGGCAGAGACCCCAGTACTTCAGTTAGCACCTCCTTCCTCTCAGGGTGTGCATTAGCAGGAAGCTGGATCAGAAGTGGAGCAGGGACTCAAACCTAGGCATCAGAATATGGGATGAGGGCATCCCAAGCACTGTCCCACAACCCCGATCCCTATCACCAAATTTTAAACCCTGAAGTTTGGATTATGAATATAGATTCCCGAAGAAATGCGTTAGAATATTTGCAAAGTGAATTATCTTGGGCCAAGATTTAATGACTTCTGAATTTCTCAACTGGATGTTCTGAAGAAATATCAACCAGATTAAAAAATGTTTCTTGATTCTAAAATAGGGCAGTAAAGTGGCTGACAAAATAACTACATACCCAGAGAAATCTCCCATTGTCAATACAATAATTCCGATTGATATTTAGTGATTTCCTCAACTTCCCCACTACTGAACAGAGTGCAGACAGTGTGATAGCAATGGGCCTAAGAGAAATGTCCCAGAAGAAGCATGGTGGATACCTAGGCTCTCTTTACTTGCTTCACAGTCTTCAGGAAGACTAGTGATCCTATCATCTCATATCCAAACACTTAGCATACATGGTCTAGTATTTTCAGTAGCAAATGCTCATTTAAAAATACAATCAAATCAGGGATTGCACATTCTTATAAGGAGAACAGTGTGTTAAAGGGAAGATCAAAGAAGACAGCAGAAAGGTAGAAAAGCTTTTTTCTTATTTTCTCTTTCAGAAAGTTTAGTGGCCTCACAAAATAAGTGATAAAATGTCAAGATTAACCACAGGCAAAAAGAACACAGTTCATACTCATACTAACTGCCTACCATTCTAAGAGGGTAAACTCACAGATAAAACCTGTGCCCCTGCCAAGGCGTTGAGTCTCTCCAGCTATGTAAACTGTAAAGAGTTTGCAAAGGAACAAATCCAGGACATAACCCCCTTGAGAACAACAAAACGGATACTTGTCCAGACATTCATATTGCATCATGCCACTTCACAACTTATAACGAGTCTAGAAAAAGAGGCATGGTTTTGGCATGGCCCAGTCCTGTTGCTCTCATTCCATAAGACAAGGCAAGCATGTCGTGACTTTCTGGTTTACAATTTATCTTCTTGAATCCACCTGGTGAAGCACCGACAAACCTCTTAAGTCGAACTAAGCCAGGTCAATGCAGAGCAGCCAAATAACTTACAATAGCCTTTAAAAAACTATGTTTTGCTAGAAACTGAAAAACATATTAGCAAGCGTCCAAAGCCTGATACTTCATTTTAGAGGCTTACCTAAGCACCTTTCCACTTCTCCCTCCCATCTTTCTCACTGATAACTGGTTTCTGCAAAAAGACCTTGAAGTCCTGCGTGATGTTTTCTCTGTGTTCAGTTGACACTGCCCTGATGGATCATGTGTGAGATATTTTATGACACAAACACTTAAACCCAAAGCTTTCATAGCAAGGAGCAAGAACTGTGCAAATAAAAAGTGTGAGGAGAGAGACAGAGACGGAGAGATGAGAGAGAGAGAGGAGAAAGATGTTCTATGTTCCTTTAATCACCAGGAATATGGGTACTCTTAAGTCTTCCATCTCTACCCATCATTCTAAATATTTATAACCTGCAGATTTAAAATAGCTGCCGAATGGAAAGGGCCAAACCTGACATACAGAAAGTTAATAAACTAGCATCAAAAATGTCAAAACTAATTCCACCATTTCCCCATCCAGAATTCTTAAATTTGTCTCAATTTGGCAAATTCAACACAATATAATTTTAGTCCTAAGTTTGTATACATTTTGCTTCTAAAATTTCTATTTTAGGTAAACATGGGGAATATTCCTCACTGCCAATATTTATAAAGTTCTCAGGAAGTACAAAATTTTAAAAAACTCAGTATAAGGGATTTATTACTGCACATTAATTCTTCTTATTTTTCTTCTTTTAAGAATTATTTTATTTATTTGAAAGACAGAGTTACAGAGAGAAGTAGAGCCAGAAAGAGAGGTCTTCCATACTCTGGTTCATTTCTCAAATGACCGCAATGGCCAAAACTGAGCTGATCCGAAGCCAGGAGCTTCCTCCCGGTCTCCCTCATGGGTGCAGGGACCCAATGAATTGGGCCATCTTCTACTGCTTTCCCAGGCCATAGCAGAGCGCTGGATCAGAAGAGGAGCAGCTGGGACTAGAACCGGCACCCATATGGGATGCCGGTGCTGCAGGCTGGGGCTTTAACCAGCTGCGCCACTGTGCCATCCCCATTCCCTTGAACCTGTTATTCAAAAGCTAGAGGATATTATAATGGTAAAAGCCATGACTTCTTGTATATCATGGGCTTCTTCCTGCTTTTGTCTCTTTAAGGTACTTACACTGATGAAAATCTGAAGAACCCTCAAAGGGTTCATGGTAAATTAATATTACCAAAAAAACGATGTATGGATTTCAATGTTTTGCCCCCAAATAAACTCATATTAACCTGTTATAACATGTCTGAACACAATCTGCTTGAAACACTAAGAAACACTAAGAAAGGGAGCTGGAGATGTGGCGTAGCAGTTTAAGCCTTGGTCTGCAATCTGGCATCCCACATGCACGCTGGTTCAAGTCTTAGCTGCTCCACTTCAGATCCAGCTCTCTGCTATGGCCTGGGATAGCAATAGAAGATGGCCCAAGTCCTTGGCCCCCTGCCCCCGTGTAGGAGACCTGGAGGAAGCTCCTGGCTCCTGGCTTCAGATCAGCCCTGCCCTGGCATTGCAGCCATTTGGGGAGTGAACCAGCAGATGGAAGTCCTCTCTCTTTCTTTCTCTATATCTATCTCTGCCTCTGCCTCTCTGTAACTTTGCCTTTCAAATAAATAAATAAATCTTTGAAGAAAAAAAAAGAGAAATATATCAGGCTGAACACAACCTTATCAGAAAAACACAAATTTTGCTAAAATCGAAGTGGGAACCCATATCCAATTTCTGGTGAAGGTTGGGTGGAAGGATAGCGAAATCACTGATGCTGTCCAAAAAGTTTATGCAGACAAGGCTCTAAAGAGATCAGCAGTTTGCAAATAGAAAATTTATGTTGAGAAGGAATCAGACGATGTTGAAGATGAAGTCCTCAGGAGCAGAACATCTGCATCAATTTATGAGAAAAAAAATAGTCTTGTTTGCTCCCTGTTGATCACAACGAGTCATTAACCACAGAAACAATAACCAACACTATAGACATTACAATTGGCATGCTTTATACAATTCTGCCAGAAAATAACGTGATGTGAACTTTCTACTCTGTAGGTACCCAAACCGTTGTGCCCAGATCAGCTGCAGACAAGAGCAGAGCTTTCAGTGGAAATTTGAAGCAAGTGGTATCAAGATTCTGGAAGTATTTCTTCAAAGAATTGTCACAGGAGATAAAACACAGCTTTCCCAGTGTGGTCCTGGAGACAAAGCACAATCAAAACAACGGCTACCAGGGCTGGCACCGAGGCACACTGGGTAAAGCGCCACCTGCAGTGCCGTATGGGCACCCGTTCAAGTCCCAGCTGCTCCACTTCTGATCCAGCTCCCTGCTAATGGCCTGGGAAAGCAATGTAAAATGGCCTACGTCCTTGGACTCCTGCACCAACGTGGGAGACCTGGAAGAAGCTCCTGGCTCCTGGCTTCAGATCGGCACAACTACAGCCGTTGTGGCCATCTGCAGAGTGAACCAGTGGATGGAAGACCTTTCTCTCTGTCTCACTCTCTGTCTCTGTCTCTCTCTCTCTCTGCTTCTGTAACTCCACCTTTCAAATAAATAAATAAATCTTTAAAAAAAAGATTATTAAAATAATGGCTATCAAGAGGCAGAAGTGGTCCAGTTAAAGCAAAAGCTGACCAGTCAAGGACAAAGGACATGGCAACATCTTTTTTAAAAAAACATTTATTTATTTTGAAAGAGTGACAGAGAGAGGGAGAGACAGAGAGAAAGAGATCTTCCATCTGTTGGTTTCATCTCCAAATGGCCACATTGGTCAAGGCTGGGCCAGACTGAAGTCAGCAGCCTAGAGTCCTATCCAGGTCTCCCACATAGGTGGCAGATGTCCGAGTACTTGGGTCATCTTCTGCTGCCTTCTCAGGTGCATTAGTAGGGAGTTGGATTGGAAGAAGTACAGCCAGGATTTGAACCAGCGCTCTGATGTGGGATGCCAGCCTCACAGGTGACAGCTTAACCCACTGTGCCACAATGCTGGCCCCCATAGCAATATCTTCAAGGGATGCTCAAGGAATCCTTCTTGGCTTTCTAGAGAGCCAAAGAATGCTAACACCTGCTTATTAGGAGAGGGTCTTGCAAAAGTTAGACAAATTTTAGCAGAAAAAGCCCAATTCAGTACACAATCCATAACTTAAGGGAGTTATGAAAGACTAAAATCACCAAAAGACAATGATACTTGGGCCACAAAGTTTATGTTCTTGTGAATCTCCTTGGGGAAAAAAATGTTCCCTATCAATGAAATATGTTTTAGTTGTATTGCGTTTACTACAAGAAATATTGTATTAATTAATTTTTTAAAAAGATTTATTTTATTTATTTAAAAGAGCTACAGAGAGAGGTAGAGCCAGAGAGAGAGAGAGAGAGAGAGAGAGAGAGAGGTCTCCCATCTACTGGTTCACTCCCCAAATGACCACAATGGCTAGAGCTGAGCTTATCTGAAGCCAGGAGCCTGGAGCCTCTTCTGGGTCTCCCACACAGGTTCAGGGTCCCAAGTACTTGGGCCATCTTCCATTGCCTTCTGAGGCCACAGCAGAGAACTGGATCGGAAGTGGAGCAGCTGGGACTTGAACCAGCACCTATATGGGATGCCAGCGCTGCAGGCCAGGGCTTTAACCAGCTGCGCCACGGTGCTGGCCCGTATGAATTATTTCCACCATTTTTGAGGATATTGTTCATTCCCAATAATCAATACCGTCTATATAAACTCTGTGTGAAAATTATTCTTTGTATTTTAGTGCTAAGGACAAAAATTATCCTCCATGAGAACACTGGACGATCCTCCAAATTGCGAAGAAAATCATACTACAATATTTTCACTTTTTCTTCTAGCCTGGTTGAAATTTTGGATCATATTGGAAGCTCAAATATAACAAATATATTAACCAGCAGAGATATTCACAACCATCTTCTTACATTATTTTCATTTTATTTTATTTATTCAGGTATTTTGCTTTTCATCCTGATCCTCTTATTTCTGTTTTGGTAATAATCCCCTAAAGATATTTTTTAGCTGCTCAAAATCGCCTTTTTTATGAAAGAGATCATGTTTAAATAAATAAAGCAAATCCCTGGAACAAGTGCTTCATAACAGTATACCAGATGTTTAAAATGCAGATGGTGACAAATGATTTCTGTTCAAAAACACGTAGAAAACAAAACCAAAATGTCAACACCAATAAGAGAATCCTGATTGTCACCTACCACATCCAAGAGAACGAACACCTGGCAATCAGTATGAAAACAAAATTTTAAAAGTAGCAAAGCCCATTTAAAGAAAGGAGTCAAAATTTTCCAGCACAATAAATGGATAATATTGAGCCATTATATGCAAATTAACTTTCGAACTGGCTGGTAGTTTTCAAGTGAACCAGCAGTTTAGCTAGTGACAGTTGCTAGGAAATAGATCAGCTCCCCCCCCCCCTTATTGATGTGAGTTGTGTTTCACCCTGTTTTCTGTGTTGGATCACTCTAAGATGTGGTGTGCTGCTGGCCAGTGCAATCTAAAGATTAAACCAGAGGGAAAGAAGCAGGAAGCATGCTGGAGAGAAAGGACAGATGGCCATTCATAGTTTGCACAGGTCAAAGAAATCAGAAACACAAATAGTACTCTTATTATGGTACAAAAATAGTGTGCAGGAATCATGTGTTGCGCTGTGTAAAAGCCCAGAGGATGCATTTGCAAAATATCAGCAACATGTGTTAGGATAATATATAAAATCCATCAGTCGTGTATGGATGTCAGAAAACAATTTGTACGCTCTGCTCAGCAAAAGAAAACTAATGCAAAAAAAAAAAAAAAATCCGTGAGTAAGAGCTTCCTGAAATTTGTACAAATATAGCAAGCAGACCTCCACAAAAACTCTGTCTTATGATCTTGATTAACTGGGAGTGGGCAGAGATAGGAAGTAAAGCAGCTTAGATTCTGATAGGGGAGTGATAGGAGGTCTCTAGAGAAAGAAGTTTTCACAAAGTAGAAGGAGAAGGAGTAGGCTAAACCTAGACAGGAAATTAGATCAAGAAGGAGGCTGAGGACATACCCTTTCTCTTACCTAAAACCTACTGAAAGGACAGGAAAGACAACACGGGAGAGAGTACCTCCGGAAGCGTATTGGAATACAAGAGAGGGGAAAATAGCAGGATCTTAAGCAATTTCTTACAGAAAAATCAAGTGGGTTTGGACTGATAGAGAGGCCGTGTTCCGAATCGTGTGGGCGCCAGTGAAGAGCTAGTGAGGACTGCTCTTCTCTGCACTTGCCCGCCAGGAAAGCACCTAGAAATAAATATGCCCCTTGGCAAAGGAAGGCCAGGGACCTCCTAAACAGATTCCAAGTGGAATATATAGAAAAGTGTATTTCCCTATGTCAAGAAAGGAGAGGCAAGGACCCCAGACAAACTGCTGCTCACCTGTTCAGCATCCTTACATCACAAACTACTTCCACTGCACTGCGGGGGCTGACCATCACGTATTATCACTGCTTGTTTGAGATTGGCTGGGTCTCTCTGTGGAACATCAGCTCTGGAAGGGAAAGGACTAGAACTAACCTGTCCATTGCCATGTCACCAGAGCTCCAGGAGAAACTTTGTAAATGCACTCAACTGAATGACCCAAACCCAACTGAAGGGAGGAGAAAGTGTTCTCAGGGAGTGGCCACAGCATTCTGGAGCCTCCTGGCCCCCACTCACCCTAGTAATCTAGGTTAATGTTCCAGCACCCAGCTGACGCTCCTTGACAATGACTCCTCTGGACCATGAGTAATGGAAGGTGTTAAATTACCATCCAGACTTAAAGGACTTTTGCAGTAGCTTTCAAAGAACTAGAGCTTTGGAAAGAAAGAACCAAATCCTATATGCTCTGTATTCTTCCAGAATTCCTTGAGCTGGCAGTATGGCAAACCCAGGGCTCACTGAAACAATCTCTGAGTATGCCCTCTACGAAGCCTTGAGAAACCCGTTTTGGCTGAAACATTTGAAGAGCAGCTACGGGGAAAGTCAACTTTGGAAAAGGCACACTTGTAAGAGTATGAGAAGATATCTTGCATTTGTTATTTTTGGGGGATTTTCTTTATTTTTCAGTATCAGAAGACTATTTGAAAACTAGAGATTCAATGAGATCAGGAACAAAATATTCTAAGCCAAATTGGACTACAGAACACATGGTGAAGTAGTTACCACTCTACTGCTGTATGATAGTAACCCAGGTACGGTGGTGTAATGCTCCGAGTCTGGTTTCCAATTGATAAGGGGCAGCAACCAAAAATCATGCTTAATGGTGGGCACTTGGTACAGCCGTTAAGACACTCCCCTCCCCTATCATAGTGCCTGGGTTCAATGCACATCTCTGCTCCTCATTCCAGTGTTCTTGCTAAGGCATACCCTGGCAGGCAGCAAGTAGTTAGCTCCCTGCCACCCGGCTAGGAGACCAGATTGAGTTTCCAGCTCCCAGATACAGCCTGGCCCAGCCCCTGGCTGTTTGAGCATTTGGGGCATCAATCAGCAAATGCAAAATCAATCTCCTCTCTCTCTTTTACTCTTTCTCTCTCCCTACTCTGCCAACCTCTGTTTCAAATAAATAAAATAAATAAAAATATATAAAATAAAAATCGGGCTTATAGTGGTTTTTTTTGTTTTGCTTTGTTTATGTTTCCAAATTGTCCAACTTTTAGTAATTGCCTAAAAAAAAGTTATGTATAGAAAAAGACAGAAAGTACATTTCCTGAAGGGGGGACCAGTGGGTCTTACCCCCCTTTTGAGAGGAGATTCTATGGTAATCTGAAAAAGCTCTGGATTCTTCCATAAGAAAGAATCTCTCTCTCTCTCTCTCACTCTCTCTCTCTCTCTCACGTACTTCTGTAGCACATTTAAAAGTTCATATATCCCCTGAAGGCTCTCATGGATACCGGGTCCTCTGAGCATTAGATCCATGCCTTTAAAACTATTCCAAGGGGCTGTGGGGAAAAGGAAAGGCTGGGGAGGCAGGAGGAAGAAAGCTCTCCCACCACCCTGCTCCAGGTTGAGTGGCTGCACTCTTGCATACTGACTCTCAGTGGCCATTATTTGGCCAGAACTACTTTCATTAGAAAACACGTTTGAGAATCTCTCCACTGGACCAGGGAATATAAACTGGGGTGATTATGAGATTACCTGAGAAGCTTTGTTTTAAAATGTATACCTTTTTAAATGTCATATTATAGCAATTATTAGTTGTTGTCTATATTTTGGCCTTATCCTACTCAGTTCAATTGACAGTTTTCCTTTAGAGCAATATCTAGTAATTTAGTTGACAACACTTTGAGCACCAGTGATGCTGAATGTCATACAAAGCTCTAGGTGTGGGAGACCCAAAAAATGAATGAAGAAGATCCCTCTTCTCAGAAAGTTTACTCTCTGGTTGTTGGTTGTCTGTGATTCTTTGTATGGTGTTCAGTGTTGTTATTTAGAAATTCAGTGTTGTTATTTACAATCATCCCATGGGATCCACAAGTCCCACGGCTGCACATTCAGTTAACCAGGAATCTAAAATATTCTAGAACAAGTTGCAACTGTACTGTTGTCAGGGTGGTTTTTTTTGTCATTATTCCCTTAAAAATAAAGTCCAACAACTGCTTACTAGCACTTACATAATATTAGCTGGTATAAACAATCCATGATGATTTAATGTATATGGGAAAATTCATGTAGGTTACCTGGAAGTGCACCACTTAATCAAGGATCTCAGGCACAAGATTTGGAGACAGCTGTACTTAACCGGGCAGCTATAAGTATGATCTTAGACACTTGCTTAGAGTTGAGGTTAGCAATGAATAAAGCCAAGACAGGGCACTAATATAAGGATCATGCAATGTACAATAGTACAAATTCAAATCATGAATCACAATAAGCCCTTTCATGGTCATTGCTAGTCTTTTAAGATCAGGCTACCTATTTGTCCAACCCCTAACAAGGATGGATCTCCCAGCTCAATTCTAAAACCATATTAAACATAGTATTTAGTACTATACATAGGTTTTGTGTCAATAAAGATACCATATTATTCATCTGTGTTAATGAAAGGAACTTTAAAATTTACACCTCTCCACTCACCTACCAGTGTCCATCCCCAAACCAAGGAAGTACAGGTTTAAATACGAAGCACATCTCTATTGTTTTAAGGTTGGGAAAACAAAACAGAAAAATTAATCCCTATTTAAATAAAACCTACAATTATTGTGCTTTTCATTAACAGTATGTCTTGGTGTCTATCTCCATGGAAAAGTAGCAACGTTCACACACCTAAAATCTTGTGGCTAAAACACTCGAAGATAGCTTTAAAAATTTTTTTTTACCTTAAGATCTATTATTTATTTGAGAGGCAGAGTTACAGACAGTGAGAGTGAGAGAGAGAGAGAGAGAGAGAGAGATCTTCCATGCGCTGGTTCACTCCCCAAATGGCTGCAACATCCGGAGCCGGGCCGTTCCGAAGCCAGGAGCCAGGAGCTTCCTCCAGGACTCCCACATGGGTTCAGGAACTCGAGGACTTGCGCCATCTTCCACTGCTTTCCTGGGCCATCAGCAGCAGGGAGCTAGATTGGAAGTCAAACAGCCGGGACATGAACCGGAGCCCATATGGAATGCTGGCACTGCAGGCAGAGGCTTAACCCACTACACCAAGGTACCAGCCCCTCAGAGAGGGTTTTGAAGTTCATGTTATACACAAGGCTTTAGAGTCAAACAACAGGAAGTCAAATCCTGGTTCCCCAAGTTTCAGCTGTGGGCAGCTGGCCTGGCTGGTTACTACACCTCATGGTGCCTTGGTTTCTCCATCTATAAATCAGGATAATGATGGTACCTCCCTTATAGAATTGTTAAGAGATCAAATAAAATAATTCATGTAAAGTTCTTACAGCAGTGCCCAGCTGCCCCACTTCATAGGACGTTCAGCCATATACTGAGGCGTGATTTTACTGAAATGATGGAAACAGAGAGCTCTATCCTTTGGAGGAACTTAAAATACAGTGAGAAGGGGCCAGCACTATGGTGTAGTGAGGAAAGCCGCCACCTGCAGTACCAGCATCCCATATGGGCGCCAGTTCAAGTCCCAGCTGCTCCACTTCTGATCCAGCTCTCTGTTGTGGGCTGGGATAGCAGTAGAAGATGGCCCAAGTTCTTGGGCCCCTGCACTCATGTAGGAAGACCCAGATGGAGCTCCTCAGTCCTAGCCTCAGCTTGGCTCAGCCCCATTCTGCTGGCATTTGAGGAGTAAACCAGAAAATGGGAGACTTTATCATGTCTCCCTCCTCTTGTCATCTCTCTGCCTTTCAGATAAAATAAAAATAAATTTTTAAAGAATAGTATATAATGTCCTATGTGAATTTTTTTGTTATTCTCCATGGATTAAAGAAGAGATTCAGATTTTTTTTTTTTTATTTATCACACCATGGAACACCCTAGTCTTGTGGCCACCATCACTGCTGTTTCATAATTGCAAATGACTTTTCTGAGCTTTAAAGCTCAACTGTACCTGAAATGTTCCTTTTCCAATTGAGAATCTAAAACACAATTTTGCTAAGACAGAAAGTGGTAGGATAGCTGTGATTAGGAAGGAACAATTTTAAGAGTCCTTCTAAGTGACAGGCTTAAATAATCATTTCCATCGTTTGCTCTCCTAGTTTAGCTTTTCCCCTTCTTTGGGGTGGGAGGGTGGTGAGGAGATTGTATGTGTGTGTTTGGTTCATCAGTATTATGGTTTCAAAGCCCTGTTGACGATGTTAGAAGGCCTCCATGCTTCTGAAGCTTCTGGTCAGGGGCTTTTTGTCCCTAGAGTTTCAAAGCTTAAGGCAAATGGTTTTCTTCAACCCTGCTTAATTCAAATATGAAACAGGAAACTGTGATGTCGTGTCTAGGAAACCATCAAAAGCACTCTGTTTAAAATAGAGAAATTAAGTGAGCTCATTTCTGCTTTAAAATACCTTAATTTTTGGCAGAACACCTACCTATCTAGGTGTCAAAGGTTAATTAAATAAAATCAAAATAGGGTTGTCAGTTCTTCCTAAGTACATCAGTTGTTTTAGCAAATGAGTTCTTTCATCGGAAAAGATGAATGATGTACACTGAAGACACTCCACTTACAACTAAAAAGTTCCTTTAATCCATGGAACAAAAGAATAATGAACCTGAGCATTCTACTAGTATGATAATGGCTGTACTTTGATATTAGTAACTCTGTGGATGTACACATAGCTAGTCACAACTGCATGCAATGTGTGTTAATCACAACTGCATGCATTTAGAGCACCTAAGGAAAACAAATTTCTTCTCTGGGGCTTTGACATGATAAACATACAAGTTCACTATCTAAACATTAAGTCATATTTTAAAAGGCTACTTTGAGCAATCACTTCCTGTACAACCGGAATGAAATATATGCTGCTTTTAATGACAGCGATAATAAAGTTGGTTACGTAATTCCAAGCCAGTCACCGTGGGTAAAATGATGAGCATTAGTCTTTGGAGACAAAGTTTCTTAAGGGAAATTATTAGCACTATTAATGTGGTTACGATAAAATATTGGAGGGGGGGTTGGAGAGGGAGGGAGGGAGAGAAGTGGGTGGGAGGGAAAAGGCTCCCACAGCCTTTTCTTTACAGAATTATTTTGCTGTAATTTTTGGCAGTTTTCAATAGTTGTATGGTTTCTTTTAAATAAAAATCACATCTTCTCGCCACTGAGCCTTTAAGCTTTCCTCAGCAACCCCATGTTCACAGCCCCTTTTGTGTATCACCAGTGTTAGTTTTCCTCCAATAAATGTGCTTAGCTCGGTGAGTAGTGGAAAGTTGATAAAGGTCAGTTAAGTCTTTCCCATTACCGACTCTCTGAAAAGAGGTTCAATTTATTCAAAAAGACAGAAAGAAGGTAAGCACGCGACACAAAACACAAAATTCAGGTTCTTTTCCTGCTGGCTGTTTTCCGAAAGACCACTCTGATCTACACCACATTTTGGATCAATGTCTCCATTCCACATGATTCAGTGACTCTCCAGAGGAAGGGAGAATCAATGTAGAGGAATGTTTCCACTTCTCAATTTTTATTTTAGGAAGTAAAGGAACTAGAAGATGGGTAAGGAATGTTCCTGAATAACTGTTCCCGCCCTTCTGTAATTAAGAACTGGGTAGCAGGATTATGTGTGGTTTTTGTTTTCTTTCTTACACTTTCCTACATTCTAGAAAACAACATTACTATAAACAGAAAAGCAGAAAAGAGGGTTTAAGTGCCTTCCTGTTTCCAGTTGCCAGGTCTGCCTCCTGATCCAGTTCTTAGCAGACAACTCGGGCTTATCCTTATTCCCCTAAACCCACAGCCTCGGCCCAGTGCTGCCCACCTTCCCGGAGCTCAGCACGTACAGGCTGACTGACAAATGGACGCAGGGTTCCTCCACCTTTGTACATCTCTGTCCTCAGAACACGGTTCTTGAGGGTGTCCAAACAAGAGGGCAGCTATGGTTTTAAACGATACATAAATTCCTTACGACAGCAACTTTTCTGAGTTCCTCATCTCTCAAGAGCAGATGAGTAAGGTGACATTTTCATGTTGCCAGTTCGAAGTGGCTTGGAACAAAAAGCCACTAACTTCTGGGTTAGAGTTATGTACACTTTACAGACAAGTTGCTAGGAATCTCAGACATCATCTAGTCTCCACATTTTTATCAAGAGAACTGCCCACACATTTCAATTGCCCATGGGTTAAGAGCAATATTGCTCCGCCCTCCCCCAAAGAGAAGCCATCGTCTCCTTAAGAACAGAGCATCCACCATTTTCTACCTAGTGCTTTGGCCAGAATGTAGAACACAGCAGGTACTTAGCGGCTGCTGAAGACCGACCAGTCAATCAATCAGCCGGTACCGCTACCCACCGACCTGGTCATGAGGTAGGCAAGTCATGTTTCATTAGAAGGGTGCTCAGCAAAAATTATTTATTCTGAGTATTGAGACAAAACTCTATCACTGCCAAAGATAACATAAAAGGACAAACTTTTTTTTGGACAGGCAGAGTTAGACAGTGAGGGAGAGAGAGACAGAGAGAAAGGTCTTCCATCCATTGGTTTACCCCCCAAACAGCCGCTACAGCTGGCATGCTGTGCCAATCCAAAGCCAGGAGCCAAGCACTTCCTCCTGGTCTCCCATGCGGGTGCAGGGCCCAAGCACTTGGGCCATCCTCCACTGCCCTCCTGGGCCACAGCAGAGAGCTGGACTGGAAGAGGAGCAACCAGGACAGAATCCGGCGCCCCAACTGGAACTAGAACCCGGTGTGCCGGCACCGCAGGCGGAGGATTAGCCTAGTGAGCCGCAGTGCCAGCAACAAACGTTACTTTATGGGGCAGGTATTGTGGCACAGCAGGTGAGGCTGCCACTTGGGATGCCGACATCCCATATTGGAGTGCCTGGCTCAACTCATGGCTATTCTGCTTCCAATCCACCTTCCTGTTCATGCACCTGGGAAGGCAACAGATGATAGCTCTGGTACTTGGAACCCTGCTACCCATGTTGGAGACTTGGATGAAGTTACAGCCTATGGGCTTTGGCTTGGCCCAGGACTGGCTGTGGTTGGCATAAGGGAGTAAACCATCAATGGAAGATCTCTGTCTCTGCTTCTCTCTTGTTGCCCTTTCAAATAAATACACACAATAAATACACAAGTCTTTTTTAAAAAGAATATATTATGTTCTACATGTTAGGCACCCAATACAGGGGTATTTCAAAAACTGTTGTAGGGCCAATGCTGTGGCATAGTGGGTAAAAGCTGCCACCTGCAGTACTGGCATACCATATGGGCACCGGTTCAAGTCCCAGCTGCGTGGCTTCTGATCCAGCTCCCTGCTAATGTGCCTGAGAAAGCAGCAGAAGATGGCCCAAGTGCTTGGGCCCCTGCCCCTAGATGGGAGACCTAGAAGAAGCTCCAGACTACTGGCTTTGGCCTGGCCCAGCCCTGGCTGTTGTAGCCATTCAGGGAGTGAACCAGTGAATGGAAGACTTCTCTCTCTGTGTCTCTCTCTCCTCTTTCTGCATCTCTGCAACTCTGCCTTTCAAAAATGAAATAAATATTAAAAAATCATTTTAAAACCTTTATTGAAAAGGGGAATTAAGAGAAGTTTAGGGGCCAGGGTTGTGGTACAGTAGGTTAAGCTACTACTTGCGATACTAGAAGCGCATATCTGGGTGCGGGTTCAAATGCCAGCTCTCTATTTCTGATCCAGTTCCCTGCTGATGTTTCTGGGAGGCAGCACATGGCCCCTGATAACCAAGTAGGAGACCAAGATGGAGCTCCTGGCTCCTGGCTGTTGAGGCCATTTTGGGGAATGAAAACAAGCAGATGAAAGATTTCTTTCTTTTCTTTTTTTTTTTTTTTTTAAGATTTCTTTCTCTAAGTCTCTCCCTCTTTCTAACTCTGACTTTCAAACAAATAAATCAAGATGCTTATTTAGTGCAAAGATTTTTAAACTCCATGCTTAGTTTTATGAGACACATTTTCCATGAACTTCTTGAAGACCCCCATACTTGTGGTTAATGATTAAATGTGATGGCAAACAAAAACTTCTCAAGCTGACATTGACCTAAAAACAGGTGACTTTTGCAAACAGTATTGAATTTGTGAAACAGAAAAATTATCTGCAATGGATGGCAGCAGTTATGAAAACTGTTCACTTCATAAAACAGGTATCCACATCTGTAACTATCAATCTATAGCCACAGCCGAAATCCAAAGGCGTGCCTCAGAGTAGCAGTTTCTCCAGCTTGCCTCAGGAGGTGCCTTCTAGGTTACCTTTCAGTGTTTTAGTTATATTCTTTTTCTCTTCCACATTAAAAAGTTGTGTGCTGTCATATGTGTGACCCAGATGCCACCTTGCTAATGCTAAGACAGCTATTGTATCCATAAAACCACTGCACAGTGTCTAAATCAGGAGCTGAATATGTTCTTCTACCTTTTATCGGCTCTGAAAAATGCAGAGCAAACATTATCTATTGTTAATTACCTGTAAAGTAGGGCTTTAGCCACTTCCCCTGTTTCTAAGAGCCCCGAAGTGAAACCTAAAAGAAGTCACCCATTGTTTTCAATTGTGCAAGGGGCCAGGAGCAAACACGGCTCAAATTGCAGCTCTGAAAGGCCACAGGAAATTGGCATACCACTAATCTGCACTCAACTATTCAAAGAAACAAAGCCCGCATTCCTGCTGAAAAACTCACCAGCAGAAACCCAAGGCAGATCTGTTCAGGAAGGCCCACAGAATAAATCTGCAGAAATAAAAGTTTTTAATTAGAGTGCCATGAGACCTGGCTCCAGTTTCTGAGTCCTGAGAGTAACATGCATCATTTAGATTTCTAGTCTTCCCAATTTTCCCCAAAATGAGTATATAATTAGAGTCTTCCTGCTTAATTATTTGAGCAGGAATGGGGTTGGAGGGGGACAATTTAATAAGAGGTCAACTGTTCACTACAGATAGCTTAACTGAGTTGTGATAGAGGACTAAAATAATAAAAACCTAAGGCCATTTAAGTTTACTTGTGTGTATTTGGGCTACATACAAAACATACCCTGTAGACACAACATGGTTTCTAAACCATAGGAATGGAATGCAATTAAGAAATCCACCAGATTATCTGTCATCCAAACCAGCACAATTAAGAATGAAACTCCCTGTAAAATTCAAGTATGAAAGTGGAGATTGTCTTTTCAGCCATGTGTGCAATCACAGCAGAAGTCTTGGGTAGAACGCGATGGCTCCTCAGCTGCACACTCCGCCCTGACAGAGGGAGCATCCACGAGACAGCCGAACCAACAGGCAGAATCAGAGAGCTTCGGTTCTAGTCCCAGCCTCATCAACACGAAAATCCTATTTCCTCCGTGTCAGACTTCAGTCTCTAAATGTATGCTAATAATCAGGCCCTTCCTTAACTTGTTAGCACGCGGCAGTCTGCAGGTTGGAGAAGCCTAAATACTCACAGGAAATGTTATGTGCAGCACAGCCGCCGCAGTCCATTCTGTGACTCCCAGTGCATGCTGAAGAAACCTCAGATAGCACTGAACCTATACCCACATACCCACGATAAAGTGAAATTGAGAAATTAGCCACAGTGAGAGATGCACAATAATAACACTAACCGTAAACTTAATCATTGGCAAATAGTGTAATAAAAGTTATTTTAAGCTGTGGATTGTTTATTTTTGACACTTTCCATTCAATATTTTCAGACCAGTCGACCATGGAAAGCCGGACCACAGATAAAGCGTGACTACTATATACAGTTTGAAATACTATCATATTTACTAATAGTAGCGCTTTGATTTGAGCAATAACAGAATATATATTATAGATTTTTCTAAAGTTCATTAAAAATATAACCATCATGTAGTTCTTAAAAAGGATTTTTTAAAATTATTTCTTTATTTCATTGAAAGGCAGAGAGAGATTTTCCATCTGCTGGTTCACTCCCTAAATGGCCACAACAGCTGGGACTGGGCCAAGCTGAAGCCAGGAGCTAGAAACTCTATCTGATTCTCCCACACGGGTGGCAGGAACTCAAGTATTTTAGATATCATCTGTTGTTTCCCAGGCACATTAGCAGGGAGCTGGATTGAAGTCTGGACTCAAATTTGTACCCTGATATCGGATGGAGGCATCCCAGGCAGCTGCTTAACCCACAGTGCCACGATGCCTGCTCCTGAAAGAAGGATGTTGTGAGATGTTTCATGCCTAACTCAGGTTCAGTAAGAACAGTACACCGTGGCTGAGTTTCCAAAAGAAGGAGCATTAGCATCTAAGAAGTTGAGAAGGACTCTAGTGTTTCTCAAGGCTCCAGGTCAGGGGCCTGCGCTGTGGCTTAAGGGGTAAAGCAACCACCTGCAGTGTCGGCTGCTCCACTTCCGATCCAGCTCTCTGCAATGGCCTGGGAAAGCAGTGGAAGATGGCCCAAGTCCTTGGGCCCCGGCACCCACGTGGGAGACCTAGAAGAAGCTCCTGGCTCCTGATTGGCGCAGCTCTGGCCATTGCGGCCAACTGGGGAGTGAACCAGCAGATGGAGGACCTTTCTCCCTCTCTGCCTCCGCCTCTTTCTAACTCTCCTTTTCAAACAAATAAATAAACCTTAAAAAACAAAACAAAACAAAAAAGACTCCAGGCCAACTCAGTGTTCATGATTCTTAAGGAGACTATGGATTTTTAAAGGAGCCCTAGTGGTTCACCTCATGATAACCGAAGAGAGATAAACTGAAGGAATGAGTAGTAAAATGAAGGAGGAAATAATTCCAGGCACTTCCACGCCAAGACTATTAGTCTAAGATATTATAGAGGATGTATTACTGCACTGACTAGAAGTTAAAATAATTTAGTGACCTAGAATGTCTGTTTCTCCAGTGCAGAGAACTTACTGCCATCATCTTAAAGTCATTCTCCTCTGGGAATATTAACATCATCAAAGATATTACCAAAACTCACTGTAGCAAATAATTACATAGTGTTTAAGGAATTCTATTTAATATTTGCAAGACTAAAATGACTTTTAACACATCATATCAGAATACATGTTTTATTAACACAGTAAATGGCCCTTTAGACAGAAAATTAGGGGCCAAATATGGGTTTTTATGATTCATTTGTGAAATTCAAGAAAAAATATCAATGAATACTTATTGAGTGACTAGTATGAGCAAAGCACTCAGGGGTACAGTTTGTTAAACCTACAACATAATCCCAGTCTCAAAGAATTACAATAAGAAGGGGAGACAAGACATGGACATTAAATGTGAAGAGCAGTCTACACAACGCTATTACTAAAGAACTCTGGTAGCTATAATTTTAGTAAGATCCAATCAGAGTAGGATTTAAACCGAGCTATCGAGGAAAAGGTTTTGGATTAGAAAAGCCAAGGCAGTTTCTGAGATTGGGTTTGAAGGTGCATTTCAGGGAGAGGGAGTGATCTCTCTCTCTGCCTCCGACTCTCTGTAACTCTGTCTTTCAAAAAAAAAAAAAAAAACCAGAAAGAAAAGAAGAGTGAAAAAGGAAGGCAGTTGGCAGTCAGAAAAGCAACAAGCACCTAGCTCATGAGTTTCAACTTAATTCTACAGTTAATGTAAAGAGTGACTACAAGAAAAGAGACTAGGGAAAAAATGAAGAGAATGGGACAAGTGGGAAGGAGAAAATGTGGGGCTTCAAAAAGACATAGTCTGCTGAACTGGAAAAGATTAATTTTTAATATGGTTATTTGTTATGCAGTCATGTTGTAGGCCAGTAACATCATATGATAAATGACACAAATGTTTCCAAGTGTAAATCATCATATTCCAAGTAGGCAGCCACCAGCAGACACACATTTTCCATTGGGTCAAAGGGACCCAAAATTTTATTTGCACAGAAAAATACAGTTGTGTGTTTTTTCCCCTTGAGCAACTGTCCCATAGGTAACATCTGAACGGCCCCATAGTGAAATCACCGTTCTATACTCCACGTGGCCTGCGGTTTAGTTAGTCACCTGTTGTGCCATAGGAAGGAGTGACACTCGCTGTGTGGATAAATTTGTAGGACATAACCTCAAAGGAACTTCCTCACGCTCTATGGTAGAAGGGAATAAATGTTTGTTTTGAGAGATAAGCATGGGTAAGTATGAAAAAATGCTCAAGGGCAAATACTTTTGAAAAAAATGCTTTAAGAAAGAATGTTGGGTTTTGTTGTTTTTTTTTTTTTTCAAGAAAGGCAAGTTCAAGCAGACTATTCCTTCCCCCAAGAGTACTGCCTGCTTTTCTCCTTTCCAAAAATTTGCCAGATTTTACAATCCATACAAAGCATATTTTCCCTGAGGATGAAGAGGCCTCTTAACCCATTAAAACTTTTACTTGAGAAATTAAGGGACCACATGGTACCGACTTCAGTGCCAAAGAAAAACACCCCATCCTCTACACAGAGTGAGAAGAAAGTGGACTTTCACACTTGACATGTTTTTGCTAAACTTTCGAAATCCAGCAGTGCCAGCTTCCCTCACATTTGAGGTCATACTGTTTTATAACGATCACCCTTCCTATAGAGCATTTCCAAGCCTCTACATGTGCCGCTACCTGTAAGCTGTAAGTAAAACAATTGTAACTCCAATCCTATCAGTTACACGCATTTCAAGCTAAACAAAACAAAAACCCATCAATTCCAAACCCCAAATTATTTTGCTCTTCATTTATTTACACAGCATCAGCAACAATTGGGCCTTGACTGCATCAGCTTATTGTTACCATGCACTCAATTTAGGAACTTCAACACCCTGCCTTCGAGTACCGACAGGGTCTCCAGCATAGAACTCGAATAGGTCTTTCAAAAGCATTTCTCGTACTTTCTCTTGTTCAATTGGCTGTTGATCCTTGAGCAAGTCATTTCACTTCTCTGGGGTTCAACTTTCTTGAAAGGAAAGGAAGGAAGTAGCTTTGAAGGTTTCTCTCACTTTTGACTTTGAGTGGCTTCCAACTGTTCTATGATCATGATTTCAATCACCTGCTACACAAATCCACCACCCACCCTCCCTCCTATCTCCACCGACATCCCTACCACTTTCAACTTTCACAAACAGGTCCAGAAAAATACAGGGAGTCAGGAAAGCAGGACACCCAAGTCCAGTTGTGTTCGATGAAACTCCAACGATTTGAAATGTAATGGTGCAGTGAGTGGGTGGGACTGGGAGCTAAATGGGAGAAATGGTTTCACACAATCAGGAGAAATTGGCTGCCATTGTGAATTTTATTCTGGAATTTGTTATTTCTCACCACCAAGTTCAAACACATGAAACATTTTCTGAGTGGTATACAATGAACTTTGTGGGGTGTGGGTGGAAGAATGAATTAATAATTTAGTTTCGGGGCCAGCTCTGTGGCGCAGCAGGTTAACGCCCTGGCCTGAAGCTCCGGCATCCCATATGGGCACTGGTTCGAAACCTGGCTGCTCCACTTCCCATCCAGCTCTCTGCTGTGGCCTGGGATAGCAGTAGAAGATGGTCCAAGTCCTTGGGCCCCTGCACCCGCATGGGAAACCTGAAAGAAGCTCCTGGCTCCTGGCTTCAGATTGGCACAGCTCCAGCCGTTGCAGCCAGATGGGGAGTGAACCCGTGGATGGAAGACCTCTCTCTCTCTCTCTCTCTCTCTCTGCCTCTCTGTATAACTCTACCTTTCAAATAAATCAATAAATCTTTAAAAAAAATTTAGCTTTAGTTTGATTTTCAAAGTCTTTGATTCTTTTTCTGCCTTTTTGCTTCCTGCCTTCTGTCCACTTCATTATTCATTAACTGTTCAGGAGAGGTGGGGGCTGGGAGAAAAAGGGGATCTTTAAATCTGCACATTTAGTAGAGCATCCAGCCAAGAGAATTTAGGTCTCCTTACACATGCCATTCATACTTACATTACCAGAGATGCGGTGACCCCTGTGGTGGGCTGCCAGGTTCTCTTCCTCTACCCCCATCTTCCTCACTAACCACAAACCCATCCTCTCCTTCCAATTTCCACTGTCCCTGCGCCATCCATCACAGTGACCCTTCCCCGGCTCCCCCTCCAGGCTATCAGCACTACCCAGCACTGCCTGAAGAAGCTTTCTGAAATTCTACTCTGGCCACACGCACTACTCTCCTGATTATAGACTGTCAGTGGCTCGCTGTCACCCACAGCATAGAGCTCCAACCTATAACACGACATTCACACTCTGCCTCCCCACAGGCAGCTTACCCTCAACGTGCTGAAGAACTGGGATTTTCCCATCCCGCCATGGTCATTCCTGTGCCACGCCTTTGCCCTTGTCTCCCCTTCTCCACCTTGAGGCATTGCTGCTCATCTTTCAAGCCCTGTCCCTGAAGCCCTCCTTGACTTGCAAAGACACATTTGGCGTCCTTCTCCCAGAGTGTCTCCATGGCTCCATTTAAAGTATTGCAAAAGCACCCATCACATTGCTAAAAAGTTATGAATTTCTACTCAAAGACTACAAACATGAGCTCCTAAGACAGGGCTGTTGATTAAATGAGTAAGTGCTTGATAGAGCCAATATATTCTTACTTTCTTCCAAAATTGCCAATGTTGTTAATCTTAGAAACAGGATCCAAAAAACCCCTGCAAAAACTAAAATTTAATCTTATCATTAATCTCACCATCGTTCATTATTCGGGAATGTGTTAGAAGAAATCTAGCAAGCCAATCAACAAATATTTATTGAGTTCCTATTTTGTTGCAGCAGGTATCAGAGAGCAAGTTGTTAAACTGGTAAAATGCAGTTTCATCTTTATTTTCTTTTATCTTCTCTAATTGAATGTGTTTCCGGTACTAAATGGCAAAACAACAAAAATGGCCAAAGGCGGATACAAAGAGGAAATTATAGGCAGTTCCAGCGGCAGGTTTGCAAACCACAAAGGAACTAGTTAAAACGCCACATGCTCTGTAAAGAACTCTGACACCAGCAGCTCTCTTTATAAAGACAGGCCTCTCTACATTTGGAGTAGAAGGCAAATCCTGGGTGGCCCAGAAGAATAAAATGTACTTTTGTGAGGGAATCAGATTTACTCACAGCTTCTCCTACAAATCTGCAAGATACAAACTCTGTGAAGCAGACAGGACTAAGATCTTGGACCCAGTCCCTTTGCTTTCTGAAGTGCCCCTGAAGTGCACAGAAGTTTGAAGGAGGGAATGTGGAAAGCAGACGGCCTTTTGGCTCTGTGTGTTATTTTGACTGAACTGATTGGTCAATCAATTTTTCATGAAGATCCTTTATTCAATAGCAGATTGTGTTCACAGACTATTTGTGTTATAAATGGAGCACATCCCATATGCAATAAATGCTACTCCTCTAGTTTATTTCTTAAGATTAGTCCTTATTAAGAAATCCTACATTTTTGTGAGATCTTAATTACTTAATTTATAATCCATTATCTTAAAAACAAGTTAAAGTGTCTAAAAATACCCTTCCCAAACATAAACAACAGCTTCCAGAGTCTCTTCTCCACTTCCACCTCTGGCATTTTAATGCCTAAAATTAACAACTCCTCTAACACATTGACCTCTTCGTCATCCTTTTAAAAAAATTATCTTCCGTTCACTGGTTCACTCCCCCAAAAGCCAGCAACAGCTGGGGCTGGGCCAGGATGAAGCCAGAAGCCCAGAACTCCATTTGGGTCTCCCACACAGGTGGCAGGGACCCAGCTACTTGAGCCATCACTGCTGCCACTCAGGGTGTGCAGTAGCAGAAAGCTGGAATTGGAAGCGGAAGCAGGACTTGAACCCAAGCACAGCACCCCAATATGGAATGCAGTGTCCCAGGTGGCACCAAACCATCTGCCTCTCCTCCTCTCCTTCATCCCTAGCTCCAATTCTCTCCAGCTCCTCTTACCTAGGTATCAGCAGGGAGAAACCCCAGATTGGCTCAGCATTTAGACATGTCCAGCTTCTAAGATTTTGACTTGGAAATGCTCTTCTGTCCTCTCTCTCAGTAAACCTGTGTCTCAACCTTTTTGGAATCTTCATCCAATTCTTCATTCAATTCGTTTAGCAAATATCTGGGCTTCGGCCCTAAAAATCCTAACATCTGAAATTCCCCATTTCTTACTGGCCTCAGGAAATCCTTGTTCTCCTCCTTATCTGCCCCCTCTAACCAGCTAGAAGGTCTAGATAACATCTGAAATCACAAAGCCTTCCTGTTCCATGAGAGCTGAGGTCTCTGAACTTTTTTCACTTTACCTGCCCTTAGTATTCGCTCAAGTCTAGCCATTCTAGACCTCTGTTCTCAAGAACCAGTTTCAATCCCTGATGTGTCCCAAGTTTAACAAAGACTGTCCTCCTATTTACAAAAACAGGCTGCATTTAACAGCTATACTCCTTTCCTTCTTGAAATTCCATCATATCTTTTTCTTCCCAATCTTTTTTTCTCCTGTTTGTTTATTTAATCTATTTGAGCGACAGACAGCCAGCCCACCCTTATCCTCTAGTCACTCACCCAAATGCCCTCAACAGACAAGGCTTGGCCAGACCAAAGCCAGGAACTCAATCTGGGTCGCCAACGTGGGTAGCAGGGACCCAGTCACATGAGCCATCACCAGCTGCCTGCCAGGGTATGAATTACCCGGAAGCTGGAATCAGTAGCCGGAGCCAGAGTTCAAGCCCAGTCGCTCCAATCTGGGACATGGGTAAAGAACCATCTTGGAAAGGCTTCCTTCTCTTTTTCCATCTCCCAGGACTGTGTTCCTTCAGCTACCTTCTCTGCCTCTTGTCTCCCTCTCCACTGCTCTTGCTGTCTTCCTAAACAAAGCTTCAGGTTCCTTGCTCTAAGACACATCTCAGCTGTTACCAGCTGCTGATTATTTTCCCGTCATTTCAATTTCTAGAATGAATAGCCAAAAGCTGTTACCTGCTTGTCCTTACTACCTACTGATTACCTAACCCCAGGTAAGCTGGTTTTCATTAGTTTCACCTGTCCACCACTCACCAGATTTAATGTGAGTCTCCAAGGCTTTTTGCATTTGATTACTAATTTCCATCCTAAAACATACCCCCTCTCCATACCTATGCTTAATCGGCCACCTCTCTTATCCTTCGCCCACCAAACACAGGGGTTTCCCAAGGTTTGTCCCTGGCCTGATTCCATTCTTTACCTTAGGCATCCACACTGCGAACCCTCTCTCCCCATATGAATGACAGGCTATCACTAACCTCTCTTACACTCCATTGACTTTTGTCACAATGATCTGCGGGTAACTCCACTTGCACTTTCAGTGTTTATCCCAATAGAACTTTCTCCATCCCACACATCCAAAACTAATTCCACCCATTTCTTTAAACAGAACCACCATTCTTCCATTTGCCAAGGTCCAAAACCTCAGTATTATTTTCAATTCTTTCCGCATCTCAAACCCACATACAAATAACCAAGTCCTACCAATTGCCCACCTGAAGCACTTCTCGCATCCATCACTTCTCTCCATTTCTACTAACCTACAAACTTGTTAAGGACCTTAAAACCTCTGGCCTTCTACTTCTTACCTTCCTCTCGGCCATTCTGGCCTCCCACAGTTTTCCTACACATACCTTTTCATCTGAGGCTCTTGACCGGCTGAGCCTTAGAATCATGAGGTGCTTTTATAAATAAACAAAACCAAGGTTCACTCCCCCTGATTTTACTGGCCTGGGGCATGGTGCAGGCAAGAGCATTGTTCTTTGGTGGTGCCTTTTGCTCTCAGGTGATGTTAATATACACAACAGCTGAGGCTGAGAACTACTGCTGGCCCAACTGGAACTACGTTTTTCACAAATACACACCTAGTTTCTTAAACCAAATTTACTCAGCTAGTTTTGTCTGGCTTCCTTCTTATGGCACATGCTTCTCTGCTGTGTGCCATCATGAATCCATTGTGTTTTACAAATTTGTCCAATTTTACAATGTATAAATTAACCTGAAACGTTTATTCAACCACTATCTGCCCCCTATAAGCCACCCATTTACCATATACATAGATGCGACATTAGAGTGGTTGTTAAATAAAGTTTACTTGGCAACTAGGTCATAACGTTAGACAAATAACCTCTCTGAACTTGGGTTTCTCATTTTTAAAATACAGGATTAGATGGTTTCCAAGTTTCTTTCTACATGGAAACTATGACTTTATGATTATTTTATCAAAACAAGCTCTTGGACTACGAGTGAATGATGCTTTCGTTATTCTTTACCTAAATCCTCAGTTCAAAACAGTTCTAAGTTCTTGGATGGTTTTTGCAATTAGAATCATTACTATACCTAGTACGATTCTGATAGATAACATCAATCTTTGTAATAATGCAAAACAGAACATCTGAAGTAACTTTTTTATCATTGTAATCCTAATGCAGCCAGAGAAATGTAAGAACCACTATCACACAAGTTCTGAAATCCAGATGCCAAGATATTATTACCTTTTACAAACTGATGAAATCTGCTCTACTACCACCATATAAATCTGGCCAGAGCAAACACACATGCTCAGCTTTCAAATTAAGTTGTTAACTTTAATATTCATGTATGAAAAACAATCACGGCAATTAAGTCATTTGCTACTTATTTCTGATGGCTAAGTGCAAATAAGAAATGCAGAAAAAACACTCCATTTCCTAAATTATGGTCAAACATATTAATTATGAATGAAATTTTCTGATAAAGACAATGGAATGAAGTTGAATGTGCAGAAGGCACTGGGCTGGCTGTTAAGACAAGAAGAAAAACCTGTATTCGATGAGAGAAGAGAGTCCCGGCTCGGAACCTAGCCACTGCAAAGTTTATCTTCTTTTTTTCTTATTTGACAGGTAGAGTTATAGACAGTGAGAGAGGCAGAGAAAGGTCTTCCTTCCATTGGTTCACTCCCCAAATGGCTGCTAAGGCCGGTGCACTGCGCCGATCCGAAGCCAGGAGCCAGGAGGTTCTTCCTGGTCTCCCAGGCGGGTGCAGGGGCCCAAGCACTTGGGCCATCCTCCACTGCCCTCCCGGGCCACAGCAGAGAGCTGGACTGGAAGAGGGGCAACCGGGACTAGAACCGGTGTCATATGTGATGTTGGCACCGCAGGCGGAGGATTAACCAAGTGAGCCACAGCGCTGGCCTGCAAAGTTAATCTTCTTAAACTACACTTTTGTTTCTACATTCTCAAACTAAAGATAATCAGGTTAAACAAATCAGTTCCAAAACTGCATGATAAAATCACTCCAGAAGCTTTCTGAAAATACAGAATACTAGGCCCCTCTCCTGGAGATTCCTCTTGACATCCGAAGCTACAATACACTCCTGAGATAAATTTGTTAACTAGTGACCTAGTATTTTTGTACTGTGTATGAAAACTAGTAAGATACAGTTCGAGATACATCTCCAGCTCCAGAATTCCACTATATATAGAATAACACACATAGTAGGTATTCAAAAAGTATAGAAAAATGGCTTGGCAACAGTGAGAAAATTGGAAGAATCATTGTCATGTTAAGTCCCTGGTTCTTTTGATTGTATAATGTCAGTGAAATAATGAGGAAAAAAAAAAGGCTTGCAACCATCAATTTGCCAAAACCAGGATTTTGTTTCCAAGATGCTTAAAAACATTAAACTCTCTTTAAATCTAAAAAAAAAAAAAAAAAAAAAAAAGTACAGTATAGGTAGGATACTGAGAACTGTCTAGATGTCCATTTTTCTGTTTATTTTGATATTTTAACGTTCTTAAAAGAGATTACATGTTTTGTTAAGAGTTTTATAAAAAATTTGCCATGGGATATATCATATATTAAAAACGGAAAAATTTAGGAAAAGGAAACAATTTCAAAAGTTAAATCAATCCTCCAGAAATCAATCCTCTGTGTTTGATTCCAGTATCAACCTCAGGGTCAAAAATGTAATTAGTTTTCAACTCATTTCCTTTCACTTTGAAGACCACTGTTCTTTGTTTTTGTTTAGTTAACAACAGGAATGTTCTATGGTTTGGATTTTTAAAACTATACCATATATATTTGTATATTTAATATATATTTGTTACATATTGTATATGTTTAAATATTAGACAATGTTCACCTTAGGCTATCACAAAAAGAAACATGTCTACTTTTTCACATTTAATTTTCCTGCTAGGTTATATTTTATAAACTGTGTTAACAGGAAACCACTCAATTACAGAAACTCTGTATTGGCTTTATTCACAATTAAGTTATCTAAATAAGTAAGACTTCTTTGAAGAGAAAAAATTGGCAGGCAGAAAATAAACTGGAAAGGAACCACATAACAAAAAGATCCATTCTGTCAAGCTGTACCAGCTGAGAAAGATGGGACAAACGTGTGGAATAAAAAGATTAGACCATCTACTTGGTTATTTTCATTCACCAATATTAAATAAATGGCAGTGGCATTGCAAGAAATTTCAGCTGACTCTTTCAGAGTCTTAGCACTTTAAAATGACAATCAGTATTAGTTTCAAAAGCTTAGGACTCCTAAGTACTTGAGGACACACCCTATTATTTTTCCCTCCTGGGTTTAAACTATCACAAAGGAGGAAGTTTTGAATCAAAGTGTTTATGCTTTGCCACCTGACAAGCTTCTGTTAGAAATCTGAACCTCTCACCTACTGTCACTTCCAAGTATGGACCTGATATTATGCCAGAGTGCATGAAGAGCCAGCCTACCGGCTGCAGATCACCATCTTAACCTTATAATTTTCATGTATCCTGAATATCACTAAAAGTGAAACCTACAGCATACCTCATTCTCATAAAAGTTATAAATTTCATTCAATAAAAGCTACTGCTTCTTAGTCTGGGTAGTCTAATACAGACAGCTCTTACACAAACTCCTAATTATACCAAGGGTCTGAATAATAAAGAGAAAAACCACATAGTATTTTGAGGGACTCCATGTTTATAAATTCATTAAGGCACTCATCTCAATGAAATAGTGTAAATATTAAGGGACAAGTGATAACACCACATAACTTGAGTACAAAAGGAAAACACTCAAGTTCACATTTAGAATACTATGAATCATACACCCTTCAGAATTAACATTCAAAACATCCTCCTGCTTTTACAGCATGGAGTAAGTGGCTTGATAGGAAAGCATTAAAACAGGTTTCTACTAACTATATCTTGTCTATATAAAACAAAGTCAAAGCCTATTTACAAAGAGAAAATACTCCCAAACTAATAGCCAATCCATCCTCGAGTAATGACCAAACAAAAACCTAGGTAAGTTCTGATAACCTAGGTCCAAACTCTTGTTCTTACATGCACAGAATTATTCTCAAACACATCACTTAATCATAGAGAATTAGTGAGATAGAGTCTGAGAATTCACACATACAAAATTTTACCAGACACGTAAGACTCCACAGTGTGAGGACTCACGTGATTAAAATGCTACCAGACCCAAAGATGCTAGCTAGCTATGTAGTGGTTTTACAAGACTGGAAAGTAAAATTTCAAAGTATACACTTTTTCTATATGAAGTTTTAAAGTCCAAACGTGAAGAAGTGTAATTTGATCAGGCCACATTAAAGATTTGCTAGAGGAAATTAAAGGCTAGGAAAGGAATGTTTTTAAAACATCTCTGACAATGTGAACTATGCCCTTGGTACACTTGAACTTCTAGAATGCTTTATTAAAGTGACAATACCAGAGACTCCTAGCATGTCTACAGAACTAAATTCCTTAAATCTTGTTGATGAAGATTACTTTCTGATTAATCCAAGAAAGTAAAAAAAGTTTTCAGAAACTTACAGCTATGACTTATTTCATGAGACCATGATACACTCGAGACCTTGTGCTTTCAGAGATTATGATATACTCAAAACCTCCTGCTTACAAAGTAGCCAAAATAGGGAACAATTTAATATTATAAAAAACTTTTACTTTATAAAATAAATCATTTGGGAATATTTTCAAACAGAATTTAGATTACAAAATATTGACTAATGTACTTTCCAGCATACATCTAGCTGAAAATTTGAGCTCACCTGTGCCTACTTTCAGTGTCTTAAGAGAAAGCAGTAAAAATGGGGGTATATGAAGAAAAAGTAAAATAACAAAAATCACTGTAACAGTACAGGTTAATAAATGAAGAAATCAAGAGACAGTTTCATTAATTAATATATTTTCTGCATTATAGTTAACATATGTACTTTCTTCGTGTCACCTTATTTTCTGTTAAGTATTGATATTTTGTAATATTCAGACATGAGTACATTTGAACAGTCTTTTGCAATAAATATCATAAAATAATAGAGATTCGCATAATAAATATTCTTTACAATAAAAAAGTTTAACAGACTTTTGTCTTAAAAATAGTCAGAATTCAACTTTGTGATTTATACATAAAATATACAAAAAGCACCACAATTTGTGGTTAAGGCAATGAAAACACAGAAAAGATTAGCATTACTCAGCTGTTAACTAACCAAGGGGCCAAAAGGACCACTGAGCAGCCAAGCTCACTTCAGGCAGCATAGTTCTGTGACACCTATAGATTGATCAGCTGTAACTGTCAGCCTCAGTTATCCAAGTGCCCTCAATGACAACCAAAATTTGGTGAAGAACGTGGGGTGTAGAAGGAAGGTGGTTGTGTCCTTCACAAATATGAAAGCTAGAATAAGGACGAGCAAGATACAACCAACATATCTCCAATGTGAAGATTTACAATATAAAGCGAAGCTAAAATCACGTAGAAAGCAGAGAGAAAAACAAAACGTTTAACACCTGGCACCTCCACAGTAAGATAATACCAAAACTGAGGGGAGAGAACTTTGAAAGACAAAAAGAAGGGGGCAGTGGTTAAAGAAAAAATTTTATGCTATAACAAAAATATATCTCCCATTCTACTTAAGGGTCCAATGCTAAGATAGCCCTAATTGGAGACAGATTTAACACATAGCTTATTTAAAAGCAATTCAACGGTTGCTTCTTTAAAATAAATCTCCCTGTTCCCACAGTACCCAATCAAAAACAGCTCTAAACCACTGTCGTCTGGGTTTTATGTGTATGTGCACACATACAACTTTGGAAAGTTGCTTGCAGAACAAGAAAGGCTACACAGAAGCCCACCAGCTCTCAATACCCTCTCGAGTGGATGTAGAGGCTCTTGTCCCACCTGGGAGCCAGGTGCAGTTTCACAGTCCACTCTAGCTGATGATCATCCACGAGAGAATAGTAAAATCCATGAGTCAAACCTTGGGAACAGAGGAAGAGAAGGCAGGAAACAGGAAACAACTCTTAAGGGAAAGAACATCAGTATCTAATAGGATCTTTTTGAACAGCCACAACTTGAAAGCTAGAAGTTCAGGAGGTCCAACCCACCTCCAAAAATCATGACGGTTTCCCCTGACCCCGGGAAGGGCAGCTCTCCAGCTTACAATACACAGTGTTGGAGTTCTTACATCTGCACCCTGGGCGATGGATCCAGTCATAGCACCCCCTGCAGAGCTTCAGGCATCCCTTGGCAGGAGGGTAACAGAGTAAGCAAGGTAAAAACAGAGACATGGCTCCCATACACAGGTATCTAGAGCAGCAGTGGGACTGTGAACAGGAGCAAGGATTATCCGAGTAAGAATCTCCTTCGTCGTCATTGGAGCAGTGGTAGAAGATGCCTTTGACTAAGCACATGCAGGTTCCATACTCCACCATGCTCTCGGCAGAGCAGAGGCATTGCCGGTTGCAGGCCAAACAGGATGGCAGGGTCCTGGGAGCTGTGCATTCCCCACACTTGCACTTCCCACACTGTTCACAAATGAACTTGTGCCGTGTTAGGTCCTCTTTCAAGGAACCCTTCAAGTCATCCACAATCAGTTGCTTGGGCTGGGTCCGAATCACCCTTTCGGACCTGTGACCAGGGACTGGTCTGCTGGGTGGTGACCTTCCTAACAGTCCCTGCTCAGAAGAGGCACTGCTGTTGCTCCCAGAACTGGCTGCACTTCCAGTGCTGGTTGATCTGCTCAAAATGGGGCCCCTGGCAGTATTTGCAAGTCCCACATGTCCCAGGTGGCTCGTAGGTCTATGCTCATAGTTGTTATTCACATTAATTGGTATGATTTCATGAGTCCTTTCATGCTTTTCTTGTCTCGGTGCTGTCCGAGGAGCAGGTCTTTTCACCATGGAAGGCCCCTCTGTGTATTCATTGCTGCCTCTGATGGCCTTGATTTGGTCTAAGGACAAAATAGCAGCAGGCTGACTCTCTCTCTCATAGTCTAATCTCTGACGGCTATCCAAAGCAGGCTGCTGGATCACAACTAAGGAACTGCCACTGCCATGTTGATTTTGGGGATCCATGTGTAGTGATCTCGGATTCTGGCAATCAGTAGAAACCTGGCATGCATCTGAAATCCTAAAAAGGAAACCAAAATGGGGAAAAAAAGAGAGAGAGACAAAGCAAATAAATAACAGGAAACTTTTTTTTTTGGGGGGGGGGGATCCTGTCAAGTCACAAATTGCCTAAACCACCTGGTTATGATCGCCTTCATCAGCGGATTACAATGATGCTGGGGTCCTGGCCAGAGTCCAATTCCAAGAGAGGCTATGGACCACATCATAGAATAAGAATGTAAGCAAGAGTCCATGCCATAAAAACTAGAAGTTTTTCCAAGTTTTTAAAAGTGGAATCAAGAGGAAGTAATGCCTTCCTGTTTGCAAATCTCATAATTAAAATGGAGCTTGCCTTCATATGGAACCCTGACTATAAGCACTGGACTAGCTGTCATCTGAACAAAGTTCACTGTCAGTTCATCAGTGTTTTTGCGTAAAAGAAGAGATCCATTCTTCTAAAAAAATCAAGAATGGCTTTGGTGCTGTTGCCTTTTTGTTATTTGTGTGCTACTACAAGCACTGGCTTGATGAGGAGGAAATTAATGCAGGCATTTGCAAAAAACCTCAAGAGATGCAAAACTAAAATGGAATCTCAAGTCATTTTCAGTAGAAATTGGGATTCTGATGCTCACTTTTCCTCAATGAGACACAGAAATGAGCACACGAGGAACGCAAGAGGTCCTGGTGTTTTACAGCCACTACAATACATACACAAAACCCAATGCACATTTCTGTGAATGTTCTGAGCGTTCCTACTGGAAATCATGAAATGCCTTTTTTAAAAGCTTAAATAAGGGCTCACTCACATAACAAGATAATTTTTATGCACAAATAAGCGTTAGGCCTTTCAAGCAGTGTGAGGAAATCCTGGCTATCTTAATTATCTGTATTTCCTCTAATTTAAAAATCCTCATTTAGAGGACGGGGCCTTGATTTTCAAAAGTACTGCCAGCTCTGAATCAATGCGCCTCTTGTAATAAAATAAGTACTCTAACATCCTGATAAAAACAAACATCTATGTTTCCATAAAAGTCGTAGATTACTAATTTATGATGTATTCTTCATTTAAAAAAAAAAAAACCTACCAAGCATAAAAACGTTTCCCTTCTCATCAATGGCAAACTAAAATATTTTTCACACAAACACCTTCCAAGTCTACAGATTCAACCCAACGGGAAGAATGAAAAGAAAACACACACACACACACACACACACACACCCTGCCCATTCTCCACTAGGACTCTGCGCCAAAACACTCCGTGCCGGCTTAAGGAGCAGAGCAGAACACGGGGCACTCCCGGCAGCCACCGGCGCCCCGAGACCCTGCCCCGCGCTCGGTGCGGTACCCTGCCGGCGTCCCGCGCCTTCACGCCGCTCGCCCCGCGCGCGCCCAGCGGCACGGTCCCGGCCTGCCGCCTTCCGTCCCGAGGTCCCCGGGGGCTGCTGGAGGCTCCGAATCCTCCCTCCAGCCCAGTACCGCCACTTCTCAGCCCAGAGCTTTGCGAGCACGGGGGGCGGGGAGGGGGCTCTCAATGTGCCAAGAGTCCTGCAAAGGGGCCCTATCATCCCCACCACGCGCAACTTTCATTCTGATGGCCGGAACCAAGTCCACGCTGGCGGGGAGACTAAGTCGCCCAGATCCCACCCCGACTCTCCCAAACGCACAAAACCCCAACAAAATCTACCGCCTGGCACCCGAAGGGGAAGCCCCCCGGCCCCTGCCCGCGCGCGCACACGCGCCCCCGGAGCCGCGAGGCGAAGCGGCATACCTGTGCGGGCAATCCCGTCACATCCTCCGCGTCCCCGGGGGTCTCCAGCACACTCTCTGCGCAGGACACCGAGGGTTCCGGCCAATCGCGCCGAGCCTTCCGAGCGAGCCCGCGGCGGCCGGCGTCTAGGCGAGCGTCCGTCTACACTTTAAAGGACACGCCGCAGTCGCGGAGCGCTGGGGCCGAGCGCGCCGGGGCAGGGGCCGCAGCGGAGCGTCGCCGCCACATTGCCCGGTTACGACGGTGGAGCTGCGCCCTCTGCAATCCGCGCTGAGAGGAGCGGGGAATAAATAGTGGACGCAGAGGAAGGAAAAGGAAAAAGTTATGAATGAAAACAAGTTTTCTCTCTCTCTCTCCCTCTAGCTCCGGCAGGAGGCGGGAGGAGGCTGAGGTTACCATTACCTCAGGAGGGCGGACTTCCCCACTGTTAAAGTGGCAGTGCCCTCTCCCCTCGCCTCGCCGCCGCTCCCCAAACAAGCTCCGCGGCGCACGCGGGTTCTGTCCCGGGGTGGGGGGCTTCACCGCCCTCCACGAGCGCGCGCACACGGTCTTTCCCGACCCCACGTCCGAGCGCGGACTCCACCGCAGAAAGCCCGCTGGTGGCACAAGCCAGGACACTCCTGCCCCCCACCCAGGGAAACACCCCCACGAAAGCCCCCCGAATCCATCTTTCGCGTGGAGACCACAACCTGGGCCACGGCAACACCCGCTCCAAGCAACTAAGCACCGGAAGACCCTGCCTCGTCGTTGTCCTGGGCCGCGCAAGGTCGCCCCCCCACACACCCCGGCTGCCCACCCCCGAGCTCCCCCGCCCCCACCGCCCTGAGCCGCAGCCCCCAGGACGCGAGGGGCGGCGGGCGGAGCCTGCGACGCGCGGCCTCGGCCCTCCCCGGCCCTGCCCCTCCGGTCCGGGAGCCCCGCACCTGCCGCGCCGAGCAAGCCCCGCCCGCGCGCCGCCCGCCCGCCCGCCTGCCTGCCCGCGGGCGGCCGCCGCCGCGCACTCACCTAGGCCGAAGCGCTGGAGGGCAGCCAAGCCGAGCGAGCCGGCCCTGGTCTCGGTGCGGGCGGCGTCGTGCACGCGCCGCATCAACCGCGGCGCGCAGGACGAGCAGGCATCGCCCAGGCTGCAAGGAGTGGGCCCGCGCGGCCTCCCTCGCCCCCGCCGCAGCCGGGCAGGAGCGCTCCCCGCGGCCCCCTTCCGGCTGCGGACAGCAGTTCTGCGGCCGCTCGCCTTCGGCCGGGCGCGCAGACCTCTCACGGCTCCAGTCCCATCCACCTCGGGGCCGTTCCTCTGCAGCCCGACTGGCAAGAGCTAGCTAGTCAGAGTCCCTTCGGGAGGCCTCTCCGAGTCTCAGAAAAGCGAGCAGGGGCGCGGCGGAGAGAAGAGTGCGTGACGGGCCAGCTGACTGGCACGGTGTGCTCGGACCAGAGTGTACTTCTCGGGTGCCAATCGCTCCTCGCGGGGAGGGACGGAGGGGCGGCGGCCTCCTGACGAGTGAAAATCCACGTCACGGGCGTTCGAGACTTCACGGCGCCCGGGACAGGGCTCGCACAGGCGTCGGGCGGGCGGGTCGCGGAGCCGCGGCAGGCCCCGGCCGGACCCCGGAGGGCACGCGCCCGCGAGGCTGCCGCTGCCGGGTGGGGGGTAGTAGGGGGGTTGTCTGCCGCTTTGGGGAGGGGGCTGTGGAGGAGCGAAGTTTGGGGGTCCTTCTCAGAGAGAAAACAGAGACCGGCGTCGTCCCTTGTCCCCCGCACAGGCCGAGGCGCTTTCTCGGTGCCGCACGCCGGGCAAGTGGGGGGCACAGTGTGTCCGCGGGCAGCCTCTCCCGGAGAGCGCTCAGTCCCGGTCCTCCGACCCTGCGCGTCCACGGCCGGGATCCCCGCTACAGGGTTCAGAGAGAGAAACTCATGAATTTCCTTTCTCCCCAGGCCCTGGGCCGCCCGCTCCGCCGGGCCGAGGGAGCGGGGCGGGCCGCTGGCCAGCTCTCGCCCGCCGCCCGCAGCCCGCTGCCATGTGCCGCCTGTTGCTGCTGCCCGTGATTGACAGGCCGGCGCACGGTCGGCGTGTCAGCGGCGAGCCCAAGTAACATGCAGACTTGCACGTTTTTGCCCAAGTGCTTTTGCCCCCTTGGAATGCCTGGGAGTTCAGACCACGTTCAAGCAACGCCTCTGCGCACTGGAAAGCAATACACAGGGACGGGAAATTTAGGTTTTAAACCATAGCTTCTCTCGGGCTTCGGTCGCCAACAATGCCTTAAACAAACACGCAGTTGGTCCGCATACCGAGTGCCAGCCCCTCTTCGGCATAAGCGGCCCTGTGTTTCACGCGTCCGACCGCTCAGACCTTAAACTTGATACTCTTCGGTTTAGGAAAAAAAGTGAAAGGGACCCTGCTTTTTCGTTTAGTGTCAGCATTTACGTTGAGAGCATTTAGCAGTGGGAAGGCTGCTGGTGTTTTGAAATGCAACCAGTCCTCTTGGCTCTAAAGCGAGTTCAAAGACCTGTTCAGTCCTTGCAAAAGCCCACATTTCTCACCTTACCGTTCCTAAAATGTCTACGGAAGGAAAGGAAGGAACCGGCTCTTACCTAGTGCAAAGATTGCAAATTGCTTTTCAGGCACATGTACAGCGTCTGTAGCTGTTCCTTATCCAGGGCAGGGAGCTCTGTCTGCTGCTATCACTCTGCAAACCAGTGCGTGCTTTACAGAGCGAACCCACTCCCGCTCCGCAGAATTTCAGCTCCTCGCCTCCACCTCCACCTCCACGGCAGGACACGCCTCCAGTGATATCATGTGTCAATCACCCGGGCCGCCCGAAAACCTGGAACAGGATTTCCTCAACTGCTGTTTCCTCTTTCGTTTGTATGTACCAGCTTGGAGGTGTTGCCCTATTGACTCGTGCAATAAACATCCTCTGAAGCTTCGGGATTGCCTCTAAACATTCTGCAAATGCAGTCTGTCAGAAAGGAATGCATTCGAATTTAGCTATCAATCTTTCGTTACTCATCTGCAAGTGGAAGAATTGCTGGACTCCACCCTTGGAGTTGAACTAGAAAAGAACTGTGAACAACAAAAGATGAAAAAAGTTGTATGCCAAGCCATCACTTCTGATCAACTACAGGGGACTGTATATTGATATTAAATAGTTGGTAATGAGACATTCCAGTTCCTATTTAAAACTTCGGAAGAAGTGAAATCTTCAGTTTCAAAAGGTGGCACTCGTTGCAAATGTTAATAGAACGAGGTGAAATTTCCTGCTGTGAGTTTTTAAGTAATTGCTCTACCTTTAGCTTGTGATGCAATTTTCCAAAAAGTAATCACATGAAGAAAAAAAAAAAACAAATTCCTTACACTTTGTAATGTATTTGTATCATTTTTGCAAAAAAAAACCCACCAACTTATCTATTTTTAAGAATCAGCTAAGAATCAATTAATTAAAATAGAAATAATTTACCAAGAAGTTTTATAATTGTTAATAATTTTATGTGTCACTGGAAGCAAATAGGCAAGAAACTTGCTTTTTGCTTCCTTGTAAATAATATATCTAGGTATTCATTATCAGAATCATGTAGTACATACTATAATGAAAACAACTATATGAAATCTAAGGTTCCATTGAGACTTTTAAAAGATACTTGAAAACTAAAAACATAATTAGTGGGAAGGAAATATTTTTCCAGGACTGCCTGTATCAGGGATAGCTTAAAGTCTTTGGCAAAACAAAACAAAACTCTGGAATCTAACTCACATGTAAATATAAATTTGAATATGGAAATTTTCACTTCAAAATAATTTTTAAAATCTTTACAATAGCAAGTGATCCTTTAGGAACCCTTTTCTATACTGGACAACTGTTTGAGAACTCAGAAATTTAAGTTGCATTTGGAATAGCTCCCAAGGCACCTAGGGCATTGCTAAATATATCATCAACTATGAAAAAGCATCACTAGACAATAAAATTGAACATGAATGAAGCCAAGAAGTTTCATTTTCACTCTTAATATATGGACAATATTAAAATAGGCTCTTATAATGCATAAAATCGGTTTTATTGTATACATATTCTAATTTTTTCATAGATCTTGTTAGATTTTGGAATGTAATAATGTTTTACTAATGATGTATATATTTCTTATGAATGTAAATGATTTATAGTAGTCAAATCCTAAATTAATCACCACATCAGAGTATGTCATTTGAAAACTGTCTTCTCAGTCATCTGCACAATTTGGGGATGAGAGGTCAGTTCACCAATATGTCAAAACCAGGAGAGGGAGCACTGAGCATTCCAATTCCATAAATCCTACAAAAATATATTGGAAACATTTCTATTATAAATACACTTCCAACTATTTTAACCAGAGATGTGCTAAATAATTTTCAGTACTTTTAATTATAGTAATAAATAATATTCATGAGACTTTATGTAAAACATCATCATCATAGGTCGTGTTCTGTTTAGGAATCAAATATTCTGCTGCACAGAGTTGATTAGTGACACTTTGCATCATTTAGCATTAAAAGGTATCAATATATTTTTCTCTAAATATTACAAATAAATATAAGTAGATCCTTATCTAGGAGATATTTAAAGAAACCCTGATCTAGGAGATATTTAAAGAAACCTATCTCTCTTTTCAGTTGCCTACAACTATAAGACTTTGTACAAATTCTAGATTTTTAGCTTAAAAGAAATACAATTCTTTAGTAAGTTTAGTAACAGTGTACCCTTGGCTAGAAATTGGTAACTGGAGTATGAAATTCTTCTGAATATAAAAAATGTAAATATTAATGAGAAAATTATATAATTTCTATTGCACTATATGAAGATATGTCTAAATAAAATGGGATGGAAAGTGAGCCATAAGTTGTTCTTCATTTTCATGTGAAAACAAGATTAACCATCTCTTCTGCTGATTTGGTTTTGGAGAAAGAATAAAATGAAATAAAAGTATGGTAACTGCTTCTAAAAGATAGTGATTTAAAAAAAATTAAAGTATAGAGTACTAGGAGGCTTAGCTTGTTCATTTATCTACTTTATTCTGCCAAAAGCAGAACCACAAATGTATCCTAAGCTTTTGAAAAATAACCATTAATTCTCTCAATGTTTCTGGGAGGTCATGATCAACTATATTATTCCATTACATGATTATATTATTATTCAACTATAACCTTTTACTTTATTGAGAAACAAACACACAAACAGAAGTAATCAAAGAAGTTGATGAGTTAGTCTGTAAGAAGCTAACACATCAATGAAGAACCAGTAATGGAAGCAACTTCTCTTTACTTTCCTTTTAGGGCAATAGTCACTATATTACTCTACTTCCCAAGAAAAGCTGGCAAGGATAGGCCATTTTATTTTCAGTTTCCTTTTGTAAACAATCTCTGTAGTTGACAGAAATAGACCAACCTATCCTGTAAATTTTCCATAAACATTCTCGTCATTTTCAAAAGCCCGCTTCTCATCCTACTGCCCTATTTGAAATACTAGTGTTCTGTATTGGTCTCAAATACGATAAGCGGACAAACCAAGCAATACATGAAGTGATTCCATGGATGTGTAGAGTTTCTGTCAGCTCTGTAATTCTACAGCTCATCATCTGTGTGCTTTGTCCCGGGAGATCGTATTCTTCTGCAACTTTTAAGAAAGAAAGAAATGCGCATGCAGAGGCTTTACATTGGTGCCCTTCCTTCCTTGGGTGCCTTAGTCCTGCACAGACAATCAGCGATGAGCATTCAGACAAGCTGCATCCCTACCATATATCAGAGATTTTACTAATGAACCCCACATGGTAAGGTTGTATCAGGAAATAGTTTTGCCCTGGAACAAAACAGTCCTCATTTCTTATCTAGTCAACTGAGTAATAAATCCTGTCTTCGTTCCTCTTCCAGTGATGGTAAATGTTTCCCTCTGAGCCTTGGCTTGTTCTTCATTTACATGAGGAAACAAGATTAGCCCTATCTTCTGCTAATTTGATTTTTGAAACAAGGAGTGAAATGCCCCTGATAATTTTCACCTGGTATCATCTTTGATTCAGGTCATCAAAAGTTACTAAGATCTCATTTTCAGAACCTACTGAACCATCATCTTCAGAGACAAGCACATAAGAACCTAGGTTGATTTAAACTTCTAACTGCCACCTCCCAAGACAGAACAGCAAGAAAATAAAATCATGTTTTCATTAAAACAAAAACTTAAAACATCTCCTGGGGCTTACCTACTTTAATCTTTATTTCCTACCGAAATAACCTATGCCAAAAGCTACAGTTTAATCCTTTATTTGTGAAAAAAAAAAAAAGTAGAATATTTATGAAACAACTATGGGCATGCCCTTCTTTAAGAATGTCTAATATTGAAAAAAGAAAACATTGAACTTAGCAGAGTTTTTCTTTACTCCCAGTTTTCCTTAATTTGTAATTTTCTGCTAGCTTTTTAAGTAATTCCATTTGTAAAAACATTTCAAGTGTTCTATAATAGCTGATAGGACACATTTATTGAAGATCTGTGTTCTGACTGTCATCCTCCTACTCCTATATTGTGGTTTATACGTTTAGCTAATGTGCCATATTCACCAATAACGCCCCATGTCCAAGGTTATAATTAGGAAACCCTCATGTGAAGAGTACCAGATGTTGGATCAGAAGATTGCCAAGTCCTGGCTTTGCCACCTTCTAGCTACATGATGTGTTTTTTTTTGTTTTGTTTTGTTTTTGTTTTTGACAGGCAGAGTTAGACAGTGAAAGAGAAAGACAGGTCTTCCTTTTTCCACTGGTTCACCCCTCAAATGGCCGCTATGGCCGGCGCACTGCGCTGATCCGAAGCCGGGAGCCAGTTGCTTCCTCCTGGTCTCCCATGCGGGTGGAGGTCCCAAGCACTTGGGCCACCCTCTAGTGCCTTCCTGGGCCACAGCAGAGAGCTGGACTGAAAGAGGAGCAACCAGGACTAGAACCCAGGGTGCCGGCACCGCAGGTGGAGGATTAGCCAAGTGAGCCACGGCGCCAGCCGTGATGTGTTCTTAATTTCTTGAGCCCTCCATCTCATCAGTAACCTGAGGTTGTCATTAAAGTTTCATTAAAATTTTTTTAAAAATGTTTAAAATGACTAACAGCTCTTTTGCCTTCCCACGTCTTAGTGCTGTTGAAAGACTCCATACATGTATGAATGCTGTACAAACTTTAAAGTTCAGTATGAATTATTTATTACCTTTGCTGCCACAAACATGTTTTATGACCAAGAAATGCTTATGGTCTCTTCTTCCAAGTAGCTTGACATTTGAATAATAAAGTTGCTTGTTTTATAACATTTTCAGTTAATTCGTTTTATTTTTGCTTTTACTATGGTTGACAATTCTCAGGTTTAAAAAACTGTATTGCCATATATGTACATGTGTGTGCATGTTTGCATGTGTGTGCACGCCACAGTGTGTGTGAGCGTGTTTTAACTGGGATCTGGGAGCAGCTATTTACTAATGATTTACAATTAATACATTAATGACTGATCACCCTAACATTTATCTGAACTTTTAATTGTTAACATTTTACTTCTGGTTAAGCTAAAGATTGTTTCATATATTAAAACTTCCTTCTATAAAATTTGCAAAATCATTGTGATCATTATGGTTAAAAAAAGCAAATATGTGGTCTTCAAAGGTGATTGAATCACATTTTAAAAGTTGAAAATAAAATAAGATTTTTACCTATTTTAAAAGCATATTGATTGCTGCCGCTTTTTAAAAATCTCTTAGGATGTTACATTTGCTATTCCATAAATGTGCCAGGTTTAATAGAAAATACAGTTTCCATCAATCATCAATATGTTATATGAGTCTTAATGTTTTATATTAATTTTCAAATTGATAGCATAGAGACATTATTTCATGTAGTCAATGCATTTCAACCAACAAGAAACCTGTGAAGCGCCACCTATTGTTGAAAGTAAGTCACTTCAAATTTCAATCCAAATGAAATGTGCTTGAACCTAAGAATTGGATATTCAGTGACCAACGCTTTACACTCTTTTTATTTCACAATACAATTAATACTATGATCTTCAATAACGTTTCAAAAAATGCATGGGCTGCTTTTTGAGGAATCTAAAGACATAAAAATGCTGTTATCTTCCCCAGAAACCTTCCATATTAATGAACAGGGTAATAGTAGTGATGTTGACTTCTAACTAACACAGAAGAACTGATATATCCAAATACAAGTTTTCCCATTTAGTTATTTAAAAATGTATTCACTTATTCCAATAATGTCACAATTAAATAAATATTTCATTAAAATCTGTGTATTGTAAATATCATCCAAGCCTACATCCCATTCCTCTGAGTAAATTTCAATATTATGCATTGTACACATACTGTAAATAACCTCAGTACTGGAAAAAATCTCTCCCTTTTTTGAAAGATTTATTTATGTAAAAGGCAGTGACAAGGAGGGGGAGAGACAGAGAGATTGAGAGACCGAGAGAGCGAGAGAGCAAGAGAGAGAGAAAGAGACTGATTTTCCATCCATTAGTACTCCAAATGGCTGCAACAGCTAGGACGGGCCCAGGCTGAAGTCAGGAGCCAGGAGCTTCATCCAGGTCTCTCACATGGATGGCAAAGAATCACATATTCGGGTCATTGTCTCTACCTTCCTAGGCAAGTAAGCAGGAAGCTGAATTGGAAACAGAGCAGCTGGGACTTGAACCGGTGCTGCTTAAAGAAGGATACTGGTATCAGCGTCATAAGTGGGGGCTTATTGAGCCACAATACAGACCCCAAATCTCTCCTTTTTTGAAGACAGATTTGGATATGAACCTGTAAGTCAGTAAGATCTGTGTATACTGAGTGAGATGAATGCTCAGGTTGGGTAAAAGTTTGAGAAGAAAAATAAGGTGTTACTATCAAAATAACAGCACTGTTTTTGTGTGTGTGTGTGTGTGTGTGTGTGTTACCAACTTAATGAAAGCCTTTATTTTTAAAAAGATAGTTGAAATACAGAGTAACAAAGAGGGAGAGACAGAGACAGAGAGAGCTTCCATGTGCTGGTTCACTCCCCAAATAGCTGCAACAACCAGGGCTAGAGCAGGCAGAAGCCAGGAGACTGGAACTTCATCTGAGTCTCCAACAAGGGTGTAGGGGCCCAAGCACTTAGGCCATCCTCTGCTGCATCCCAAGGCACATTAGCAGAGAGCCAGATCAGAAGTGGAGCAGCCGAGCCGGTGCCGCGGCTCACTAGGCTAATCCTCCGCCTTGCGGCACCGGCACACCAGGTTCTAGTCCCAGTCGGAGCGCCGGATTCTGTCCCGGTTGCCCTTCTTCCAGGCCAGCTCTCTGCTGTGGCCAGGGAGTGCAGTGGAGGATGGCCCAGGTGCTTGGGCCCTGCACCCCATGGGAGACCAGGATAAGTACCTGGCTCCTGCCATCGGATCAGCGCAGTGCGCCAGCCGCAGCAGCCATTGGAGGGTGAACCAACGGCAAAAGGAAGACCTTTCTCTCTGTCTCTCTCTCTCACTGTCCAATCTGCCTGTCAAAATTAATTAATTAATTAATTAATTAAAAAAAAAAGAAGTGGAGCAGCTGGGACTCTAACTGGCATTCATATGAGATGCTGGCATCACAGGCAGTGGCTTAACTGACTATATCACGACACCACCCCTAAAACAAAAGTTTTAAAAATATTTTTATTAGTGCCAGTATCACTGAAGTAAATATATAACCTGCTAAAGCTGTACTTTAAAAGGACTCTGTTTAAATTGAGATGCATCAGCTTTGGTGCCTATTTCGTTTTAGAATTTGTATTTTTGCATCTATGAAGTTAGACAACCAGGCATATAAAAAAGCTGATAATAACAGGAATGCCTTCTAGGTTTGCTTTTGGATATACTATTTTTGTAAATCTCTTTTCCTCTTTGAATTCCAAAAGGGCACGTGTGAGGTAGATAGACTTCAAATGCCAAGTGAATTCAACATTTTTAAATCATTCTTTCAAAAATTCATTCATCTGTTCATTTAATAGCTATTTATTAGGCACCAATATCATTCCAAGGAGTCTGTGAACAAGACAGACCAAGCCCCTAATATCATTCTTTCTTAGACTCACATGTAGGAGAGAGAGTCAATAAATAAATTAGTATTTGGTAACAATGCTGGGTAGTATAATGAGACAATGAAGCTTGGTTAAAATGACAGGGATTAAGAGGTGATAGCTACTTTAGTTAAGTGATCAAGAAGCATTCTTCTGGGGTGGGCATTTTGGCACAGCGGATTAAGTCCCCACTTGGGACACCTGTATCCCATTACCAGAATGCCTGAGATCCAGTACCACCTCCACCTCAGTTCCCAATCCAGCTTTCTGCTGATGTGCTTTGGAGGAGGATGATCCAAGTAACTGCAGTACTGCCACCCACATGGGAGACCTGGATAGAGTTTCAGGCTCCAGCTCCAGCTTGGCTTGGCCTCAGCTATTGCAGCCCTTTGGGGCTTGAGCCAACTCTCTCTCCCTCCCTCCCTCCCTCCCTCCCTCCCTCTCTCTCTCTCTCCCCCCACCCCCTGCAACTTTGTGTTTTAAATAAACAAGTATATTTTAAAAAAAGAAATAAGAAAGAAAGAAAGAGTCTCTCTGAGGAAGTAAGACTGAGAGCAATGGAATAGCAAGAGCAAGGGCCCTGGGACTATCATGTGATGCTGGTCAGAGGGAAAATGGTAGAGGAAGTCAGGAAAGAAGGCTGTAATCTTTGTAGCCCACAAGAAAGTCTCCAGAGTTTATTCTAACATCATGGGTGGTTTCTCAGCTCTTCAAAATGTTAAAATATCTTCTGTCAAAGAGCTGTCGTGTTAAATGCTGAAAGGAGGCTGTAGGAGAACTCAACAGTGAAGGGAAACTATTTATGTTAACACATATTAGGAATAAGATAGTGCTATAAAATATAAGCCATTAACTATTATAGGAAGAAGAACTTGACCTTTACTCTAGAATAAATGGGATTCATAGAAAAAGAAAACGATAGCCTACCCTTAGGATATGGCACAAGAAAACAGCAGATGGTGGAAATAGGCCATAGGCACATCATGATCGTGGTTGATTCACAAGATTGGCATGAGTGGAAAGGAAGGTTTGTTTTACAAAATCATAATTGTCAAAACAGGATAAGCAAGCTAAGGAAAAAATTACAGAGGGACTTCAATGCCACAACAAGCACTGGGCTTGGTCCCAAGGACAATGAAAGTTTAGTACAAAGGCATTACCCCATGAAAGGGTCTCTTCCCAGAAGAATCATCTGGGCCTGCAGTTGCAGCAACAGGAGGCTGGTGTCCCAGGGCTGGCTTTGAGATGAGGGTGGTAATCCAAGTAGGTGGCAGGGAGGAGTTGCAGCAGGGTGATGGTGCTGGGGAAAAAGAAGAGAAGCATCTGCCTGAACACAACGATGGGCGTTCATTGCGTGGCCCTTCACTAAACGATGTAATATCAATACTGAAGTTTTGTTCACCAAGCTCTTACAAACCTCAAAGAATATACCTAATCTGGTCAGTGCAACACAAACCAGTCAAGCAAGGAGACTGAATGTGCAGAGCTTACAGAGTTTACCCAACAGCAGGATCTTCAGAGTAAAGGAAGGAATCACATCAGAAAACTGAAGAGAGGCATTGTTCATCTCTCCCAGTCTCTTTCTTCTCTTCAGCTGGTGAAAAAAAACTGGAGGAGAAAGAAGGAATTTTTCTGGGAGAAGTATGTTCATAAGTGATCATAAATAGTCATAGCCACACCAGGACAACTCAAGGAACAACACATGGGTTATCTTATGCTGCTATATAATACAGACATCAAGTAGTGTTCATATGCCTTTACAGAGTTAATCAGTTAGGGCACTGAAGTAATTACTGAAAAGTCACCCCAGTCAGGAGGACGTGCAGCTACTAGAAAGTTTTAACCCATGAAAGATTTCAAATACTATCTCCCTAGAGACTTGCCACCAGAGAGAGGGAGAGGCCATCCTAATACACAGAAGTCCCACCCAAAGTGACCTCCCTGGTCCTAGGAGTGCACCCGTGTCTGGTCCTGGGGCAGGAGACTTGTTTCAAGTCAGACTACCAATCCTCCTGATGCTTTCTGTTCTCCAGCCAAGGCCACCTTTGATGCCATCTGTAAGACCTACAGTTATCTGACCTCTGACCTCTGGAGAAGACATCATGTTCACCAAGTCCTGCAATCAGGAATTCACTAACAATCATGTAAAGACTCATACCAGAGTCTGTGCACAGGACACATGCTCCAGCTGTGGCTACAACATAGGTTTTTACACATGAAAAATAAAGCGAAATAAACCTGTTTAAAAAATTGGAAAACATTATGCTGAGTGAAATAAGCCAATCCCAAAGGGACAAATACCACTTGTTTTCCTTGATAGGTGACAACTAACTGAGCACCAAAAAGGAAACCTGTTAAAGTGAAATGAACACTATGAGAAACAGTGACTTGATCAGCCCTCACTCTGACTGTTAATGAGCAACTTGATATGTTATCCCTCTTAGTATTTTTTTTGTTTGTTCTACTTAATACTTTTGGTTGAATACTGTAATCAATACACAATTCGTCTTAAGTGCTGAAACTTAACTGAAAAGTGATCACTGTTAAATATAAGAGTGGGAATAAGAGAGGGAAGAGATGTGCAATTCGGGACATGCTCAAGCTGACTTACTTCAAACGGTAGAGTTAGAAACATACCAGGGGATTCCAATTCAATCCCATCAAGGTGGCATGTACCAATGCCATCTCACTAGTCCCAGTGATCAATTTCTGTTCACAATTGATCATAATGATAGGACTAAGAACCAAAGGGATCACAGAAACAAGAATAGTGTCTGCAAATACTAGCTGATAGAATCAAAAAGGGAGAGAATGATCCAACATGGGAAGTGAGATACACAGCAGACCCATAGAATGGCAGATGTCCTAAACAGCACTCTGGCCTCAGAATCAGCCCTTAAGGCATGCGGATCCGGCTGAAAAGCCCAAGAGAGTATTTCAGGCATGGAAAGTCAAGACACTCCAGGGGGGAAAAAAAACCTAAATGAAAGATCTCCACAAGTGAGATCCCAGTGGAAAGAACAGGTCATCAAAGAAGGAGGTACCTTTCTCTGAAGGGAGGAGAGAACTTCCACTTTGACCATGGCCTTGTCTAAATATGATCAGAGTTGGTGAACTCAGGGGGCTTCCATAGCCTTGGCAGCTCATGACAAGAGCCTAGGGTGATTACTGAGGCCATAAACAAGAGTGTCAATTTGTTAAGTCAACAACAGGAGTCACTGTGCACTTACTCCTCATGTAGGATCTCTGTCCTTAGTGTGCTGTACATTGAGATTTAATGCTATAACTAGTACTCAAACAGTATTTTTCACTTTATGTTTCTGTGTGGGAGCATACTGTTGAAATCTTTACTTAATGTATGCTAAACTGATCTTCTGTATATAAAGAGAAACGAAAATGAATCTTGATGTGAATGGAAGGGGAGAGGGAGTGGGAAAGGGGAGGGTTGCGGGTGGGAGGGAAGTTATGGGGGGGAAGCCATTGTAATCCATAAGCTGTACTTTGGAAATTTATATTCATTAAATAAAAGTTTAAAAAAATAAATTGAGATTAAATGTTTAAAATAGCAAGTGAGTTGGAGACGCTACTGTGATTTCTATGTATTTTATTTTTAAAGATTATTTATTTAAATGGCAGAGTTAGAGAGAGAGAAAGACAGACGCAGAGAGAGAAAAGTCTTCCAGCCGCTGATTCATTCCCTAAATGGCCACAACGGCCTGAGCTGGGCCAGGCCAATGCCAGGAATCAGGAACTTCATCCAGGTCTCCCATGTGGATAAAGGAGTCCAAGCACTTGTGCCATCCTCCGCTGCTTTCCCAAGCACATTAGGAGGGAACTGGATTGGAAGTGGAGCAGCCTACACTGGAACTGGTGACCATATGGGATGCAGGCACTGCAGGTGGCAGCTTAACCAGCTCTGCCACAGTGCTGGCTTCAAGCTATTGTGATTTCTTAGAAGACATTTTAAAGCTTCAAATGGCAGTGGTGAGTCATGGACTGTATCCTCTTTCGAGATCATTTTGGTTCACACATCCAACTTCCAGTGCTAAGTACTAAGAATATAAAGAGGAAAACAAATCTTGGCAATCTCTAGGGAGTTATGTTCTTCTTCACCACATAACTTTCCCCTCAGCACCACAACTTGGTCCCTAATCCTGCCCTCAGTTGATTGGATTAGAGGTAAGCTCATAACTTTGAGACAGTCAATACATAGCTTAAGCTGTAGCCTAATAACGGCCTAGTCTACAAAAAAAAAAAATGGTTAGAGAAAAGAATTAATTGGTCCTTGCTGGAAATCATAGAGAAAACAAGTCAGTTATTTGTTTTTAAGATTTATTTATTTATTTGAAAGACAGAGTAACAGAGAGAGAAAAAGAGATACAGAGAGAAGGAGAGAGAGATCTTCCATTTGCTGGTTCACTTCCTAAATGCCTGCAACAGCCAGGGCTGGGCTAGGCAAGTCCAGGAGACCAGAATTCAATCTGGGCCTCCCCTGTAGATTCAGGGACCCAAGTACTTGGGCCGTCCTCCACTGCTTTCCCAGATGCATTAGCAGGGAGCTAGATTGGAAACGGTCTAGCCAAGACTGGAATTAGCACTTGGATATGGGCTATAGACATCCCCAGCAGTGGCTTAATCCTTTGTGTCACAGTACCTACCCCACAGCAATAATTTTATAAAAAAGAACCTGGCAAGTCATGAAGAAAAAGGCAATGAAAAAACTATGAATAAGTAAAAGTTATGAGTAAACAAAAAGTATTAGGTAATAATAAAAAATCTACAATGTTGTTTTATTTTTAAAGATTTATTTACTTATTTGAAAGTCAGAGTTAGAGAGAGACAGAGAGAATCTTCCATCCTCTGGTTCACTCCCCAAGTAGCTGCAACAGCCAGGGCAGAGCCAGGCCAAAGCCAGGAGCCAGGAGCGTCTTCCAGGTCTCCCATGTGGGCAGCAGGGGCCCAAGCACTTGAGCCATCTTCCACTGCCTTTCCCGCCATTAGCAGGGAGCTGGAGCAGCTGGGACACAAAGCAGTACCCGTATGTGGTGCCAGCATTGTAGGCGTTGGCTTTACCCACTGTGTCACAATGTTGGCTCCTACAGTCTTAGCTGTTTGTGCACTTCTATTTTATGGACTACTACAAAATTTTTAAATGCTAATTAATCCATGATACAGGCTTCCTTATCATTTACAGGTTTATACTTCTTGAAATGACATTTTAATGCTAATTTATACATAGATTTTTTTTCTGTGTTACTCCTATGTACACCCAAAAAGGAAAATATAAGCCAAAAAAATTGTCAGGATTCCTAAAACATTTTCCCACTTGGAGTCTGGTGCTTCTGAATTACTTTTTGGCTGTCAACAGTGCTTGTGTTTCTCTATCCAGCATAATCCTTTGGTCATCAAGAGTACTGGGCGGCTGTCATTGCAGTGCAGTTTGTAACAGAGGCCTGCACCATTGTTTGCTGGATTTCTTCCCAAACATATATTCTGTAAGCTTTGATGCTGGAATGTCCTTGATCTTATCAAAAATTGTCAAATATAAGGTTTCAGACAGCAATCGGAACGCATATTGCTGTCTCAAATGGCACTTAGACAGTTTCCTGACTCAAACACGGGGAGGCTACAGTTGTTGATAGTCACGCGTCCAGGCATAAGGACCAAGTTTACTCATGGGCAGACAGAAACAGCTTCCTCGCAACTCAACTCCTGTGTGCCATTTTGCCATGGAAAAAATACAGCAGCTACCATTCATCCTTCACTAATCTCATGCCTTCCTAGCTTACCTTCGTACAGATGACACACACAAAGTGTTAGTAATCTGCCCAAGACTACAGAGGCAGCAAATGGCAGAACAAGGACTTCAATCAGATGTATGAAGAAGGCAGTTGTAGAAGGAAGAGAAGTTGCCAAAAAAGCATAGTTGAATAGCTGTGATAATAACAGGACATTCCATCAACTATCTTCCAACAAAAGGCCTGTTCTGAGGTTGCTACATCTCCTTGACTCTCACGATGGCACAGCCATACCATTAGCTTCTTGATTTGGGGTTTCCATCTCTTATTTTTATCATCTTTGCTTGGAGTGAACTCCACTCCTTACAGCCCCAAATCTGATAAACGTAAGCTTTGAAGAATACACTGCAGCTTAGTTAAATATTGCAGTCCCAAATTTTAAGGAGAAAAGATACCAATTTCCTGGGACTCAGCACTGACAGTAAGATTTCACAGGACTGCTTTTCGCTGTCCTTCCAGCCCTAAATCCCGGAATCCTACTTGCTTAGCCGCAGGAAGTAGAAAAAGTACGCCTGTGGGGATGGCAAACTTCTCGTCTCAGAGAGCATGCATCTTTGACACGGCTCCTCTGGTTCTTCCCACATCTCTTGCTTCTACCTGGTCCAACACAGGGATTTTCAGAGAATTTCATGTGCAATCTACCTGTAAGGCAGACCACAAGCACAGCACACCTCTGAAGGTATCTTGTTCTTGTTCATGGTTCACCATATACCAGTGTGTGTTAGTGCTTGAACTCCTTTAATTAAAGTCCCAGATTTGGGGAGGGCATCTGGCACAGCGGGTAAAGCGCTGCTTGGGCCATCTGCATTCTGATTGGAGTGCCTGGATCAGAGTTCGGCTCTACTCTTGGTTCCAGCTTTCTGCTAATTTGCACCTAGGAGAAAGCAGGTAATGGCTCAAGTACTTGCAGCCCTGCCACCCACATGCAAGACTGAAATTGAGTTCCTAGCTACTGGTTTGCACTGGGGTAGCCCTGGCTGGTGCAGGCATTTGGAAAGTCAATCAGTAGGTGGCAACTGCCTGTTTCTGCCTCCCAAATAAATAAATAACATTTTTTTAAAGTCTCAAATTCACCCTTGAGAAGTGAGATACTCAGCAGACTCATAGAATGGCAGATGTCCTAAATAGCACTCTGGCCTCAGAATCAGCCCTAAAGGCACTCGGATCTGGCTGAAAAGCCCATGAGAGTATTTCAGGCATGGAAAGCCAAGACACTCTGGCAAAAAGATCTCTGTGAGTGAGATCCCAGTGGAAAGAACAGGTCTTCAAAGAGGGAGGTGCCTTTCTCTGAAGGGAGGAGAGAACCTCCACTTTGACTATGACCTTGTCTAAACAAGATAAGAGTCGGAGAACTCAAGGGGCTTCCATAGCCTTGGAAACTCATGACTGGTGCATAGGGAGATTACTGATGCCATAAACAGGAGTGTCAATTTGTAAAGTCAACAACAGGAGTCACTGTGCACTTACTCCTCATGTAGGATCTCTGTCCTTAATGTGCTGTACACTGAGGCTTAATGCTATAACAAGTACTCAAACAATATATTTCACTTTGTGTTTCTATGGGGGTGCAAACGATTGAAATCTTTACTTAATGTACACTAAACTGATCTTCTGTAAAAAAAAAAAAAAAAGAAAAGAAATTATCAATTCCCAACTTGACTCTCACTGGGATTAAACATGACAATAGGTCTGATCTGATTTCATCATCATTTAAAAAAATCATCTATTATTTTTCACTTTATGTTTCTGTGTGGGAACAAACTGTTGAAATCCTTACTTAAGGTATACTAAGCTGATCTTCTGTATATTAAGATAATCGAAAATGAATCTTGATGTGAATGGAAGGGGAGAGGGAGTGGGAAAGGAGAGGGTTGTGGGTGGGAGGGACGGTATAGGGGGGAAGCCATTGTAACCCATGAGTCGTACTTTGGAAATTTATATTCATTAAATAAAAGATAAAAAAAAAATTCACCCTTGAGCTTAATACTACTGTGGACCTAATATAGGAAATGATCGGAAGATTTCAATCAAGACATATGGAGGTGAGAAGGAAGTGAGTTTCCCTTGTTAGTATCCCCACCTACACCACCATACACATAAAAGTCAAGTGTAAAAAGCATGGCAGTATTAATAACCAGATACAGGAAATGTAGTTCAAGGTGATATACAAAATAAACAAGAAGTGAAAATTACCTAAGGATGAGACTTGTCAGGTAATTCATTAGCTTGCCATCTTACCATTTAATGAATATAACCAAGCAAGCATGATATACAAGGGCACTTAAAAATTTTGTGAAAAAAAAAAAATTAAAACTGAATAAACTTGTGGGAAGCAACTCGGACTATACTGTTACTGGAATTAAGACTTATTCTATGCATCTGCTCTCCCACAATATGGCGCTGGGAGAGGAGGAAACAGCTTCTACACAGCTGCCTCCAGTTCAACCAATAAACAGCAGGACCAGCTCCTGATTGGAGGAGAGCAGCGTACTCGGCGTGTGGGTAGCAGAGTTGGGATTGGTGGAAGAGGACTATAAAGGAGGAGAGAGACAACATGCACCAGGAACATCTATCTGAAGGAACACCTGTGCAGCCCCCGAGAGAGCCGGCCGGCGGTGTGCTGCTCCCCCGCGGAAGTGGGGAAAGTGGCTAGGGGGAACCGCCCTTCCACAGAGGTGGAAGGGTCGGTAGCCAACCTGGGAAGAACCAGCAGCAAACCCGGGAAGGGCCAAGCAGACGAAAGAACAGCGCAGGGTCCTGTGTCTTTCCTCCATGAAGAGGGGGAGCGACAAAACTCATTCTGGCATAAAAAATGAAACCTATGCATAGCTTTTCAAAATATCAATTTTCATGAACTTTCTGAAGATTCCTCATATACACGGTTGGAAAAAAATTTTTGCACCAAAGTAAATTCATCTCTTAATTCTATTTTCCAACAGCTTTTTGAAGCACCCTTATATACACAAACCAGCCACCTGATGAAAGAGCTGTCTTAATTTTTTTTTCATGTGGCACTAAAATACATGTAAAATTTGTGTTTTTTTTACTAAAATGTATATCATAAAAAGCACTTTTTCTTATGCCATAAACACCAGTAGGGCCTTTATTAAGATGTGACGAAAGAAATGAAGTAGATAGTGCCCTCTGTAATACTGAACTTTCCTCTCACATCTTTCAGTACCTAAATTCTCAGCAGGAGCAAAATTATTAAACATTTACAGCCATTGCATTGGCCTTAAAATGTTTTACATTCTATGATTTTTTAAAGCATAAAACATTTTCTACCTCTAAAGGCTTTGTGCTGAATAGTAAAGAATTTACCAAATAACATGTTTATGAAAAATGAGGAAGAGGGGCCAGGTTTGTGTCACAGAGGGTTAAGGTGCCAGCTGAGACTGTGACATCCTATATCGGAGCACTGGGTTGAGTCCTGTCTGCTCCACTTCTGATCCAGTTCCCTGCTAAGGCACCTGGGAAAGCAGCAGAAGACAGCGCAAGTACTTGAACCCCTGGCACTTATGTGGGAGACCTGGATGGAGTTCCTGACTCCTTGCTTCAGCTTGGCAAAAATGACCATTGTAGCCAATGCAATGGATTGAAATAATGGATGAAGATTCTCTTTCTCTCTCTCCTGTCTTTCAAATAAATAAATATTTAAAATAAAGAATAAAAATGATAAAGAAGCAAATGTCTTGGGATGTTTTTAAATGACCATGCGATTTGGGGCCAGCATTGTGGATTAATGGGTTAAACTACTGCCTGCAATGCCAGCATCCCATATGGGCATCGGTTTGAGTCCTGGCTGCTCCACTTCTGATCCAGATCCTTGTGGATGCATCCGGGAAAGCAGCAAAAGATGGCTCAAATGCTTGGGCCCCTGAAACCATGTGGGAGACCCAGAAGCAGCTCCTGGCTCCTGGCTTTTGTCTGGCCCATCCCTGGCCATGTGGCCATTTGGGGAGGGACCCAGTGAATGGAAGATCTCTCCCTCTCTCTTTCTCTCTCTCTGTGTAACTCTGCCTTTCAAATAGATAAATCTTTTAAAAAGATGGCTATGCAATTTACTTGACAACATGCATCTGCATCTTATTTAAGCTTTCTCTTTAATTTTATACTGAAAAACTCAACAATATGGTGTGGGTTAGGCTCCCTTTCTACATGAATTTTCTTTCTCTGTGGGTGCAGGCGAATGTGTGTCTGTGCCTCTCTGGTCATATGCACTCCAGTGCTTAGAACTTGGTGGCAAAGGAAGTGAGAGAGGGAAAGGAGAAGAAAAAAAAAAAGAGGAAAAAGATCTTCTTACCCAGTAAAAAACCCCAGCAGTAAATTAGTTATAGTTAAAAATGATGGCCGGCGCCACGGCTCAGTAGGCTAATCCTCCTCCTGCGGTGCCAGCACACCGGGTTCTAGTCCCAGTCAGGGCACCGGATTCCGTCCTGGTCACTCCTCCTCCTGCCTGGGAGTGCAGTGGAGGATGGCCCAAGTGCTTGGGCCCTGCACCCGCATGGGAGACCAGGAGAAGCACCTGGCTCCTGGCTTCGGATCAGCATGGTACGCCGGCCGCAGCGGCCATTGTGGGGTGAACCAATGGAAAAGGAAAACCTTTCCCTCTGTCTCTCTCTCTCACTGTCCACTCTGCCTGTCCAAAAAAAAAAAAAAATGAGTGTAGGTTTATACTTTGTACATTACATATTAAAAATTAAATATACAAAAAGAGTAAAATTAAACTCACAGTGGTTTACTGTCCCATAGTTTTTTAACAGTCATTCTGAGTTATGCCTTCTATTTTAAATTGTGAACTTTTACTGGCTAGGAACCACATATACCAGAGTTCCACAGTGGGTTCTGAACTAATGAGAGTAATGAGGGTTTTTTTTTTTTCCCAGCTCTACAGGGAATTTGACTCTGGGTAGAACTTTATTAATGAGTGGCCTACACTCAGTGACAATGAGCCACTCAATGGGTGTATTTTTCTAAGTGCAAACACCACTCACTGAGCTCCCTCTCAGTGCACTGTGACAGTGAAGGTGACGAGCACACATCACTTCAACAGCCCTTACTCACTGGAGGAGAATGTGGTTGAGACCGTTCAGTACGCAGCAGTGCCATGGAGAGCTGGCACATCTATGTTATGATGTTATGATCTATGAAAGATTTCCGTTTCAGGGCAGGCGTCGGCTGGTGGTGGAGCTGCTGGTTGGGACGCCCATATTCCATATCCGAGTGTCTGGGTTCTGAGTCCTGGCTCCAAATCCTGATTCCAGCTTCCTGCTAATGTGGACCCTGGCAGCAGGTGATGACTTGAGTGACCAAGTCCCCGTTATCTGCATGGGAGACCTAGCCTGAGTTCCCTGCTCCTTGCTTTAGCCTGGCTCAGCCCTGACCAGCTGTTGTGGGCATCTGAGGAGTAAACTGGCAAACGGGAATACTCTCTCTTTCCCTTTATCTCTCTCTCTCTCTCAATTAAAAAAAATAGTTTAAACTACATTGAGGCTGTAAGAGATATACAGCACAAAACTTTTTTCATTTATGGGCAAAGTCTGTTACTTACAAGCAACTGTTGTACAGTTTGCGATTCATCATCATTGTTATCTGAGGCGGATTTACAATACAAACTGATGTTTCAGAAAGACTTTATGGGGACAAGTGCTGTGGTGTAGCAGCATCCCATATGGGTGCCAGTTGGAGTTCCAGCTGTTCCACGTCTGATCCAGCTCCCTGCTAATGCGCCTGGGAAAGTGGTAGAAGGTGGCCCAAGTCCCTGGGCCCCTACACCCACATGGAAGACCTGGAAGAAGCTCCTGGCTGGCTCATGGCTTCAGCTTGGCACAGCCCTGGCCATTGTGGCCATCTGGGGAGTGAACCAGCAGATGGATATCTCTTTCTATCTCTCCCTCTGTTTCTGTAACTCTGTCCTTCAAATAAATAAAATCTTTAAAAACAAAGACTTTATGATTATTTATGCTCATTCCAGTCCTATGAAGTAAGCTGATTACACCATCACATTTTGCTTAAAAAATGAGATATAAAACTCACGGTGAATTCATTGAGTTTTTAATATCAAAGTTTAGAAAAAGCACAGTGACTAGGCTTCCAGTCTGTTGCTTATCTGCCCAGGCGTGCGGATGCTCTTTCAAACGGGATAAGTTATATTTCACCAATATAAGCACCACATTTTTCCAAATCATTAAAAATGTCTCCAACTCCAATTTTAGCAAGATGAATTATATATCAAAATATAAAGCTAATATTTGAAATCTTCTGGAAGAAACACGGGAGAATGTTTATGAACTTGAAGAAGACAAAGATGTTTATGAGATGACACCACAGGCACAACACAGAAAAGGGTAGATTGGACTTCATCAAAATTAAAAACTTCCAATGCATAGTACTAAAAAAATGAAAGACAAAACACAGATGGGAGAAAGTTTTTGTAATGCGTATATCTGACAAAAGACTTGGATTTAAAATATCTAAATAATTATAAATCAATAACAGACAAATAGCTAAAACTTTAAATGGGCAAAGGCTTACACCCATCACAAAAGAACACACATGAATGGCACAAGCTCTCTGAAAGCTGCTCAGCGTCTTCTATCAGGAAAACGGAGACAGAAATCGTGGTGAGATACCATTTCACAGCCACTGCAATGTTCAAAATTGTAATAGACTGACAGAACCAAATGATATTAAAGAAGTGGAGCACTTGACATTCACACAGTACTCCTTGGTGTGAGATAAGTTCCAGGACCCCCTCAAGAATACGAGAATTTCTGAAAGCTCAAGCCCCTTATATAAACAGTGTTGTATTTCCATATAACCCACGTGGAGCCTCCTGTTTACTTTTCTTGTTTACTTATAATACCTAAAAAAAGGTAAATGCTGTGTAAATAGTTGCTACACTGAATTGTTTAGGGAATAATGACAAGAAAAAGCCTGAATATCTTCAGTACAGATGTTTTTGGTTTTGTTTTGTTTCTAGCATTTTCTATCCATGGTTGGTTGAGTCCACAGATGCAGAACCCCCAGATGTGAGGGCTGACTGTACACTGATGGTAGATCTGTGAAAATGGGACAGCCACTTAGGAAAACAGTTTGGTTGGCCGGCGCTGTGGCTCACTAGGCTAATCCTCCACCTTGCGGCGCCGGCACCCTGGGTTCTAGTCCCGGTCAGGGTGCCGGATTCTGTCCCGGTTGCCCCTCTTCCAGGCCAGCTCTCTGCTGTGGCCCCAGAGTGCAGTGGAGGATGGCCCAAGTGCTTGGGCCCTGCACCCCATGGGAGACCAGGAGAAGTACCTGGCTCCTGCCATTGGATCAGCACGGTGCGCTGCCCACAGCGTGCCAGCCGTGGCGGCCATTGGAGGGTGAACCAACGGCAAGAGGAAGACCTTTCTCTCTGTCTCTTTCACTATCCACTCTGCCTGTCAATAAATAAATAAATAAATAAATAAATAAAATCTTTTAGAAAAAGAAAAGAACTGTATCTACAAACCACATTGAATCTGTTAAAAGCTAATTAAAATTAAAAATAAAAAAATTTTTAAAAAGAAAATAATTATACCTTGTCTCCTATACTTTTCTCTAAGTCAATTCAACATTGATTGAGTTTCCATTACATATAAAATCCTATGTGGTGGCCAATAGATACAAAGATAAATGATGAATAAGATGCCTTAAGATACTCTCTAACTTTAAGGAATCTGAAGTCTAAGAAGGAGGATTACAATCTGGTGAAGGGGAGCGAGAAATCATTTTCACTGTAAAATAGCAGGAGCCTCGGTAGCACTGTGGAGACAGTGCTGGGCAGGGCAGGAATCCAGTCTCAGAGGACTGCCTAGGTCACTAAGGTTCCCTGGAGAAGGTGAGACCAGAACCTTATCTTAAGAACACTAGAGGGCTGGCGCCGCGGCTCACTAGGCTAATCCTCTACCTTGCGGCCCCAGCACACCAGGTTCTAGTCCCAGTCAGGGCACTGGATTCTGTCCCGGTTGCCCCTCTTCCAGGCCAGCTCTCTGCTGTGGCCAGGGAGTACAGTGGAGGATGGCCAAGTACTTGGGCCCTGCACCCCATGGGAGACCAGGAGAAGTACCTGGCTCCTGCCATCGGATCAGCGCAGTGCGCCAGCCGCAGCGGCCATTGGAGGGTGAACCAACGGCAAAAGGAAGACCTTTCTCTCTGTCTCTCTCTCTCACTGTCCACTCTGCCTGTCAAAAAAAATAAACAATAAAAATTAAAAAAAAGAACACTGGAGAGGATAGAAGGAAAGGGATTTTTAGATTGGGGAAAACTCGTCACACACATATGGATGTGAGAAACGGTGTGACTTGAATGCTTAACTAGAAGCAGTTAAGTACTATCTCCATTAGCTGATGTTAACCTTCCTGAGAGTTTCCCAAATATGGCTGCCAAGATAGGAAAATTATTTTGTATTTTTAGTGCCTAAGCTGTGTGTGTGTGTGTGTGTGTATGTGTGTGTTCATTTTAGTACCAATGGAACTTACTCTGCTCCAGGACTGATCACCACCACCTGCACCTCTGCCTAAATGCCTGGGCTAACTTCACTCCATTCTACCATGGGTCTGTGGTCTTGACTTTCACGGGGTCTCTAGAATGCAGGGAAGAACTTGTATACCTGCATCTGCAAAGCTGTTGAAACCGTCTCTTCCTTCGGATCCAATGGCATCCCTATCCCTTCCTGTTGGTTTCCTTCCTTCCTTATCTGAATCCCCTGTTGTGGATTCACGGCACTCACGCTGTAAATATTGCTAGCACTCTGGTTCTCTATTAAATAGAGAGCTCACATACTTCCTTCTTTCCTCCTCCCTCCCTCCCTTCCTCCCTTTCTTCTTCTTTCCTTTTCTTCATTTCATATGAAAGGCAGAGAGAGAGGGAGAGTGAGAGCGAGCGAGCAAGCGAGAGAGGGCACTTCCATGTGCCGGTTCACCGCCAATACCCAAAACAGTTGGGACCAAGCAAGGCTGAAGCCAGCAGCTGGGAACCCCATCCATATCTCCCACTTGGGTGGCAGAGACCCAAAACTTTGAGCCACCTCCTGCTGCCTCCTAGGACGTGCACTAGCAGGAAACTGGAAGCAGGAGCATGTCGCTCCCCCTCTTTGTGGAGGAACGACACTAAACCCTGCGCTGTTCTTTCGTCTGCTCGGCCCTCCCCGGGTTTGCTGCTGGTTCTTCCCGGGTTGGCTACTATCCCTTCCACCTCCGTGGAAGGGCAGTTCCCCCCTGGCCGCATTCCCCACTTCCGCAGGGGAGCGGCACACCGCCAGCCGGCTTTACTCGGGGGCTGCACAGGTTCCCTTAGATGTTCCCCATAGATGTTCCTGGTGCATACCGTCTCTCTCCTCCTTTATAGTCCTCCTCCGCCAATCCCAACTCGGCTGCCCACACGCCGAGTACGCTGCTCTCCTCCAATCAGGAGCAAGTCCTACAGTTTATTAGTTGAACTGGAGGCAGCTGTGCGGAAGCTGTTTACTTCTCTCCCAGCGCCATATTGTAGGAGAGCAGATGCATAGAATAAGTCTTAATTCGAGTAACTTAGTCTAGTCCGGATTGCTCCCCACAGGAGCAGAGCACAGACTCAAATCCAGGCACTCCAGTATGGGATGTGGGTATTACACAGGTGTCCTAACAACTTCAGCAAATACTTGCCCTTGGGTCACTTTTGACAGTGAAAGGGGTGTGAGTAATAACTATGCTTAAGCATTCGGATTGGCTGGAACTATCCCAGGACTGTTACAATCTATGGTCATCCTCCTCCTGGGTTGCTGTTTTGGCTCACTCTGCACTCTCTCTCTAAGTGATCTCAATGACTCCCATGGCTTCGTTAACTGTCTTCATCCACATGCCAGCCAAATACGTCCACACTGGGCTGCCCTTCTGGGCTCCAGACCCCTATGAAGAAGTGCTTGTTCATCCTGGATGTCTTCCAGGCACCTGTAACTCAGTGACCACAAATGGCAGCACCTCTCATCCTTCAATCAACTCCTCTTTGAGCACTTCTTCACCCAGTAAAAGGTAGGACCATCCACCCACATGCTCAAACAGAAAGCTTTTTCCATATCCCTCACATCCAATCATCAAGTCTTAGCAGTTTACTTCTTATGCTTCCCTTCACTCCTCTGCTCTCCTCCAGGAGCACCACAAGCAGCCTAGAACAAGTCCCAGCAACTCTTACCTGGACCAACTTACTGCTGCCAGCATGTTCTTCCCAAAGCACCAATCTGATCCTTTTTGTAGCACAAAAACTCTTCCATGCGTGCGTTGTCCACAGCATCCAATCCCTACACGGTAACTCGGTCATCTGGCCCCTGGCTCCCTCTCCAGCTGCCTCCCAGTCCTCTATGCTGTGACCACACTGATGTTCTCTCTGTTCCTTGAACGTACCAAGTTCTCTTTATGCTCAGCTTGCACATTATCCCCCACCCCAGTTATATAATTCTTGGACACTGTACTTTGCATGATTCTGCAGAGTTGTTATTAATCATTATTAGGGTAGTTTCTTGAAAAGTTTTACTTAGAGACACGAAGGCTGTGCTCTAGGGCGTACTGTTGGACTCACCATTATATCCCCCATCCCCAGAATGGTGCCTGAGGCTCAACTCATGGATGCTGTGCAATTAAACAGACTCTTCCCCTTAGAGGAAAAACTGAATTTGTTCACCAAGTGAGGAAATTCAATTTACTTCTGCTTTCTGTAACAATCAAATCAACAAACTCGTAACAAATTTGGTACATTTTTCTACTCAAATACATTTTCATGTTGGTTTTTTTTTGTTAGCTCATCAACAAAATAAGAATATCTACTACAGAGATTTGGGGATCTCACATTATTTGCATATTTGTGTGAAGTTAAAAACATAAAGGCAGAAAATGAGATAAACCACAATCTAAGTTCCAGATCTTGGATTTTCATAAGTAGGAAGAACAAGATGTAATGCAGTGCTTTGGTAAATCAGCTGTTTCCTTCCAGACTAGAAACAAATCACAAGAGTAAATACTTCACAAAATTTTCCAATCAAACATTGCAAAGCCCATTGATTTCTAACATTCAAGAAGCCTATGAGAAATCCAGCAGTGGAGTTCTTTGTGTTTCTTCTTTAATGAGTATTTGGCAAAAAAACAATAAGGTGTATGTAAGGGTGGGGGGACCCTCTTGAAGGCACAGAAACCAGTGTCACTTGCTTACAAAGTAACCACTGGGACATGAACTAATTGCGCACCTGTTTTCAATCTTGGGTCAACATTTCTTTTAATCCAGGGATGTGATTAAATCTCTGGTATGCACAGAGATATCTATTTCACATATGTGATTCTCTTGATGTTTAGTTGTAAAGTAGTTGCAATCATTTGCACAAATCAGTTCATATTAGGTTATTTTGACATCAGGTTTACATGTTTGAGAGAAATGCGTATGGGACTCCGAGGTGGTGGTAGGTGGTGAGGGGGGTTGGTGCAATGTCTGGAAGGAGTGTGTCCCATCACCTTCATTTTCATGTACTGCGAGGCAGTTCCATATCCTGCTTCTCGTGTTAAGATAGGCAGTAGTAATTTTGTGAGATCTATGCATATTCTATTTGTGGTCACCCTAGCTAGATCTGAGTTGTAAGGGGATTTCTTTTCTTTCTTTCTTTTTTTTTTTTTTTAATTTATTTATTTGACAGGTAGAGTTATAGACAGTGAGAGAGAGAGAGACAGATAAAAGATCTTCCTTCCGTTGGTTCACTCCCCAAATGGCCGCTACAGCCGGCGCTGCACTGATCTGAAGCCAGGAGCCAGGTGCTTCTTCCTGGTCTCTCATGCGGGTACAGGGGTCCAACCACTTGGGCCATCCTCCACTGCCCTCCCGGGCCACAGCAGAGAGCTGGACTGGAAGAGGAGCAACCGGGACTAGAACCCGGTGCCCATATGGGATGCCAATGCCATAGGTGGAGGATCAACCAAGTGAGCCACGGCGCAGGCCCCCAAGGGGATTTCTTAAGTTCTTTGTTAAAATCTGAAAATTATTTCCTTTAAGTTATTAATGATAGAAATATTTAAAAGTCAAAAATTCTTTAATTCTTTACAACACAGGGGAAATAATAGATTGTTATGTGTTACAAATATATGTCATATAAATTCCTCTTGTGGATATTGTCAAGTATCTTGGGTTACTTCCATATGAAGAAAAATATGAAACTGTTCTTGTTGATTTCATTTTCTCTAAATCTAAAATCACATAAGAGGTAAATATTCTCTTTTGCCACCTACACATCTTATAGTTATGTCTTTTTATACTATACAAGGTATAGAATCAAATAATGTACATGTGATTATAGTAACACTAATAAATAATAATAGGCTGATATATTCCTGTTTATGTTTGAAGTAACAGGAAAAAGAAATGTAAACAGCATCAAAAATAATTTTGCTAAGAGAGTATCATCTCAAAGCCTCATTATAGATCATGTATATTATTCCTATATTTTGGTAGGGGACCTGGAATGTCAAATTAGGAGTGAGGTCATGAACACACATTTCTAATTCCTTGTCTCCACTCTACACGCTGGATAATGTTTCTTCTAATAATTAATTTCTATTTTAATATTTTATAATAATGTGACTTTGTACAGTTGGCTACAATAACTTCATAAATCGACATAGGGAGACTGATGTGTAATGGTCTAGAAATAAAGAGACAAAATCTTTAGACTCTAAGTTAAATACAGAACCAGAAGGAAAAACTATCAATTAAAATATTCAATTTCCAAGAGGCATGGGAAAGAGACCTACATTTTGTTATTTTTCCATTTTAAAAAAGTTATTCATTCCTTTCCAGCTTATAAATTGTTTTATATTATTGTTTGTATTATACTTTTCCTTCCACCCATCAATCTTTCAATAATTAATTAAACAGGAAGTTACTGAGTGGCTACTCTGTGCCAGATAGTGAGCATTAGCTCCACTATTCTTTGGAAAGAGGTTTTATTATGTCTGTTTTATCAGGCCCCTTCTCATGAAGGCCCTGGATTGCCCTATTAAGCTGTTTATATTTTATTTCCACAGTAAAGCTGCCAATGAGGAATTTTAATCAGAGCATGTGTAATAAAGAATTTGGCCTACCTTTGTTCCTGGGAGGTAACCTCTAAACCCTTAAAGTTTCCTCTGTGAAAGGAGTGTCTATCTTTGTTATTTACGGTGGGCCCATGGACACACACTTGATAGCTTATGCTAAGCAGATGGCTCATGGTGGGCACCTGAGAGTTTGTGCTAACTGGACAGCACAGGGTGGGGCCAGCCACACCCACAGTTTTAGAGTAGGGTCTTGCCATGCCTGAAAGACCAAGCATATGAATGGCATGTTTGGGCTTTCAGCCCAACCTCTGGGGAGGGGAGGGAGCTAGAGACTAAGCTCAACCACAGGGCTATGGCTCAATCACACCTATTAATGAACCCCTAATAAAAACTTTGGATGCCAAAGCTCAGGGGAACCCCACCCACTGCCCTGGACTGGCAATACCCCATGTGTGCACCACCACACACCCAGCCAGTAAGGTAACGTGTACCCGAGGACATGGGAAACTTCATGTTTGGAATCACCCCAAACCCAGCTTCCATCCTATGCTTCTTCTTTGGCTGGTTCTGTTGGTATAATTTGACTCTAACAAAACTGTAGTCATAAAGAGAGTGCCTTCATGAGTGCCATGAGTCATTCTAGTGAATTATTGTGTGGCTGGTGTCAGATTTTGTGGGTACCTGGCAGTCTGAAGCACCCTGAACCTTAAGCCTAACTTACTTCAGGGAGGGGTGATTAGCCGGGATCCACATCTTAGTTGTAGATAGCTGGGATGGAGGTGACTCCTGTGAGGTTATTGTAGTTGAAGCATTTTAAGGATTTATTGATGAATTTTAAAAACCAAACACAAACGCGTGGTCCTGAACAAAGTCCACAAATCAGCTTCCAGGAACACTTGAAGGAAGCAGTAGTGTCTAGATGATCCTTGAGGGAACAGAGCACACCAAGGGGAAAAACGAGAAGGAGGTGTGCAGGCCCAGCAACGCTGGACTACACTGCAGGACAGCAGGGCAGTCTTGCTCGCCTGCCAGTGGTGCTGCAACAAATGACTATGCACTCCGTGGCTTTATCAGACAAACGCGTTCTCTTGCATTATTTTTATTTTTGGCTGTCCACAGTCTAAAATGAGTCAACAAGGCTGCATTCCTTCTGGCTTTGCTGCATCCCTCACCTTTTGCAGCTCCTGGGGGCTGCCTACCCTCTTAACTTTTGGCTCTTCAGAACTGCCACCTGTTTCTATCACATCTCCTTCTCTAAGTCTGACCCTTGGGCTTCCTTTTTTTTTTTTTTTTTTTTTTTTAATTTCAGTGTTTTTATTGAGGGATTTTGTGTGTGTGTGTGTGTTTTAAAGATTTATGCATTCATTTGAAAGTCAGAGTTACACAAAGCGAGAAGGAGAGGCAGAGAGAGAGAGAGAGAGGTCTTCCATCTGCTGGCTCACTCCCCAGATGGGCTGATCAGAAGCCAGGAGCCAGGAGCTTCCTCCGGGATTCCCATGCGGCTGCAGGGACCCAAGGACTTGGGTCCTCTTCTGCTTTCCCAGGCACAGCAGAGAGCTGGATTGGAAGTGGAGCAGCCAGGACCTGAATCGTTGCCCACATGGGATGCCCCACTATGCCACAGCACTGGCTCCTGGGCTTCCATCTTATAAGGACTTCTGCTAGTGCATGAGAACCACCTCTTTTATCCAGGATAATATCTTTATTTCAAATTCCTTAACCTAATATCATCTTCAAAAATCTCTTTTTTTCCCTGTGTTTAATAACATATATTCATGGGTTTCAGGAATTAAGACACATACAAGTTTGGGGTCTGTGTGTGCATGTGGAGGGGAAGCCTGAGTCTGCCTACCACATTAAGTGGAGGGTAGGGACATGGAAAGAAAGTAGAAAGATGGAGGAGGGTTACACTTCGTTGAGCACCAAGGAACATGTAGCAGAAGATGATAGGAGAGCAGTGGAGACTTTATTAGCAAGATAATGGTTTCATCACTGTGATTTAGGAAGTATGTAGCATAGTGCAGTGTAGGCTGGATTAAAATGAGGAATGACTAAATAAGGAAACAGGAGAGGGAGAGGGAGAGAGAGAAGGGTAGAGGGAGGGGGGAAAGGGAGAGGGAGAAGGAGAGGGGGAGAGGGAGGTTTTCTAAACTAAGCAGAAGGAACAGGGAATGATAATCTAGGAAAAACAAACATGATCCAAGCCATGCAAGTTTGAAAATTCCCAATGGATTTAACTCTAACTTGCTCAGTACTGCTTGTGAAAGAAACGTGTGAGATTTACTGCCAAGGTTGAAAAAAATTATGAGATGAAGCCAAAATCTTGCTTATAACAGAGAAAGCCCAGTTGTGATTAGCACCTTGTTCAGTATCTGGCATATTGTTGATGCTCAATAAATACTAACCCAGCTCATTAAAATGTGTGAAATCCTCTTATGCACATCACTGGGGTGTGCAGGATAATGCCCTCTCCCCATGTCCTAATCCCTGAAACCTGTACACACAAGCTACCTGGCAAGCAGGAACTACAGCTACAGATGAAATTAAGGTTGGGAATCAGTTGACCATACAATGGGGAGACTATTTTAGACCATCAGGGTTGACCCAATGTCACCAAAAACATCTCTAAATACAGAATGGTAAAGCCACAGAGGTCAGAGTGCTGCAATGTATAAAAGGCTCAATCAGCCTCTGTTGGCTTTGAGTTGTAAATGGCCATGAACCAAGGAATGTGGGAAGCTTCCAGAAGCTGAAAAAGGCAAGAAAATGGTTTCTTGCCAGGGCTGGCATTGTGGCATAGCAGGTCAAGCCTCTGCCTGAGATGCTGGCACCCCATATGGGTGCTGGTTTGAGTCCCGGTTGTTCTACTTCCCATCCAGCTCCCTGTAAAAGCCTAGGAAAGCTGTGGAAGTCAGCCCAAGAGCTTGGGCCCCTCCACCCACAGGGGAGACCCACATGAAGCTCCTGGCTCCTGGCTTTGGTCTGGCCCAGCCCTGGCTGTTGTGGTCATTTAGGGAGCAATCCAGCAGATGGAAAATCTCTTTCTTTGTCTTTCCCCCTCTTTCTGTAACTCTGCCTTTCAAATAAATAAATCTTAAAAAAGAAAATGGAAAAGGAAAATGGTTTCTTCCCTAGACCCTTGAGGAAGGAGTACAGTTCTGTTGACTTGCTGATTTTAGCTCTGTGGGCTATGTGTTGGACTTCTGACCTCCACAACTTTAAGATAACAAATATGTGTTGTTTTAAGCTACTAAATTTGTGTTCATTTGTAACAGCAACAGTTGGAAAGTGATATAATCATCTTGATTTACAGATGTGAAAATTAGAAGATGAATCAAAAATGGAGCTAAAAGAAGACACAAATAATCAATATTATAACTAAAACAAGAGACATCACTACAGATCCTGCAACTATTTAAAGTAAAATAAGTTTTAAAGAACTTACAAAATTCGCCGGCACCGCGGCTCACTAGGCTAATCCTCCGCCTTGCGGCGCCGGCACACCGGGTTCTAGTCCCGGTCGGGGCGCTGGATTCTGTCCCGGTTGCCCCTCTTCCAGGCCAGCTCTCTGCTGTGGCCAGGGAGTGCAGTGGAGGATGGCCCAGGTGCTTGGGCCCTGCAGCCCATGGGAGACCAGGAAAAGCACCTGGCTCCTGGCTCCTGCCATCGGATCAGCGCGGTGTGCCGGCCGCAGCGCGCCGGCCATTGGAGGGTGAACCAACGGCAAAGGAAGACCTTTCTCTCTGTCTCTCTCTCTCACTGTCCACTCTGCCTGTCAAAAAAAAAAAAAAAAAAAAAAAAAAAAGAACTTACAAAATTCAACCATACTGAAACAGATGACATGAATCATTTTGTACCATTAAAAATTGAATTTATATTCTAAAAGCTCCAAAAAAAAGAAATCCATATGGGTCACTGAGGGTCCCAATGGAGAATGCTACAAAGCATTTTAAGAGAGATTAATATCAATTTCACAAATTTCTCCTAGAAAATAGAAAGGGAGAGTTCACTTTCCAACTCACTGTATGAGATACTACTTTCATAGCAAAACCACAAAAATGCAAAAATGAAAACTATAGACCAATATCTCTCATAAACTTAGGTGAGAAATCTTCTAAAAAGATTGGCAAATTCAGTCCTGCAATATGTAAAAAGAAATATATTCCATGACTAAGTGAGATTTCTTTCAGGTTTCTAAGACTGATTTGACATTCAGAAATTAATCAATATAATCCAGAATACAGAAGAACAAATCTCAACAGCCAAAAACCAAAGAAAGTAAGCAAAGGACATGAATGGACATTTCACTAAAGAGAATAGACAGTTGTGTATACAAAAAAGCATATGTAAAAAATGTTCCACATTATTAACCAACAGAGAAATACAAATTAGAACCACAATGAAATAATCACTCAAAGAAAAAATCAGTGACAACACCAAATGCTGTCAAGGATACAAAGAAATTGGACCAGTCATACATTACTGGAGAGAATATGAAATGGTACAACCACTGGAAAACAGTTTGGCAGTTTCCTACCAGGGCTAGGGAAACTTTCTGCCAAGGGCCTTTGGATATTTATAACATCATTCTTGGGTCATGCAAAATAATCAACTTAAAAATTAGCTTGCTACACATTTACTGAATTTTGAGTCCCTACTGGTTGCCTCAGTAGGGCCAGATCAAACAATTTTGCTGGTGTGATATTCTCCAACCTTGCTACAGGAGCCGGGTGCTGTGACACAGTGGGCTAAGCTACCACCTGGGATGCCCTCATCTCATCTCAGAGTGCCTGGGACAAAGTCTTGCCTCCGCTTCTGATCCAACTTCCTGTGCATACACACTCTGGGAGGCAGTAGATAATGGCTCAAGTACTTGAGCCCCTGCTAACAATATAGAAGACCTGCATGGAGTTCTAGGCTCCTGGCTTCTACCTGATCCAGTCCCAGCTGTTGCAGGCATTTTGAGAATGAGCCAGCAGATGGAAGCTATCTCTCTCCCAATATCTGACACTTTGCCTTTCAAATAAATAGATAAATAAATAAACATTTTTAAGCTAAGCATGCAATTACTACATGACCCAGTAATTGCACTCCTGGACATTTATCCCAGAGAAATGAAGACTTAGATTTACACAAAAACTACACTGGAGTGCTTGGAGAGGCTGTGCTTACAATAGTCCCACCCTCGAAGCAATTCCAGTGTCCTTCAGCAGGCAAGAGGTTAAACAACCTGTGGTGCACACTTACAGTGGACTGCCTTGTGGCAATAAAAGGGAACAAACCATGGGTAACACAGCCACCGAGAAAGGAATTCTGCAGAGGGAACAGAAGCAGAGGCTCTGTGTCAGAATCAGCCAAAGGGATATTGGAGGTGGCCGATCTCTCAGCTTTCACACATAAACCCTGGAAGTGCTCAGGGCACAGCTGAAGGGTCAGACAGGCCATGGCAGGACTGGAAACCCTGCTCTGGCACCCACTACCTGAGTAACCTTGGCAATGACTCATCCCACAGTGCTTTGGTTGTTTTGCTTACAAAATGGACGATTAATTGCACCACTGTGTTGTTCTCAAAATTAAGTGAGGCGTATGTGTAAATTGCCTGAAACGTAACTGGTACCCAGTAAATTTTCTTTTCCCTCATTGGCAAAAAAAAAAAAAAAAAAAAAAACTAACAAAATTTCCCCAGATTTTCAACTAATCCTATCCAAAGCTGTGAGGAGACTCCAAGCTCCTCACATTCAGCATAGTGGTCTTCTTGGTCTTCCAAATCAAAATTCCCACGTTTTAAGCATAAAAACAATAACACATAGAATATGCTGATGTGCACTGCCCTGCTGATCCATGTCAGATACTTGCACAGTAGGTTTCCCGTCTTCACCCTCATCCTGACTTGTAGACAACCATCTGCTACCTGCATCTTCACACAGACATTCCTTTAAACAGAAGGAGAGAGGGAGAAGTGAGAGAGAGAGAGAGAATCTTCCTCTTTCAAATCCACCAACCCCATCCAATTAGCCCTCCCTCTCCTTGTCCCTGCCCCACACCTTATGACTTCACTCAACATTTATCTCCTTCTAAAAGCAATATTTCCAACTACAGTCACATTAGGAGTTAAGCCTTCAACACGAGCAAGATTGCAGTGCGGCAGGTTAAGTCACCTGGGACACCCATATCCCCTGTCAGAGTGCTTAGTTCAAATTCTTACTGCTCTGCTGCCAATCCAGCTTCCCGCTAAAGGACCTGTGATACAGCGGATGATGGCTGAAACAACTGAATTCCTGATACCCACATGGAAAACCCAGGTGGAGTTCCTGGCTCCCGGCTTCAGCCAGGCCCAGCATCGGCTGTTACGGACACTTGAGGAATGAATGAACTAGCAAGTGAATCTCTCTCTCTCTCTCTCTCTCTCTCTCTCTCTCTCTCTCTCTCTCTTTCTCTCTCCCCCTCAAATAAATAGATCTTTTGGGGCCGGTGCCGTGGCACAGTAGGTTAATCCTCTGCCTGCAGTGCCAGAATCCCATATGGGCGCTGGTTCTAGTCCAGGCTGCTTGTCTTCTGATCCAGCTCTCTGCTATGGCCTGGGATAGCAGTAGAAGATGGCCCAAGTCCTTGGGCCCCTGCACCCATGTGGGAGACCCGGAAGAAGCTCCTGGCTCCTGGCTTCGGATTGGCACAGTTCTGGCCGTTGTGGCCATTTGGGGAGTGAACCAATGGATGGAAGACCTTTCTCTGTCTCTACTTCTCCGTAACTCTGTCTTTCAAATAAATAAAATAAATCTTTTAAAAAAAGATCTTTTAAAAGAAAGAATTTGTGGGAACACAATTCTGTCCACAGCATTATTGCTAAAGAAACTATGGGAGTGGATATCAACTTGTTAAAATACAGATAAAGTATCCATAAGTATATTTTACATAATATTTAGTCATTTATCCAAAATTATCTTAAAACAATTTCTAGTCTTCACAATCCACCAAGAGGCTCATACTTAGAGTTCCATTTCAGTTTTTTTAATACTAATACATAAATAATTTATAATTATTACTAAAAATAAATAATATTGAAGTCATAGAGAGTCTTGTCATGAAAGAGTAATTTGCAAAATGATATACTATGATGGAGATGTCCTTTGCCAGAAAAAAATATTGTTAATTTGCTCTTCAATCTACCATTATATAGCAAATTCCAAACTTTATTGTTTCTAAAAATTATTTTTTACTAGACAATTTTTTACATGGCTCAAATAAAGAATAGAAATGTATACATTCCCCATATACTTGTTCCTGACCCTCTCAAAAAGTAACTCCATGGGCTAGCACTGTGGCATAGTGGGCTAAGCCTCTGCCTAGAGTGCCGACATCCCCTAGGGGCGCCAGTTCATTTCCCGGATGCACCACTTCTGATCCAGCTCTCTGCTATGGCCTAGGAACGCAGTGGAAGATGGCCCAAGTGTTTGGACCACTGCACCCATGTGGGTGCCCCACACCTGGCTCCTGTCTTTGGACTGGCCCAGCTCTGGTCATTGCGGCCATTCAGGGAGTGAACCAGAGGATGGAAGACCTCTCTCTGTCTCTCCCTCTATCTGTGACTCTGCCTCTCAAATAAATAAATAAATAAATAATCTAAAAAAAAAAGAGTAAACCTACCTATTAGGTTCTTAAGTATCCTTTCAAAAATTCTGACCATTCATACAAGGAATTATGAACACGTATGCATTCCATTTAGTCTACCAGTTTATATAAATAGTAACATTCTATACAGTATTATTTACCTTGTTTTTTCATATGACATAATATCCTAGACATCTTTTCATATCAGCATATAAATATCTTCCTCACTTCTGTCTGTAGCTGCATATTATTCTATTATTTAGATGATTATGGCTTGTTTAAACAGTCTACTGTTTATGAGTACTTAGGTTTTTTCCCTAATCTTTTGCTATGACAAGCAATGCCTCAATGAATAAACTTGTTAATCTTTGTGTGAATGTATCTACAGAATAAAATCCAGGAAATGAGTTGGCAAAGATTATGAAATTGCTCTTTTGCTAAATATTTTCAAATGCCATTCTATAGGCATTGTACAATTTTTGACACCCATTAGAACTGGTAAAGGGAGTTTATTTCTCCAAGGCCTCACATACAGTGCATCACCAAGTGCTTGAATGTTTGCCAATCAGATAAGTAAAAAATGATACCTAAGTGTGGTTTTAATTTACATTTTTCTTGCAGGAGTAATAAATTTGAATATCTTTTCAGATTATAATAGAGACTACACAAATTTTCTTTCTGTGGGCTAATTGTTCAGCTACCAACTTGCTTGCTGTATTTTTCAAAAAATCATTTGTAGTATCTTTGTATTTGCTACTATTTTTGTATTTTCCAATTTATTATTTTCCACTTCTAGCTTTATACCTCTTCCTTTTGTGTTTCTTAGTATATTTTGTTCTTAAGGTGCTTATTTGTATTCACTCCTTTTTGCTTGTTGATATAAGCATTTAAGGCTGTGACATTTCCCTCTAAACACTGCTTTAGCTGTATTCTCTGTATTCTAACAAGTCATTTTTCCATTATTTGTATTTTCTGTATATTCCCTAATTTAAATGTATTTTTAGTCAGAAGTTACAAGCTTTATTTATTTATTTAAAGATTTATTTATTTACTTGAAAGTCAGAGTTACACAGAGAGAGAAGAAGTGGCAGAGAGAGAGAGAGAGAGAGTTAGAGAGAAGTCTTGCATCTGCTGGTTCACTCCCCAGATAGCCGTAAAAGCCAAAGCTGTGCCTATCTGAAGCCAGGAGCCAGGAGCTTCTTTCTTCAGGGTCTCCCATGCGGGTGCAGGGGCCCAAGGACTTGGGCCATTCTCTACTGCTTTCCCAGGCCATAGCCCAGAGCTGGATTGGAAGTGGGAGTAGCTGGGACTTGAACCGGCGCCCATACAGGATGCTGGCACTGCAGACAGCGGCTTTACCTGCTATGCCACAGTGCTGGCCCTGCAGGATTTATTTTTTATTTTCTGTTTTTAATTTCCATATAGTAGGGTCCTTATTGTTATTAATTTATGGATAGTTCACACCATAATCATAGAATTTAGTCTACATTCTTCAAACATTTGGGAATTTACTGAGGTTTCCTGTGTGGGTAATATAAAGTATCAGCTCAGGAGTGCTTAGAAAGAAGCTATGTTCTCTATTCTTAGCAGAGAAAGTTTAGTATGTATTCTACAACTAGCTACATAAGCATGATATTATTTAGGTCTTTTATACTTTTATCTTTTGAACTCTTATTGTTTCAATATTAATTTGGATGCTAAATATTCTTCAAATGTTTATATTTTATTTATTTTTATGATGTATTTATTTGAAAGAGAGAGAGAGAGAATCTTCCATCCACTAGTTCACTCCCCAAATGACTGCAAAGGCCAGGGTTGGGCCAGGCCAAAGTCAGGAACCTGGAACTCCATCTGGGCCTCCCACATGGGTTGCAGGCGTACAAGTGCTGGGTCATCTGCTGCTGCTTTCCTAGGCACATTAACAGGGAGCTGGATGGGAAGCAGAGCAGCTGGGACTCAAACTGGTGCTACCATATGTGATGCCAGCTTTGCAGTGGGCAGCTTAACCCACTGCATCACAACACCAGCCCAAGGCTCATAGTTTAAAGTTTTGGTTTCCAAAGTTTTAGCCTGAAGGTACTAAGAGGTTAGAAACATAATCCAATTGTGGTGTTTGAAGTTGGGGCTTTTAGAAGGTGACTAGATTGAATTGGGTCATTAAGGCAGAGCCCATGATTGAACTGTGGTGGTTTTATAGGGAGAGGGAGATGCAGACAGACACACATACACCCCCTTGTATGTGATGCTCTGTGCCAGCCAAGGGCTCACCAGCAGGAAGGTCTTCCCCAGATGCCCAAGAAATGAGGCACTTGAACTTGGACTAACAGCCTCCAGAAGTGTGAGCTCAAATGGGTCTTTTCACATAGGCTGTCTCTTGGTGTTTAATTGAAGTAATGAAAACCTGACAGCATTGAAAGAAAAGAAATCTACGCCACTACGTTATTTGGTCTATAGGAGTCATGACTATAGGGGCTTAATTTTGAATTGCATTCTTCAGAATTCTTCTTTGCCTGCAATAGCGTTTTTGTCATTCCATTTAATCTGATGGTTGTAACCTGTGCTTACCTTTTTCTTGATGCATTTTTCTTCAACTTGTATTTTCAACATTTGGAGCCATTTTCCTTCAGATATGTATCTTGAATACAGGATAGAATTGAATTTTGCTTTGTGGCTTTATCTTTTATTGCTGCATAATGAGTTATAGTTTAGAATAATGTACATTCATTATTAGACAGTTTATACAGATCATATGTTAGCTGGGTCCTCTGTTTAGGGCCTCATGGGGCTCCGGTCAAGGTTTGGTTGAGTTGGATGCTGGAATGGGGTAAAATAGCCTTCCAAGCTCAGATGGGTTGTTGGCAGAATTCAGGTGCTTTTGGTTACAGTACTGAGGCTTCTATTTCTTGTTGATTGGAGGCTAGAGGCCAACCACAATTCCTTGTCCCCCAGGCTTTCCAAATATGGCTACCTAATATACTAATCAGTAAGAAATGTCTTTACATGGAATTAGCTAGCAAGATGGCGTCTTATACAACAGAACATCATAGGCGTATACCCCACGCCCTTTGCCATATTCTGTTGCTTAGAAGCAAGTCATAGGGCTCCACCGCCAACACTCACACGTACCTACACAGACAGCATCACACAAAACCCTGTGCACCAGAGGCAGAGACCACAGGGCCATCTTAGGGTCTACAGGTGAGTGATCAAATTGGAAAGTTTTCATTTGTGAGGATAGCCCGTTTATATAGATTTAGGGTTTTAATCCATCACATTGCTTTGTTGTTGTTGTTGTTGTTGTTGTTTTACCATGTTTTAAGTCTTGCATTATGTGAACTCTTCTTGTTTTCATTTTTGCATGTTAATTTTCTAGTACTTAGGAATGATTTGTTTTTTGTTCTATTTGCTCTTCATAATTACAAGCTCATTTGTGAAACTTAGTCCTCTGTTTCTTTAGCTGATCTCCACCAGTGCTCTACCACAAGCAATGGTAAGATGAAAAGATTGTCCCTTGGTTTTCCAGGCTACTTACCACTTCCTTTTTGGCTACGTTCAACCTTTAGCCAGCATATCCTTGTGCATAAAGGGGCAGAAGGGCCAGGATGGTAGGGAGCATCAGTGAATATTTTGAACAAATAACAGCTTCTATTACACAAGCGGAAAGCTTTTACCCTCACCTCTCCAAGATGTGCCTCTCATCTTCAATAAGCACATTTTGTTGGCGCTGCCTCAGGTCTTCCACCCGGGGCCTCTTACCCAATAAAGCCTCTCTCAACATTTTCCCCTCTTCCTTCCACTCACACAGCTGCACTCGGTGGCCTCTGACATATTTTAGAGTCTGGAGAACACAAGAGGTCTTCAAAATTTTAAACAAAAACTACAGGCAGATTTCAAAAATTTTTGCATGTAAGCTCTGTATTTTAACTCCATTTCCCACAAAATTTTTTAGGTTCCCACATATGCCTACTTCATAGTTTCATCAAAAATGGAATATGATCTTGAAAATTCTCCTGTTGCCTTGGATAATTTCCAAGAGGCAAAAGGGGAAATCCCGATGAAAACAGCAGTACTCATAAACCTTGGTGCCTTCCTGAACTGTGTTTCTTTGAGGTGGTAAAGCCGCCTGAAGCTCAAAAGCCCACAGACTGTGACCAGCAGCTGAGATGCAGAACAAAGTTTGTAGTTCTCGATCTGTAGAATCATATCATCCTGTTTCTTTTTCCTTTCTTTTATGATTGTTTATCTATTTAATTTACTTGTCAGGCAGAAAGGAACAGATAGAGATAGAGATAAAGAGCTTGTAACAGAGTCCCATCTGTTGACTCAATGCCCAAATGCTCTCAATGGCTGAGACTGGGCTGGGCTGAAGCTGGGAGCTGGTAACTCAGTCAAGGTAGCCCAGGTAGATGGTATGGACCCAAGTGTTTGAGCCATCACCTATTGCTCCCCACAATGTGTATTAGCAGGAAGTTGGTTGGAATAAGGAGTGGATTTGAATCCAGGTACTCCAATATGGGATGCTGGGCATCCTAAGGAGAATCTTCCATCTGCTGGTTCACTCTCCAAATGGCCATGATGGTCAGGATTGGGCCAGGCCTCAGCCAGGAGCCTGGAATTCCATCCAGGTTTCCCTATGTGGCAGGGACCCAAGTATTTGGGCCATCTGCGGCTGCTTTCCCAAGCACATCAGCAGAGAGCTGGCTTGGAAGAAGAGCACTGCTCTGATATGGGATGCCACTTAACCAGCTGCACCACAGCCCCAGAACCCAATCAGCACCTTAATCTCTATGCCAAATGCCTACCCCAGGGCTTTTTGTTTTTAAGTGAGTAGGACTGATAACTATTTTTTCATTTGTTTTCTTCTCGGTAGGCTTGGGACATATGTGATAGAGCACTACCCCTACTATTCTATAATTACTGTTTAACAAGACTGCAAAATATCCAAGAAAGCTGATCACCAGCTTCAAGTTGGTCCTTTGTCCCTCTTTTCCCCACTTCTGTTCTGCCTTCCTGGTCTTCCCCTTTAGCTGTATCTGGTCCCGGATGCCCCCGGGTTTGCAGAGCTCCTGTGGGCTCTCCCAAGCCTGCCTGCCTTTTGTAACGGCTTCTCCACTCAGCCTTGACCATCAATACACTCCAGGCTATGAGTCAGCCTCCCCGGCCTTACCTCTGAGTTCACTCATTCATTCAATTAACCAATATGAACTCTGGGCCTCGTTTCTCCAGGGACTACTTTTCTTCCACTGCAACCACAAATAGACAGGTATTCAAAGGAAAAACATCAATGGTAAATGGAAAGAAAAATGAGCCATTTTTATGTCCAGCTCATCCTCAAAGGAAAATTTTGGAGCCTGGTTCAGCCATAAAAGGATTCAGATTGCTTTCTTTATTATTTTGCAACTATAAGCGCAGGCATGAAAGATGAAAACATCCAAAACTGGGACTAGCAAACCATGGATGTAACTGTGATGTCACAGATCATGGCAAGCCAGATGATTCCATGTGTCTGTCCCTTCTTCCTGTTCCCTTGCCCCACCCTGAGGATGCTTTACTTGGGCTAAATCACTGTTCACAGAGCTAAGCTGCAGTTGCTGGACTTTTTCACAACTCTTTTTTAAGATTTATTTATTTATTTATTTATTTATTTGAAAGGCAGAGTTAGACAGAGGGAGAGACAGTCCATCTGCTGGTTCATTCCCCAGATGGTTGCAATGGCCAGTGCTGGGCCAGGCCAAAGCCAGGAGTCAAGAGCTTCATCCAGGTCTCCCATGTGGGTAGCGGGGCCCAAATACCTGGACCATCTTCCGCTGCTTTTCCCAGACCATTAGCAGGGAGCTGGATCAGAAGTGGAACAGCCAGGATATGAACCAGTACCCATGAGACTTTTATAATTCAAATATTCTTCCTACTCTTAAATTTCAGATTTACCAACCAGAAAAAAAAAATCTGTCCCACTTAGACATAGAGGAACCTCAGAATGTGTCAGTTGGTAAGCAAGATAAACTTTATAATAATTAGGCTTTCAGATGTGAGGAGTAAGGAAGTAGAGAGGGCGGGGACTCACCATTAATATGTTGCGTGGGGAAAGTGTCACCAGGACATCTTGGACCACAGGGACCAGGCAGGTGGTTCTGTGGGGGAGAAGGAAACACTGCCCCCTTGTTCTTTCACTTCCTCTCCTTCCCTAGAAATCCTTGGCAGTCGTTCTCCACTCACAGGCCTGTTTACAAAGGGGCACAGGGTGGCAGCCTGGGGGCAGTGCTGACTTCTGACAGAGCTCCTTGAACCTGCAGCCCTGGGCTGCACAGTTGCTCCATCACGGCACACTGGGCCATGATCGTCCACGGACCAGGGCTCTCCAGCAAGTCTGCAGCGGCCCCCAGTGCACACTCAGCTCACAGCGCCTTCTGCCCCATTCTCTCTGCTTCCAGATTTCTTCCTTGGTTTGGAATCGCACAGGAAATCCTGGGCATTGCTCCTGAACTGTACTGTGGGTGGTGATGACACCCATCAGCAAGGGTTCCCCCATGCCTTTCCTGGAAGTCTATCCAGGACTGCGTTCTTTATACAATGCTGAGGAAACAGGGCCTTCTTTGGACTATTTTCTGCTGATTGCAGCTTTCCACTCTTGTGTCTTCTATTTCCACCACCGCAGAGAATCACCTCCCACGGAATCTCGGTGCCAAGAAGCTGTCCTTTTGTCAGGGGTCGGCTCCTGCCACTAACTGCACACTCAAAACACAAAGAAGTCCGTCTCAGCCGTCGTGTGCTTCCACTCCAGCCTTACAGGCCTGTTTGCAAAGGAAGCCCTTTATTTTTCCAGGTACCATCCAAGAACCTTACTTTCCCTGTGAATTAATTTCATGTTGTGCTAGAAAATGGACAGTGCCAAGCTATCAGAGATTAGGTGAGCCACAGCCCTGTGGAGGCTGCATGTTAAACAGCCCTGCAGGTATGTGTGTGTGTCTTGGAGGCTTGCACCCAACTCTTCCAAGTTTAAGTGCAGAAAGGTGTTAGGATTCATAGACCACTTATGCTCCAGCTAATTTTAGTTTTAAAGCATACAATTTGTAGCCATATAAAAATGTTTTAGAATCTAGTACAATCACACGCGTGAATGCAGACATCACTGTCTTGCTAAGGCTTTATTTCCCCTTTGATGATTTCTGATTATTATTCATGGACACAAGGAGTCCATCGGCTCAGTGCATCACCAGGTACTTGGCCTCCAGCAGTCGTTTCTCAGAGGAAATCTTTATTTACTTGTGACAGGCAAAGGAAAGAGTGGGAAGGCAGAGTTCCCTGAAGAAACTACCTCCCGGAGAAGCAGTTGGCCAGGGCTTTTATAGCAAAGGTTAGGGCCGTGTCCAGGCTACAGCAAAGGGGGAGCAAGAAGGTCCTTCCCACTCAAGCAACATACATCTTCAAATATGCTGTATGCTTGAAACTCCGCCTCAGGATGGTTTCTCGCAGATTTCTTTCTCTGTGGTGGACTGGTCTCTGAGCACAATGTTGCAAGAGTTTTCCTGGCACATCCTCTGGCATACCAGCTCCCCTGAGGTTAACCCATTTCAGATTCTTTGCCAAGGTTCCTGTGCCCCATTTTTGCCCAAATCCTGTGCTCTTGGTTTGAGAAGTCTCACATGGCTACATTAAAAACAGTTTATAATGCTTTGGGGTTATTTTTTAAGCATTTATTTATTTGAAAGACAGAGTGATGGAGCAGGAGGCAGAGATAGAGAGGCAGGTATTTTCCATCCACTGATTCCCTTCCCAAATGCTCACAATGGCCAGGGCTGGGCTAGGCTGAGGCCAGGAGCCTGGCACTCCATTTGGCTGGCAGAAGTCTAAGCACTTGGGCCATCTTCTGCTGCTTTCCCAGGTATACTAGCAAGGAAGCTGCATCGGAAGAGGAGCAACTGGGACTTGAACTGGAGCTCCCGTACGGGATGTCAGTGTTACCAGCAGTGGCTTAACCTACTGCACCACCATGCTGGCCCTTCAAAATAGATACCTGAGTTTACAAAATCAAGTGTATTATGTCAAATTTGAAAAGTTCCATGGAGTTGAGCAGGGATGGTGGAGTCCTGCTCAAGAAGACTTTGGGACCCCTGGGTCTTCAATAGCTGTGTTCTAACATTCTGAAGCTGTGTGGGGGCACATCCTGTCCACTTTAACCTGTTCGAGCATGCAGGTTATAGACAGAGGACATCCGAAAATCAAAGACAAGGAAAACATCTTTGCACGTGGTGCTGCACTAGGAGACGGGAACTCTGTCTTTATATCTGACTTATCCTAAGCAGTCTTTGTGTGTTGATTCTGATTTGTTTCTAACACTAAGACAAGGTGTATCTAATTACATTTGCCTTAAGCATTTTCCAAATTATAACTGTATCAGTCCAATAATTAGAGATTCAGCATGTATTTGAGAGTGCCTATTATATACCAGGCAGTGAATTACACAGAAGATGCAATCCTGAATGAGTCAGAATTTTATTTTCCAAAGCCTGGAAAAGAAAAACAAGATTCAAAGAGCATATACATATCATCATGTATATCAGTGATTTTCAATTTGTTGTGTAGATGCATCACAAGATGAACACCTTGTAAAATGCAGATATTAGGGACCAGGCATTTGGCAGAGCAGTTAATATGTAACTTTTGGGATGCCTGCATCCTTTAAAGAATTATTTATTTACTTAATTGAAAGTCAGATTTATAGATGGGGGGGAGAGTATCTTCCATCCACTGGTTCTCTCCCCAAATGGCCACAATGGCCAAAGCTGGGCCAGGCCAAGAGCCAGGAGCTTCTTCTGGGTCTCCCAAGTGGGTGCAGGAGCCCAAGCACTTGGACTGTCTTCTGCTGCCTTCCCAGGTGCATTAGCAGGGAGCTGGATCAGAAGTTGAGCAGCCAGGACTCAAAACTGCTTATATGGGATGCCAGCACTACAGACAGCTGCTTAACCTACTGCGCCACAGCACTGGACCCCATCTGCATCCTTTATCGAGTGCCTGGGTTCAAGGCATGGCTCCAGTCCTCATTCCAGCTTCCTGCTTATACACATCCTGGAAGACAGTGAATAACGGTTCAAGTACTTGGACCCCTGCCACCCACGTGGGAGACAAGGATTGAGTTTCTGACTCTCGGTTTTGGCCTTGTCCAGCCCTTTCTATCGCAGGAGTGAACCAGCAGATCTCTGTTTGTTTGTCTTTCAAAGAACATAAAAGTAGACCACATTTCATCTTATTTTCTGAAGTACTTGCATTACTGGAGCTTATTTTACTTGCTTGGCTATTGTTTCTTCTCTGTCTTCCCCATCTAGAAAATGGAAACTCCATGGAGGTAAGGATGTTGTGTCATTCATGGTAGTGTCACAGCGTCCCAATTCCCTGCCTGAAGACACAATTGGAACTTAAGCAAACAGTGCTGGGAAAGCAGTGACCAGTGACTGAACAGGAAGCAGGAGTTGTGCACCTTATCCTGCAGCCACTACATCTGAAAGCTGCCATCGCAGCCAGCACTGTGGCCCAGTAGGTTAAGCCACTGCCTGCAATGCCAGCATCCCAAACAAGCACTGGTTCATGTCCTGGCTGCTCCACTTCCAATCCAGCCCCCCTATTAACGTGCCCAGGAAAGTAGCAGAATATGGGTCAAGCATTGGCCACCAGGTATGCCACTCAGGGTGTGCACTGCATTTACAGTGGTGGTGACATGAATGGCAGCTCCTGGACCTCTGCAGTGCGATGCTTCTAATGCCAGGGTCCTTACGGTCATTCACACCACCCGGCAATATATGGCAGAGCTAAAAGGCAAGCCCCAAAGATTCCTCGTTCAAATGAGTCGAAACTCTCATACCCACCTCCGCCTGAGTTCAGCTCAGAGGCCCCGACTCTGCCCTCTGGGGTCCCCCAGGAACACTGCCCAAGCTTCTCTTTCCTCTGTTCAGGCTTCCCTCCCAGTGCCCACAGCCCACTGGTTCTTGGTAAGACCAAAACATAAATCTGGTCAAGCACCTCCCACTGAAAATCCTGCAATGGCGCACCCAGCTCCTGGAATCAAGATTCCTCCTCGTGGTCCCACAGCTCTCTGTCCTCAGCCTGAACCCTTCCTGATGGCATCACCTGAGCCACACTGCTCTGCTCTCGGGTCCCCAAGCACCAAGCTCTTTGCCACACAGAGCCCTGCACCTGCGGGCTCTCTCCCTGGAGTGCTTTTCACCCTGCTCTTCACATGCTAGCTCCTTTTCTTTCTTCAGGTCCCAGCTGCAGATCACAGCTTTTTCTGGCCAGAATACCTAAAACTCCCTGCAGCATTTCCTATCACCTTCTCTTGCTTACTACATGACTACATGACCAGGATTGTTCAGCTCATGTTCTTCTCCTTCTCCTCCACCTAAATGTAAACTCAGGGGAGCAGCCCCTGTGCCATCTGGTTCATCACTGACTCTGCACTTCACCCACAGAAAGCACTCCATTAATATTTGCTGAGTGAATGAATGGAGGATGCATGCCCTGGGAGACAGTCATCCCCCGTGGATTCATTCTTTCCGAGATGAATCTACTCAGGTCTTTCTTGGATTCTGCACACACCCTGGCGCCACCAGGGCACAGCATCATCTTTCTTTATTGTCCTTAAAGCGTGCTCACAATACTCCAGGTGTGACTGAACCTGAGTAGAATACAGTGCGATTGTCCCCCCACTTTCTGGCCTTGTTGGAACCCAACAATTTCTTAGCCCGCATTGGAGGAGGGGCTGGATGAGTTAACAAGCTGCCCTCCCTGGCTACAGTCCCTTCAGACTGTGCCTGGACTCTTGTTCAGTGGTGCACTTGCTGATGTTCAAGAGCTGGCTGCTTTCATTCCCCAGCCCAAAACCATGGTTTGTCATGCTTGCCAGTTCAGTGCTGGGTATGCTCCCACCTTGGCTGATTTCAAGTTGCTAAAGTGAGCTGCCGGGCCATGGATTTGGAAAGAACTGCTCACTATCCCAAAGCAGGCTCCAGTCTCCCTCCAGCTCCCAGTCCCTGCCACACAGAAACAATTCTTCCACATCCATTGAGAAACATCGCTAGGGGAATCCATGCATTGGCCTGGAGCAAATACTCTGCATTTCCCCATAAAACCAGAGTCCTGTGTAAACCAGACATAAAGGGAATCAGGTCTGCTGCTCACTTCTGCTTGGGCCTGTGGACACACGGGCGCATGCCTATTTTCATGGTTTTGCTAAAGCATGTGGGCTTATTTAAATGACTTGTCTTCTACCAGAACCAAGGAACAAAAGGAAAGCAGCTTTTGTTTTCCCCACATTGATTTCTTCCCCCACCTCACCTCATGACAGGTGGCATGACTTGATCCAGCATCCCACCCATTGGGGAGTGTGTGGGACCCTGCTTCCCCCATCAAGGCAATGATGTCATCTGATTTTTTTTTTTTTTGGCTTGTTGGTTTCTGAGAGTATGCTTCAGAACTGTAATTTATTTACCATATTTTTATTTGGGTCAGTGGGAAAAGACTGGCAATAAGTTATTTTGGCACAGGTTCAGTTATGCCTGAAAAAGGAACACAGACTTAACATGTTATATAATCACTCTTAAACCAAGGCCGGGCCGTTCTCCAAGCCCTGTGTGTCAGTCTCCAGTGTGCTTGTCTGGACACAACCTCTACAAGAATTTCTATTTCATGAAGCAGAGTGGGGAAACACTGGGAGACAGAGCTGAGTTTAATTGCAAGGTTGACTTGTTATGGGGGAGCAGAAAGGAAGAGCTTATCTTATCCTGAAATCCACCGCTTTAATCCCGAGGACAGGCTAGCGAGCAGACAGTCCTCCCAGCCACTGGACTCTATGCTTAAAATAATGTTGCTTCCGAAGCTAATTATGTGTAGGGGTGGTTTTGCATTTTTAAGTGGTAAACTTTTTATTGAAGAATAACATGCACACAAAGTGCGTAAATCACAAGCATACAAACATGAATTATCACAAAGGGACCATCCTCACGTAATCACTTCCAGGTCGTTACTGGAAGCTCTCACAGCCTTGCCCAGGCACTGCCGCCCCACCCTTCCCCAGAGCTGCAAGAGCTTTCCCGTGACTCTCCTGATTCTGAACACCACAGTTAGGATTGTTTACAAGGACTCGGTTTATTCATGTTTTAAAAATAGAGACTGGGGAGTGCTGCAGCACGCGTAGGGGACATTACCAAATCAGATGTTGGGATCTGTGTGGGGGTCAAGGCCACGCTGGGGCATGCTGGAGTCTGTGCATGCCATTTTTTTTTTGGGGGGGGGGGGGGTAGGTCCCTGCCTATATAAACAATTTGATTAAGAAAATATACTACAGAATTCACGTGCTGTGTGAGGCATAGTCATTCATTAGAAAGATTTATAATAACACAGAAGAAGTACTTAAGTGCTTGTTTATGGTTCAGTTGGTGCACCTGGAGATTCTTAGATGTGTCCAGCCACCATCCTTTCCTTTCAGGTTTCCTGTTCTTTGTTGTCAAATGCCCTGCTTCTGGCTAACTCCCATTTCCCCCAGCAAGAAAGGTAGCAATGTTGTTGTTCATAACACGTCACGACTCTGCTGCATCACCGTGTGATCCTTCCTGCTTGTTCCTAGTTCCGTTTATTGAATTCCAGCTTGTTCCACTTGTTGTGCTGCATCCATGAGCCTCGCCACGCTCCCATCGACACTTGCAAAGTTACTGCGTCTTGCTGCCGTGTCATGTTACATTTACTTTTACGAATTTTACACCAGCCGCACAAACAACACATCTTTCAACCATGCTTTTCCTAATTCTTTAAGTCACTGCCTTCCTTGGATGTGGGCACTTTTCTTTTCTTTTCTTTTCTTTTCTTTCTTTCTTTCTTTTTTTTTTTTTTTTTTTAATTTGACAGATAGAGTTATAGACAGTGAGAAAGAGAGAAAGGTCTTCCTTCTGTTGGTTCACTCCCCTAATGGCTGCCATGACCGGCACTGCGCCGATCCGAAGCCAGGAGCCAGGTGCTTCCTCCTGGTCTCCCATGCGGGTGCAGGGCCCAAGCACTTGGGCCATCCTCCACTGCCTTCCCGGGCCACAGCAGAGAGCTGGACTGGAAGAGGAGCAACTGTCACTAGAACCCAGCGCCCATATGGGATGCCGGCGCTGCAGGTGGAAGATTAACCAAGTGAGCCATGGCGCCAGCCCCTTTTATTTTTTTATTTGACAGGTAGAGTTATAGACAGTGAGAGAGACACAGAGAAGGATGCGGGCACTTTCAATGCTGACTACATCGTGTCTTCTACACACGCCCAGCAGTGGAAGGATAAGGGAAGTGCCCATAAGCAAAGAGAGAAGGGTCCCATTCTCAAAGGGATGCCTGTCCCTCTTATGGCTCAGCTTAAGGCCAACCAAGAAAAGCATGATGTCACCACAACAACAGGAAACAGGCAGGGACACAGATCAGGAAGACCTGCTGAGTTAACTTGCAAGGCTATAGAAATTCCTTGGAGGAGACAGGTGTGGCTGCCCCTGGAGGCGCAACTGCACAGGTGTGGGAATTGCCCTAGGAGCCAGCAGTGCAGAGGTAAAGGAGTCCTGCCACCGCCCTTCATTGTCTTCAGGTGCAAGACATCAGAGGTAATCCCACAGCTGAAGCATGCAAAGGTAAAAGCCAATGCACGGACTCATACATTCAGGGCAAGCCCAAGACCCAGCCACCCTCAGCAGCCTGGAGCCCTGGGTGTGATATGAGTGGCAGAAAAGTGGAAGGCCGAGTGTGTGAGGACGAGAGGGAGCGGATGAAGCAGCTAACCTGCTGTCTAACAACCTGCTCTTGTGAAAACTAATCCAATCCTGTAGAACTAATCCTCTCTCTCTCTCGAAGATTTATTTGAAAGGCAGAGTTACAGAGAGAGAAGGAGAGACAGAGAGAAAGAGAGAGGTCTTCCATCCGCTGTTTCACTCCCCAGATGGCCACAACAGCCAGGGCCGGGTCAGGTGGAAGCCAGGAACCAGGCTTTTCCAGTTCTCTAAGTGGGTGCAGGACCCCAAGCGCTTGGGCCGTTTTCTGCTGCTTTCCCAGGCGCATTAGCAGGGAGCTGGATTGAAAGTGAAGCAGCCAGGACTTGAACCAGAGACTACATGGGATGCTGGTGTTGCAGGCGGGGGTGGGGTGGGGGGAAGGGTGTGGGGGTGTTAACCTTCTATGCTATAGCGGACCCCTAATCCAGTCTCTTGAGAAAGAAATTACCTACCCCTCTTCTTAAGGACCCTGCTTCCCAACACTCTACATTAGCAACCAAACAAAACCATGAATTTTTATGGGACAAACCACAACTAGACCACAGCAGTTCATGTCTGTCTCCTGCCGTGACATCTCCCAAATCCTTGATTTTTTTTTTTTTTTAATTTGGTTCAGCTCTCATTTCCCCTAATACTTTCCCTTGATCCTTTCTCATTCCTTAAAGAACAACTGCAAAGAACATCTCAGCTTCATTTTCTTCTCCTCTGTTACCTATCAGTATCTCATATACAAGACCCTCCACCTACTTATCCCATTTACTTTCTGGCTCCTCCCATGGAATCTAAGCTCCAGAGGGAGGGGATTTTCTCACGGTTTTTATTTCCTACTACAGTTCCAAGTCCTCTAGTGATGCTTGGCATAATATTCAATAAGTATTTCTTAATACCTTTAAATCCACTCTTCCACAATTTTCTAATGTTTATTTATTTAAAACGAAGAGTTACAGAGAGACAGAGAGATGCCAAGAGATAAACAAGAAGAGGGGTAGCTTCCACCCGATGCTTCACTCCCCAAAAGCCTGCAACAGCCAGGGCTGAGCCAGGCCAAAGCCACAAGCCAGAACTCCATCCGGGTCTTCCATGTGGTTGGCAGGGACTCAAGTGCTTGAGCCATCATCTGCTACTTCCCAGGGTGTGTATTAGGAAGCTGGATTGGAAGCAGAGTAGTGGGGACTTTAACTGGCACTCTGATATGGAACGCAGGCATCCCAGGTGGCAACTTAAACTGCTGCGTGCCAGCACCTGCTCCCTTAATAAATATTTGAATAAATGAAAGTTTACCTGCTTTATGAAGTTTTCCCTCACACTATTTTTTTTCTCCTGCAAATATTTAAACATTTGGTCTGCTTAGCACTTAATTAGATTTTAGGTCTTTCATGGCTCTGTTTTGTTTCTCTGCGTTATAGGATTGCTATGTTTATTTGTTTCCAACTTCCTTCCTTCCCCACTTCTTACAGAAGGAAGTATTCCCCAGACCACAGGGGTGGACACGAGGTTCCGGCTAGGCCAGTTATGGAACCTCATTGTCCTGGCCTGGGGATGGTTGTAAGACCCATGCAAGGAAAGTTGGGGGCTCCTCAAAGACTTCACTAGTCAGCTCCCTGTAACTTTCCTATCAATCCATAAACTACCATTCCAGAAACTCCTGTTTTGCTGAACTTGGTTTAAGCTTCTGTCACATGCAGCACGAAGTGTCTTCATCTTGATTCTCCTTCTATTTTTCAACTTTTTTGGCCAGGGTATGCAATTGATTGAGTATAGGCTTCTTCCATATCCTGAATTATAGCTAATTCAATACCATGGATTTCCCCATTATGTATGTGTCAAATTATTACATGGAAAAGCCTATGTCATACCTGACCACATGGTTCAAAGCAATCTATATGATAAACATAAATTAATCTAAAGAAAGTAATGTGGGAGGAGACAAATTAATGTAAGACACTCCTTTTAACTATTGGAAGTAGGTAGAACTTCTTATGCTTCCTTTGTCCAGATGGAAGAATTTGAACTCAAATGAAGTAACCCAAGGTCTTGTTGGAGTAAGGGCTTGTTCCAACCTTCTGTGTGCTAGATCTGGGAGACTTCGGGCTCAGTTTTTGAGTAGCTGGACTAAGTTATTTACCATTATAGACTCATTTTTGACTATTTCGCAGGATTGTTCAGGGCTGCTTTTTTTTTTTTTTTTTTTTTGAGAAAGTCTATGCAGCTGACTTAGTGCAGTTTTCCTAGGAAGTAGAGCTTTAGGCAAAAGCTTATGTGCTGGCTCTGGTGCTGTGGTGCAGCACATTAAGCTGCAGCCTGCGGCATCTGCATCCCACATGAGTGCCAGTTCCAGTCCCGGCTGCTCCACTTCCGAGCCAGCTCCCTGCCAGTGAGCCTGGGAAAGCAGCAGAATACGGCCCAAGTGCTTGGGCCCCTGCCACCCACGTGAGAGATTCGGATGGAGTTCTAGGCTCCTGGCTTTAGCCTGGCCCAGCCCTGGTTGTTGCAGCTGCTGGGGAACGAATCAGTACATGGAAGATTTCTCTGTCTCTCCCTCTCTCTGTAAGTCTTTCAAATAAATAAATACATTTTTTTTTCTGGGGAAAAAAAAAAAAAACTTATGTGCTAACACGTTCATGGGGGAATGCAATCCTGGGAAGCACCTGTGTGGGTTAAAGGGCAGAAAGGCCAGGAAGGGAAGAGACAAACAATCCAGGATACATCCTCAGGCAGCCACTTGCACCAGCACAACTGATAGTCGTTCTCACAGTTCTGCTTCCTAGTGGTGCACAACTCTTGTTACAGTACATCTGCATGGAAGAAAAGAGGAGACGTAATTTTGTGGCCCCAAATTCCACTGGCCACAGTTTGCCCAGCAGGTGTTATCTGCCAGTCCACTGAGCAGGAGCACCAGGACCACACCCACTGGGAAGGCAGCAACAGGCCCCTTTTACCACCAAGGAAACATTGCCTCTGAAATCTACAAGAATGTGGCTGGTGCCAGAGCAGGCGATCACAGCTAAGCAAACCCAGGGAGCTTCCTATGCTGGTCCCAGAACAGTGACTGTGCCTAGACTGGCAGCCCACGCTGAAGATGTTCTGCATTCACTTCCTCTCTCCCTTAGGTGTCTGGGAACACGCTCGGCTGCTGGCGGCTCTGACATCACTTAAATGCAATTCTATCAAGAAGAAACAATGCAAGGTGGCTGAGGCTGAATGAAATCGATGTTAGCTTTGTGAAGATGAGAAGAGTTCAAGTGCCGTATTCTTAAACTCACAGGACAAACCCCCATCATATGAATATGAATGCTGTTACCATTACTCTCCTTACTTCTACTTGGGTAACATGCCTGTTGTTGACTGCACACTTGCCAAAACTTCTCTTTTCTGAACATCACCAGTGAGGTTCCAGGTTGTGTACCTCTCTGTGCCTGTGGTAGGTTTCTTAGGAATCAGTCACTAATGCACTGATGCCGTTCTGGTTTTTCTAATGATCTGGGGCTTTCTCATTTCTTTCTTTCTTTCTTTTTTTTTTTTTTTTTCAGGCAAGTGTGGCAGAAGCTGCTAGGTATTAAAACATCTAGAGGGGCTGACACTGTGGTGCAGCAGGTTCATGCCCTGGCCTGAAGCGCCAGCATCCCATACGGGCACCGGTTCAAGACCTGGCTGCTCCACTTCTGATGCAGCTCTCTGCTATGACCTGGGAAAGCAGTAGAAGATGACCCAAGTCCTTGGGCCCACATGGGAGACCTGGAGGAAGCTCCTGGCTCCTGGCTTCAGCTAGGCATAGCTCTGGCCATTGCGGCCAACTGGGGACTGAACCAGCAGATGGAAGACCTCTCTCTCTCTCTCTTTCTGCCTCTCCCCTCTCTGTGTAACTCTGACTTTCAAATAAATAAATAAATAAATCTTTAAAAAAAATCTAGAGCTAAAAGACCACCTCATGGCCTTGACAAAGGAACACAGCAGCCATAATACATATAAGCTAGGGCCCCTGTGATACCTCTTTGCCATGAGGTCAGCAATCCTCATACAGACGCTTAATTTCCCAAAGCAACTCCATGAAGATTTCTCACATCTGGCCATGAGCTAAGTAGTACGAGTTACCTGCCTTTTCCTTTTTTTTTTTTTTTTTTTTTTTTTTTGACAGGCAGAGTGGACAGTGAGAGAGAGAGACAGAGAGAAAGGTCTTCCTTTGCCATTGGTTCACCCTCCAATGGCCGCTGCGGCTGGTGCGATGCGGCCGGCGCACCGCGCTGATCTGATGGCAGGAGCCAGGAGCCAGGTGCTTTTCCTGGTCTCCCATGGGGTGCAGGGCCCAAGCACCTGGGCCATCCTCCACTGCACTCCCTGGCCACAGCAGAGAGCTGGCCTGGAAGAGGGGCAACCGGGACAGAATCCGGCGCCCTAACCGGGACTAGAACCCCGTGTGCCAGCGCCGCTAGGCGGAGGATTAGCCTAGTGAGCCGCGGCGCCGGCCCTGCCTTTTCCTTAATATGGGATCATTCATGATGGTTTTAAAAAAGCCGTCTCACTGTGTGAATTTCTTTGGACTCAAACAGAAAAAAGAGGACTTAAAAGTTCCAGCTGTCTGAACAATTTCTACTTTAAAAAGATAAAATGAATTAGAACATCACAGTGCATGACTCATGGTAAACAAACACGCTATCTTACTCATGCCCCACAAAAGTCAGGAATTTGTATGACTCTAAAAAAAGAATTATCCGGAAAGAACAAATGAGAATACTCAGAAGACAGATTTGAAGTTGTTGTTTTTTAGCAAATTGTCAATTGCATAACTTCAAATGGCCACATCAATCAGAAGCCATCAGAATACAGATACAAGAACATTCAGATATCTTGAGACCCACCTCAGTTTCACCTGCCAGGTTTTAGTTAATAAAGACATCTGTTGAGGAAGGACTAGTTATTTGTTGCAATCCTATCCTATTTTGATTGATCAGAATCATAACCCTTTGCTCCTATAATAAGCGATGTCACTAAGTCTATTGAGCATGTATCCTACTAAACAATCTAGCATACAGCATGTATGTATGCCATCGTCCTTGTTTAAATGGAATTCTTGATCTAGTGAGTAAATGGACATTGCACGTATGACAATTTTTTTTTGACAGGCAGAGTGGACAGTGAGAGAGAGAGACAGAGAGAAAGGTCTTCCTTTTGCCGTTGGTTCACCCTCCAATGGCCGCCGCGGCCAGCGCCCTGTGGCCGGCGCACTGCGCTGATCCGAAGGCAGGAGCCAGGTGCTTCTCCTGGTCTCCCATGGGGTGCAGGGCCCAAGCACCTGGGCCATCCTCCACTGCACTCCTGGGCCATAGCAGAGAGCTGGCCTGGAAGAGGGGCAACCGGGACAAAATCCGGTGCCCCGACTGGGACTAGAACCCGGTGTGCCGGCGCCGCAAGGCAGAGGATTAGCCTAGTGAGCCGCGGCGCAGGCCAATGACAATTAATTTTATGTGTCAACCTGACTGGGGTAACCTGCTGCCCAGCTATCTTGTAAAACATTATTTCTGGGTGTGTTGGTGGGTATGCTGCAGGATGTTAGCATCTGAATCAGTAAATGGGGTGAGATCACCCTCCTCACAGTGAGTGGGCCTTCTCCAGTTTACCAGGACTTAGATGGAGCAACAAGGCAGAAGAAGAGGGGGAAGTGTCTCTGCTTGATCTGGGACAGTCACCTTCTCCTGTCCCCAGATGCCAGCATTCCTGGTTCTCGGGCCTTCAGCTCCAGAATACAGTGACATCACCGGCTTTCCTGGGCATACAGCTTTCAGAGGTGGCAGGTGATGGGACTTAGTCTCCAGGATTGCATGAGCCAGTCTTTCATAATAAATGTCTTTCCATCTCTCTCTCTCTCTCTCTCTCTCTCTCATTTCCCCATTGGGTGAGTTTCCTCAGAGAACCTTGAGTAATACAATGTGTGAACTCCTTCTTTTGTGAAGCTATATGGAGCTAGTTTGGAACAGGCAGGAATTCCTGCATATAAGATAATCTGAGCGTCTCTTCCCAGAGTTGAGTCATAAGAGACAACACAGAACACAGAACACAGAACACAGAAACACAGAAACACAGAACGGTGGCAGAAAGTTACTAAAAGAAAACGCGCATACAGGACCATTATAGTATAATCTATAGTTTCTCACATATCATACTACAGAAAGAGCATACGTGGTTTACAATGTTGTATTAAATGTCTGAGTCATACATTAGAAGTGAAAGAAGACAAATATGGTAGGTCCAAAATTAGAACCAGGAACTAAGTGAAAGCAAAAGTGCCTATCTCGTGACCCTATAGAAGGATGACAGATTTGACCTTAAGCTTTCTGCTAGTTGTTATGCAAAAGCAAAGTCCAGAAAGTTATGTAATTTACAATTTGCCTGAGATAAAAACATTCCAAGTGCTTAAGAGAAGTGAAAGCGTTCTCCAGAGGAAACACCAAGAGGCCGGTCTTCTAGGATTGCAGATAAGGAAGGCGACGAATGTTCCCTCAGCAACATATGAAAGCAGACACAAAGGTGGGGCTCATCGGCCTGTTTTCTTTTCTTTTTGAAAAAAGTTTTTATTTTCATGTTATTCGAAAGGCAGAAAGAGAAACAGATACAGAGACATAGACAGAGACCTACCCACTGGTTCACATGTCCTCCCCTCGCAAATGCCTACAACAAGCAGGGCTGGGCCAGGCCAAAGCCAGGAGCCTGGAATTTACTTTGGGTCTCCCACATGGGTGTCAGGACCCTAAGTACCTAAGCCATCATCTGCAGCCTCCTAAGGTACACATTAGCAGGGACTGGAAGTGCACTGACCAGGACTCAAAATCAGGCACTCCGATATGGGATGTGTCTCAAATGGCAGCTCAACAGTGTGCTAAAAGCCCAGCCCCTATAGGCCTGCTTTCTTATTGCCTTCATTTAATATACACCAAGGGCATCCCATGATACTTGCAGGAAGCAGGCTCACAGGTATGTGGGTGAGTTGTGATTGTGGGAGAGAAAGAGGGAAGGAGGGACAGACAGGATCCAAGGTACTTGCTGAAGCACTCTACAGACATGATTTTAGCCTAGGTTGATTTTTTAATACATTTTTTAGAGTCTTCTTCCTCAAAATGTGGTCCCGGCAGCATTGGCATTACCTGGGGACGAGTTAAAACTCAGAGTGAGCATTTGGCCTAGTGGTTAAGAAGTTGCTTTGGAAGCCTGTACCCCATATTGCCGTGCTTTGATTCAAGAACCAGCTCTGCTTCTGATCCAGCTTCCTGCCAGTGTATACCCTGGGAGGCAGCAAATGATGGCTCAAGTACTTTGTTCCCTGCCACCCATGCAGGAAACCCAGGTTTGATTTCTCTGAACCTGGCTTTGGCCTGGCCCAGACATGGCTGTTGAGGGCACCTGGGGAGTAAAGCAGCATGTGGGAGTTCTCTCTGTCTCTCTCTTTCCTTGTTTCTCTGCCTTTCAAATAAATACAATTAATATTTTTTTAAACAAAGTTAAAGCTGAAAGCATCTAGGTCTAGTGCTAGAGGAAAAACAAAACAAGACTGAAAGAGAAAAGGTGTCAGAAAAATCAAATGGTACAGACGGGAGAGAGCAGTTTCAATTTCTCAGTGCAAATACAATTTGTGGGTGCTCAGAGATGTGTTGAAAACTATTTGCTAAGCTCAGTTAACAGAGCCCTGAAATACGAGTTGGAATTCCTGGCTATTTCCAATTCCTCAAAGGCAGTAACACACTGTGTTGGACATAACAGAAGCTTGATAAACAAATATTTGCTTATATGTATTGGTTTCAATGGCCTTGAATTAATCCAAGAAGCAGAAGAGATTGGCGGGAAAGTTTTGATTTAGAGAGGTTCATGGCTGGGAATGGAAGAGAGCTGTCCTGCCTCTATTCTCCTGTTTCTCCTCACTCCTCTGCCACAGACAGACCAGGCTGGGCCAGAGAACAGTCAGGACACGAGACGGGAGACGGCAGCCCAAATATGAGAAGAATCCCTAGAGTGATGGGGTGTTGGCGACCAGCACCCATCTGGAAACTGCACACACACATCACGCCGAGAGGACTGAGAGAAGAAGCCAGTGCAACCCAGCCGAGCGCGCAGTTACAGCGGTAACTGTTCTCCCTTCCCAACAGGAGCGCTGTACCTTCAGAGCGCAGGAAGAGAGGGCGCCCAGAGGAAGACGATTCAGACGGAGAAGGACGTGTGCATCCTCTCCAGTGTGATTCTTCTTTTTTCTGGCAAGTCTGTGCCGCCTGTGCGCACCACTGCTCCCTTCCTCTGGTTTCTTGCTCACACAGTAACCTTATGATTACAACTTCTGGCCTCCTATGCAGCTTTCCCACAGGAAGGGGGAGGACTGGCCAGCTAATATGACCATATGGCTACCTGTGGCACAGCTATCCTTACTAAATGGTAAACATTACTGTTCTGGTTTACACATCAATCTTGTGTGAGATTTCTTAATGGCAGCCAGTTGCTTTGAGTGTGATCATATCTGCAGCCACTCATCAAATCAGGTTTTTGGACATGAGTGCAACTGAGGGCCAGATGGGGGTATCATTTCTCTAAAAGATCATGCTGAGGTCAACTGGCCTCATTCTACAACATTTCCATCTTGCTTCGTCCTAATCTCTTTTTTTTTTTTTTTTTTTTTTTTTTTTTTGACAGGTAGAGTGGACAGTGAGAGAGAGAGACAGAGAGAAAGGTCTTCCTTTTTGCCATTGGTTCACCCTCCAATGGCCACTGCGGCTGGCGCACCACGCTGATCCAAAGCCAGGAGCCAAGTGTTTTTCCTGGTCTCCCATGGGGTGTAGGGCCCAAGCACTTGGGCCATCCTCCACTGCACTCCCTGGCCACAGCAGAGAGCTGGCCTGGAAGAGGGGCAACCGGGAAAGAATCCGGCACCCCGACCGGGACTAGAACCCGGTGTGCCGGCGGAGGATTAGCCTAGTGAGCCGCGGCGCCGGCCTGCTTCGTCCTAATCTCATCACTTATAATTGGTTCCTTGTAGCACTGTTCATAAGATCTTGCCTTATGTAATCAGTAAAATGGTCTCTGTATGATGGGGCTTGAAGAGTCATAATCATAATCTAGGCGCCATCTACCTTAGAACAGCAGTGGCCAAGTGTTAATGTAGCCAAGATCGGAGCTGAGTGAACGGTTTAACTGAGTGGCTGTGACTCCTTTGCACCTGGAAGCTGCTGGGATGCCTGGGGGATAGCATTTCTCAAAGCTTATTTCAGAGATGACCACGGTCACAAAACAAATGAGTAGGAACCATCTGAGAAACGCTGGCCAAAGCTAAACCATATGTATTTTTGCTGTTATTGTGGTTGATTTAGTTTTTTTTTTTTTTTTCACTTTTGTTTTGCTTTGAGAGACAGAAAGAGAGAGAGAGAGATCTTCTATCCACTGGTTCATTCCCTAAATGCTCACAACAGCCAGAGCTGAGCCAGGCTAAAGCCGGGAACCAGAAACTCAGTTCAAGTATACCACATGTTTGGCAGGGACCCAAGTACTTGAGCCATCAGCATTCCCTCCTAGGGTGAACATCAGCAGGAAGCTGGGACTGGGAGCAGAGCTGGGACTTGAACAGGAGATGAGGGTTTCCTAAGCAGTGCCATAACCACTGTGCCAAATGCCTACCCCAGTGGTTATTTTTTAAGCAAAGGATTTCTCGGAGGCTTACTCTAACCTTGATTAACAAAGTTTGTTGACTATACAAAAGTAAGATATGTTATGAAGTTTTTCCCAAAACAATTTGGCCAGAAATCCCTTTTACTGAGAATCATTTCCAAAAATTTGTGTCCTTAGATACTTTGGAAAATATGACTCTTTCATACTTGTACAATGTCTCTCACAGTGTCTGGATCTCGTTCAAGGAGAGAGGCAGCAAAGCTGGGGCTCCCCAGAGACAGCGGCACAAGGCGAGCTTCATGTGAAAGAAACATAAAAGAGTTAGATGGGGCTTTGGGGGTCATGTGAGAATGGAACCCAAAGTAAAAGAAACCTCACACTGACAGAAGACAGACGATGGCTCCCACTCACCACAGGGCTCCTTGCAGGGCTGTACAACCCAGGGACACCGAGTAAAGAGACCCCCGCCCAATGCTGGCAGAAAACAGAATCAAACCATATCAGAGTGCCTGGGCTTCAGTCCAGGCTCCACTTCCGATTCCAGCTCCTACTGCTGTGCTGGGAGGCAGCAGGCAATGGCTCAATTGCTTGGGTCCCTGCCACCCATGTCGAAGCCTTAGCTAGGCTTTTGGCCTGGCCCAACTGTGGCTATTCTGGGCATTTGTGAAGTGAGCCAGTGGGTGGAAGATCTCTATCTGTCTCTCTTTCAAATAAGTAAAAGTAAATTTTACAAGTTTATTTTGATGCCCCCCCCCCAAAATGTGATGCTTGTGCCTAAGAGGTGTCATGGGAGATGCATATCATGAAAAAACTGCACGACTTCGTATTCTTTTGTGTGAACTAAATTTATCTTTGAATTCCATTTCCCATGAACTCTTTGAAGCGCCCTCGTGCACAGCCCAGTGCCCTTGTAGTTGGGCGGCATAAGGAGAGGCGTGAAGTCACATTTCTCGTGAAGAAATGCAGAAGAGCCCCTTCCATCTCTCTTTAATTACCAAATCATATCTATCAGAGAGATGGGGGCACCTCCCCACTGGCCTCAGCCCAGCCTCCTCCCACCCCTACTGGCGGCTTGCTCCCACTGTGGGAACTGTTGGAGCTGCTTGGGGGTCTACCATGAGCTAAACGACATAAAAATCAGAACATCCTGCTTGGAAAGCTATTGTCTAAAATGTCCCTTCAGGAGGAGGGGCAAGCTCATTGTGAAGTATGTGTAGGTTCTGTAAGAACACAAAGAAGCCGGTGCTGTGGTGTAGCGGTATAAGGTGCTGCCTGAGGCACCGGCATCTCATAAGGGCGCCTGTTCGAGTCCTGGCTGTCCCCCTCCAATGCAGCTCCCTGCTATGGCCTGGGAAAGCAGTGGAGGATGGCCTTAGTCCTTGGGCCCCTGCACCCATGTTGGGGACCTGGAAGAAGCTCCTGGCTCCTGGCTTTGGCTTGGTCCAGCCTTGGCTATTGCAGCCATTTGGAGAGTGAACCAGAGGATAGAAGATTTCTCTCTCTCTTCTCTGAACACTCTTTCAAATAAATAAATAAATCTTAAAAAAAATCAAAAGAAAAGCAGGACAGGTTTCCCACAGAAAGCACCTCCTACACTTGGCCATGTCAATCAAAAGAGAAGCTAAAAAGAAGCTAAAACCCATCGGCCCAAAAGGAAGTGTCCAAGTGTAGAATATAAGCTGGACAACTCGTGGCCTTTTTTGACATTCGATTATCCAAACTTTGTAGGGTATTTATAAACCAGCACATGTTTCTGTCACCTGTTTAAAAAGAAGAAAGGGGGCAACCTGGGAGGGAGGTGCCAGGGTCAGCTCTCTACTTCCGAAACCACTGAAGTGCAAGTGAAAATGTCCCCAGCGCCCGGACCCCACTGCCCTCATTTGGAGACCAGTGACTTAGAAAGTTTCTTCATTTCTGAACAACGTGATCCCCAGGCTGAGGTTCTGCAGACCCACTTTAAGACTAGTTAACTTTTATTCACTTGCTTGCTTTCTAGCAGTTGAGTTATAAGTCTTAGAAAGACAAGGCATGAAAACTGCTGATGGTAGCCCAGACACCTCCCCTGGGCTCTGCCTGCTTGAGCTCAGCCAGCACCTGCTCCAGACAGCTGCTTGCCCTTAGCAGGGCCTGTGGCCTGCACACGTGGACTGCTTTAGCAACTCACCCCGAATATTTCCACTCGTGTCGCCCCATCCCTAGCAGGGCATGAGGGTACAGACACACGCATGCCCACGCAGCCCAAAAGCACGGAGAACAGAACTGAGGAGGAGTTCGTGCAGCCCTCTTGGTCTTCGTGCTGGGATCTCTCAAAGCCGGAGGGTGGCCCAGAGGCCCAGAGCGACACATTTTTCCCTTCACCCTCTGCAACCCTGTGTCCTTGGCTTTTGTGGCAGGCCTCTCCCACTACAGACACAGCACACATTTTGCAAAGAAAGGGGGAGGTTTAGGCTGCAGGTTCCTCCATGCCCCCTAGAGGCTTTCAGGGACCTACTCTGCGGGGAGGCATAGAACTTGGTGGGAAACCACCCTGCCCGGCCCTGCCCCGCCCCAACTCATACTCAGCGCTGGGAACACAAATCAAAAAAGCATCTGTGCTTAACATGGGAGAGCTGAGTTTGCTTGAAACATATTTACTTAGTTACTCATTTTTTTATTTTGACAGGCAGAGTTAGACAGTGAGAGAGAGAGAGAGACAAAGGTCTTCCTTCCGTTGGTTCACCCCCCAAATGGCCGCTACGGCCGGCGCTGCACCGATCCGAAGCCAGGAGCCAGGTGCTTCCTCCTGGTCTCCCATGTGGGTGCAGGGCCCAAGCGCTTGGGCCATCCTCCACTGCACTCCCGGGCCACAGCAGAGAGCTGGCCTGGAAGAGGAGAAACCAGGACAGAATCCAGCGCCCCAACTGGGACTAGCACCCGGTGTGCCGGTGCCGCAGGCGGAGGATTAGCCTAGGGAGCTGTGGTGCTGGCCCTTAGTTACTCATTTTAAAGGTAGGGGAATATACACACAGACACACAGAGAAAGAGAGAGAGAGGAGAAAGAGAGAAAAAGAGAGAAAGAGAGAAAGAGAGAAAGAGAGAAAGAGAGAAAGAGAGAAGAGAGAGAGAGAGAGAGAGAGAGAGAGAGAGAAAGAGATCCCATTCATTGGTTCACTGCTCAAATTCATGAGGCACATTCAGACCAGAATCAGGAGACAGGAACTGGAACTCTGTCTGGATATCCCACGTGGGTGGAATGGACCTAGGTGCTTGAGCCACACCCTGCTGCCTCCTAGCGTGCACAGTTAACAGGCAGCTGGAATCTGATGTAGAGCAGAGACTCGGACCCGGGCCCTGTGAGGTGGGCGACCAAGCAGTGTTCTAACTGCTGTGCCGCACGCCTGCCTCTGAACTTCCTTTTGAGGAACACTCACGTGCTCTACAACTACCTCCTGAGTACTCAGCGTGGCGCCTGAGACTCAGTACTGGCTGTTGGGAGAATTCAGCCAAGTTCAAGCTGTGGCCCATGCCCTCCAGGTCCTGGTAAACCAGCAGAAGAGAACAAATGCACATGGAAAGGATATTCTATGTCATTGGCTTACTGGGACCATTTGCATGAAGACACGCCATTAGCAGTAACGTCCTAGAAGAAGGCTAAAGCTCACCACATATAGGCACTGACTATGAGATGATTGACTCGGACGTGACAGGTGACTGGGCGGGTGGGAGGCAGCTGGAGAGCAGGGAGGCAGTGGCCAGTGGTGCTCCTCCTCCTGCGGGCTGCCTGGTTCCCCTGCCCATCACTTGGAATGGCCCCACCCAACCCTGGTGCGACCTCATTTCATTTGCCATCAGTCCTCACAATGTCGATACTGCTATTCTCGGTTTTACAAATACGGCAACTGAGAGACAAGCATCCAGCAACATTCTCGATGTGTAGGAACGTTGCAAAGTTAGGGAGCTGGCATGAGTGTGCAGATAGAACAAGCAGCACAGAGATGTGGCTGGAGTCAGGCTCTGGGGTGGGGCAATTCTGGTTCTCCTATGTGCAAGCCATATGGCTTTGGGTAACTTGTATAATCTCCTTGTGCCTCAGTTTCTGTATGTGTAAAATGGGAACTCATAATGGCACTTAGCTTGTGGGGCTGCTTTAAAGCTTTGAAATGACGTGTACTTAAAGTGCTTTAGCAGGTGCTGGTTCACACACTGAAAGTGCACAAATAGGAAGTGGATCTAGCCTGGTGATTAAGATGCCCACGTCTCACACTGGAGTGCCTGTATACGATGCCCAGCTCCGGCGTGACTCCAGCTTCCTGCTACTGCAGATCCTGGGAGATAGCAGTGATGGTTCAAGTAACTGGTTCTCTACTACTGACACAGGCGATCTGGATTGCATTCCTGGATCTTGCCTTTGGCCCCAGCATTTGGGGAGTGAACCAATAGATGGGACCCTCCCCCATATAAATAAATAACAAAATGCACAACAGGGCCAGGCATTTGGCACAGAGGTTAAGATGCTATGTGAGACACCCACATCCCATACGGCAGTGCCTCATTGGGTTCAAGTCCCAGCTACCTTCCAATTTCAGCTTCTTGCCAGTGACAGGTGGCAGTGATGGCCCAAGTAGTTGGGTCCCTGCCACCCACATGGGAGACATGGATTGCATTTCTGCCTCCTGGCTTCAGCCTGGCTCAACCCCAGCTATAAGAAGCATTTGGGGAGTGACCCAGGAGATGGAAGATCTCTCTCTTTCTCTCTGTGTGTGTTTCTTTTTCTTTCAAAATAAATAAGAAACTCTCTTAAAAAAGAAAATGCACAATCTATGCGAGTTGGTGCTGTGGTACTATTCTGAGAGTGAGGTGGGGAAATGTTTCTCGATCCTAGGTAATAAAGAGCACAGGAGGGGAGGACGAGGAGGAAGAAGAGGAAGAGGAGGAAGAGGAGGAGGAGGAGGAGGAGGACCCTCCTCACAGGTCCAAGTTCTCCTAGGAGCCTGCGCGGCTGAAAGTAAACCAAAGGCTTCGTCACTCTTCACGAGACTCTTGTCACCAAAAGGGCAGAGGAAGCCACAAGGAACATCTATTCTTGACTGAACTCTGACGAAAAAGAACCTGACGGCTATTGTGTAACTTCCAGGAATCTAGCGAGGAAAAAAAGACGACTGCGTCATCGTGGAGCCAGCAGAGGAAAGGGACCACCAGGCTGCGCTGACTTGGGAAAGCAGGCTTCAGGGCGCCCACGTAGGGGCAGTGGGTGAGTCACAGAGAGGGAAACGGTGAAACGAACAGAACAAACACACGGTGGCCCACGGCACACTCATAAATGATCCCTGTGAAAAAGAACAGGTGGCGGCAGCCCCGGGCCAGCCCTCTTGGAACTGCCCCGATTTCAACAGGACGTGTGCACAAGGCAGAGGGTGTGCCCTGGTGAGGCAGGAAGGGCGGGCCAGGGGGCTCTCGCTCAGCGGAGGCTGGGTCACACGTTCCACACAGCATTTTATGTTATGCTGCACGACCTTAAAAGGTCGGTGTTGGAGGCTCTGTATGCCAGTTAGAGGCTTATACTGACACGTCGGGTGGGAGTCACCTAGCAGTCAGCGGCATGGCTGGCATTCAATCGAGAACTGACCGGATGTCCGGTCCAAACTCTTCACAGACTTTGTCCTCAGATCCACCGTGGTCCCGAGTGTCTGCAGCAGGAGCTGGGAGCACTCTCACCATCATCACAGAGAGGCGCGCAGCCCCTCTCCTTGGGCAGTGTTCCCCTCCCAGTCCATCAACTTTCGAGAGGCCCAAAAGCCTGGGGCTGCCTGGGGCAGAGGGCGCCAACCCCCAAGATGCTGGCTCACAGTGGGCGGGCCCGGCACTGGCGGGTTTCCTAGCATCACTGTTCCCACCACCGTGCCCCCAGGCCCGACTGCATCCTCCTCACTTGGAGACTCCAGGCTAGACAGCCTCCTTTCACCAAGAGAACGTCGTGTGGCATTTGGAAGGCTGTTGGAGAGGGACTAGATGAGACATTGAGAGTACAAATCAACCTCCTCGTCTTGATCAAAGTCACCTGATTCCAGGAGTGGCTGCTTCTATGCATGGTCGAGACGACCTCACACAGCAGGTCCACTCTACCGTGTCTGGCCATCTGGTGTCTGTCTCACTCTCTGTTGGGAAGGTTTCTCTTCTACACCTTCTGTCAAGGCTCTCTAGCCATCTTTCTCCACCAAATCTTTGAAAACTGTTTGCTTGTTCTATGTCATCTGACGCCCTACGGGAGCAGTGGGCCGTTTCCCGCTGCCACCGCTCAGAGCGCATCAGGGCGAGGCAGGCGAGACTCCGGACAGCTGGGGTGGTTTTCTGGGCATTCTTGCAGGAGAGGCTGAGGTTCAAATGCTGGCTATGGAAGTAAGGACAGAGACCTGGAGATTGCAGGAATTTCTGCTCACAAATCTCAAATTAGGTATGAGACCAGGAGAGAAAGCCACGTAAAAGAACATAGTGTATAAATACCATTAACCATGGGTTCAAATTGCCTCCAGAACCCAAGGGAGATCAAGTACAGCTGCCACCGAAGTCCAGCCAGGCAGAGCGGCATCCAGAATCTGGCAGCTGGAGGGGCCTCAGCCACAGAGAGGGGTCAGTTCAAGGAAGGGAAAGGCAGGTGTTGAGGGTCTATAGGAACAAGTAGGAATTAGGCCCATTGGAAAGGAGAAAGCGACTCAATCGCAGGTGAGAACTAGAATGTCAAGACCAACATGAAGACACTGATTTGAACTACTAATTTATGCCCCTTCTGTTCCCTCCACTTGAAGACCAGAGCAGGGCTGAGCTTAAGTGGCAGGAAGCTCAGTCAGATGACCTCAAAGCTAGAAGCACAGCAGAACATAACATCAGAATCCTCCCTGGTCGGGTCCAGATCTATTGGATGTACGCTCTCAGGGAAATGTCTATGCTTTATATTTTACGCTCAGGTAGCGATCCATCAAAGTCAGCCCTCCCTATTCACTGGTTCTGCATAGCAGCTGCCAGTATATTAGGGATTTAAAGAATATGGGAGGATATGTGTAGGTTAGATACAAACACTATACTATGTTATTTAATTACTTTCAGGGGGACCCATGGTTGTAGCATGGCACGTGGATGTAAGTTTGAGTCCTGGCTGCTCCACTTCTGATCCGGCTCCCTGCTAATGTGCCTGGGGAAGCAGCGGAGGATGACCCAAGTGCTTGGGTCTCTACACCCATGTGGGAGACCCAGATGAAGCTCCTGGCTCCTGGCTTCAGCCTGCCCCAGCCCAGCCAAAGTTATAGTCATTTGGGAAATGAACCAACGGAGGAAGATACTCTGTCTCCTCCTTTACCAACCTGCCAAGTAATTCTGACTTTCAAATAAATCTTTAAAAACAAGAAAGACAGAAACTTGAGGATCTGTGGATTTTGGTATCTGCAGAAGATCCTGCAGCCAATCCCCTGTGGATACCAAGGTACCAGTGTGTTTTATTTAAGGAAAAAATGCGTTCTCAATGCACCGACCTTAAATCCCTGGCATTATTATTAGGTGTGGGTGTCTAGGACAGCAGGAAAATGTAGTGCTGAGTGGTATGCAGGTTCACAAAAGGAGAAAAGATGCTAACTGCCCTCACAATGCTACAATCCAATGAGGCAGAAAGGGACAGCACAGTAACAATGCAAGGACACACAGCAGTGACCCAGGAGGCCACAGGGAGGGACGCACACTGCAGGGTGGCAGAGTGAGCAACGGTGTAATGGAGTGGTGCTGTCAGGCTGCCTCCCTCAGGCAGCAGCTGCTTGGCGAGGCACCAAGCTGCCAGAAATATGGAGGGTGGAGGCCCTACAGGAAGAAACACTTGAATCATTAGGAAGTGGCTAGGTAATTACAGCCCAGGGAACTGGATCTTTTGGGGAGTCAGAGATCCTTTGGAATTGAGTGACAGATCCAAAGTTGTCTAGGTATTTGGAGGAACATCAGAAACCACACATGGGAGACCAAACCTGGAGTTAACTGGGAATTGGGGGACCAGAAAGGAAAGGATAGGCCCAAGAGACCAAACTTTAAGTTTTGACATTTGTTTACTTGAGAGGCAGGCAGTCAGCCAGAGCTTCCATCTGCTGGTTCATTACCCAAATACCCACAAGAGCTGGCACTGGGCTGGCTGAAGTCAGGAGCTGGGAACGCGATCCAGGTTTCCCACGTAGGTAACAGGGATCCACTTACTTGATCTCTCACTGCCACCTCCCAGGTCCACATTTAGCAGGAAGCTGGAGACAGGAATCAAATTCAGGCAATGTGATACTTAACTGCTAGAACAAAGGCCTATGCCACAATTTTTGTTTGTTTGTTTGTTTGAAAGTCAGAGAGAGGGGGGGAGGGAAGAGAGAGAGGGAGAGAGGAAGAGAAGGAGAGGGAGAGAGAATATTTCATCTACTGGTTTATTCCCCAGATGGTTCCAATGATTAATGCTGGACTAGGACAAAGCCAGGAGACAGGCACTTCTTCCAGGTCTCCCACATGGGTTGCAGGGGCCTAAGTACTGAGCTATCTTCTGCTGCTTTCCCAGGCCATTAGCAGGGAGCTGGATCAGAAGTGGAGCAGCCAGGACATGAATGGACACTCAAGGGATGCTGGCATCGCAGGTGGCAGCTTTACCCACTACACTACAACACTGGCCCAGTTTTGTTATCTAAAACAGAAAGGAAACAGTGGCAGGCATTTGGCCTAGCAGTTAACACACAGCTTGGGATGCCCATATCCCATATCAGAGTGCCTGGGCTCGAGCCCTGGCTCTGCTTCTGATTCCAGTTTTCTTGCTAATGCACCCCCCAGGTGGCAGCAGATGAAGGCCCTTGCCATCCATGCTGGAAACTCAGATGGAGGTCCAGGATCCTGGTTGCCACTTGGTCCAGCTCCAGCCTTTGTGGCCATTAGGGGAATCAACTAGCAAATGAAAACTCTTTCTCTCTAAATGCTTTTCAAATAAATAAATACATCTTTAAAAAAAAAAAAAGACAGCAAAAGACTTTCAGGGTCCAGTGTTTGGGGTGGTGGTTGGGATCCACTTCAGGGACCAGTGTTATAGCCGGTGGGTTAAGCCACAGCTGTGATGCTGGCATCCCATCCTGGAGCACTGGTTTCAGTTCTGGCTGCTCCACTTCCAATCCAGCTTCCTGCTAATGTGCCTGAGAAGGCAGTGGAAGATGGCCCCAGTGCTTGGGTCCCTACCACCCACGTGGAGTTCTAGTCTCGTGGTTTCTGTCTCTGGACCAGCCACGGCTGTTGCTTCCATTTGGAAGCAAATGGAAAGATCTGTCTGTCCCTCTTTCTGTGTATATCCCTCTCTCTGTCATGTGGCCTTTCAAATATACATTTGAAAAAAAAAGACACCACTTGAGATGTGAGCCTGATGCAGCTTCCTGCTAATGCACACCCTTGGAGGCAGCAGGTGACACCGCTCAAGTACTTGGAGCCCTGCCACCCATGTGGGAGATGTGGATTGAGTTCCAGGCTCCAGGGTTTGGCCTGGCCCAGCTGTGGCTTTTGTGGCATTTGGGGAGTGAATTAATGGATGGGAGCTCTCCCTGTCTCACTCAGCTTTTCAATTAAGTAGATAAATCTTTTTAAAAATATCTTTTCTAAAAAAGCACAAAAACCAACCAGAGGAAATCAAGTTAAAATAAAAGGCTAGAGGGTGGGCCTGAACTTCACTATGACTTACGACCGGTGTCTGTGGGCACAGAGGGCAGCGGGAGAGAGCTGGCACGGGTCCTGCTCTCTCTGCCCTCACAAGCAGCCAACCCTCTCGACGCCTCTCGTTTTGACTTATAACACCCAGAACCGAGAGATGATGGGTTTCTGTTGTCTAAGTCATCTCAGCACACGTCAGGGAAGCCTGGGGAAGGGAAGACAGTGGTCTAACCCGGTGCGTGTTAACTGGATCAGTTGCGATCCTTGTTTTTTTTCTGACACACCATTATCACCAGGTTGTATTTGGTTATTATATCTAGTAATGTGACAAACGTCAGAGAGCTCTTCGCTCAGAACAAAGGCAGGCCAGGAAAATCACTCCCATCCAATCACACGCTCTCAGCCAACATCCCCCTGTCCTCCCCACCCCCACCCCCCATCCTGCGTCCTGAACTCACCACTTCCATGTCTGTGTAGTTTATGGTATTTCTAACCCGTAACCCGCACGTACTCTTTACATTTTTAGTTGCTTCAGACCCTACAAAAGGCAGATCCTACAATCAAGTGGTGGACAATCGCACTTTCTCACCCAGTAGCAAGGATGCACCATCTTGGTGTGTGTCACTGTAACCCACTGGCTGCGGTCCCTGCTGTACTGAAATACCGCTGTCACGAATGTTCTTTGGACATACACTCACTGCTCATTCCTTTTTGTTCCATTGTTCCTTCCGTGTGCGTGTGCAGGTCTGACGGAGACGCTGTGTCCCAGAAAGGAGGGCCTCTCGGGCCCACACACCACGAGGGCATTTCAGGCTCTCAGCTGCGCCAGTTTCCCGGCCTCATTGTCTCTGAAGAGCTTCGGCCCCGACAGCCGTGAGGACGCCTCTGAAAATGAAGCGTTTCCCCGGGTCACCAACCCAGAGGCCAGAACAACTGGCTGACTCATGTGGCTCTGGTTTCAAAGGGTGAGCAAGGGGAAATGTTAATATGAGTCACAATTCACCCAGTGGCTTTGAGTAAATAACCCCAAAATAGCCTCTTCTCCCTTGGGTTCCTGAGTGAGAGTGGCAGGACGATGGTCCCGTCGGGGAAGGGTAGGAATGATGGCTGTGGCAGGCAAATGGCAAGGCGGCTGCACGCCACTCCCCTCCGACTCTGTGACCTTGGGCAAGTCACTGAATGACATGGAGCTTACAGACACTCTAATATCCGAGACCACAAGACTTAACCCGTTTCTGGTGCTTAAAATAGCTAAGCCGGGCCTCTGGGAGCAGCGGAGCGTTTGCGCATCATTACTGCAGGGCACGGTTTGGGAGACCCAAGTGCCGCTGGCCGTCCGGTACCCAACACGCGTGGTCATGGTGTTCCGTCTTCTCACCCACTGCTGCACAGGCAGAGCCAGGCGGCAAAGCCCTCCGCTACCGCTACTGCTGCCCCACGGGGCTCTGGAAACAGATCCTCTGGGGCCAGTGGACTGGGGGTTCATGTTCCACATTCTTTCCCTCTTCCGGCTTCTCTGTGAACCACAGGTTTTTATTGTTTGGGCTCTTTGATGCTTTTCTAAAGGCCATGTAAAGGCCATTTGCAAGGTAGACGAACGAGAGTGCAATGGGATGGGAAGGAAGAATGGAGAAAGAAAGTCTAACCAGTGCAAACATTCACATAAAATGACCTTTGTGCCATAAATTAGGGGCTTGGAGAAACGGCTTATTATGGAGCTGAGGCATTTGAAATGTAGAATTTGCTGGCTTGGCAGATTAATCCCATCTACGCTGGAGAAAGTATTCTGTGACATTAAAGGATTTATTTGTTTGCTAATCTGCTTCAGACTCCAGAGGCCTGCTTACAAAATCGGGGGGTGGAGGGGAAGGGCAGGTTGAGGAAGAGGGGGAGAGGGACTGTACTTGCCGGGCTGTCAGCTTTGTTAACCGAACCGCACCCCAGCATCTACTCCCCGGAGACAGCACATGATGCTCACAATAAGGACAGAGTCACGCTTTTCTGTTTAGTTTTTTTTTTTTCAACGTTAATACGTTAATACGAACATTCTGTGTGAACACATCAGCAACAATCTACTGCTATTTCACATCTAGTCTTCCAAGTACTTGTGGGAGAGAGAAGCCACGGCAAACGGTACCTCAGTTTCCCACAGGCTTTTACCTCTGCTACTAGATTTACCGGGAGCCACCACCAATCAGTGTTTGAACTCAGAGCAGTTCCCTTGCTACTAATTTTATAAACCCCGACCCCCTCAAAGGCAAACAAACATTGGCCCTCACGGTTGCCTTTTTCTTCATGGGTGGACTACACGGTGCAAGAGCCAAACATCCCCTTAAGCTCTTTTTCAAAAGACTAGAACCTTCCTTTGGTAAAGCAGTCATTCTGTTTTGTCCCACAGCACCTTGACAATACGGAGAAAACATAATCCTTCCCTTACAATAGAATCTCAGATCTGCTGTTCCATTCCCCGGCAGAGCCTAAGCACTTGTATTAACAGACAGTGAAGCTTTTTTCAGTGAGGCATTTCCTTCCTTACCTTCCTCACAGAAAGTTCTGCTTTATTTTTAGTGCTGTCCCGGCTCCTGGTATTGTGTCGGTGCACATAATCCCTTCACAATACTGGCACCTTCCCTCCACGGCACTCAAAGGCCTTTACAAACCTTAATTAATTCTCCCAGCACCCCCACGAGATGGATGAGGATTCCATTCCAATTGCCATATTATTAGCCCCATTTTGTGATTTTGCCAAAATTCTTTTGCCTTCTTCCCCAGTGTGCTTCCTAATGGAATGCATCTTTCGTCTACTGGGGCTGGCCCGTGAAGTCCCTGGTAAGGGAATGAACCAGCAATAAAAGGAAACAAAAAAGCAGACTGAGCTGTGATACACAGACAGCTTGGTGACCCAGTGAGCAGCAGGAGGGTGCGGCCCTCCCACACCCACAGACACACTGTAAAGGGGTGAGGGGAAGAGGGGGTACATGGGACTTCCTGTCCCCTCGTGCCCAAGGAGCAACCCAGCACTGGGACAGTGACAGACAACTTCTGCCCAGAGAGCTGACAACTTCCCGTGTTTCTATGGGACAGGCTCCAAGGGTGGTGGGCTCAGTGAGGATGAGCTCTAACTCCCTCCAAGAGGGTGAAAAGTACAAAGCACCCCAGAAGCCTCTGGAAAAACCCTTATTGTTCTTTGGGTCAGTACAACCAGACCCTGCAAAAACAATCATGGTAATTTTTTTTCCTAGGTAACTTTTTGTGAGAACATCTACCAAAAAATCTCCATATTTTATTAATGCTGGGGACTTCGTAACTAAGAAAATGATTAAAAATGTATGCTGACATTTCCGTATCCACTGAGGTGATCTCCTCAACTCCTAGCTGTTATGAGATAGCTTATTACTAAAATAGGAGCAGTCAGGAGAGAGCAAGTGGTGAACTCTGGAGGTGGCCCGGGGCGACACAGGGCCTTGCTTCTCTCTCAGTGAGCTTCAGAAGGCAGCGCTGTCATGGCCGCTCAATGGCCAACCACTGATCTCAGCCAATGGGCTCCGCGGCATTTCTCTGAACACAACTTTTCTGAAGAATCACTACGGAGAAGTTAAACGGGGGAAGGGGAGCACAGAAGGTCAAAACCACTTTTTGTGATGGAATTATGCAAAGGAAAGACAATTCCAGAAGCCAAATGATTTCCCTTCACCTGTGATAGAGACCGGGGCTGAAATTTGGGACTGGTCTTAAACTTCCATATATCCATTTAAAATTAAATTCAGAAAGACTAAAAAATGATACAAATTTGAGATAAAATGTAAGAATCTGACCAAAGGCAGGAAACTCTTTGTGCTGTCACTTCCTGACCACTGGCGGACTCAGTGGGCCCTTCGTACCGCCACTCCACTGCACACGTACGGCCTACTTGCTCTCTGCTTAAACTTCCAAAGCTCCCCTGTCATCCTGATTCAGCCAAGAGCTGAGCTTCCGACTTCACTGAGAACAGCAGTTCTTACATGTGCACCCCACCCCTCCGCCGCCTGCCCCAGGACCTGCTCTTCTCTCCTGCTGCCCGGTTACCAGGGAGAATCCTCGCCATCTTCCCTGGGCATCTTCCCTGGCTCTGCCACGTACCAGGTCTGGATCTGTGGTTGGCCTCCTTTGTCTTCACGGGGCCACGGCAGCTTTGGCATCGCAGCCTCATTACACACAGGCCATGGATGAAGGACCTTTCAGAAAGTCCAGCGTGTGCACTCCCTGGCTCTTAGGCTCTTTCAGCACATACCAGCTGACACAGGGCGGCTGGAGAGAGGGAGATGGATGCTGCCGGCTGACAGATGCCAACAGGCTCTTCCTCTCCCTGTCCCAGGATTGTGATGCCGATGTGGTCAAGGCCAAGAATCACACTACACACGACCAGTCCCCAAAGTGGCACAGAAATGGCATCGAGAAACCCAGACCACAGAGATCTGAATCTCCTGAGGTGGTGGACCCTGAGTTCCTGAGAAAGCTGCGCTTTGCCAGGAAGCCCATGGAGAAGGGCCCGGAGAAGAGGCCTGCTCATGCCCATACTGCCTTGGGCACAGGCTCTGCTAGCCCAAGGTCAAGGCCAAAATTCAAACTGAGCTCTAGGGCTCCTGCTGTGGCTTCAGCTGCAGCTCCAGCTTCAGTTTGGCTCAGGCTCTCCAACGTGCCTAGACCCCAGGAAGGCTCCATTGTAAAGGCTCCAGTCTGCCACACTGCAGAACACAACTGGGGTGACACCTGGGCAGCCTTCTGCACGGGGCTGGTGTCCGCCTGTGCTGACTACACAAATGAACCTGAGACAGAATGTCTTTCAGAAATAACACAAGAGAATGCCAAGAGGTTAGAAGTGGGAGAAGCTCTATAGACTGTAGACCCAAATACAAGACACTGCTTCTCCTTACACACTGGACAGCGTCTCAGCTTCCACTGTGTTGGGCGAATGTCGGAGGCACTGTTTGGGGATGGTGGGAAATCATAAAGTTGTATGATTATGGTGGAGTCAGTTTATGTAACTTCCTTCCCTACCTAAATATTGTGGAGTATACTTTCACTTGTTTCTAGCTTATTGCATGAGAACCTCCAGGAAAGATTCTGACCATGTTCATTGTAAAGGCAATACTGGAACAACTGATGAATGCAGGAAACAAAAGTATTTTGCCACAACAGAAGGGCATATATATTGTTAACATATTACGACCACAGCTAGTAACAATAATGCCAAGTAGTTAACATGGGATGAGTTTACTCGGCAAGCATTTTCACAAGACCTGTAAAAATCAAGTAAATAACTATTTCCTCTAATTTTACTTTCAGCATCATGTGCATGTATTTATTCCTTGAACAAATACTTGATGCATGTGTACTACATATCAACTGTGATTCTGTTGCTGGAATACAGCAGCAAAGCTAAGAAACTACCCAGCTGTGAGGAGCTGTGCGGCCAACACAAACAATAAACACATAAACAAGTAGAATAAATAAATAAAGTAGCAAATTAGAGCCCCTTGCAGCTATGCAAGCAAATATATTTAATCCAGACTCTAATAAATGTGCTTCTATCCATAAAGTCAGCTCAGTTCAGTGCTACAGACAATCTTCCTTGGTCTAATATCTTTAGAATCCACACTCACAAACACGGTCCTTCCTGGTGGTGCATCTCTGGAGTAAAGCAAAGCACACTCAAGCTGGATTTGCAAGAGCTGGGTTCAGCTGCTGCTGTGGGAAGTCACACTGCCACTAGCAGGGTGAAAAAGAAAAACAAAACAGCTATGCGCAGGTGATGCTCAGGAAACAGGCAGGAAGGAACAAGTCCCTTCTTCCTGCTCCATCCTTGCAGTCTCTCTAGCACCCTCTATCAGCACAACCTGTTTGAACATCAGCTGGCAACACAGAAATAGGGTTTTCTGTCCCAGCCCCGGCAACATGGAGGAAAGATTATAAGATTGGGTCTGCAAATAGGGAAAAAAGAAACTAATAACCGACACATACGTATTATGTATTTTTAATTAAAATAGTTTTGTTTTTAAATTTGAGAGAGAGCCCCTCTAAGTTGCTGGTTCACTCCCTAAATGTCCATTTCAGCCAGAGGTGGGAGCAGGCTGGAGCTGGGAACCAGGAACTCAATCCAGGTCTCCCAGCTGGGTGGCAGGAACCCAACTGCATAACCCATCACTGGCTGTCTCCTAGGCAGTAGTATATTAGCAGGAAGCTGGATTCAGAAGCCAGAGTTGGGTACGGAGCTCAAGGTCTTGGGAGGGAAAAGAGAAGAGAGATGGAGATTTAAAATATCCAGAGACAAAATCCACAGCTTCCTTAAAGATCACTAATAAAATTCAAGGAGCCAATGATCTTCACCCAATTTGTTCATCCTCACTGACTGTCAGTCACTGTTTCTGCAAATGCCTTCTTTCTCAACACTCAAGTCATCCTTTGGATCTGCCTACATTCTCCTCCTTTTCTTTATGGAGATACTAGCCAGGGATCCATTTTCTTGAACTCCAAGACTTCCAAAGGAATTAGCACTTTTTTTTTTATTTGACAGAGTTAGAAAGAGAGACAGAGAGAAAGGTCTTCTTTCTATTGGTTCACCCCCAAAATGGCCCGATTCGAAGCCAGGAGCCAGGTGCTTCTCCTGGTCTCCCAATGCGGGTGCGGGGCCCAAGGACTTGGGTCATCCTCCACTGCACTCCCGGGCCATAGCAGAGAGCTGGACAGGAAGAGGAGCGACCGGGACAGAATCCAGTGCCCCGACTGGGACTAGAACCCCGGGGTGCCGGCACTGCAGGTGGAGGATTAGCCTATTGAGCCGCGGTGCCAGCCAGAAATAAGCACTTTTAAGACTGAACTACAGTATTTCTGGAACCTTGATAATCTAAAAGCAGCTTTCAAATTTCCTATCATTTACTATTGTTCTCAAGATACAGGGAAAACTCACCTTGGGTCAAACATTGTTTGCTAAAAAATTAATGCAAATTTTATTTATTAAAGGACACAAAAGTGATGAGCTCGTTCTTGCAACACAGTGGTGAGTAAGACAGACATGGGAATAGGCTCGATGAGCACCGACAGCTACCATGTAACTAAAATGCTTCCTTTCCATCACTGTGTTCTCTGTTAGCGGTAAAGCTTTATGAAAAATCTCTGCCTGGTCTTACTCCACCCACCAGGGGAGTTAAGGGAAGGTCCCTTTTCCGCCTTGGGAAGAGATCGGGAAGAGCAGTGATGACCCAGAGGAGCTTGTGGGGCAAACACTAGGGCTTGGGGACAAGGAGGCACTTACAGTGCCTGGCAGGAGAATGTGGGATGGGGTCAGGGGGTAGGCAGTGGAGAGCCAGTATCAAGCTATGGCCAAAACATACGGGAAGGAGTTCACAAAAGTATGAGACACATACACAAAGGCATAAATTGGGCATGAAAGGAAACGTGACTCTTTTGTCACCTGCCAAGTCCAGGGACACACTGCTTACATGATAATCCTTCAGTTATCTGAGGTTCCTGCTCCTCCCTAGTGACTGTCCAGCACCCAAAGGACAAGGAATGATGAACATGGCACCCACGGGACCTCTGTTCCAGCTCCTGATACTTACGTCACTGGCCACTGGGCTAAGAATACTATTTGAAACATGTCCTTGTTGTCTTTATTTCACTTTCTTAAAAAATGAGAAGTGGTTACTGCATTCCATAAAACTCACTGTTTTCTACTTGAACTATTAATATATTATGGAATATCTTCAAGGTACTGCTTTTAAAGACTGACATGCAGCTAGTGAAGGAGGGTTAACACTACATTAATCAGACAATGTGGTAAATTTCCTTTTCTTTATGTGCTGAGTTTAAACAGCACTCCAGGGATTGGGCTGAGGCTCTGAATGAATTTTTGCATATAGAACCATCTATGGCCGTCGACGTTTCCTCCACACAAAGCGACTCCTTCGAGGCCCCCAGTGAGTCTTGCCCTACCCCTGCCACGGGGCCTCCAGGAGCTGAGCCCAAGGCCCTGAGGTGACCCCACTCTTGACTCTCCCCTACCAGGCCAGCCACCGCAGGAGTGGAGCCCTGCTCCCAGCGCCACCCCCGACTCCTCCCAAGTCTCCAGTGAGTCTTGCCCACTCCCCACATCCCCTGCCACTTTGGGGCCTCCAGGAGCTGAGCCCAAGACCCCCGAGGTGACCCCTTCTTGACTCTCTCCTACCAGGCCAGCCACAGCAGGAGAGGAGCCCTGCTCCCAGCGCAGCCCCTGAGCCAGCCTCCAAGGCGTCGCCCTCCAGCCCCAGTGCCAGGAGCCGTGTGGACCTCGCAGAGCCAGAAGCCGCCGCAGCTGCCCATGAGCCTGAGGGGGCTGGGACTGCTGCCACCGCAGCCACCGCTGACACCACAGACTGCACAGCCAGCGCCCAGGGCAAGCGGCAGGGCCGGCGCGGGTCGGCAGGAGGATCCTCCGGTTCCTGCTGAGGGCGTGCTGCATCCTGCGGTCCCGAGGGAGCAGCCCTGGCCGCTGCTGCAGAGTGGCCCCCAAGTAGCCTCGCTCCGCCCCCGTCACCAGGAGCAATGCGCAGACTGAGCTGACTGAACATTTTTCTTTTCGTGAGCATTTGCAAATGCTTCTCGTGAATAAAATTCACCTTTGTGCGTGGCTTTGGTCCCGTGTGATGTTTGGGTCCCTGTGTGTACCTTGGGGAGGTGATGGAGGTATGGGTGGGTGGCTCTCACGGAAAGAAAAACGTTGTGCTTCTCACCTGAGTGTGGATCACAGAAGGGGTGACCTCATAGAAGTAGAGCATAGAGTGACGCCTCCCAGAGGCTGGGCGGGAGAGAGAGAGAGAGAGAGGGAGGGGAGTCACTCGTCCACATGGCACAGGCACAGGGTTGGGGTCTGAGGTCTGAGGTCTCTGGTACAGCAGGGAGGTCCCAGTCCACAGAGCTGAACATTGCAACAGAGCTGTCAGTGTCCTATCCAACATCTCCTGTGTCGTCAAGGGAGAACACGACCCCATTCCCCTGAGGGCCATGCACCTGGCCTCATGGGGTCCGGGATCTACCGGCTCTGCAGTCCAACAGCTGCAGGTGGAGCCGGGCAGGACGTCCACACTGCTGTGTGCCCGGCCTGCCCAAGGTGAGGCCCACATGTAGCAGAGGACGCAGGCAGGACGAGGACCTGGTTGTTAGTTCAGGAGGCCCCCGGCAGCACCCAGGCCTTCCAAGTTTCCTCCCTGGGCTGCCCACAGGCTGACTTCACCAAGACAGAAGCCGCGAGCTCCATCCGGGTCTCGCAGGTGGGTGTCAGGGACCCTGGCCGTGGGCCGTCCCCTGCTGCTCCCAGAGCACACACCTGCAGGAAGCTGCTGTTGAAATGCTGCCGGCTCTCAAACGCAGACACTGGCGCACGCGTGCTGATTCCCGAGAGGGGTCCCCACACCTGCCCCAAGCCCCGCACCTCTGTGGCATTGTTGGAACCGTCATGAGCTCTACTTGAAGGAAGCACTCTTCTGCCCTTGAATCTTTGAAGAGTCAGGCCAGGCAAAGACGAGGGCCTCTGGCCCTTCAGAAAAGCCTACAGACTTACCGTTCCCTTCTAGACGCTGCACGCCCCCACCACAAAACGATTCTTTACCCACAATTCCCATTTTCCCTTGGGACTGTGAACGCCGGGAATAGCTGGACTGGAAAGAATCCCAGAACGGTCTGGGTTGATGGGCGCAGGGACGGCAGAGCTGGTACGGCCCCTCCGCGGACTCAAAGCCGTGAAGTGGCGGGGCATGCTCGCCCCAACTGTGGGGCTCGCAAGTTGCACCCCACGCTCCAGGAACCCGGAGCTCTTTGAACACGGGTATCAAGCAACAGAGGAGGAGGCACCCAGGAAGTCTGTGGCTCAGAGTGCTGCGCGCTTGCCCTGCGCCTGCGTGCCTGGAGCCGTGCCCACCAAGCTAGGGTTTCCTCCTGCGGCGCTCCCGGGTCCCGTGCCCATGGCCTTCCATTTGCCCCAAGTTTGCAGCTGGTCGCTTTAGTGCTTCCACCCTCTCAGGTAGCCGCTCCCCTGCTGGGCCGCTAGGAGGGGGGTGAGGGGGTTACCTCTTTCAGTGTTTTTCATTCCTGTGGGACACACCCCAAAGCATTAAAAGTAGCTTTGTAAAAAGCAGGCGGAACCAAGCTCTCTGCTTCGGCCGCCCTGTGAAGGTGACCTACCGCATCGACAGGTTCTGGGTTATGTGGAACCGGAGGGCCATTCTGTTGCAACACAAAAAAGAGAGCTTTTTGTTTTGGATTTTGTTCTCTGAAGAATGAACTCTTGGAGTGATCACTTTCACTTTTTAAAAATGTATTCATTCTAGTTTTTACACATACTAGCTTTCCCCTGAGATCGTTAATCGTAGTCTATTAATCATTTAGGTCTGCAAATTATCCTTTTTTTTTTTTTTTTTTTTTGACAGGCAGAGTGGACAGTGAGAGAGAGAGAGAGAGAGAAAGGTCTTCCTTTGCCGTTGGTTCACCCTCCAATGGCCGCCGCGGCCGGCGCGCTGCGGCCGGCACACCGCGCTGATCCGATGGCAGGAGCCAGGAGCCAGGTGCTTTTCCTGGTCTCCCATGGGGTACAGGGCCCAAGCACCTGGGCCATCCTCCACTGCACTCCCTGGCCACAGCAGAGAGCTGGCCTGGAAGAGGGCAACCGGGACAGAATCCGGCGCCCCGACCGGGACTAGAACCCGGTGTGCCAGCGCCGCTAGGCGGAGGATTAGCCTAGTGAGCCGCGGCGCCGGCCTGCAAATTATCCTTTATGTGGAGTGAGTTGTGTTCTATAGATTTTCATATATATTATTTTTAGATATTCTGCAATTTTTATTTTTTCTTTTATCGAAGAAGCATTTAAAGCTTAATTTTGGGGGTGGGCATTTAGCCTAGAAGTTAAGACCCCCATTAGGATGCCTGTATCCCATTAACAGCACGTCTGAGTTCAGTGCCCACCCAGAGGTTCTGACTCCAGCTACTTGCCAATATAGCACCTGGGAAGCATCTTCCACTGCATTCCCAGGCACATTAGCAGGAAGCTGGATCAGAAGCAGAGTAGTCAGGACTCAAACCAGTGCTCACGTGGGATGCGGGTGTCACAGGCAAGCACCTAGATCTGCTGCAAATTAAAATTTTTATTCATAACTTGGCTCAAATGTATATTTACAGGCTGTCTGAACACAATTACCTTAGTACTCTTCAGGCTCCTCAAAATTTTAAATGATTCATGCAAATCATATAAAAAGTTCAAATTTTCAGTCTGCACGAAGGATATCCTTAGGTCCCCTCTGTGCTCTCAGATGGTGTTCAACTGGCAGCAGTGATCTCAAGGTCCATCTTCCACCTGCAAAGCTGGGGCTGGTCATCCGAGTTCCACTCGGTTCTGCACCCTACACAGACTCTGGTGTTTACACTGTCTGCCCTGAGCGCAATGATACAGCAAGGCCACCCTGCTCACATGGAAGTAACTCCCTGACTCTGTGAAAATCTCCCTGGTGCACAGCTAACCAGGGTCCACTCAGACCCCCTGCACAAGCCTCCCAGCTCTCTGCCAGGCTCTCCAGCCCCCTTCTCCACATATCCCCATGAGGCGCTGGATCCAAGACCATTCCTACTTTTTTTTTTTTTTTTTTTGACAGGCAGAGTGGACAGTGAGACAGAGAGACACAGAGAAAGGTCCTCCTTTTGCTGTTGATTCACCCTCCAATGGCCGCTGCGGCCAGTGCGCTGCAGCCGGCGCACCGCGCTGATCCGATGGCAGGAGCCAGGTGCTTCTCCTGGTCTCCCATGGGGTGCAGGGCCCAAGCACTTGGGCCATCCTCCACTGCACTCCCGGGCCACAGCAGAGAGCTGGCCTGGAAGAGGGGCAACCGGGACAGAATCCGGCGCCCCGACCGGGACTAGAACCCAGTGTGCCGGCGCCACAGGCGGAGGATTAGCCTAGTGAGCCGCGGCACCGGCCCCATTCCTACTTTTTGCAAACACATTATGGTTCTGTACATATATGCATGTACCCTATTTACATATTTTACATAATGACAGCATGAAACCACATGCATTCTGCTCATAGTTAAACATATTTATTAAACATATTTATTAAACATACAGATCCTCTGTATCTTAGAGATAATTTCTGTATCAGGCCCCTAAAGAGTTTTTTTTTTTTTTTTTTTTTTTTTTGACAGCAATAGAATGTTCCCTTTATTGGTAGACCATGGAACTGTTTCAATGATTTTGCTATGGCACAAATAAGGTTGCAAAAAACCTTTTTTAAAAAAGATTTATTTTATTTATTTGAAAGAGTTACAGAGAGAGGGAGAAAGAGAGAAGTCTTCCATCCACTGGTTCACTCCCCAAATGGCCGCAATAACCGAGCTGGGCCAGGCTGAAACCATGAGCCAGGAACTTCTTCTGGGTTTCCCACATGGGTGCAGGGGCCCTTGGACTTAGCCTGTCCTCAGCTGCTTTCCCCAACACATTAGCAGGGAGCTGGATCTGAAGTGGAACAGCCGGGACTTGAACTGGCACCCATATGGGATGCCAGCACTGTAGGCTGGGGCTTTAACCCACTGTACCACATTGCAACGAAAACTTTACGTATGCTGTTTTGTATCTGTGGAAGTATGTGTATAAAAAATGAAGTGGAATTTCTTAATTGATCTTCCATCCTCTGGTTCACTATCAAGATAGCTGCAATGGCCAATAATAGGCCACACTGAAGCCGGGAGCCAGGAGCTTCATTGGAGTCTTCCACCAGGGTGGCACTTGGGCTATCTTCTGCTGCTTTTCCCAGCCCATGAGGAGGGAGCTGGATCAAAAGTGGAGCAGCTGGGACTCAAACCGGCAAGCATATGGGATGGTAGTGTTCTAGGCAGTGGCTTTACCCACTACGCCACAACAATGGCCTGTTTTCTTCATAATCTCTTTCCTTGGCTATTAATTCTCTTTGGATCTTTTTCAATTGTTTTATCGCTTGAATCCCATCTCTCATTTTTTGAAAATATTTTTTCCCCTCTCTGCTCCAAAAATGTTCCTGTAGATGTGTTTTAGCTTGATCTTTTGGTGCTTTGTCTCTCACTCCCAACCTTTACCCCTAAGATTTGGGCAAAGCTCCCCTACTGCTGTTCCTATCTGGGGTATTTCAATCTGTAATTAGTTCTTGTCCCTAAATAATCTGTGTTCCCCATCCTTAACTCCATTGCTGTGGGCTTATGATAAATGCTTGAATGTATCATGTCAGCTCCCTTTCTCACTTAACTGTTCATCTGATTAATATGTTGTCATTCACATTTTAATGTTTCTACAATCAGTATGTAATGTCAATATTAAAACCAGTATTATGGTACTTTATATTTTTTTCCAAAAAATGTTTTTTAAACAGCAGGTCTTAAAATTGATAACCCATTGAAGTCAAGTAAATAAGCTATCTCTGTCACATGTGTGCTTAAGCAGAGTGTGTACTGAACTTCATGGATTCTTTTTAGGTTGGTTCAAAATGTGTGGTACCTGATAAACAGCCTTTGAAATTTATAAAATATGCTGTATTTATATATGAAGTTGGCTTGGATTTTGCAGTGTGTGAGTGTGTGACACTAAATCGTCAAAAGAGAAGTTATAAAGTTCCTAATGATTTTGAAAGAAATCAAGTCCCTGTAACATATCTGCTAAAATTTGCTAGACTGAGGGGCAGGCGTTGTGGTATGAGTTAAGCACCTGCTAGGGACACCTGCATCTCACGCTGGAATGCTGACTTGAGTCCTGGCTAATCTACTTCCAATACAGCAGAATTTCTACATGGACCACATTTAGGAACCAGTGTTGATGCAGTCATACAAAATTTCCGAGAATTTTAGTGCATACTCATCTTTAAAGGGAGCACTTAGGGAAACATGACAAAATAAGACACCAGAACCCTCACATTCAGGAATTTACATAAAAACAAATGAGGGAAATAATTTTATTCTATCTTTGCCTTCTTCCAAATTAAGATAAATTTGGATCTTCTATAAATTCAATCATTGTTTTTCAAAATCTGAAACCTGTATATTATTTTAAAAATCTCTTTATACATTAGAAATACATTAGAAGTTAGTGCAGCTTCTTGGTCAGGAAAAAATACAAGTTAGAAACCTTTCTTGTAGGTTTGTTAGAAGAAAAAAATTGGGGTTGCTGTTATGGCCTAGAAGGTAAAGCTGCCACCTGAGACGCCGGTACTCCATATGGGCATGGGTTCGAGGCCTGGCTGCTCCACTTCTGATCTAGCTCTCTGCTAGTGGCCTATGAAAGCAGCGAAGATGGTCCAAATGCTTGGGGCCCTGCACCCATGTGGGAGACCTGGAAGAAGCTCCTGGTTTTGGCCTGGCCCAATCCTGGCTGTTGCAGCCATTTGGAGAGTGAACCAGTGGATGGAACACCTCTCTTTCCCTGTTTCTCCCTCTAACTGTGCCTTTGAAATACATAAAATAAACCTCAAAAAAATTTCCTATACAAGCTAAATTTTTTTGAACACTGAAAAGACATGTCAATCTGAACATTTCTGAAACTCCCACAAGAATCTGGACCAAAGGTAAACTTTTCATCAGATGCCAAAAAAATAAGCTGTCTTCCTAAGACAGGAAGCTGGTCATTTTCTTTCCTTGCTGAACTTAAGTGTTCCATCTACTACACCATGTATTCCACTACAAACAAACCCAAATAGTAGGGTCAAATGCTATTTTAAAACCATCAACATGAAACTCTGAAATTACAAATAAAACCCTCATGGAGATGCAGCTGGAGTAAACTGTATTTAGTGACACCTGACCCGCTCTTTTGTGTGACTCAGATTTCTAGTGGTACTGTTGGGAAAAGGGTACAAACTACAAATAAAGGAATAGCATGCTTTTTTAGTGGTTAAGAATTGGATATCTGGAGATATAGAAGTAACTGTTTTATAACAGACTGAAGACATAGTGCTCTAAAATCCTTTAACATTCTTAACTGCCAGCTTTTTTGCACAACCACAGGGCCGTGGAAAGAGATTACTCTCGCATTTAATGTCTCTTAAGCCACAAGGCAGGTGTTACCTACACGCTGTCAACACATCCTCTCAACTTATTTCCTGGGTTCTCAAAAGCCTGATCTCTTATTTACCTTCTTGCTGTGGGCACTGTGGATTGCAACAGAAGTCTATGGAAGTAAAATGAATGATATGACTGTGATGTTGGCCTGAGGCTTATCTTTTAAACATTACCATGAAATACTCAGGCATACAGAGAGTGTAGGCTATATTACAATCAGCACTTGTACTCCCAGCACCCAGTTTAAGATATGAAACATGATTGATACAATTGAAGTACCCCAACTTTTCCCCCTGAGGATAATCCCATGTAGTATTTGATGCTTTTCACTTTCATTTATGTAGTCTTTCACTATATACAACTCAAACAACATGCATTCTTCATGCTTAAAACGTTAAGAATCTTAAGTATAATTCTAAGTCATTATTCTTTTGCTCAACTTTTGAGATTCATCTGTTTACTTATTTGTATGTAGCTCTAATTTTCATGATATGACTATTCCAAATAAATCCCATTTTTCTTATTGGTGGATATTTAATTGCCTTTAGTTTCCTTGGCTTGTTCTGCATCGCCCACATGAGTGGCAGGGGCCCAAGCACAAGGGCCATCTTCTGTTGCTTTCCTAGGTGCATTAGCAGGGAGCTGGATTGAAAGTAGAGCAGCGGGGACTCAAACTGGTACCCACAAGGGATGCCAGCATTGCAAGCGGCAGCTTTACCTGCTATGTCACAGTGCCAGCCCTGAGTTTCCTATTTTCAAATAATGGTGCTATAGACTTTCTTATTACTTCATTAGACACATGTGAGACTTGCTCTGGGTTATTATACTAGGGACAATTTTTGGATTACAGGCTCTTCACTACTACTAGATATGTTTTTTCCAAAGTGGCTGTACCAATTTATGCTTCCACCAGCACAGTATGAGGCCCCATTGGTCCCCATCCTTTGTGATTATAAACTCTTTGTAAGCTGGGTGTTAGCTGTTGGAATTAGCTAGGATCCATGTTTTCATGTTAACATGTAGGCTCTCAAATTCTATGAATTTGAAGGTGGTATGGATTCAAACTCAGGAACCATGGAATTCTAAGCCCTTAGAATTCTCCAAGAGTCCCCCAGCCCAGCCCAGCCCGCCCTCTCTTTTTTAATCCACAGGCCAGGCCAAATCAGAGGCTCCTTATAAACTTGGTGGTTCTTGACAGACTGTCCTTTCTAGTCTACACTGGGCATGATGGGCCAGCTGGGTGATAACTTCTATGTCACATGGATTGAAGGGCTGACATACTGACATTGGCACTCCCTCCTGCCTACCACCCAGCTCTCAGGCTCACCAGTCGGGCTGTTACCTGGGAATAAGGTCTCTTTCAATTTCTTGTGTAGGTCCTGGAGTGTAAGTTTTTATCTTATTTTCCTGTACCCTCAGCCATGTATTCATTAGGGAAGAAGTAAAAGTTCTCTCTTTTCATAATTTTCTTTATAGACGTTAACTGAAGAGAAAATGGAAAAACATGAAAGTAATTTTGAGTTTCTATTTATGTTGATGTGTTGGCCTTATTTTCTAAATCAGCAGTATCCAACAGAAATTTCTGATTGATGGAAATACTCTATACTCCAAATGTTCAGAATGGTAGACACTTGGACTTGTGGTGCTGAGCACTTGAAATGTAGCTAACCTGTCTGACAAACTAAATGTTTAGTATTATTTAATTATAATGTAAACAGCCATGTGTAACTAGTGGTTATTACACCTGACAGCAAAGTTCTAAATAATACTCTGTGTCTCTTCATGGTTTTATATATTGGTAAACCTATGTTGCCTTTCAAATCTGATAGTCACAGGATGAAACAGCTGAGATGTCGGTTCTGAATATCTGTCCCCAAGGAACAGTACGGCCTGTTCACTCTGACAGTCAAGTATTTCTTGCCTGGCTTGTCTTTCTGGGACTTTTCACTGATCTATATTGAACAAACTGAAGTGGAGTCTAGCTAGCTTCTAATCGGAAGTCTGGGGATCACTTTCTGAAAGCTTTCCTGAGGGTATTTATGGAACACTAGGGTGTCAAATTATAAGAATAACTAGGAGCATAAATATACCTGGACTACAACAGAAAACAATCTGATTAAGAGTACAACCTGGATTATCTTTGAACCATAAAGTTCACTGTCAACCTGAATGTATGTGCAAGTTAAAACACGAATACTTCACTTGATTTATTTATAGCATTTATGAAAACAAAACCAAGCCTATTGCTCTAGGCTTATAGTGGGCTTACACTTAAAATTTTTTAAACTTTCAAAGGGCATTGTATTATATGAAGTAACTCTTAATTCCTTTACTTTTTAATTTTTGCCTAGGTTCATGTAAAGAGGCTAAAGCAAAAATGCAGGCATATTATAATGAAAACAAAAACATTTTTTTTGGGAAACAAGACCACATTCACTGGCTGGCCTTCAAAATGAAGATTTGTGACTATTTCTCACCATGCATTCACTCACATACATTTTCCATATTCTTCTACGAAAATGGAACCCACAGGTTTGGCACTTAGGAAGGTACCAAAACAGATTCTGGGGTAAGGAAATCATTTCGCAGCATGAATGGACCAGCACAAAACTGAAAAAGCTCAATGTTTGCTTTTTAGAGTTTAGCACACATTGTCAATCAAAACTGACTTAAACTCACAGCGAGATACTCTCATCGTATCCCTATCGATTCAAAATGTTTGTAAGCACTGAAGCCCCTCAGTTTCAGTGAATGCACTTCAGACGTGCCGTCCACATTAAGGATTTCTTTTAACGCTCACGACAAATTTTTTAAAGGAAATAAATTTTCTCTAGAAAGGGTTAATCATAACGAATATGTATATCTTCTCAGAAGGTGTGCAGCCTACTCTTCTCCTGATATTCTTCATAAAAACGTCTCAGTGACTCAGGAATTCTAGGTGTGACAGTGCTCAAGGCTTGAGTGAAATGCCTTTTCATAATGCAGTTGGCTTGAATGTCTTCTTCCAGAGCCAGGAGAGCAGCCTCTCTACAGACGGCTATAATCTGAAATACAGAAAAAAAAGGGAGGGAGACAATCATCAATACCTTTCCAGAAAAGTAATATTCCAAATAGTCATCTGTGGCAACTTCTAAAGCTGTAAACATGCAGTTAACACTTATTTGCTGGAGATATTCCACTTAAGTTTTCATACGGATAAGAAGTACTTATACATGGAGTTTTCTGTTCTTTCCTTCATTCCAGGACAACTTATTAAGACCCAGCAGCAACAAAATACGTCTAAGACTTGGTAGCGGCTCCTAACTGTGAAGGTGAAACAGGCGTGCACTCAGGCACACCAACCCAGGATGGCCTGGGGTGACGCCGATGTGGAAGGAGATACTCTGGGAGTGTGTACTTGTGCTCATCAGCCCAGACACCCCACGGGATGAGCTCTTCTTCACAGGGAGCCCTTAAATCTCAGGGCCCGCAGGCTGGGTTGTGGACATTTGCCGAGGGCTGTATTAAAACAGAGAAGTGAATTCTGTGTACTCAGTGAGCAAAGTTGGAAGAATGGAAAAGAATCTGGGGAGGGGGCGGAGTGGACGCAGGGGGAGGGAGGATGGAGTAGGCGGCAGCAGAACGGAAGGGGAGGAAGGTTCAGGAATCCTGAAATGTGTTTTTAAGCTCCCTGGACTTCAGACAGAGGAAGCAGGCTGATGCGAGTGTCATTCTAAAGACACATTACTGTGCTGAAAAGAGCTGGAGGGATGAAAAGAGATATTGTGATTTTCAGGGCAACAGGGAAAACAGTGATTGATACTGACTGCACCCTTATATCGGTAAATGAAAGGGCCAGCTGAAACACATTTGTCCAGCCATTCAGCATATTTTCTCTGTTTGTTCACTTACTGAAAAGAGTTCCTCTGCTTAGGCTGGGCTAATGGCTGCCAAAGCAGTTTAGTAGCTTTTTAAAGGATTTAGCAGCATGTTTAGGGAGCTTTCAAAAAAACAGGCATAGATTTGGATGGCTTTGTCAAATTACAACAATGTAACTATTACTTCTGGGCTTCATTAGTGAGCACTGAAGTTAACTGTGGTGGTTATGCATGTTAATGCTTTCCCAAAAAGAAAGTGGCTACCAACTTGTTGAAAAAAAAAAAAAACAAAAAACAAAAAACAAAAAACACAACTTCCAGGGATTAGAAAAACCACTTCATCACGTGTTCTGGTGCAAAAAGAGTTCTTTTCAAAAGAAGAATGTGATAATTAATAAGCATGGTAAATCCTGTGAAGTGCTCAGTGTGCAAAACTGGCTACTGAGTTGCTCCACTGTGTTCCAAGGGGATCTCAGGGATCTCCACAACAGGAGGCCAAGCGACTAAGGTGGGAGAGTCCCCACCCACTCCCTATCTGAGCAGGACTTTTTTTTTTTTCCATTAGGACAAGAATTTGAAGCAATGGCTGTAGGTCTAAAAGTCTGAAGAAACACTGGAGACGCAAGGAGCACTGAATGTCCAGTGCACGGTGGAGCCTCCCCTGTGGCCACACAGGGGCCATGTTCACGGCGACTCTCCTCCGACTAAGGGCAATATTGTGTCCCGCACACTTGCTGGCCCAGTGCATAACGGCTACACAGTTACTGGGTACCTAATCTGTGATGGGACTGACGCCTCTAGGTTTTGCACACTGTAGTGACCTTGCTAAAAGGGGTAAAGTGTGACGGACACAGGTCAAACACAGAGGCCAGATGACTACATGTGAAGTGCTGGTGGTGTGACACTATGGGAGTTGGGCTGAACAAGGAAGGAGAAGAGACCAAAATGCTTCCTGCAGCCTCACAAAAAGGCCTTGGATTTGGTTCACCCAGCTGGTGGTGACTGGCACTGCCTGCTCCTCTGAGAAAGGGAGCCGACGGGGAGAGGAAGAAACGACTGTTTCTGGCCTGGATTCCTGGGTAGCTTGACAAGGCACAGCCATGTAGGCAAGTGGTATGTCTCCGAGACCTAAAAGGTTGTCCTTGGGTCAGTCCCCCTGGGCAGTCCCTCTTTGCATATCAGCTTTCCCTCTTTCACACCTGAATCTTCAGATTTTTCTAAGAGCTATAACTTGCTTTTTGTGATCGTTTCCATGGTAGTGACAAAGGGGGCACACACGAGTATTGAGACATGGTCAGAGCAGCAGTGACCATTTGGAAGGTGGATGTTTGTGCCCTGGGGCTTTAGTGCAGGTGAACTTTAGAGAATTCTCGTACCATATTCATCAGGACTGGTCTACACAGTTCTATCCAATTTAGAGAACTACAAACTGTGAGATAAAGAAAGCTTGGACAGAGTTTGACCAGATCACTGAGAAACCTTTGGCTTAGATGAGAATGACCTATAGAACCTTTTAAGACACACAAAAAAATGAGAGAGCAGCTGAAAATTGGTACTCCCCAGCCACATGTGAAAGTGTCACAGCTGGGTCCGGCACTGTGGCATAGTGGGAAAAGCCACTGCCTGCAGTGCTGGTATCCCATATGGGCGCCGGTTCAAGTCCCGGCTGCTCCACTTCCAATCCAGCTCTCTGCTATGGCCTGGGAAAGCAGTGGAAGATGGCTCCAGTCCTTGGGCCCCTGCACCCACATGGGAGGCCCAGAAGAAGCTCCTGGCTCCAGATTGGCGCAGCTCCAGCCGTTGTGGCCATCTGGGGAGTGAACCAGCGGATGGAAGACCTCTCTCTCTCTCTCTCACTGCCTCTCCTCTCTCTGTAACTCTGACTTTCAAATAAATAAATAAATCTTAAAAAAAAAAAAGAGAAAGTGTCCCAGCTGCCCCTATTTCCTAGGATGGCATAACAACTGCCCAGACTCAATACCTGCTTCAGTAAACACGCCCCTGATTTTTTCTTTTTTAATTTCTAAGAGAAGCCTTGAGAAGGCAGTCATTTGGATAAACCTTTCTGCTACTTTAACTTTCCTGTCACTTTCACTTAGCAACATGCAGCCAGTAACTGAGAGCTGTACAGGACACCATGAAAACGTAGCTAGTCTTATCCATTCACATCCACTGAATGCTGATCTGTGCAATAACTTTAGGAGGCCAGGTGGGAGATTGAGAGATGTCCAAGGCATAGTCCCTATCCTCTAGGGCTCAGGAACCAGGAGGGACAGACAAGGTGAACTGCCCTGTGTGGCCTGGAAGCAGACGTGCTATCAGGAAGGCCAAAGGAGAGTGCATTGGTGTGGGGAGAAGGAAGAAAATATTGCTTTGTAAACCAAAGTGAGAAGGGCAGCATTTAGTACACAGATAGGGAAAGGCCATTCCAATTAGATGGAAGAAAGTGAGCCAAGAAGCAGCAAGGCAGGGGACAAATGGACCAGCGAGTACACTGACAGCCTCAGGAGCCCAATCGAGAATAAAAGAAAAGAAGAGTTAATTTCCACCAATTATCACTAAAAAGATCAACGATAAGAGTTCTCAAAGGTCTGTGGCCACTGGGACAGCAAAAGTTAGTCATCTTGAAAGCTCTAAGTCAAGGCCAGCACTGCGGCTCACTAGGCTAATCCTCCACCTTGCGGTGCCGGGCACACCGGGTTCTAGTCCCGGTCGGGGCGCTGGATTCTGTCCCGGTTGCCCCTCTTCCAGGCCAGCTCTCTGCTGTGGCCCGGCAGTGCAGTGGAGGATGGCCCAAGTGCTTGGGCCCTGCACCCGCATGGGAGACCAGGATAAACACCTGGCTCCTGCCTTTGGATCATCGCGGTGTGCCAGCCGTGGCGGCCATTGGAGGGTGAACCAATGGCAAAGGAAGACCTTTCTCTCTGTCTCTCTCTCTCACTGTCCACTTGTTTAAAAAAAAAAAAAAAAAGAAGAAGAAAGCTCTTAAGTCAAACCTACAAGCAGTGGATGTTCAAGTTGCTGGCACAACACAACTCCTACAGGTTCCTTTTGTTTTTAGTTTTTATCCTAGAAAGGGCTTTTTGGTAGAAATTCCCAAAGGAAAAGAATTAATTGGATTATTGGTTCTTCTTTCCTAAGGCAAAGGTAGGTTTGGGAAGGGCAGTATTAGGACACCCACTGCCTGAGGACTGGTTTGTCTTTGCTCTGGAAGCCACTACTTTGGCGTGAGTTCCCAGACAGGATATTTCCTGCTCTCCCGTTTGCTGCCATGGCCCACGCCAGCACTTCCCTTTGAGTTACCAGCGTCTGCTCAGGGGAGCAGGGATTCCATGATCAAACCAGTTTTGAACCACACAATTCTATGCCCCACAGTGCATGATCAAATTTTAAAGATTCTGTGAAGCAACGACAATCCATTTAATTTTCTCTACCCCAGTGCATTAAAAAAAAGTTTGCTCCAGAATTTGTATGTGGAAATGTAATCTCCAGTGAAACAGTATTAAGAAGCAGGAGGTCATTCATTGCCTTTGGATGGGATCGGTGCTTTTACCAAAGCCAGCTGAGGTGGCCTGTTAGCCCCTACACCAGGTGAAGCTGCAGCTGGAAGCATGGTCATCTATGTGGAAGAAGCCCTCACCAGACACCCAGTCTGCTAGCACCTGGATCTTGGACTGCCAAGGTTGCAGAACAGTGAGCAATCCATCTGTACTGTTTAGAAAGTACCCAGCAGTCTGAACCAGCTGAGACCCCTGCTGTTTGCCCAGCACCCTTTCCCTCCTGGTTTCTGGCAGAACACCTTGTAAATGCTCTGCCGGGGAGCTTCAGTACCTGCTTGGGAGATGCTCACCCACACCCATCATCTTCCTAAATAGCTCCTGCCACTCATATTCTTCGAATTTTGCTTTCCCCTATTCCAGAATAGAGAGAATAGGGAACGGGGCACAAAGAACGGCATGGTTAAGGACTGGGAAGACAGAGACAGGGCCAAGCAGGAGGAGCGAAGCTGGGGAGACCAGGATGCTTACTAGTCAAAGAACAGCAACAGAAGGCATCAAAGCTGGTTACAGGGGACAGACAATTCCCTGGTGTGTGGCCGTGCTGAGAAAGACTCCGGGACATTTACCAATAATGCTGCAATACCTATTGCTCTGAGGACTGAAAGGCTTTCAATTTAAATTGCACCTTTCTCATTACTATCTGTAAGGTTTCTAAGAAAACCTAATGAGGTAAGTCAGTGTCTCCTCCACCCGCTTTCTCCAGTGTACACGGGGGCCACGAAGCCCATCACTTTGTTGGTGTCACATCTGAAACCAGATGGAGTCTGGGATGTTTCAGTGACGGCCGAATTCAGCTGATTTTTTCCCAGGAGGCCACAGAAGAACCAACTTCTCTGAAAAGAAGTGTAGACGATTAGTTGAATTTGAACCACAGACTGGAATGTTAAACTATCCTATTTAGAATGACAACGCTTGGCCATTGGAACTCCTTAACTTCTTTGGCAAAGAGCCTTTGGAAGCTTTCTCCCTAATCCCTTCACTATCTCGTCCTCTTCCCCTAAAGCCTGCAGATCATTTCAATGATTACTCACTAGCTACCTGCAAGGTTGCTTTTGTTATTAGGCTACAAAAATGCAAATACCTTTGCTGGCTCTGTGAAGCCGCATGTACATTCTTACTCAGTTTTGAACAAAAAATTGAAACCTGAGCTTGAAAAGGTGAAGCATCATCTGCGATGGAAACAAGAAAATAAGGCAAAAGACTTGGAATGGGCCCGAGCCCTCACTGTCGGAGCTAGACTAGGACGTGTTTTTGTGTCAGTGGCCATGGCACTGGTTTAGTTGATGCTACTTATCACTAATTCTCTTTCCATTTATTTGGCAGCAATAACTAATATATCTGACAAAGAAAAAGAAAAGCCAGAAATCGCTATATGAAAAGATTTAGGCATATTTGCGACAAATTCCTAAGAGGACGGAAAGGAAAGGATTTTAAGTGAAAGTTTCAAAATCCTCAAAACAGTCACCGAATAAAGTCGTAATGGTTTTCTGATGCAGGAAGCAACTCAGCGATGAAAGCACAGGGACACAGGAGCCTGAATTTTCATGCTATGCTTGCCCTCTGCAAAAGCAGTGCCTTTAGAACAATGCAGCAATAAATGGATTACGTGAGACAGCTCCACTTGGGAGCTGTGTGGGGAAGCAACTCCCCAGGAGGAGAAGGCTCTTGACCAATGAACCTTGGGAAATCTAATTACCTCACTTTTAAATGCAAAAGGGCAAAAGAGGCAATTGTGCAGAATTCTGAATGCCAAGAATAAGAACAATGTCTTACTTCACTGTGCAAAAAAACCGAAACCTCTTAAACATAGCCTATGGTTCTTTCCCCCAATCCATGGGACAAGAGTTTAAACAGGTGGCTCAGCTTAGCAAAATAGGAACAGGCACACTGCAAAAACCAAAACCAACGTGGTTTCCAAGCAGGCAGTAAAAAGTTTTCAAAATGCTATGATAAACAGTCAGGGAATAGACTGTTAACCAAAAGCTGAACCAGGGGAAGGAAGACCTGCATATGTGGGCAAGCGTTTGATTATTCATCCCTGCTGTGCTGTATGCCTTCCCTTGTTCTGTTCAGTTCCACAGTAGCCCTAGCTTCCTGGCTGAGATGAGGAATCCGGTAACAAAGTTTAGCACAGTCACTTGCACTGCTAGGTAAGACCTGGGGATACGTGCACTTGCTTGCTGTGGGCTGTGAGCAGGTTACAGTGATGCCAATGTGCCCATGAGAGGAGGGATGCTGCTGCGACAGGCCTGGGGAGTAGGGGACCCAAGAACTGGAAATTCCACCTCAACCTTCATGGACAAATTCCCAAGTATCTCTGGGAGACTATCTGTATCTTTCCAGAAAGGTGGAAGTGTCACACAGTTGTGAAGGTCCCTTAACCAATTTAAGTTCCGCTTGTCACTCCCTACGCTGCCCCACCCCCACCCCCAAGAGGCACAGGGGGCAACCGGGTCTCTGGAGAAAACAAAGGCGGCAACTGAAATGCGGCAGAAGAGGAAGCTCTTGTTCTGGCTGACCTCGGATGAGGCAAAGTAGCTCCCAAAAGCTGAAATTTCCACACCCGGCTTGGCTAGCGCACGGCAAGGCTGCTTCTAAGTTTACAGGAAAGCTACAGCTGTCTCCTGGAGACTGCACAAGGCCACGGCCTCCCAGCCATTCCTCCGGCGAATGGATGAGTGCACAGCCCCGGCCGCTGCCCACACTGCAGCTGCACACGGAGCCTGCCGGCAGGGCCCCGCCTCCCAGTCAGGCCTAATCTCAGCTGCTTTGAATTTCAAGTGCACTAAATAGCTTTAAAGAATCCAACCCAAAGAAATCGGCTGCAGTGCTTTAAAAAGTCTTAGGTATTTTCAAAAAAGTGGTTTTGTTAAAAGCATCCTCTGTCTGGAACACCTGTGACCTGTTGAGCTTAATTGGGCTGCAGCTGGCGCTGATTGTGGCGCAGCCGCTGGCGGCCCGGCGCTGACATTGTGTTCGCGCCGCGCGGCCGGCCCCTGGCTTTTCTTTTCACTTTCCCAGCCCCGCGACCTCCTTCCCCAGTGAGTCGGAGGGATTAGGAAGCCAGCCCAGAGTGGCATCCTGCTGGCCGGGAACAGCACGCCCCGCAGGTGCTTCGAGGAGGAGGCTACCTGGGAGATTAGGCGCTCCTGCGGCTGCCGAGCCCTTTGAGGCGCGCTGAAAGGTGGCTGAATGGCCAGTCATGAAAGATGGGACTGCAGGGCGCGCAGCAGGCCCCTGGCCCCGGAGTGGCAGATGGAAGTCACACTGTCGCAGGCACAAACCGCCAAGAAAACAGCTCCCAGAGGAGAATTTCAGATCTGGGAAGCTACAGGCACTGCTTTCAAGTCCTCGCCGTTTCACCGAAAACCTTGTGAGTGGTGAGGCGAGAAACGAGAATTTTGGATGGCAGACTTAAGATATGAGGAATTGTCTAACGATTATATTGCTCTTGGGCTAAACTCCCCTGGAAAACAAGCTTCAGGATAATCTACCTGGGATCACATTAAAATCATGAAGTCTAGGATACACAGTACTGAGTCCAAAGAAAAGAAAACTTCTGCAAAGATGCATACACTTGGTTGGTTAATTTTCCTGACTTCAAGTTATCATGAAGCCTTTAAAATGTCTATAGCTTGAGTCTATACGTATTCAATGTATAACCTTTCATTTTTACTTAGATGGAAAAGCCAGAAAGAGATTTAATTTTAAAAACATTACACAAAAATCAATTCTGTAGAATTTTGGGGCCGGAAAGATCTTGAGTTCTTATTTAATTGTTCCAGCATTTCATTTCTACTACCATTTGCACTTGTGGAAATTTTCAATGTTTCTAGCTTTGGCTGAGCCATAACAAGAGAACAAGGAGTATTTTCAGTTTCGAGAGGAACACCTCAAAGCAGTATGGGAATGGAAGAACAGGAATCACTGTGGTAGGGAAGGAGAGGGCTAAGAGGGCAAAACAGATGCTGGAAGCTCCCTAGTCATTCTCCTTTTTTTCCCAAAAAGATCTGTTTCTTCATTTATTTGAAAAGTAGAAATGATGAGGGCTGGGAGGGGTAATCTTCCATTTCTGGTTCTCTCCCCAAACAGCTGAAACAGCCATAACTGTCCCAGACCAAAGCCAGGGGCCGGAGTCAGGAACTCTAGCCTGGTCTCCCACGTGGTGGTAGAGGCCCAAGTACTTGGCCATCTTCTGTGCAATAGCCGGAAGCTGGATCAGAAGTGAACCAGCCAGGACAGGAACCAGAGCTACAATATGGGATGCTGGCCCCTCTTCTGATTGCTTTACTCAAGAAATCTTTGTTGACCACTAAGGTAGCAGGCACCAGGGAAGAAACAAAGTCCTGCTTTTGTGGAACCCCGGTGTGCAAAGCACTGGCTCATCTACTTAAGTTTCAGGTTCAGTGTAAATGTTGCCACTGGGAGGCAGTCCTAGGGGTAACCTCCCTCCCGCCCCATGCCTGCTTGTTTCAGGATCACTTGGTCTGTACTAATCTATGCTATTCACAGCCTCTGCAGTATTCCTTCAAATCATAACTGTCAACTATGGAGTTATTTGTGTTGAATTTCTATTCCCTCAATAGACTAGAAGTTCCAGGAAGGCCAGCAGCTTCGCTTCTGCTGGACTTCTAGGACATACGATTTGTTAATGTAACCTTGACCTGCAACCTTTGCAAATCCAAGAAAAGGTCTCATGCTGAAGCCACATTTGAACATAAAAAGTATTTAAAAAGAAAAAAAAAAAACACTCAATGAACACACATACAGCTCCTGCTGTGACAATGGCAATCAAAATAACTGTGTACTATGGTCTCAAAAAGCAAAATATGTTGGGCACAATGAGTCATCCTATGTTGCGGTATGTATCTGTGGCCCCTTGTGGGGCTGACGACCACATTATGGCCAGCAAGCTGGCAGAGCCTAGAAGAGGCACCAAACTGAATAAAGTACCCACATACGGGGAGCAGGCAAAGGGGAGAGGAACATGGGCTGTCCTTGGGGGAGGAAAGCAAGCCAAGTTCAGGTACCTGAAGAGCTTCCACTCTCCTCCTCTCTGCAAGTCTGGGGGTGTCATCTCTCCACCAGGGTTTGGGAGGGAGTGGGCGAGGGTATGAAACCGGTTTTAATACAGCCTATATTTCCTCATCTGTCTTTACTGCCAGCCCCACATCACGCCCCACGGACACACACACAAAGCTGCCTCCTTTGAAACTCTAGACTGGGTTGCCTAGTTTGGGATTCTGGACTCTAAACACTTGCACTGACTTTCTGGGGATTAGAGCCTGTTGGACCATTGCACCCAGTCTTTTTTTTTTTTTTTTTTGACAGGCAGAGTGGACAGTGAGAGAGAGACAGAGAAAGGTCTTCCTTTGCCAGTGGTTCACCCTCCAATGGCCGCCGCAGCCCGCACGCTGATCTGATGGCAGGAGACAGGTACTTATCCTGGTCTCCCATGCAGGTGCAGGGCCCAAGCACTTGGGCCATCCTCCACTGCCTTCCCGGGCCACAGCAGAGAGCTGGCCTGGAAGAGGGGCAACTGGGACAGAATCCGGTGCCCCGACTGGGACTAGAACCCGGTGTGCCGGCGCCGCAAGGCGGAGGATTAGCCTAGTGAGCCACGGCACATTTTTTTTTTTTTTTTACAGGCAGAGTGGATAGTGAGAGAGAGACAGAGAAAGGTCTTCCTTTTGCTGTTGGTTCACCCTCCAATGGCCGCCACAGCTGGCGTGCTGCGGCTGGCGCACCGCGCTGATCCGAAGGAAGGAGCCAGGTGCTTCTCCTGGTCTCCCATGGGGTGCAGGGCCCAAGCACTTGGAACATTCTCCACTGCCTTCCCGGGCCACAGCAGAGAGCTGGCCTGGAAGAGGGGCAACCGGGACAGAATCCGGTGCCCCAACCGGGACTAGAACCCGGTGTGCCGGCGCCGCTAGGTGGAGGATTAACCTATTGAGTCACAGCGCTGGCCGACCCAGTCTTAATCTGTAATAAGCAGCTTTCATTCCTTTCCCATCGGCTCTAGGCTCCCCTGGGCTGATGAGCAGACTTGCCTGGGATCCCAAAATCATTTTAGAATACAGCATGGTGTTAATGGCTAACTGTGTTAAGTAGGGGAAAAAAAAAAGCTCTGATGAGCTGTAGAAGCTGGTGAGCAGACAGTAACATACCATTGGGACAGGACAGGGAGGGAGAAGACAATACGATTATTTACTTTCCACTCATTTTTTACATTTTTGAGGTATTGATTTAAGGTAATGCTTATAAGCCCATTGTTCAGAAAAAGGCCATATTACATTATTTTGTTTTAGAGTTCAATAATAAATAAGGTAACATGGTCTTGTTAAATGAATTGGATACTTTCAAGTGGCATTTCACCAGTTATGTGTATTTATTGATAACAGAGTAAAAATTCTTAAGCTGCAGTCTGTGAATATCCAAATGAGTCTAACAATACACTGAGATCTACAAAAACATACATCTGTATATACGTATGTGTACTGTTCTAGGGAGAAGGTTCAGAGCTTTCATTGTAGTCTAGAAAAGAGCCATAACTCAAAAAGGGTTAATAATCACCTCTCTACAGTAACTAGTTCAAGCCTTCTTAAATCCTATGACTGCTTCATAATAATACTTATTTTCTCCTTTCCAGATGACTTGGGCCGGAACACAATTTGGCTGGAATTATCACAGTTGGGGAGCATAGGAAATACAAAATGAAGTTGATCATACTAAAGGTTAAATAGTTTCTACTTTCTTAGGCCTTCATCTTGGACCCTAGAAAATTTCTCTTTTTTTTTTCCTGTGGAATTTTTTTTTTAAACTTTTATTTAGTAAATATAATTTTCCAAAGTACAGTTTATGGATTACAATGGCTTTTTCCCCCCATAACTTCCCTCCCACCCACACCCTTCCCATCTCCTGCTCCCTCTACCATTCCATTCACATCAAGATTCATTTTCAATTATCTTTATATACAGAAGATCAATTTAGTATATATTAAGTAAAGATTTCATCAGTTTGCACCCACACAGAACATAGAGTGTAAAATACTGTTTCAGTACTAGTTATAGCATCAATTCACATTGGACAACACATTAAGGACAGAGATCCCACATGAGGAGTAAGTACACAGTGACTCCTGTTGTTGACTTAACAATTTGACACTCTTGTTTATGGTGTCAGAAATCTCCCTAGGCTCTAGTCATGAGTTTCCAAGGCTATGGAAGCCTCTTGAGTTCGCTGACTTTGATCTTATTTTGGACAAGGTCATAGTCAAAGTGGAAGTTCTCTCCTCCCTTCAGAGAAAGGTACCTCCTTCTTTGATGGCCCCCTTCTTTCCACTGGGATCTCACTCGCAGAGACCTTTCATTTAGGTCCTCTTTTTTTTTCTTTTCCAGAGTGTCTTGGCTTTCCATGCCTAAAATACTCTCATGGGCTTTTTAGCCAGATCCGAGTGCCTTAAGGGCTGATTCTGAGGCCAGAGTGCTGTTTAGGACAGCTGCCATTCTACGAGTCTGCTGTGTATCCCACTTCCCATGTTGGATCATTCTCTCCCTTTTTTATTCTATCAGTTAGTATTCACAGACACTAGTCTTGTTTGTGTGATCCCTTTGACTCTTAGACCTATCAGTGTGATCAGTTGTGAACTGAAATTGATCACTTGGACTAGTGAGATGGCATTGGTACATGCAATCTTGATGGGATTGTATTGGAATCCCCTAGCACATTTCTAACTCCACCATTTGGGGCAAGTCCGATTGAGCATGTCCCAAATTGTACATCTCCTCCCTCTCATATTTCCACTCTTATATATTTAACAGGGATCAATTTTCAGTTAAATTTCAACACCTAAGAATAAATGTGTGTTGATTACAGAGTTCAACCAATATTATTAACTAGAACAAAAAAAAATACTAAAAGGGATAAAGCATTAAATTGTACATCAACAGTGAGGACAAGGGCTGATCAAGTCACTGCTTCTCATAGTGTCCCTTTCACTTCAACAGGTTTCCTTTTTTGTGGTTGGTTAGTTGTCACCGATCAGGGAGAACATATGATATTTGTCCCTTTGGGACTGGCTTAATTCACTCAGCATGATGTTTTCCAGATTCCTCCATTTTGTTGCAAATGACCGGGTTTCATTGTTTTTGACTGCTGTATAGTATTCTATAGAGTACATGTCCCATAATTTCTTTATCCAGTCTACTGTTGATGGGCATTTGGGTTGATTTCAGGTCTTAGCTATTGTGAATTGAGCTGCAATAAACATTAAGGTGCAGACAGCTTGTTTGTTTGCCAATTTAATTTCCTTTGGGTAAATTCCAAGGAGTGGGATGGCTGGGTTGTATGGTAGGGTTATCTTCAGGTTTCTGAGGAATCTCCAGACTGACTTCCATAGTAGCTTAACCAGTTTGCATTCCCACCAACAGTGGGTTAGTGTCCCTTTTTCCCCACATCCTCGCCAGCATCTGTTGTTGGTAGATTTCTGCATGTGAGCCATTCTAACCGGGGTGAGGTGAAACCTCATTGTGGTTTTGATTTGCATTTCCCTGATTGCTAGTGATCTTGAACATTTTTTCATGTGCCTGTTGGCCATTTGGATTTCCTCTTTTGAAAAATGTCTACTGAGGACCCTAGAAAATTTCAACAGCTGTCCTCAAGTACAATTAGATACTTAGGCTTTTATTGACATGAAGAGGAACCTAAAGGCCTGCAAAACCTATTTTCATCTATTTAAAAGAAAGGAAAAGAGAAGAAAAAGCTACAATAATAATGCACTAGAACTGCAAATTTAAGTGTACTAGTTAAGGAATGCAAAATCCAAGTTCCCAAAATAAGATGAGAATTTAAGTGGCACATATTAACTACGCATAATTTCAGTTGGGCCATGAATGAACTGAAATGCATGCTGGTTTTGCTACTGGTAGTAACACTAAACACTAGGTATTCTGAAACTGCGGGGGCTGTTTCCTCATCTGCAAAATCATGTGGGCTCTCATACACAGTAAGGAGCACCCTGAACTGTCTTTCCTTCATGTCCAATAAAAAAGAAAAAGAAAAATCTCTGACTTTACTGCTTTGAAAGCCAGTAGTGATATCTAGTTCTTGCCTATTATATATATTATATATATATAAATTATATATGCACTGTAACTTTAGAGATATGAAAGATACTTGTAAGAGCCACGCAGAATGTTTTCATTACAGTTACTCTTTGTCCAAACCAAGGTGAAGAATAAAGATGATTCAGGTTTTGAAGGCTTTAACCAAACTTTTTTTTTTAATTATTTTTTATTTTATTATTATTATTATTATTTTTTTGACAGGCAGAGTGGACAGTGAGAGAGAGAGACAGAGAGAAAGGTCTTCCTTTGCCGTTGGTTCACCTTCTAATGGCCGCCGCTGCAGCCGGCGCACCGCGCTGATCCGATGGCAGGAGCCAGGATCCAGGTGCTTTTCCTGGTCTCCCATGGGGTGCAGGGCCCAAGCACCTGGGCCATCCTCCACTGCACTCCCTGGCCATAGCAGAGAGCTGGCCTGGAAGAGGGGCAACCGGGACAGAATCCGGCGCCCCAACCGGGACTAGAACCCGGTGTGCCGGCGCCGCAAGGTGGAGGATTAGCCTATTGAGCCACGGCGCCGGCTCTTAACCAAACTTTTTACACATCTTTCTGATCAAGTCCATTACTTAACAGACCATCAAGCCTAAACATCCTTCCTCTCTGCTTTACAAGAATGCCAATGAAGGAATAAGGCGGGCATCCAGTTCAGCAGTGAGAAAAGCCTGAAAGTCTCCTCAGGAAAGACTTTAAAATAATTTCCATTACACCTAAAGTCATAACAGCAGCCCACAAATATGGGAAGAGTTGTGGAAAAAGAAGGGTAGATGAAACTACTTGTTGATAATGAATAAATCATGATTTAAATAACTTTAATTAAAAATATAATTATCACTTGGTAGGGCTGGTTTGGTATTAAAAGCAGCACTTGGCGTATTTGAAAGCTAATGATGTACTTTTAAAGGATAGCTTATTCAACTAAGTTTTAAAATATAAAGACATAAATGAATGAATTTAAGTATACATATTTGGTATATCTTCGGTCTGTGCCTCTTTACTTTACTTCATCATTATAAATTAAGGTGAACTTCCTTCAGAGTACTGAGCATCAAAAAATGCATGACTCGAAAGAGACCAGCAGACGCTTCGAACCAAGCAGAAAGTTCTTCGGAGATGTGAGTCAGCTGGGCACAAGGGGATTATGACACAACGGAAACTGTTTTGCAACCTTAGCTAACGTATTCTTTATTATGAATAATAAAATATAAACATAAAAGCACCTTATAATGTTGTAAAAAGGGAAGACTGAAGCAAAAGCCAAGAATTTCCTCTTAAGGCTGCCCTTCCTCATTTGGAAATCTAATCCTTCAACTTTAAACAGGCTCCACCTTGGTTGCACTACGTTTGTGAATGCCTCTGAGGAAGGGGCACGCTTCTGCCTCAGCTCCTCTTACCTCCCCAGATGTGTGCAATCACTTGTGACCTCTTCTGTGTATGAGGCTTCAACTGCTAGTGACATAAAGCCAGGCACCCATTTCAGTATGCTAGATTCTAACTAGACATAAACCCAGACGACCTCTGATACAGTGCACGCAAGATAAATTAGTAAGTATGCACTTCAACCTGACCAGAGCTTCTGATTAATTTCACAGATCTGTTCCACTCTTCTCCACCGTTTTCTTTGAAATAAACTTATCTCTAATCTTATGTGTACAGACACACCCACTGGCAGGGACATATATGTTCACAAGATGTGGAGTAAACTTAAGCACTGCATTATAGTGTGAAGTATACTTTACCATCGGTAATTCTAAGGCCCAGCATTTGTGTTTCTTTTCTTATCCGCTGGTTCACTCCCCAATTGGCCACAACAGCCGGAGCTGCACCGATATGAAGCCAGGAGCCAGGAGCCAGGAGCTTCCTCCAGGTCTCCCATGCAGGTGCAGGGGCCAAAAGGCTTGGGCCATCTTCCACAGCTATCCCAGGCCATAGCAGAGAGCTGGATCAGAAGTGGTGCAGCCAGGACTAGAACCAGTGCCCATTTGGGATGCCGATGCTTCAGGCTGGGGCGTTAACCCGCTGTGTCACAGTGCCGCCCCATGTGAATCTTTTAAAATTACCTGGGCTGTTAACATCCCATCACTGACTGCAATCCAGCAGAGCTGTGCCTTTAACAACAGAATTCTGTAATAAAATGAGATTTTACCTGCCAAAAGCAGATATTTTCAAACATCTTTCTGCCGATTGCTCATTTTTCAGTAAGGTTCATGGAATTTACAACCTACACACTCATACACAAATGTTCCCGTGAAATATTATGCTAAGTTTTGGGTTAACCTCAGAAATACTTTTTTTTTTTCATCAATCTTTTAATGAACATGCTTGATTTGTTTCCTTTAAGAAGAAATCCAAGTCCTGAAAAGACTTTTAAGGCCATGTATCCTTTAATTACCATTACAAACATGACTAGGCCAAATTTAATGACAAGGGACTCATCTGAAGTTTTCGCACTGCATTAGTGAATGCCTCTGAGCAGTGGGGCTGATTCTGGCTCCTCTTTCTTATGTCTCCAGATATTGCGATCATTTGTGACATCTGCTCTATATTAAGTCTCAATTGCTAGTGACATAAACCCAATCTGAATCAAAAAGGAGAAATTTATTACAGTGATATTATTAGGTCTAACAGAACTAAAGATGGGAGTGTGGCTGGTTTCTCAGTGGACTAACTGGAACCAGTAACTGCAAAGCAATTAGAAGTAATTGTTATTCCTGCTTCACTCCGTCCTTTAGCTTAGTTCCACTCTCTCTAAGTAGCTTTGCCGACATGGTTGAAAACATGACCATGCACAGTTCCTTTGTTTTATGTATCATAGCTTTAGCCACCACAAAGTTCTCATTTTCTCAGTGCTAGAAATCAAAAATCCTGTGGAAAAGTCTGGTTGGTCTAGTTTAGCCACTATGGCCGGGGAAAAGGAGCTACATAATGGAGTTAAATTGAATTAGGTTATTTGTGTGTGTGTGTGTGTGCATGTGTGTGCGCACGCACGACACGCACAGTGCAGTTGCACTGTGATGAAGACACGGCAACTTTAGTTTTCTGGGGGGCTGAAATGAAGCTATTTGGAAGAGCTGGACAGGTGATTTGAGAAAGGTCTATTTAGGTTGGTGGAGGGAAAGAGGGAGAGGCTATAAAAAAAATGCCTTTTACAGCCGGCACCGCGGCTCAATAGGCTGATCCTCCGCCTGCGGCGCTGGCACCCCAGGTTCTAATCCTGGTTGGGGCGCCGGATTCTGTCCCGGTTGCTCCTCTTCCAGTCCAGCTCTCTGCTATGGCCCGGAAGTGCAGTGGAGGATGGCCCAAGTACTTGGGCCCGGTACCCGCATGGGAGACCAAGAGAAGCACCTGGCTCCTGGCTTTGGATCAGCGCCATGCGCTGGCCACAGCACGCCAGCCGCAGTGGTCATTGGGGGATGAACCAATGGAAAAGAAAGACCTTTCCCTCTGTCTCTCTCTCTCACTGTCCACTCTGCCTGTCCAAAAAAAAAAAAAAAAAATGCCTTTTACCCTCTATATAAGAGAGTACTTTTGGGGCCAGCGCAGTGGCATAGTGGGTACAGCTGCCACCTGTGGTACCAGCATCCCATACAGGCACCAGTTAGAGTCCCAGCTGCTCTATTTCTGCTCCAGCTCTCTACTAATGTACCTGGGAAAGCAATGGAAGATAGCCCAAGTCCTTGGACTCCTGCACCCAACTGGGAGACTCAGAAGCTCCAGGCTCCTGGCTTTGATCAGCCCAGCTCCGGCCATTGCAGTCATTTGCAGGAGTCGAACAGTGGATGGAAGACCTCACTCTCTGCTTCTGCCACTCTGTAACTCTGCCTTTCAAATAAATAAATAATTTGTTAAGAGATTTATTTATTAATTTGAAAGTTTTACACAGAGAGAGAAGGAGAGGGAGAGAGAAAGAGAGGTCTTCCATCCGCTAGCTCACTCCCCAACTGGCCACAATGGCCGTAGGTATGCCGATCCAAAGCCAGGAGTCAGGCACTTCTTCTGCGTCTCCCATGTGGGTTGCAGGGGCCCAAGGACCTGGGCTATCCTCCACTGCCTTCCCAGACCATAGCAGAGAGCTGGATCGGAAGTGGAGCAGCTGGGACTCGAACCAGCGTCCATATGGAATGCTGGCACGGCAGGCGATGGCTTTACACCACAGTGCCGATCCCAAATAATGTTTTTTAAGAGTACTTTTAAAAATCCATGGGAAAATGGAATTAAAAGATAAGCTTACCTAGATATAAAAAATTTTGAAATCCTAAATAGATTTTTCATAATACACATTTCCATGAACTTTTGGAAGCCCATCATATTTTCATTGCTTACACAGTGTTTCTTTTCAATGTGCCTTGATAAACCACTGTCTCAAATATATTGTTACAAAGGTCCCACTTGTGGGGCCGATACTGTGGTGGAGCATGTCAAGCCACAGCCTGCGGTGCTGGCATGCCATATGGGGGCTGGTTCGAGTCCTGGCTGCTCCACTTCCTATCCAGCTCTCTGCTATGGCCTGGGAAAGCAGTAGAAGATGGCCCAAGCCCTTGGGCCCCTGCACGAACATGGGAGACCCAGAAGAAGCTCCTGGTCCCTCCCTACAGATCAGCTCAGTTCCAGCCGTTGCAGCCAACTGGGGAGTGAAACAGTGGATGGAAGACCTCTGCGTGTGTGTAACTCTGACTTTCAAATAAATAAATAAATCTTAAAAAAAAAAAAAAGGTGCCACTTGTGAACTTACAGCCAGCAGTGCACAGTTCCAAAAAGCAGGCTCCCCACACTGCCACAGGGCTGCTTGTTTCTAGCTGCCATTTTCTTAAGACCATGTTGCGCATTTGAAGTCCAGATAGCGTTCTGGAGTGTGCAAATGATTTCCTGCCACAGATAACACCCCAAATAAAATAATGTTGAAAAGCTTCAAGGGCCACTGATCAATAAAGCTCAAACCTGGAGTGGTTCAGTTTGGAAGTTTATAGACGTTTTGTTTGGAGACGGTCTCTACATTCAATGAAAATTGTGCGTGTAACTGGAAATGTGTGCTAACAGGGCTTAAGGAAAGGAAGAAGGAGGTAGACAGCATTCTGAGTTTGAAGAACTTTGACTTCATTCTACAATTCTAATGGGTGAAGAATTACTTAAAGTGCCTTTTACAACAGCTCCACGTCACTTTGTGAACTTGCCCAATTCTTTCTCCCCCAAAAAGAGGCAAAAGAGGAGACAGAGACATTGGCATGCATAGTAAGCACTAATGGAGAGAATAATCCTGTCTTCTTAATTTTTTTGGACTATGAAAAATTTAAACACACAGGACAGTAGAGAGCACAGCATACTGTGACCCTCATTCATCTGCTTCCCAGCTTCAATAATCTTCAATTCACGGCCAAGCTAGTTTCATTTATGCTTTCATTCTCACACCCAACACTGCACTGACTTTTTGAGAAGCAAAGCCCAGAAGGGTAAGATTTAATCCATGAATATTTCGGTACATATCACTCAAGGAATGCTTTTCTTTTAAAAGGCATAGTGGTAACATCTTTATTCCACATTAAAAATAGCAATAATCCCTTAATATTATCAATACTAACTCAATTCTGTAATTATGCCACTCATAAATATATTTCATGGCTGGTTTGCTTCAATTAGGATCAAAATAGGAGAAGCACAGTGCATTTATTTCATATATCACATATCTTTTCCTGGTTTCCCTCACCATTTATGTTGAAGAAACTGGATCATATGTCCTATATAGTTTCCCATATTCGTTATTTCATTGACTACATCCCTGTGGTTTTACTTATTGTGTTCCCCTGCCTCCTACATTTCCTGTAAACTGTTAGTAAGATCCAGAGGCAAGCTTGAGCAGATTCAGGTTTTTTTTGAACAGATACTTCAGAGGTGATGCTGAGATACATATACTGTCTGGTTGCCCCACTTTTTGTGGTCTGGTTGTTGATTGTCCAGGTTTTCTACTTCATTAAGGATTACAAAAATGGCACTATCCTATTTCTGTTATTTTTTATTTATTAGCTGGGATATCTTTATAAAGGAAAGCTTTCTCACCGGTTTCTGACTCCTTCTTAGATAAATGTCAACATACCATTCACAGTTTTCTTTGTCTTGCCTTTTTCCTAAAGATCACTTCACAGTTATATACAGAGCTATTTATGGTTCATTTTACAGCTGCATAGTTCAGTCAATCCAGTCCCAAGTGATGGACTCTTGAGTTGTTCCCAGGATCTCCCCTTTCCACTTTAATATTTATTTATGTTGATAGAATTCCCCAAACTCTCAAACAGGACAAAAGTTAGATTTCAAAAAAGAAGAACCTAGTAAAATGCTCCAACTTACAGTAACATGGGCATGGTTGTAGAACCTTGCCTATTCAATGATTGCTTGTTCATAATTTTAGGAAAGATATGCCTCATGGTTTAAGATGACCATGGCCAAACTGGGGTACATGGGTTCAATACTAGGCTCAGCTCCCCATTCCAGCTTCCTGCCAAAGGGCACCCTGGAAGTCAGCAGTGGTAGCTTAAGCAATTGAGTCCCTACCACCCATGTGGGACACGTAGATTGAGTTCCTTGTTCTTGGCTTCCCTCAGCCATTGTGGGCTTCTAAAGCGGATGGAAGGTCTCTCTTTTGCTCTCTGTTGCTTGTCTTTCAAGTAGATAAAAATAAAATATTTCAACAATAGAGAAAATTCAGAGATGCTACTTTCTGGCTCCCTTACTTGCTTCTGTTCGTGCCATGTTTCACCATACTCCACCCCAACCAGCCTTCCACTGCTTCCAGCCTTTGCCAGCTCTGGGCACAGCTCCCCTCTCCATATCTTCAAACAGCTCCATACTATACAACTGACCTGGCTTCTCTGCTGCTGCTGGAGCTGACTCACACTTAGTCACTGTCTTTTGGCCACCACCATTGCTGAGAAGACTCTGTTGTAATGGTAAAGACAGTGGCAGTACTAATGGGATTGGGAGTAACATTAAGGTTAGTTCAGACACAGCTCCTAAAACGTCAGGAGCAGCAATTGTGGGCATGGGAAAGTCACAGTGGGAAAACCAGGATGCTCTTATATATCCAGGTGATTCAAACCAGTGTGGTTCTTACATAAACTTTTCATGTACATGGTAATGTGCCAGGACTAGCTTCTTAATTATCAGAGATCACAGGCTTACATGCCACAGACATAAACGATGGAGAAGTATTATTTCTGGCCCCAGTTTCTAGTCTTAACTATGGTGATGGTTAGTTGGGGGGGGGGGGTGTTAACTTGACTGGATTAAGGAACATCTAGAAAACCTGCAGAGCATTATTTTGGGATGTGTTCATGACATTGTTTTCAGAGGGAACTGATGTGTGAGTGAGTGGGAAAAGGTCTGTTCTCAATGTAGGCAGCCACTACCCAGTTGGGTAGAGGCCAAGAGAGAATAAAAATAGAGGAAAGATGAACCGGTCTCTCTTTTGTAGAGCTGGGACACATGCTTCCCCTGTCCTTGGACACAAAAGTCCAGGCTCTCTGGCCTTTGTAAGCTAAGACATATATAAACATAAAAGTGCAGCTCCCCCTCCCTCTCCTGCTTCTTAGGCCTTTGAACTTGGACTGTGTCATGTTACTGGCATCCCATCCCAGAATCTCTAGCTTGCAGACAGCCTGTCGTGGGACTTCTCAGTCTCCAAAATCGTGTCAGCCAATTTCCTGAGTAAATCCCGTCTCACCTGTCTGCACATATATCTTACAGGTTCTGTCTCTCAGGGGGGTGCTAATATACTTGGCATTTCTCAAAGAACGAATCTACTCTCTCATGTTTTCCAATATCACTCTTATGAAATGCCTCAGATATCTCTCTGGGCACCCACGGTATCCAATATTAGATATGTCAAATTGATCTGAAACCTGCCTTGCCAATTCATTTTCAGTAATACGCCATTTTCCTAGTCATCTGAGCTTGAATCCACTGGTAATAATATATTTGTTAGAAACATCGATAGGAAAAAAAAAAAAAAAGCCAGCGCCGCGGCTCACTAGGCTTATCCTCCGCCTTGTGGCGCCGGCACACCGGCTTCTAGTCCCGGTCGGGGCGCTGGATTCTGTCCCGGTTGCCCCTCTTCCAGGCCAGCTCTCTGCTGTGGCCAGGGAGTGCAGTCGAGGATGGCCCAAGTCCTTGGGCCCTGCACCCCATGGGAGACCAGGAGAAGTACCTGGCTCCTGCCATCGGATCAGCGCGGTGCGCCGGCTGCGGCGGCCATTGGAGGGTGAACCAACGGCAAAGGAAGAAATTTCTCTCTGTCTCTCTCTCTCACTGTCCACTCTGCCTGTCAAAAAAAAAAAAAAAAAATTGCATAGGTTAAAAAAAAATCAAGTCTAAGAGAAAAACAGACCCCAAAAGTCAGCACAAATGAGCTCCAATTAACAAATGAAACTGATTACCCCAAGTCTCATAGGAGAGAGGATGACTGGATGTGAGAGGGGCTGAAAGCACATCCCAGCAGAAACTCTGAAGGGCAAGGTGTGAAAACAAGAAGGAATGAGGCTTGCCATGAGGCTGCCACGTCCGCCCTTCCAGCACTCAAAACACTGTCAGGCAGATGGATCCATATTGGAAGGCTATGGGAGTACAACTAGGACCAATGCTGGAGCAGACAGGTCTCTGCTCAATAAAAGAAAAAAAAATGAATAATTTATAAGCTTGGCCAACTATGGGCTAACTCTAGAGATAATGAGTAAATGACCACATGAAAGGGATACTGTAGATGGAATTTAAGCCCTGGAAATTCCTTCTATTCATGTGCTGGTTTCCATTACTTTTTCTCTAAGTTAAGCATTGCTACCGTGATTGTTCCCTCACAAACTTGTATAATCAATTTTTTTTTCACCAGGATAAAAACATTGCAATCTATCATTTTAAAAATACAAAATACAACCCTTCCCTTATCTCTGTTTATGCTTTCATTCCCAGTAGCAAAATGCCTTGAAAAAACTTGCCTTTAATTACCATTTTCCATTTTCTCTCTTATTTTCACCTAAATCCATTTAAATGAGACTTCTGACCAACTACTGCACTGAGCTCCTGTCAAGGTCATTCATCCAATGCTCAATCCTCAGTTCCCACTCTACGTCCAACAGCACTGGACACCCTCCCACTTCCTTCAGCTGTGCACGGGAACAACACGTACTCGCTTCACTCCAGTCACACTGGATTCCTAACTGTTCTTGAATGTGTGAAGCGCAGTTCTGTTTAGATTATTTGCCCATGTTTCCTCTCCCTGGAATGCGCTTCCCTAGGAGAGCTGCAAGGTTCACTCATCTCAGGTCTTCACTCAAATGCCATCTTTTCCGTGAGGGTTTCCTTGGACACGCTATTTAAGCCTGCAGGTCTTTTCGATAATTCCTTGCTTTCCCTACTTTATTCTCCCTCTCTTGTTGCCATCTTGTATGTTAGGTCTTACTTCATTGTTGGCCTGACACCTCTCATGCAAAGTACGGACTTCTGTTTACTTTGTTTGCTAGTATATGCTAGTGCCTAGAATCTTAGTTTGCATGTAGTATGAGGCCAAGAAATGTATGCTGAATGACTGAGTTAAAGAAAGGCGAAGAACACATGAAGAGAATAAAATCTGGCATTCGGCTTAATGTTAACTAAAGTTGGAGCTTCAGCCCTAACCATTTGTTTTTTCCCAAATCTTGAATTTCTGCCTTATGGCAGGTGTTGTAGTTAACTTTATATATATTGTATATACTGTTTAAGCAGATTAACACTTACTGAAAATAAAAAAATATCCCACAGACCTCAGAACCATGGAACTTTCACACTCATGTTCTAATCTAGGTTCAGTAGAGTTAGCTTTGACTATTATTAATGTGAACTGTACTTTTAGCCAGTATTCAATAAAATGAGGTTGCACTAAACAGTAACCAAATTAAAAAAAAAACAACAGTAGAGATTAAGTAAAGATTAGAGCTAAATGGAAGGGGAAAGCTCTCAGCTGTGATACTGTCTTATATTCCTGGGCGTCTGCGAGTGAGTCCTGAAAACATTGTACACATTCCGTCCGTCCTTTGGTCCTGCAGTCCTTTTCCTGACCCCATCACTCCCGAGCCCACTTTCCAGGGGTTTCTGGCAGAGGTGTCCCACCTCCAGTGCAGAACAGCTAATTCAGAGCTCTCAGAACACCACCCGACACCCACCTCTGCAAAACCTGTGCTACACAAAGGCTCTCGGACTGGCGAAGGCCAGGAACAGGGGGAGTACATTTTGAAGAATATTCCACATGAGTTTATAGTGTTTTCCTCAGGCCTCTTAGCTCTTGCCCGTTCTGTCAGTCAAACCCAATAGCTTTGGTGCGCTCCTGTTACAGAAGTTCACACCAGCAATAGCATAGCTACTCTTTTTCTGTTGTGGCCTTCACAAGCCAACACCAGAACCTAATCGTAAACCCTCCCCTCAGAAAAAGAAACAAAGCAGAGTGCGGAATGATAACCAGGTTAGTGTGTGACCTATGAAGATGTTATAGCAGAAAATTTACTTTCCAGAAACATTTTCAGATATAGAGAATAAAATTTATAATAAAAACACTATGAATAAATAAAACTGCTGCTTAAGTGAAAAAATTTTGCACTTGATTTCATTTTAAAAAAATCAAAAAGCACATAATCAAAAGTAATTTAACACCGAATCTTTATGCATCAAATAGAAAATAGTTCCTTGTGACAATATTAATTACTTTAAACTTAGTATGTAGGTTACAAAATGTTTAAATTAAAATGCAATAACTTTATTCATTTTATAAAAGATCTCTTTATTTGAAAGGCAGTCTAATGCAGAGAGAGAGATAGAGAGATACTGGAGAGAGAGGAGAGGGACAGAAATCTTCCATTAAATGGCTCACTTACAAAATGCCTGCAACAGCTAGGAATGGGGCGGGCTGGTACCAAGCCAGGAACCCAAAACTCCAGCTGAGTCTCCCAAGTGGGTGGCAAAAACTCAAGCACCTGGATCATCATCTGCTACCTGCAATCGCGGGTACATTAACAGGAAGCAGAGATGGGACTCCAACCAACACTGACATGGGATATGGGCATCCCAAGTGGTGGCTTTACCTATTGTGCCACAACGCCTGCCCCCAAATGCACTGATTTTAATGACTAGCTTTTTTTTTTTTTTTAAAGATTTATTTATTTGAAACGTGGTTACAGAGAGGAAGTGGCAGAAAGAGAGAGAGAGAGAGGAGAAAGAGAGAAAGTCCTCCATCTGCTGGTTCACTCCTCAAATGGCTGCAACAGCCAGAGCTGGGCCGATACATAGCCAGGAGCCAAAAGCTTCTTCCAGGTCTCCCACGTGAATGCAGTGGCCCAAGCACTTGGGCCATCTTCTACTGCTTTCTCAGGCGCATGAGCAGGGAGCTGGATTGGAAGTGGAGCAGTTGAGACATGAACTGGTGTACATATGGGATGCCAGCACTGCAGGCGGTGGCTCCACCTGCTATGCCACAGCACCAGTCACCACTATTAGTTTTAAATTTCTGTGTGAGAAGCTCCTAGATCCTGGCTTCCGGTTGGCACACTTTGCAGCCAACTGGGGAGTGAACCAGCGGATGGAAGACCTCTCTCTGTCTCTGTCTGTCTGTCTCTCTGCCTCTCCTCCTTTCTCTGTGTAACTCTGACTTTCAAATAAATACATAAATCTTTAAAAAAAAAAAAAAGCCTTGAGGTAGATTTGCCTGACATCAAACAAACTGGCAGATCTGGATTTAAATTCCTATCAGCCTGACTGCAGTCCCCTTTCTCTATCGACCATTTTAGACTCTCTCCACCATAGGATGAGGTAGAGAAAACATCTACCAGAGCTTGGGAGCATCAAGGAGTAGGTCCCTCAGGAGTGTGAAGCTGGCAGTGGGGTGGTGTTGGGTGGTGAGTGCTGGCAGCCAGGCAGTGCGTGTGAAGGCACACCGTGGCACTTGGGCTGTATTCAGGAACTGAAGTGTAGTCCTCAGGACTGGAGTGGTTTTCAAACTGTGATCTCTGAAGCCCCTAAAGTTCTCCTGAGGTGTCTGAGGCAGAGAAAAGATGAATGCTAAGGGTGCAGAAACAGAAGAAGCCAAGAAACAGAACCTAATGCCTAGTTTGAAACTAGGGAAAGGGTCCTATAAAAGGAGGAAACTAGCACAGTCCCTCCAAAGACCAGAAGAAGGTTTTAGAAAAGGGATGTGAATGCTGGCAGATGGGGCCTCAGGATCAGGAGAGAGGAGAAACCAGTTGGTGAGATGAGCTCAGCAGGGTGTGGAGGGAGGCCCCAGGAACTGAGAAGTGAATTAGGAGTGAGGAAGTGGAGCCAGTAGGAGCCAGACTTTAAGATCTTTGGTGGTAAAAAGGAGACAGACAGGTTGTAACCTAAGAGTAACAATGATCTAAGGAAAGTTTAAAAAGGAATACACTATCCAAAAGTGGTTGTAAAACACAAAATTGTATTTCCAGAGTTAATTTTTAATTTCCTGAGTTTGGTGCTGTAAAAATTTCAAACCATTTTGGCATTCACATCCAGGCATGCATATGAACTTAATTGTGGAGATAAATGCAGTAGCAGTTAAGACAGAAACCAAAAAATCCTGTGTAAAATTACTGGAATGGTTACAGTAAGTGCTCCTCAAACTTCAAATCCCCCAACAATTGCAACCGTAACACAACAGTGAGAGGTCTTTAGTCCAATAGGTACAGGGCCCCAAATGTGGTTCACAACCTACTAACACACGCAATGATTATTCAAAACACGCAGATCTTCTCCACTGTCAAGTAATTTCCCTTTGTATTCACATTGTATTTGCTTTACCTTAAGTCACCCCCTAATCACGTTGTCATCTACTACTGATGATTATATTAGACCTAAAAGTGTTCTTAAACAAATGAAAAAATATTGACTTCCATTCCTGAAAGTCCTGCTTCCAATTTTCAGGAGGAAATTAAATAATGTATAAATCAAACACTGGGCCTCAGCCCAGACATCCGAGCATCGTGTTGTCCTTTCAAGGCAAAGAGGAAGTGTCTGCTTTGGCAGGGACATGCCAAGAGAAATAAAGCTTAACCTCAGCCCCATGTGAAAGTGATTTCAGATCATCGGGGGTGTCTGCAAATAGGTTAAAAATGGGACCACATACTAACATGGAACTTTCCATGGAAGTAAAAATATGTATCAAGATCTAACACCCACCCTTAACACAAAGGATGTCGGGAAAGGGCATGGCCTTTGAAATTCTATAAAAAGGCAAGAGAGGAAAAGGAAAGCAGACAGGGAAGACAGAATTGACAAGCAAGAGGAAAGGAAAAGGAATCGGATTTCTCCTTACCATTTAGTGCAGGCTCCCTACTGGATTTCTTCATAATTGTAATTACCATATTAAAAATGAATTGCTTGTTTGTGGGTGAAGAAAAAGAGGGGAAAGGAGGAGAGGGAAGAGAAGAATACAAGTGTGTGAGCAGAGACAAAGGAATGGTGAAAAAGTTATTTAAATCAGGAATGAGCAATTTATTCTGTAAAGGGCCAGAAAGGAAGTTTTATGTTCTGTGAAGAACACAGGCCTTCCTCTAAGCACTCAAGTCGGCCCTTGTAGTCTGAAAGCAGCTATGGATGATACGCAAAGGAATGACTGTGGCTGTGTTCCAATAAAACTTTACAAACACTGATATTAGAATTTGTACATTTCTCATATATCATAAAACATTATTCATTTGATTTTTTTTATCACTGAAAAAATGTAAAACTATCCTTAGCTTGTGGCTTTTTTTTTTTTTTTAGACTTATTTACTTGAAAGGCAGTTATGGAGACAGAGGGAGACAGAGACACAGACATTTATTTGCTGGTTCACTGCCCAAATGACAACAACAGCCAGTTCTGGGCCAGGCTAAGGCCAGGAGCCAGGAACTTATTCAGGTCTCTCATGGGGGTGGCAGTGGCCCAAGCACTTGAGCCATTCTCTGCTGCCCTTTCAGGCACATTAGCAGGTGACTGGTTTGGAAGTGGAGCAACTGGGACTCCAGTTGGTAGGCTGACAACCCAGGAGAGGAAGCTTAACCTGCCGCACCATAAAACAGGGCTCAGCATGTGGGCTTCACAAAAACAGTCTGTGTGTCCCTCACACTAGTTTGCTGACCCCTGATCTAGACACTTAACTCTCTGCTAAGTAGAACATTCCTAGGAAACTGGCCTTAACCTGTATTTGTGATTCTGGGTAAGAAAAACTGCTGTGTGTGTGTGTTTTGTTTTTTTTTTTTTTTTTTTTTTTCACTAGTTGAACAAAAGGATGGTAGTAATGGTGGGAAACATTCTTCTGAAACATATGGAGAGTGGGCACTGTGGCACAGCAGGTTATGCTGTTGTCTGGGCCATACACATCCCATATATTACAGTGCTGGCTTGAAACCTGGCTACTCCACTTCCAATCCAGTTCTCTGCTAATGTGCCTGGGAAGGCAGCAGATGATGACCCAAGTACTTGGGGTCCCTGCCACCTGTGTGGGAGACCCAAATGGAGTTCAGGGTTCCTAACTTTGGCCTAGCCTATTCCTGGCTATTGGAGGCATCTGGCAGTGAACAAACAGATGGAATTTTTCTCTCTCTCACTCACTGTTTTTCAAATAAATAAATTACAGAAAACAAAACAAAAAAAACCCAAATATATAACAGATTCTCCCTAACCCTATAAAAATACAAGCATCTCTATTTTTTTCAACCACAACACTCACAGTACTATAAAATTCACTTATGTGGAAATAGGTTTTTTTTTTTTTTTTTTTTTGACAGGCAGAGTGGACAGTGAGAGAGAGAGACAGAGAGAAAGGTCTTCCTTTTGCTGTTAGTTCACCCTCCAATGGCCGCTGTGGCTGGTGCACCGCGCTGATCTGATGGCAGGAGCCAGGTACTTCTCCTGGTCTCCCATGGGGTGCAGGGCCCAAGTACTTGGGCCATCCTCAACTGTACTCCCTGGCCACAGCAGAGAGCTGGCCTGGAAGAGGGGCAACCAGGACAGAATCCGGCGCCCCGACTGGGACTAGAACCCGGTGTGCCGGCGCCACAAGGCGGAGGATTAGCCTAATGAGCCGCGGTGCCGGCCGGAAATAGGTTTTGAAGTCAAATGCTGTATAACTCAGCATGCAGCATTATTTCAGGGATCAAAAATGACGTAAGGGGCCAGCGCTGTGGTGTAGTGGGCTAAGCTCCCTCCTGTGGCACCAGCATCCCATATGAGTGTAGGTTCGTATCCCAGCCGCTCCTCTTCCGATCCAGCTCTCTGCCATGGCCTGAGAAAGCAGAAGATGACCCAAGTGTTTGGGCTCCTGCACCCATATGCCAGACCAGGAAAAAGCTCCTGGTTCCTGGCTTCAGATCATCTCAGCTTCGGCCATTGTGGCCATTTGGGGAATGAACCAGCGGATGGAAAACCTTTCTCTCTCTCTCCCTGTCTGTAACGCTATCTCTCAAATAAATAATAAATATTAAAAAAAAGACTTAAAATGTTTATTTTACCTGGGGCTGTTGTGATGTAGTGTGAAAAGCTGATACCTGTGATCCCGACATCCCACATAGGAACTGGTTAGTGCCCAAGTTGCTATACTTACAAGTTATCACCCTGCTAATGGCTTGGGAAAAACAGTGGAAGATAGACCAAATATTTGGGCCCCTGCCACCTGCAAGGGATAGATAGAAGAAGCTTCTGGCTCTTGGCTTTGGCCTGTCCCTGGCCCAGCACTCGCTGATGCAGCCATCTGGGAGTGAATCAGCAGATGGAAGATCTCTTTCTCTCTCTCTTTCAAATAAATAAATCTTCAAAAAAAGTTTATTTCACCCATCAGAGTTTACTATTTTATATATCCTTTGCACAATAAAGCTAGTCTGGAATTATACCTAAATTTATACTATTACCTCTATAGGAACCAAAAAGCTAGCAACTAGAAGGATCTTCTGGTGGAACATATGCATTTCAGATCCTGTGGTGAAAAAACTTTATTGAACATCTGACCTAGACTTCCAGAAACAAAGAAAATATACAAATGCAATGCATCTATGTTTACAGACTGCGAAGCAAAAATAATTTTTACATATTAAGTGTTCTGATATAAAATCAACATTGATTTTCCCTTTGTCAAGGAGAAAATCTTGTAAAACACTCTGGTAGGTGTCTCAAAACCTGACATAAGTGCTGTTCTTCCCTTTCTCCTCTTTTCTCTTCCTTACTTTCTTTTTCTCTGCTGTTCTCTCTCTCCCTTTCATTTTCCTTTTTTCCCTTTCTTTTTCTGATTATCCCTGTATTTTCTTTACATCTTAATCTAAATGAGACCTTCTCTATAGGAGACAGCCCCTCGGCTACTGCACTCCTTTGAGAAGTCATTCATAGAGCCCTCTTGCTCTGGTCACAGGGGTGGCTGCACGGCCCAGCTGTCTGCTCCACACAGCTTGCATTCCAGGAGTAACAATGATCCATAGCAGGTTTGGAAAGGAACACATCATGCAAAAGTTGCTGGAAACCATGCAGTGATGTTTCCAGAGCTGTACTTCTATGAACCGATCACTCACGGTGTAGTGGATCCTGGCCTGTGCAGACTGTGCACTCATACTTCAGGACTCAAGAGAGCATACTTTCTGATGTGATGGCAGGTTCTTCGTCATGGATGCAATCCTAAATTACAATGTTCTTTCTATAAGAAACGCCTTCAGCAATGACCAATTTTGTGGTGGTCTGCTCTACGGCAGTGTTTGTAGGCAGTCACTACGTTGCAAAAAGCTGCCTTAAGCATCTACACGGAGGAGACTGAGGCTGGAGAGCGGGTAGCACAGAGTGGACAGCTTGGCAGTGGAAATTAGGACAGGCTCAGTGAGCAGCCTTCTCTTTCTCTCCCTTCTACTTCCTCCCACTTCGTTTTTTTTTTTTGTTTTTTTTTTTTTTTTTTTTTTTTTATATTTCAGTTTTTAGAAATGCTTTAGGTTGATAGTTACACTGGGCAAAATGTACAGAGTTCCCATATACCCTCTCGTCCATACTATGAAGATATATTTCTTAGAATCAATGAATCTATACGGACACACTGCCACCCGAAGCCCATGGTAGGTACTGGGGTTGTTCTTGTTGTTTCACACTCTGTGGGTCTGGACAAAGGTATGACATGTGTCTACATGTGTCTACCACTGTTATGGTTTGGATCAGGAGTTCAGTGTAAGAAGCTTTGCCCTGAGTGTGCTGATGCTAGGAGGTGGTGGAACCTTCAAGAGCTGGAGCTTAGCCAAGGTAATTGATTTCACTGGGGCACTGCGGCACTGCCTTTAGGGGAGATTAATGTAGCTTTCATGAGGGCCCACAAAGTTTCCGGGAGAGTAGGTTGTTACAAAGAGGAAAGACTGGCTGCTCCCTGCTCTCTGGCTCCCTGTCACACCCTGTCATCGCTTCTGCACACACTTCTGCTGTTGGGGCACCATCCGCCATGAGGCCTTCACGGAGGCCAAACAGATGTGGCGACCTCATCTTGGACTTTGTCTCCTAAACTGTGAGCTCGGTAAGCCTCCTTTCTTTGTTATGTCAGACAGTAGCTGGTTTCAGAAAGGGAACATTATGGTATACAGAGTCGTTTCACGGTTCTAAAAAGCTTCCGTGCTCTGCCTTTTTAGCACTCGCTCCCCCCAGCCCTGGGCGACCACTGAGCTTTCTGCTGTTGCCACAGTTTTGCTCTCTCCAGAACATCAGATATTTGAAATGAGAAGGTACACAGCATTTGCAGAGTGGCTTCTTTCATTTAGAAATCGGTGTCTGAGGTCCTTGAATGCATTTTCATGGCTTGATAGTATGCGGGATTCCGTCACCTGGATGCCCCACAGTGTGTTCACTCATTCACCTACAGAATATGTGGGGGGCTTGCATTCTGTTTTTAGTATTCTTCTGTTTTCAATTTACATTTTTCTGCTTTATAGTGAATGGAAATCAAAGGTAGACAGCCTTAATTAGCAACCTGTATAGTCCCTGAAATAAGCAAAAGGAAACTGAAACCCAGAAGTTAAGTCATGGCCTACGGTATTATGTCCTTTGCGGTACACCTGTCTGTGCCTCCAACATTTAACAACACCTAAAGGTATTTTCTCCTCACTGGCATCCTGTAGGGTTAAAGATCTGCTAGTCTCTAGGTTAGGTGTTTCATTCAGGTTTAACACTCCAAATGCCACGTTTGTTTTTTTGCTCCATCTGCTATTAAAAGGGAAGGTGACTTACATATCTTTAAAAATTTTGTGAGCCATTTGCTTGATAATGTAACAGGTAAAATAGGTACATATTATTTCCTATTAGGTTCATAACTGAACCTAAAAACCATGGTGAAAAAACATTTAGGTTCCTAACTGTTTTTCCTTCACTCCCAAAATCGTTTACAGTTTTGCCTACGCACATACACATACTTGTACTTTTAGAACTCTAAAGATATCCTGAGCTAAATAAAAGCAAAAATGGAGTTTCTATGGTCAAAAAAGTGAGTTTCCAAAAATGACATTGAGTTTTTAAACTAATATGCCAAAAAAGCATTAAAAAAAAAAAAAAACCACAAAAGGGGCAGTTGTTATGTCACAACAGGTTGGGCAATCACTAGGGATGCCTACATTCTATATCTCAGGCAGCTTGGGATTTCTGCTTTAGATGCAACATCCTGCTAACACTTCTGAGAGGCAGCAGATGATGGTCCAAGTATTTGGGTCCCTGCTATCCGTGTGGGAGACTTGGACTGAGTTCCTGGCTCCTGGCTTTGGTCTGACCATCCCTGGCAATTGGACATTTGGGGAGTGAACAAGCAGATGCAAGATCTCTCTCCATCGCTTCCTCTTTCTGCTTTTCAAATGAATGAATAGGGGCTGGTGATGTGGTACAGCAGCCAAGCTGCCCCCTGCAACCCTGGCATCCCATATGGGTATCAGTTCAAGTATTGGCTGCCCCACTTCCAGCTCCCTGCTAATGTGCCTGGGACAGCAGTGGGAGATGGCCCAAGTGCTTGGGCCCCTGTGACCATGTGGGAGACTTGGATAAAGTTCCAGGCCTAGCCCCAGCCATTTAGACTATTTGAAGAATGAATCAGCGGCAGATGGAAGACCTCTCTCTGTTTCTCCCTTTATCTCTGTAACTCTTTCAAATAAATAAAATGAAAAAAGTTTTCTGCATCCATTAGATGAGATGAAGAAGAATCAATGAATTTTAAACTAATAGCAGATCCAAAAAGAAAAATAAAAACACTAAGATCTGAAAATTTTGATACCAGTTGACTTGTACTTGCTAGTTTTTTATGATTATCAAAGAAAGTAGAATGCTATGAAAAACTGTCTTTGGTTATTATTGTGGTAGGCAGTATAAGAACCGCCCTACCCCCAAATCCATTCTCCTAATCCCTGGAATTTGTGAATAAGTTCTATAACATGGCAGGGGAAATTAAGGGTGCTAATCACTTGACCTTTTTTTTTTTTTGAAAAGATTTTAATTTATTTCAAAGACTGAGAGAGAGAGAAGGAGAGACAGGTCTTCCATCCACTGGTTCATTCTCCAGAGGGCAGCAACTGTCTATAAATTAGATTAGTAGTAGTAGGAATGATAAGTGCCCTGTGCATTTTAAATAATTTTACTTATTTGAAAGGTGGAGAGAGATAGAAAGGGAAAGGGAGAGCAAGCACACTCCTGTCTATCTGCTAGCTCACTCCCCCAACTGCCCACAACAGCTGTGGTTGGGCCAGGTGAGGAGATGGGAACTTAATCCAGGTCTCCCATGTGGTTTGCAGGGATTCATCAACTTGAGCCATCCCATGGCCTCCTACAGGGAATGTTAGCAAGAAGGTAGAATCAGGAATGGAGGTAGGATTTGAATCTAGATACTCTGATTTGGGATGTGGGTGTCCCAAGCAGCATCTTAACCCTATGCCAAATGTCCATTCCCATATACATTATTTCTAATCATCAAAATGCCTTTGCAAGTATTTCTATTGTCCTTTCAGAGTCTCAGAGATCTTAATGTGTATAATGTGTAATATAATAATATATAATAAAATAAGTAAATGCTAGACCTAGGACTGTAATGCTATTCTACTAAATTTCTGGATCAGACAAAACCTGCCTCCTTATAAGAGTCTAACAAACCATTTAAATCTCACAAGATAGTATTACCTAGCATTGTATATGATTGTGTCCTCTGCATGACATATGCACAGGCCTCTTTTCTTTCCAGGTCATTCTCCTGGCTCCAAAGGGAACAAATTTCTTAAGAAAAAAAAAATTTTGGGTAATGCTGTTTCAAAGAGGCCACCTCTATGCAAACGGTGCTTGTACTAATTTGTACCACACCTCCAAGAGGCTCATCATTTGCTTTCTCTGGGCTTACAAAATAATTTACTGTAAAAGTGAACTGGCATATTTTAGGGTGCAGCTGTTTGTGGTTGTTTACATTTTATTTGGAACACAGAGGATGTAAGAATGGTGGAAACAAGAAGTGCTTAAAAAATAGAAGGCAGGCAGGAAGAAAAACAGAAAACCATCCAAAGGCCTATGTGAAGAAAAAGTACTACAGAGAAAATCAAGGTGAACATAATTCAATCAAAATACAAACTGTGGCCGGCACCGCGGCTCAATAGGCTAATCCTCCACCTTGCGGCGCTGGCATACCGGGTTCTAGTCCCAGTCGGGGGGCCAGATTCTGTCCCAGTTGCCCCTCTTCCAGGCCAGCTCTCTACTGTGGCCCGGGAGTGCAGTGGAGGATGGCCCAAGTGCTTGGGCCCTGTACCCCATGAGAGACCAGGAAAAGCACCTGGCTCCTGCCTTCGGATCAGCACAGTGTGCCAGCCGCAGCGCGCCAGCCGTGGCGGCCATTGGAGGGTGAACCAATGGCAAAAGGAAGACCTTTCTCTCTGTCTCTCTCTCTCTCTCACTATCCACTCTGCCTGTCAAAAACAAACAAACAAACAAACAAACTGCAGCAAACGTGAAGGCAAATATATCTGCACAGCTCAAGAAGCAACAGCCAACTTCCTCGATCATGAATTGACTTTTTATCTTGACCCATCAAGTAACTTCATCCCCATCAAGTAACTTCATCTGGGATTCTTCTCATTGAACGTTCTCACCATCGGTAGAGTTGACCTTGACCAAAATGTTTCAGATTGCAGTGCTGGCAGAACTATGGTAAAGCAGACTGAAGTTTCCTCAGTCTGGATGCCTGCCTCACATTCCTTCCTATAGGAATGACATCCTCTCATTACCACACTGCCTCTCAAAACACATGGGCTATTTTAGTGGGGAGTCCAATTATGATTTCCAGATTAAATCAGTGCCTACAGCATTTGTACCAGAGAATTGGGTAACAGGATATGATAGGGCTTAAAAAATTATGCACGTTTTATATAATTAACCTGAACCTTGCCCAAACCAGCAACAATCCAAACTTATCATCAAATATCACAACTCATATCCAAGGTAAAAGGAAGTGAGTGGGTCTCTTTATCTCCAACCTTGCTGAGTGACTAGAACGCATAAAAATATGTTACTACAATTAACATTCAATGGCCTCAGATATTATGAAGACAATATGAGAGAGATTTTAGTGTAGGAAACTTTGACAAAAATGAAATTGTGGGGCTAGTATAGTGGTGCAGTAGGTTAAGCTGCCACTTTCGATGCTGGCATCTCATAAGAATGCCGGTTTGAGTTCTGGCTGCTCCACTTCTCACTAAGCTCCCTGCTAATGCTGCCTGGGAAAGTTTGGGCCCCTGTCATCCATGTGGGAGACCTGGATGAAGATCCAGGCTCCTGGTTCCCAGCCATGCCCAATGTAGCCAATTTGGGGAGTGAAGCAGGAGATGAAAGCTCTTTCTGGCTACCTCCTGCCCCACCGTGTGTGTGTATGTATGTGTGAGTATGTGTGTGTGTTTCCCTCTCTCTAACTCTGTATTTCAAATAAATAAATCTTTTTTAAAAATGAAATTGCATGTATTTGGTCTTTCTCATTCATCAAACAATTATTAAATCTGAACTGTAGGCTAGGTACTCCTAGCATTCTTTGAATAACAATCTCAAGATTCTAGAGCTTTAACAAAGTATTACAAAAGCATCATTTCTGGAAAATGATTGCCAAGAGGCAAGTATCAAAATAACTGACAAAACTCTTAAGAATGACACTGAGTTACAACAAACATACCACAAAGACTATTCTTTGTCGCAGTGAATATAAGAGTAGGTTGTTAAGCAGGTCAGTCAGAAAGTAAGAAAAACCACAGTAGAGATTCAACTTTATTAAAAATATTGTGTGAACAAGACTTCTAAACATAGACAGCTTCTTAGCTAACCTATAATTATGTAAGTCAGAACACTAAGAGGGGGCTGGTGCTGTGGTGTAGAAGGCTAAGCCTCTGCCTGAAGCGCAGGCATCCCATACGGTCGCGGTTCGTGCCCTGGCTGCTCCTCTTCCAATCCAGCTCTCTGCGTGGCCTGGGAAAGTAGTAGAAGATGACACAAGTGCTTGGGCCCCTGCACCCATGTGGGAGACTCAGAAGAAACTCCTGGCTTCAGAATGGCTCAGCTCTGGCTGCTGTGGCCATTTGGGGAGTGAATCAGCAGATGGAAGACCTTTATTTCTGTCTCTCCCTCTCTCTGTATATTCAATCCTATTTTGTTGTCTAGAAAATTATGTTAATTAATAATGGAATAATATTCCTTAAGGATCTGACTATTCACTCACAGAGAGCTTTTCTTTTTCCTTATGTAATAGATCTATAGCAATCATATTTTCAATAGAATAAGGAGAAATTAAAGTAAAATAAAAACTAGTCTAAATGATCATGTCCATTAAGATAATCCATAGGGACCTCCAACGCAACATGCTTACATTTTCAAGAGTTTGGATTTCTGTGTATTAGAAAGAGGGATGAGACTTCGCATATTCTGTACTTAGCACAATATATGAACATAGTAAACCTCAATCTTATGATGGCTCATTACGTAGGATTCAGTAATCTCAGTCAAATAAAAGATCCATGGAACAGACTATACACAATCATCTGTATCTGTACATCCTTTTTATTTTCTTCCTTAACTGTCAAAGAGAACAGTGGTCTCTTCTCAGCCGAATACAAAACTTTTCTGATCAGGACTTCAATCTGTGATCTTCATTAGTTTTCCCCTTTCTCATTTCTCTTTCTTGAATACTTTCACTCATTTTTCTCTACTGACCTCTTTCTCAGCCTACAAACACACTCAGTTCTCTCCCAATCTACCCCCTGCCTCCACCAGTCTCTCTCTAGTTACCAATCTAATTTTTCTTATTCAAAATTCTTGAAAGAGATTTATAGTAACATCTTACCACCCATTTTCAGATCAGCTCTTTACCCTCCTTCTAGAGCCCTTAACAAGTCACTTTTGTTTTACATTCTAGTGTTCCCAGGTGTCCTTCATGAACCAATGACATTTTATTTTATATAGCCTACAGTGTCATTTTTCTGAAAGGACTGAATTATTTTTGCCACATTGCTATTGGTCAAGGCCAAGTTCCAAACAAGGTCAGGCCACCTTCAGAAAGTAGAAAAATATACTTTCTTTAATGGGGAGAGCTAAAATACTATAGCCATTAAAAAAAATACACAGAATAATATTCAATATGTACTAATTGTTACTATAAGACTTTTGGGGCAAACTGAATTATGTCACTGCTGCAATTACTGTATTCTACTCATACAGCAAGCCCTGTGTTTCAGTAAAGCTACTATATATCACTATCACCATATATATTATGAATATATTTATTTATCTATATTTGGTTGAGTTCTTTAGTCATTAGTCTGTAAATCTGCTTTGTTTTATAGTAATTTAAGAACAAATGGAGGGGTTCAAGGTTACTATTGTGTTTCTACATATTTAAGTAGATAAAACAAAATAAAGCACTATTGCGAGCCTATTAAAATGTTTTGTTTTTCTCCTTTAAGAGGGCTAGTGATTTCTCAAGCTTAAGAAATAATATCGAGGCCAGTGCTGTGGCATAGCGGGGAAAGCCGCCACCTGTAGTGCCAGCATCCCATATGGGTGCTGGTTTAAGCTCCCTGTAATGGCCTGGCAAAGCAGTACGAGACGGCATAAGTCCTTGGGGCTCTGCACCCATGTGGGGACCCAGAAGAAGCTCCTGGCTCCTCATTGGCCAAGCTCCAGCTGTTGCAGCAATTTGGGGAGTGAACCAGTGGATGGAAGACCCTCCACCCAACCTGTGCCTCTAATTCTACCTTTCAAATAAATAAGTAAATCTTTTTTAAAAAGTTCATAGAAAATGGAATTCAAAAAGTTTATTCTGATGTAGAAAACTTGAAATTCAGTTAGTTTTTTTCATAATATGCATTTTCTATGAATTTTTGACAATCCTTTGTACTACCATTACCAATGCTCATACTAATGGATGACTAGTACAACATTAAACAAGTAATTCCTCCCACAGTCCAGATCTCTTAGGAAAGCAGATTTGGGAAAATATGAGTGATTAAAAACAGAGAGAGCTGGCAGCACGGCTCACTAGGCTAATCCTCCGCCTTGCGGCGCCGGCACTCCGAGTTCTAGTCCTGGTCGGGGCTCTGGATTCTGTCCCGGTTGCCCCTCTTCCAGGCCAGCTCTCTACTGTGGCCAGGGAGTGCAGTGGAGGATGGCCCAAGTACTTGGGCCCTGCACCCCATGGGAGACCAGGAGAAGCACCTGGCTCCTGCCATCAGATCAGCGTGGTGCGCCGGCCGCGGCGGCCATTGGAGGGTGAACCAACGGCAAAGGAAGACCTTTCTCTCTGTCTTTCTCACTATCCACTCTGCCTGTCAAAAATAAAAAAACAAACAAACAAACAAAACAAAACAAAAAAAACAGAGAGAGAGAGAGAGAGAATGAATCTTTCACTTGCTGGTTCACTCCCTAAATGCCCCAACAGCTGGGGCTGGACCAGATTAAAGCCAGAAGCCACATCTAAATCTCCCATGGGTGGTAGGAACCCACATACTTTGGCCATTATCTGCTTCCCAGGCACATTAGCAGGAAGCTGGATTGGAAGCAGAGGCAGGAATCAATCTGAGGCCCTCTGATACGGGATGCAGATGTTCCAAGTGGTGGCTTAACCACAATGCCTGCTAGACCACAAACCTTCTGAAGTACCCTTGTATTAACCAAAGGCAAAGAGGAACATATGTCATTGGAGAAAATAAGCCATAATTAGTATGAGCCACTGCCAAGAGAACAAATTGTTAAGTATAGCCTTTCTTACTTTGTCCTTGCTGTAGCTAGAGGATCTATATATTAAAACAAATGAAAACACACCATATATTTTTCCTTTTTTCTTTAATTTTATTAAAGATTTTTCTTGTCATTTGTTTTTCCTCTACTCTCTTCCTTTCCTTAACTCTTGTACACAGATAATATGGTTGATGATTAAATTTGTAGTTGACTCTGTTACAGTGTCTTGCAAGACTACAGGTGAGATGGGATCATGGTAGAACAGAAAGAGCAGAAATCACTAGAGAAATTGTAAAATGTTTATGTTTGGCAAGTAGTAAATGCTCAACAAAATTGCAGCAAACTATTATAATATTAATACAATATCTGGGGGATGTAGCATAGTGGGTAAAGCTGCCACCTACAGTGCTGGCATCCCATATGGGTGCTGGTTTGAGTCCCGGCTGCTCCACTTCCAATCCAGCTCTCTGCTATGGCCTGGAAAAGCAGGGGAAGAATGGCTCAAGTCCTTAGGCTCCTGCACTTACATGGGAGACCCAAAAAAAACTCCTGGCTCCTGGTTTTGGTTCGCGCAGCTTCAGCAATTGAGGTCATTTGGGGAGTAAACCAGCGGATGGAAGGCTTCTTTCTCTCTCAGTCTCTCCCTCTGCCTCTCTGTAACTCTGCTTTTCAAATAAATAAATAAATAAATCTTAAAAAAAAAACCCCACAGTATCTGAATACTGAATATATAATGAAAGGCAATAGAAACCCTAATGGTTACTGTAGTTTGTTTCCCAGTAAAAATAATTTTTAACTTAATGCAAGTAGATACAATTTTGAGTATCAAGGGATGCTTGTGTTTCACATGTTCTTATACACAGGTAGGTATGTCCCTCTTCTGGTTAAAACTTGCTTTAATTTCTCAAGTTCAAGTTCTGCTTAAGCAGCTCTCCAGACAATAACGAGCTCCTGAGTGGGGCTCTGTGATGAGACATCCAGCAATCCAAAAACAAATTTTATGGCCATATAGTAACCAAGGGTGAGGAGTGAGAGTAAGGAATGATTATCACCAAGCTGCAAACCAACAAGAAGAAATGAGAAGGCAAACTCCAAGGGTTCAAGATACACCTGTGTGTACCAAATTTTGTAAATAGTAAAAACCGAAAGATGGACTTCTTGTATATTTAGAAGAGGTCTGCTTAGCTCACAGTGTTATTTTCATCACATCTATAAAGAGAGGATGGATTATATCTGTCAACAGTTACCTCTGAAAAATGGAAAGCAAAACATTTTCTAGCAGACAGAAGCTCAACAGTTTCACCCTAACTACTGGTATTATCTGAACATCAGGAAAGAGTGATGAAATTTTGTATTGCATTTCCTGACTGGTAGAAGCATTTCCAAGTTGATGGGAGACATCATTCTTGCCAACTTCTCAAAGAATTTCATTGGGTACTACAGTGTATTATTATTAATGTCAACAATTTTAGCACATGAAATACTGATTATTCTGAATCTTTCAAAATCAGTATAAGTAAATCTTACTCATGTGCCAATGAGAAAAGCATAATCTCTTTTTTTAAGAAACTTTTATTTAATAAACATAAATTTCAAAAGTATAACTTTTAGATTACAGAGGTTTTCCCCCCTATAACCACCTTCCCACCTGAAAACCATTCCATCTCCTACTCCCTCTCCCATCCCATTCTTCATTAAGATTCATTTTTAATGATCTTTATATACAGAAGTTCAACTTAGTATATACTAGGTAAAGAATTCAACAGATTGCACTCACACAGACATACAAAGTATAAAGCACTGTTTGAATACTAGTTTTACTGTTAATTCACATAGTACAACACATAAAGGACAGAGATCCCACACGGGGATTAAGTACACAGTGGCTCCTGTTGTTGATTAAATAACAACTGACACTCTTTTTTTATGACGTCAGCAATCACCCAAGGCTCTTGTCAGTAATCTGCCAAGGCTATGGAAGCCTCTTGAGTTCACAAACTCCGACCTTATTTAGACAAAGCCATAATCAAAGTGGAAGTTCTCTCCTCCCTTCAGAGAAAGATACCTCCTTCTTTGATGACCCCTTCTTTCTACTGCTATCTCACTCATAGGTCATTCTTCTTTCTACTGTTCTCTCACTCATTTAGGTCATTTTTTGCCACAGTTTGTTGGCTTTCCATGCCTGAGAAACTCTCATGGGTTTTTTTAGCTGGATCCAAATGCCTTAAGAGCTGATTCTGAGGCCAGAGTGCTGTTTAGGGCATCTGCCATTCTATGAGTCTGCTATGTATCCCATTTCCCATGTTGGATCGTTCTTTCCCTCTTAATTCTATCAGTTATTATTAGCAGACACTAGTCTTGCTTATGTGATCCCTTTGACACTTAATCCTATCGTTATGATCAATTATGAATTTAAAATGATCGCTTTAACTAGTAAGATAGCATTGGTACATGCCAACTTAATGGAATTTGGAGTCCCATGGCACGTTTCTAGCTCTGTCATTAGAGGTAAGTCTGAGTGAGTGTGTGCCAAACTGTACATCTCCTCCCTCTCTTATTCCCACTCTTATTTTTAACATGGATCAATTTTCAGTTAAATTTAAACACCTGACAATAATTGTGTGAAAACCATAATCTCAACATCATTTTGGGACATGAAAAAAACCCAGGGATATATTAAAAATAATAACCAGTACAGAATTTTATCTGTAGGGTCAGGAAGTCTTTCCAGTATAAGTTACCAATGGTAAACAAAAAACTTAAATCTAGGGTGGGCATTGTGGTGAACTGAATTAGGCGGCTGCTTGGGATGCATTCCATATTTAAGTGTTTGGGATTAAGTTCTGCTTCTGTCTCTGGTTCTCATCCAGCTTCCTGCTAAAGCACCTAGAAGGCAGCAGATCACAGCCCATATATTTAGGTTCCTGCCACTCATATCAGAGACCTGGATGGAATTCCCGGCTCCTGGCTCCAGCCCGGTACAGCCTCAGCTGTTGTGGGAATCTGGGAAGTTAACCAGCAGATGGACGATCTCTCTCTGTCTCTCCCCTTTTCTCTGTCACTCTGCATTTTGAATAAATACAACTTTAAAACACCCAATCTATTCAAATATATGTGCATCATGGCCCTATCAGATAGACAACAGTCTCAAATACCCTGGGAATTCTCTTCTCACAGGCATACCAGCTAGAAAACAAATGAGACTGAGAGAGAAGATTAATTAGAGGGGTCAGCATCCTTCAAGTCATGAGCCATCTAAGGTAATGTAAAGGAAAGGAGGCTGGTAAGTGGGTCACCAAACAAGCCCACAAGGGGGAGAGAACAGCGTAAAACCCTTGGTAATAATCACATGGACCCCTATAAAGCTGTGCCCCTGACTGGAATTAACAGGGGTCTTCAACTCTTAACAAAAGGATCCTCCTAACTGTTACACACACACACACACACACACACACACAATTGTCTTTAGAGAACTGAGGGATAAAAACACTGGATTGCTGGTGGATTTCAAATATAACTGATTTTTTTCTTGGTTATCAAGAAAAAACCATAGCCTCTGAATTGAAATGATAATCTGTGCACCTGCTTTTTAGGTTGAGTGTAAGAAGATAATAACATCTCTGGCCATGATTCAGTGTTCTTTTAATTGTACCTTGATGAAGCTTCAGGTCAAAATAATTTGCTGACCAAGATTTGTACTTCTCGAGGTTTTCATTCTCAAAAATTACAGGTAGCGATATAAAAGGTGGCGGTTTTAAAGTGTTATTTTTCCCATTAACTGCATTGACTGTGTTTTCTGCATTATTTAGTTGAAAAATGAGAAGGAGTGGGTGAATGGGGAAGCAATGTGAACTTAAACTCTGTGAAACATTACAAACTATTAAACACTAACCAGTTCACAAAATGGACTACCTTGCCCAAAAGGTACACAAGTAGTAAAGGTACAAGGGCATTTTTAATACTCACCAATGAAAGAAATCATTTTCAGACTGAACCACCACGCTCTATTACTTTATCTTTAGCATTTTCAAGGTAAGCAGGCAGATTCAACTCTGATGTGACAGACATCCCGGAAAAGCTCAGATTCTCATAGCATTAACTCATCTTTTGATTCTTTAACCCCACCTTTTAGTTAATACAGGAAGAGATTGTATCGAGGAAGTTACTTAAACTTAAAGATAAATCAGTATGTGTATTTCTTTTTTGACAGGCAGAGTTAGACAGTGAGAGAGAGACAGAGAGAAAGGTCTTCCTTTGCTGTTAGTTCACTCCCTGGAATGGCTGCGGAGGCCGGCATGTTGCAGCCGGCACGCTGCGCGGATCCGAAGCCAGGAGCCAGGTGCTTCCTCCTGGCCTCCCATGCGGGTGCAGGGCCCAAGCACTTGGGCCATCCTCCACTGTACTTCCGGGCCACAGCAGAGAGCTGGACTGGAAGAGGAGCAACCAGGACAGAATCCGGCAACCCAACCGCGACTAGAACCCGGTGTGCCAGCGCCGCAGGCGGAGGATTAGCCAAGTGAGCCGCGGCACCAGCCAATATGTGTATTTTTTAAACAGGGTGAAAGAGGAAAAGGGAGAGCAATCAGAGGAAGAAAGTGCTCACCTTGGCAGCACATATATGAAAAGTGAACGAGAAGATTTGTATATCCCTTGCACAAGGATGGTATGTAAATTCACGTCTCCCTCTCTACAACTCTACCTTTCAAATAAATAAATAAATACATCTTATGAGAAAAAGAGGAACAAAAAGTAAGTTATAAGGAACACTTGAATGTAAACTCTTTTACCACAAAACAGTGCTATTTGGATGTTTCATGTTTGTCTTACCTTCTTCTTACAAGGGAAAAGAATATGAATTACTTATTTTAAATTTTAGAAAGTCAGAAGTGTAAAAACTGGAGTGATTTTTATTCAAAATGGAGGCAAAAAGATTTCTTATAAAAATAGATTATATTCAGGTAACTGCAAACTTGTCAAGATGGAATTCAGGAGCTGGCGCTGTGGCACAGTGGGTTAAAGCCTGGGATTGCAGCGTCAGCATCCCATATGGGTGCTGGTTCGAGTCCCTGCTGCTCCTTTTTCCACCCAGCTCTGCTAATGGCCTGGGAAAGCAGGGGAGAACAGCCCAAGTCCTTGGGGCCCTGCACCCACATGGAAGACTCAGAAAAATACTGGCTCTGGCCATTGAGGCCATTTGGAGAGTGAACAAGCAGATGGAAGATTCATTCTCTCTCTTTCTCTCTCTCTCTCCCCCCATTTCCCTCCCTCCCTCCCTATGTGACTGTCTTTCAAATAAATATTTTATAAAGAAAACGATGGAATTTCAGTGTGTATTTCACATATATACAACCTCCCCATACAAGCAGCAGCACAATGTTTTCCATCTGCAGGTTCATGAAACAAGTTAGTACTCACATCACTATTCTGAGAAACAAGAATGAAACACACCATGAGTTTCGCATGCATATTTGCCAGAGCAGTTTGTAAACTCTTTCACAGTCTCCAAGGCTTCTCAGAGGTCACAGCACATGAAGGAAAATGTATGAAAATGGGACAGGCCCCCAACCAAAGCATTCATTGTTGCTTGAGATATAAGGTTTTATTTCAGGGAGGGAGGGAAAAAGGTTCTGCTACTAAAATCTTAGAAATGACTTATGTGTAGTTTTAAAATTAATAGAAAGTAACAGTGAGTTATAAGATAAAGTTTTCAGGAAGAAACAAAGCTCTGCATTGGAATGTGGAGGCAGAAAGAATTTTTAAGTGTTTCTTGAGATAATATTTTGCTTTTATAATTCTCAAGTATAGCTGATATAATCTTCACCTGCTAGTCTTTCTTATTCTTTCTTCTCAATTGACAAGTAATGTCAGTTAAATGTGACAACCTGATAAAAATGAGTTTCCTTGTCAACTTTTATAGAGATTAACAATGTCTTTTCTGGGATTTCTCTTCAACATCACCTTGGGCACCCCTCCTCACCTGCCTTCTGTGTTGAACTATTTCATGGACCACATGTTTCTCCTTGTTTTTGGTTACATACATTTACCAGTAGCTCTCTATAAGCTTGTTTTAGGCCAAAGTCATAGAATTCCCAAATGTTGTCACTTTTTAAAGATGAAAAAGCAGGGGTGGCATTGTAGGTAGCAGGTAAAGCTGCCGCATGCAGCGCTGGTATCCCATATGGCCACTGGTTTGAATGCCTGCTTCCAATCCAGCTTCTCTGCTAAGGTGCATGGGAAAGCAGCAGAAGATGGCCCAAGTGTTGAGCCCCTGCACTTGTGGGAGACTAGGAAGAAGTTGCTGGTTCCTGGCTTAGGCCTGGCCTAGCTCCAGCCATTGTGGCCACTTGGGAAGTGAAGTGGCAGATGGAAGAATTCTCTCTCTGTAACTCTTTCAAATAAATCTTTAAGAGATTAATAAAAAATAAAGATGAAACAGCATAGATTAAATACTGTATACAACAATTTTAGTGAAACAGCATGAGGAAATAGACTAAGAATTTGGTAGAGAAGAAACAAGGTAGAATATTAAAATGTTCAAATCAGCATTATCATTGGCTTAAGTAATTCCCCATAAATACAGATTTACCTTGGAGATCACCCTGGGGACTAGATTATCAGGTAGGTCCTGATTAACTCATCACCTGGACATACTTGTTCCCTACGAAGGGGATCCCATATGTGGTTAAAGAATGCCACATGGAGTTTGTTGCTAGCCAGTCTCTCATCCAACATGCATTTCCTTTCTGACTAACGCATCCTGCAAGCTGACAGCAGTTTAAGAACTTGGCAAGGAGTCAGTAAAACAGGTATGGCAGCACAAGGTGTTCTGGAGGATAATTTGCTTTGGTGTAAACATCCTATCTAAAATAGCCTCAGGTAAGCTGAGTTAGTGTACTTTTGTTGCCAATTTAAGAAGTTGAAGTTTAGAAACATATAGACTCTAAAATATGCTATATCTTCATATATTTAAAGTTTCAAAACTATGTTATAATCAACAAAGTTATAACTTTGTAACCTTCCTTTCCTAAGACAGAGCGTAAGGGGAAAAAAAATCAACTACTGCATATTTCCATTTTATAACACATTTTATCCTAGTGCCTCCAAAAACAGAGTAACCAAAGGTCTCAAAAACAAACCCAAAACAGTCAAAACAAAAAAAAAAAGAGGTCCTAGAATCAATGAGCAGGCAAAATTTTCCTTTCTTTGCAGTGGAAGAGGTAAAGAGGCAACAAAGAAAGGCTGACGAACAGTAGACCAGTTGGTTAGAGCAGGACCAACTCCCAGGACAGTTTCCGATTTGACAGGAAAAACAGGTGGCAGACAGTCCACAGCAAGCTGCTAGTAAGTACAGTGGTACTCTGTTCCAATTTGGAGATACAGACATTGCTGCCAGCTGCTTCCTAGAACAGCAAGTGCAGTAAGTGGAGAAAAAGGTGTCTGTCCTGCTTTAGGATCCTTATTCCTGTCTCAGATGTGCTGTTGGATAGATTGGCCAAGTTTGAATATCTATGCTGATTTTTTAGTTTGGGAAACACTGTCTCAAGAAGATTTCAGGGAGGAAGAGTGCAGATATTCTAAATGGTTATAATTGCTCATTCTGTTTCCACTGTGAGGGAGAAAAAAGAGAAGATGTCAGAAGGACTGTTAATCACCAAGATAGAAAAGTGATTTAAAGTTCCCTTTTTATTAGCTATAATAGCTTGTTCACAGTGAATAGAACCCTTCTTGAATTAATGAGGCACACTAAAAGGTGATTTTTTAAATGTAAAGCTGGCATGAAGATTTTCAACTTTTATTAGACCCACGAGGATGCAGACTACAAAACAGAATTCAAGGTTAAGACAGACATTTCTAACAAAACAGGAATAAATAGATGTAAGTTTACATTAAGTGGAGACATTAAAAATTTAGTGTGAGATGTAGTTAAATCTAATAAGTTGCTTTTAAAAGACCTTCTAAAGCTGTATTGCTGAGATGACACTAAAGTCACTACAGTATGCAAAGTTTTACATCTTAAATATAGGAGGCAAACTCAATTATTATTCAGCTTTTACATAAATTATTTACCTGGTTATTGAGGCAGTAAGAACACAGTCCCAGAGCCGGTGCTCTGGCATAGCAGGTTAAGCCTCTGCCTGCAGTGCCAGCATCTCATTTGAGCACTGGTACAAGTTCCAGCTGCTCCTCTTTTTTTTTTTTTTTTTTTTTTTAATTTATTTGACAGAGTTAGACAGTGAGAGAGAGAGACAAAGAGAAAGGTCTTCCTTCTGTTGGTTGGCCCTTCGGCCGGTGCTGCGACGATCCGAAGCCAGGAGCCAGATGCTTCCTCCTGGTCTCCCATGCTGGTGCAGGGCCCAAACACTTGGGCCATCCTCCACTGCCCTCCTGGGCTACAGCAGAGAGCTGAACTGGAAGAGGAGCAACTGGGACTAGAACCGGCACCCATGTGGGATGCCAGTGCTGCAGGCGGAGGATTAACCAAGTGAGCCAAGGCGCCGGCCCCGCTGCTCCTCTTCGGATCCAGCTCTCTTCTAATGGCCTGGGACAGCAGCAGAAGACAGCCCAAGTACTTGGACCGGTGCACCCATGTGGAAGGCCCAGAAGAAACTCCTGGCACCTACCTTTGGATGGGCCCAGCTATGGCCATTGCAGCCATTTGAGGAGTGAACCAGCAGACAGAAGATCTTTCTCTCTGACTCTCCTTTTCTCTCTCTGTAACTCTGCCTTTCAAATAAATAACTAGATATATCTTTTAAAAAAAGAAAAAGCAACACATTCCTATCTTGTTCCTATCTTATGCAACACTGATAAAAGGGAGAAAGAATGAAGGGAAATAATACCCATGATCCATTTTTTATGTGCCAGGCATTGTGTCTTGGTGCTTTTAAACTGTTACTTCATTTAACACTAAAGACAAGTTCATTCATACAGAGATATTACAAATGGGGCAACTGAAATTCAAAGGCAATAAATAACTTGCCTAAAACCATCCTGAAATAAAGAGCTATGATTCCTTTAAAGGCCTATTTAACTGCAACACCAAAATTCTGCCCCATTGCCTTTCTTAGAAGTTGAATTCTCAGATTTGGATATATGAAATACCTACTATAATTGCCATGGATAGTTGATAATCTGACTCTTATATAAACTGCACTATCAATTTGACTTCATGAAGTAATCTACCAAAAAAGGGTAACTTACAAATGCAAATAAATATTCAATCCAAATTAAAGAGGAAGTTACATATTTTACTCATTGAATACAGGGCATACAGGCCATGAGGTCAGTAATGGTAAAGGTCATGTGCACATATTTGTGACAACTGATTTCCTGTCAGAGATAAATGTTTTCTGTACTAAGGATCATTTGACAAAAGACAAATGAATAAATGAAGTGGAATCTGCTACAAATAACTTAAAAAAAAAACAAAAAACAAAGCAAAAGAAAACAATAGTTACGATCAAAAATGACTTATTTCCTCTTGAGCTGAATTCCCATCTGCTTTTAAATGGCAACATGTTTTTCCATCAACCGACAGCTACAGCCAAGAAGCTGAAGAGGAGGGCCAAAGCCGCAAGGTAGTAAGTGGCAGCAGCAAAGATGGCTCAAAGACACTGCCAGCTGCAGCCTTGGCTGGGTGACTGCTCCCTACTGACTACAGTGTGCCTCCTACTGGTGATCTTGTAATCTTCATGAGGCTTAAAGAATCCTTCAGGGGCTGGCATTGTGGTACAGCAGGTTAAGCTACCACCAGAAGCACCTGGCACCCCACAGGGGCACCGGTTCTTGTCCGGGCTGTTTCACTTCTGATCTAGCTCCCTGCTAACACATCTGGGAAAGCAGCAGAAAATGGCCCAAGGGCTTAGACTCCTGTACCCACGTGGGTGACCTAGATGAAGCTCCTGGCTTTTGGCTTCAGCCTGGCCTAGCCCTAGCCATTTGTGGCCACTTAGGAAGTGAATCAGCTGATGGATGATCTCTCTCTCTCCATATTCTGCCTTTCAAATTAAATAAATTAATTATATTAAAAAAAAGGCTCAACTCTCTTGTGTACCTTTTCTAGCCAGAGAAAATGGAGTAACATAGTAAAGATATAGGAAGCTATTTAAAACACTGTGACTATTTTTTTCTTATGGAAAAATGCTGATTGGGTAAAATGTTTTTGTTTTTTCATAAAGAAAAGAAAATATTTTTAAAGTAACCTCCCCCATACCTAGTCATTAAAAGCACTAGTATCACCTCCATCTCAATCATCCTCTACAAGGCTTTAACTGAAAACAGAAAAGTTTCTCCCTACTTAAATATTTTATTTCTAAAAAACAATTAAGAGTTCTGGGAACTCTGATCAATATCCTAAATTTTTTGCAAAAGTTGCCAATTCCAACCCCAGGAATGTGACTGTGCTTGTTGCAGGGTGCACTGCTACAAAGTCACCAAGCTCTTCCTAGGACACATGACAACTGGAAGTCTACTTTTCCCACATACAAAGTTTAAATCTTTTCCTTTGTAGTTTACCTTGTGTTTGCTAACATGTACTACGGGTTCAGTGCTGAAGGATATGGTATTTGCTGGAGGGAAGAAATAAATACATTAGTGGATGCAAAGCATCGAGTCTGTAGGAGTCATGTAACTGAGGTTTTTGGCTTTGAATTCACTTTACTATTAAAAAAATCAAAACTAATTTTGACTTTCAAGCTTTCAAGCATTGTAGCATAATTTTCATTCTGATGAAAAGACAAAGATAAAGAAGATGAGCTCTTATATTTTATATGAAGCTAGGTTTTACCTGTCCTAACTTTTCCTATTTATGGATTTTTAAGTAAAAAATGGTAATGTTTTCCTCACAAACCTGTGTGAACTGCCTCACCATTCAGACCAAAAAGAGAAAAAAAAAACCAACTCAACATGGAAGAAGCCTGTCCCATCCAAACTTAAAACTACAGAATGACTGGAATATCTCTGTGGGATAAAATGTCTATGAAGTTGCTGATTATAACAGGACTACAGAGGATGTCCCTCCCCCATCCATACATTATAAAATTAATGTAATGTAATTAAAGGAAAGACAGAATTTTCAGCTACTTTTCCTGTAACCATTCTTAGAAGATCTGATATAAAAGTAATCATAAGTGTGTTTACATTTTTGATCAAATAAGATGTACTAGAGAAGAACTAAGCAAGCTGGTACAATAACTGCTGGCACCAAATGAATTTTTTCCTTTTAGTCAGACACAATCTCAGTGAGTTTTATTTTTGTTTTCCACATCTAAGTTACTACCATGAATTACTTCAAAGTGAGAAAGGCACATTTATACCTTGCTAACTGTTCTTCCACTTTACTCAAGTGAAAGATTTATGGTTTCTTCTCCTTGCTGTTTCCTATAAATTATTGTATCATATACAGTATGCCAGCCTTTAGTCTCACATCAAAAATTAAATTCTAGAAATCCTAGAGCAGTCATTTAACAGTAACTGCACGTTCACTTGAACTTGCTTCAAGGTCATGCCAAGGAGCTGCCTGTAAAGATTACTGCTTCAGATAGGACTGAAAGGTGCATGTGCTGCAAACTGCTTCGCAAGCTGCTTTGTAGACGGCTTTTTTCCCCAATGAAGAAGAAAAATTCAAAGGAAGAAAACCAAATATCCAGAGTTCTTAAGGCAAAACAACAGCTAGGCATTTATTTTGGTAGTTGTTATTAGATATGACCAAGATAATTTTAATTAACACCCCACACATAAAGTTACCTACCTTACACTTCCAAATACCATCAATGATTTGTAATGTGTTAATCTCTTTGGTTTTCACAGAAGATGAATGAAAACAATCACAAGCAAAACAATGTAGAATCATGACCTACTGGATAATTTCTTACTTTAAAAATATTAATTTTCCAGTACAAATCTGAATCAGTATTATTCAGAGCTATTTTGGTACTGCGGTATATAGTTAGTCCTTTTGTTAAGAAGTGTGTATAGGAAAGTTGCACAATCATTTAATGGAGTTTTCTTATGCAAATAAAACATCCGAAGCAAAGAGCTGCTAAAGCAAGTAAAAACTACTCATGTATTATACATAAAAGTTATTTTAACATTTTCACAGAGGTCTTGAAGTTCTTGCTGAGAATGTATCTTCACACTTAAGTATAAATGCCCCTTTTACCATTTTTATGAGAATCTCCCTTAATATACAAGTAGATTTATGCATTTACTTTGCTAAGCCCCTTATACTCATGATATCCTAACTTTGCTTCTATAATCTCCTTGAAAAAACAATGGAGAAAGTTGTACTATCATTTCCATCTGATAACCCTAAAGAAACCAAAGTTCAGAAAAGCCTGAGTGAAAACTGCTACTTCAAGAAGCCTAACAGGAGAATCTATTTCTATTCCATCATTCTCACCATAATATGCTATATCTATGAAAATTATTTTCAAAAATAATATAACAGGTAAAAAAAAACAAGACAATAAAGACAGATAAAATGCAACTTAATTTAGTGATAATCTGTCATGTTGTACATATTCAATTTTAAGATTTCTTGTTATCCAAGCATTTGAAACAGCTGGCTGTTTCTTCTGCTGAATGACCCCAAGCCACTGCTTCTTCCCCAGCAAGGTAATTTGGGGAGAAATATCTTACCTCTGCCCCTGAATATGTATCAGTTTGGAGGACCAGTTCATCCAAGTCAACCTCGTTACTGATTGGCATAGAGTGGAACTGTAGCTTAAATATTTCCCTTCTTGTTGCTCCATCTGGTAAAGGCACATAGATGAGTCTATCAATTCTTCCAGGCCGCATCAAAGCCTATAGAGAAAAGTTGGGGCAACATGGATTAACCAGGCTCAGAACTGACATTCCACATCAAAGTGACCCAGGGTCCAGTATCTGAGGAAGACCCCATTAGTACCACAATTAGCAAATGAAGCAAGTAGTAGAGATTATGTAATTTATTTAGAAAATATAAACAAGCATGTCAAGAGCACTTCTGAAAATTGAAATGCTGTATTTCTGGGAGAATTCATGGTCTTCAGCAGTGGTCAAGCTGTCAAGAAAGGTAAAATTGTTCCCTCTTTGAGATGTAAATACAATTTGCACTCATTACATCAACAGAAGTAATCTGTAATTTCCTTCAAAAACTCCTAATATGTGGATTAAAATGTTAGCTGTTTCAATGAGGCCTCAAAATATCAAGCTCTGATAATAAGAGTATGACTACAGCTGGATGCAGTCAATCAACTTCTCTAATATTTTACTCAATATAAATACCTACATTACTTTAGAAGTAATAAAATCATGCATTCAGAAAAATTTATTGAGGATATTATTACATACAAGACATTGTTCTTGATTTTGGAAACAGCACAAGTAAGATATGTATAAAATGGACTGTGGTGATGGACAAACATACATGAGATTATATTTAAAAATCAATTAATGAATTTTATGGAATGTGAATTGTATCTCAATAACACCATTAAAAAGGAGACTTATGTCCTAAATGTGTGTGTATGTTCCTCCTGAGGGAATGGGGCAGCTTAAAAATCTTCTGGATGAGCATTCAACAAAAAAGGAATTAGAAGTGTAAAGGTAATAACAATAACTGGCATGTTCCTAGGAAAGGAAAAAAAAAAATCCAATATGGTAGAAGTATAGTGAATAAAGAGAAAAGAGGTAGGAAACGAGGTCAGAGACACTTAGGTAGATTGTAAGGCCTTGAAAGATTTGGCAAAGAGCATGGGAATGTTCCCAATGGGAAGTCACTGGAGGGTATTAATTAGGAAGGTGAAATGATACAATGTACACCAAAAGATTATTCTGGGGAACTATATCAAAAGGTCTTGGATATGTACACAGGATCTCAGGAGGGAAATAAAAAGGGGGTGGAGAAAACACTTCTATATGGGGCCAAAAATTAGTCAAACTGCTGAAATATAGAGATAATGAAAACACTAAAAACTGCTAGACTGCATACAAGGAACAATGATTCAAACTACCCGTAATTCTCAAACCAAAACAATGGAGAACAAAAGAAACAGGAGAATAACATCTTGAAAGTACTGAAAGAATAAAAATGTCATACCAGAAATCTCTTCCCACTGAAAAAAATAATTCAATTATGAAGGAAAAATAATTTCCAGATAAAGGAAAAGAACACTTGCATGAAAATAAAAAACTAATACAAGGCCGGCGCCGTGGCTCACTATGCTAATCCTCCACCTAGCGGTGCCGGCACACCGGGTTCTAGACCCGGTCGGGGCGCCGGATTCTGTCCCAGTTGCCCCTCTTCCAGGCCAGCTCTCTGCTGTGGCCTGGGAAGGCAGTGGAGGATGGCCCAAGTGCTTGGGCCCTGCACCCCATGGGAGACCAGGAGAAGCACCTGGCTCCTGCCTTGGATCAGCGCGGTGTGCCAGCCGCAGCGCACTAGCCGTGGCAGCCATTGGAGGGTGAACCAACGGCAAAAAGGAAGACTTTTCTCTCTGTCTCTCTCTCACTATCCACTCTGCCTGTCAAAACAAAAACAAAAACAAAAACAAAAACAAAAACAAACTAATACAAAACAATACCCTGAAAATGCACCTAGGGCCACCATAAAACACCACATAAAATAAAAACAGTTAATCCCTATGTGGTTTTAGTGGGAATTAGAATTTAGCACATATTCAAAAGATGATGTTCTGTGACTAACAAGCTGTCTTTGTCTCTGACCCAAGAATTTGATGTATTTTGCTAGCTTTCAGGAAATTATGGCAGACTTAACTTGTTAGCTTTCAAATAGGGAAAATTCCTAGCATCTCCAGTTCTTGACATGCATATCCTAAAAATACAGGCTGAAAATATATAAAGCCAAAATTGACATGATTAATGGGATAAACATATGATAGTTATATAATTACAATAGATTTTAACACCTCTATCTTAGCAATTGATAGATCTAGAAACAAATCTGGATAGAAGACTCTGACCAAGACTACTAGCCCCTTTGATCTGATTATTGATATGTAAGATAGCTACATAATGGCCATAAAAAAATGTTCAATGAATTCAAAAGGACTGAAACCTTAGAGTATTCCCCTGACCACATAATTAGGAATGAATAATGAGACAGAGAAGAAAGCCCCCAAAACATGGAAATCCTAAAGCACATTTTAAAATAAGTCCTAATAAAAGAGGAAATTACAAAGGAAATAACCAGAGTAAACTGGTTATAATATAACCAGAATAAACTGAGTTATAATCAAAAGCTGACACATCAAGATTAGTAGAATACATTTAAGGTAGTGATTATAAAAAAATTAGTAACTGTAAATTCTTATAGTAGGAAAGAAAGTCTAAAATCTACAACTGAAAGCTGAAGAGTAAGGGTAAGAAACAATGCAGATGATTGGGGAAATCAATGGACTGGAAGGCAAATAATAAACAAATTAAACAAAGGGTAGAGCTAGACTGAATATGTCCTGTTGATGTACAATTTAATACTTTATCCCTTTTAATATTTTTTTTGTTCTAGTTAATACTACTGGTTGAACTCTGTAATCAACACACATTTATTCTTAGGTGTTGAAATTTTAACTGAAAAGTGATCCCTGTTAAATATAAGAGTAGGCATAAGAGGGGGAGGAGATGTACAATTTGGGACATGCTCAATCGGACTTGCCCCAAATGGTGGAGTTAGAAATGTGCCAGGGGATTCCAATACAATCCCATCAAGATTGCATGTACCAATGCCATCTCACTAGTCCAAGTGATCAATTTCAGTTCACAACTGATCACACTGATAGGTCTAAGAATCAAAGGGATCACACAAATAAGACTAGTGTCTGCTAATGCAAACTGACAGAATAAAAAAGGGAGAGAATGATCCAACATGGGAAGTGGGATACACAGCAGACTCGTAGAATGCCAGCTGTCCTAAACAGCACTCTGGCCTCAGAATCAGCCCTTAAGGCATTCGAATCTGGCTGAAGAGCCCATGAGCGTATTTTAGGCATGGAAAGCCAAGACACTCTGGCAAACAAAACAAAACAACAAAAAAACCCAAAACAAACAAACAAAAACCAAAAACCTAAATGAAAGATCTCTGAGAGTGAGATCAGAAAGAATGGGCCATCAATGACACGGTGGCAAAAAACAATCTAAATGAAAGATCCTAGTGAACAAGACCCCAGCAGAAGGAACAGGCCATCAAGGAGAGAGGCACCTTTCTCTGAAGGGAGGAAGGAACCTCCACTGTGATACAGCCTTGACTAAACAAGTTCAGAGTCGGTGAACTCAAGGGGCTTCCATAGCCTAGACAGCTCATAGCAAGAGTCTCTGGTGATTGCTGACTTCATAAATAAGTGTGCCAATTGTTAAATCAACAACGGGAGTCACTGGGTACATGCTCCCCATGTAGGATCTCTGTCCTTAATGTGTTCTACTATGAAACTTAAAAACAACACTACTAGTTGAACAATACCCTATACCTTGTGTGGCTGTGTGAGTGCAGCCTGTTGAAATCCTTGCTTAGCATATACTAAGTTGATCTTCAGTATATGAAGGTAATTGAAAATGAAACTCGATGAAGGGAGGGATGGGAGAGGGAGTGGGAGAGGGGAGGGCCATGGGAGGGAGGGAGGTTGGCGGGGGGGAAGCCACAACAATACAAAAGTTGCACTTTGTAAATTCACATTTATTAAATAAAAAAATAACTATATAACAAACAAAAAAAAGAAAAAAAAGAACTTAATACTTTACCCTTTTAGTATTTTTTATGTTCTACTTAAAACTATTGGTTGAACTCTGTAATTAATACACAATTACTCTTAGGTGTTTAATTAATGCTATAACTAGTACTCAAATAGTATTTTACACTTTGTGTTTCTGTGTGGGTGCAAACTGTTGAAATCTTTACTTAATATATGCTAAATTGATTTGCTGTATATAAAGCTAATTGTAAATGAATCTTGATGTGAATGAAATGGGAGAGGGAGCGGGAGATGGGAGGGGTGCGGGTGGGAGGGAAGTTATGGGGGGAAAAAGCCATTGTAATCCATAAACTGTACTTTGGAAAATTATATTTACTAAATAAAAGTTTGAAAAAAAAAAAAACCAGAAACAAAGGGTAGAGCTAGACTGAATATGAAAGAGGAGTCCCATCATTAACATCAGAAATGAAAGAAGAGTTATTACTCCAGATCATACAGATGGTAAAAAATATTATGACCAACTTAGTAATGATAAATTCAACAATGAAAGTAAATTACTTAGAAAATCCACAGCGAGTTAACTCCCTGGCCTGAAGTGCTGGCATCCCATATGGGCGCCGGTTCGGGACCTGGCTGCTCCACTTCCGATCCAACTCTCTGCTGTGGCCTGGGAAAGCAGTACAAGATGTCCCAAGTCCTTGGGCCCCTGCACCTGCGTGGAAGACCCAGAAGAAGCTCCTGGCTCCTGCCTTCTGATTGGCGCAGCTCTGGCCGTTGCGGCCAATTGGGGAGTGAACCATTGGATGGAAGATATCTCTCTCTCTCTCTCTCTCTCTCTCTCTCTCTCTCTGCTTCCCCTCTCTCTGTATAACTCTGACTTTCAAATAAATAAATCAATCGTTAAAAAAAGTAAAAGAAAGTACATTTATTAAAATCAACACAAATGAAAGTCTTCATCTTATATTTTTTCTTAAAAATTTAACTGAATTCATTAAAAAATTCAATCACATTATGACCAACTTTCCCAATAAGAAAAGTTCAAGCTTACCAAAAAAAAAAAAAAAAAAAAGGAGTAACATCAAAAATTAGACAACCATTTTGAAACACAGAAAAGGAATACTTCTCAAGTTGTTTTACAAGGTCAACATATTAACTCCAAAATCTAACAAAAATATATTACAAGAGATGAAAATTACACACCAATCCCACTAAACACAGAACAAAGATCACTTACAAATATTGGCAAATACAATCTAACAATATATAAGATTGACAAATCATCATAATCAATTCAGGGTTACCCTAGGGATGCAAAGTTGGTTTAAGATTCAAATATCTAAAGTGTATAATTCATCATATCAACAGAATAAAGTAGAGAACCTACATGATCATTTTAATATTGCTATAGCTGCATGCAGTTTATCGTCCAAGTGTTCATGTGGTAGAAGCTTGATCCCCAATGTGGTGGTATTAAGAGGTAGCAAGACCTTTCAGGAATGGAGCCTACTGACTAGGTAATTGAGTGATTGGAGGCACTGCCCCTGGAAGGGATTACATATTTCTCATGGGACCTGGTTAGTTTTGAGAGAGTGTGTTGTTAGAAAAATAGCAAATCTGGCCCATTCCTGTTCTATGGCTTCTCATCTTGACATGTGATCTCTTGTTCTCGCATGCAATTCCTGCCATTATGTGACCCATCATTAGTTCTGAACCAAAGGTTGAATATATGGTCTCTAAGACTTTAAAACTGTTACTAATTAAACATTTTTCTTTACAAATTACACATTTCATTATAGCAATGGAAAATCAAAAAACACATACATGCAGAAAAGGTATTTGACAAAACTCAATGTCCACTAATCATGAAAAATTCCAGCTAACTAGGAATAGAAAGGAACTTCTTCAATATGATAAATGGGATCTACTAAAAACCTAGAGCCACTATCATGTTTAATGTTAAATAATGAGTATTTTCTGACTAAGAACAATGTAATAACTCACAACTTCTACTGAACATTGTAATAGAGGTAGTAGACTTTCCAATGAGGCAACAATGGAGGAAAAGAAGGTTAGAAGTTGGAAGAGAAGAAAAGCAAAACTGTGTTCAATTACAGAAGATATAATTGCTTATGTGCACCTGGAAATCCTAAGGAATCCATAAAACAAGCACTAGTAAGATCACAATATATGTTTAATATTTTTATAAAAGCAATTATATTTTATATACTAAACAGCAAAACTTCCTTTAAGAAAATTCATTAAAAAATTCAAAACAAATTGAGAGGAAAATTAACAGAACTTCTCACTGAAAAGTACAGAGCACAGTTGACATTAACCAAAGCCTACATGAATACAGAAGCATACCATTTTTCATAGATAATGAGACTGAATATTATTAAGATATTCATTCTTTTCAAATTTAACTATAGATTCCATGAAATTCCAATAAAAATTCCACAAAAATTTTTAATGGAAACTGGTAAGCTTACTATAAAATTTATATGGATTTCAAATGACAGAATAATGACAGCAATTTTAGAAAAAAAACCTTGAAAGATATTACTTGATTTTTTTAAAAAAAGATCTATTTATTTTATTTAAAAAGCAGAGTTACAAAAAGGTAGAGGCAGAAAGAGAGACAGAGAGAGAGAGAGAGAGAGAGAGAGAGAAAGAGAGAGAGATATTGATCTTGCATCTGCTGGTTCACTCCCCAAATGGTCACAATGGCCAGAGCTGTGCCGATCTGAAGCCAGGAGCCAGCAGCCAGCAGCCAAGAGCCAGGGACTTCTTCAGGGTCTTCCACATGAGTACATGTGCCCAAAGAGTTGAGCCATCTTCTGCTGCTTTCCCAGGCACATTAGCAGGGAGATGGGTTGGAAGCGGAGCAGCTGGGACTTGAACTGGTGACCATCTGGGATGCCCATACTGCAGGCGGTGGCTTTACCATGCCACAGCACCAGCCCCATACTTGATTTCAAAAGATATAATGCTACAGTGTAAAAGTATCTAGATGATAAAACTGTAGGCTGAAGAACAGAATAAGAGGAATCCACAAAGATTTTGAATTTTTAAGGCACATAGTAAAGAAAGTTTTTAAAGAAATGATGCTCCCATATTACCATATGTGAAAAAAAGAACACAGATTCTAACTTCATACCATATTCAAAAATTAACTTCTAAATCTCAAGGTAAGAGCTAATGCCAAAAATTAAGTATAAAATAAAAACCTGATTGGGACTGCAGTTGTGGCACAGAGTGCCTACAGTGCTGGCATCCAATGTGGGCACCCCCAGTTCAAGTCTCAGCTTGCTCCCCTTCTGATCCAGTTCTTTGCTGATGGTCTGGGAAAAGCAGTGGAGGATGGCTCAAAAGCTTGGGGCTTTGCACCCATGTGGGAGACCTGGAAAAAGCTCCCGGCTCCTGGCTTCAGATTGGTCCAGCCTTGGCCATTGTGACCTTTTGGGGAGTGAACCAGTGGATGGACGATATCCATCTCTCTCAAAAACTGCCTTTCAAATAAATAAATAAATCTTTAAAAAATTGATCAATTGCTCATTCTAAAAATTATAATGAAAAATTCTCTTCAAAACATACTTTTAAAAAGAAAAAAAGCAAGCCAAAGGCTTAGACAAAATATTACAATATAATATGAAAAGAGGATTTGTACCTGCAATATATAAAGAACCCTTACGGTTCAATGAGAAAAGAATCCAATAGTAAGTATGTAAAAAATCTGAAGATACCTCAGAAAGGAAGCTATATGTTTAGTTAGTACATTAAAGGATGCTCAAAATCACTAATCAACATATCAATACAAATTTAAAACATAGTTGAAACATTATTACGCAGTCATAAGAATGATTAAAATTAAGGATACTGACAATACCAAAACCTGAACAGATATGGAGCAATTAGAACTTTAATATATTGTCAATGGAAACAAAGTAGCACAACTAATTTGTAAAGCTATTTGGTAGTTTCTTAAAAAGTCAAATATATAAATCTATAATAACTATTCTATTCTAGTATTTACACAAGAGTTACAAAAACATATTACCTACACAAAGGCTTGTACATGGATGCTTATAGCAGCTCTATTCACAAAAGCTTCAAACTATCTATGATTCAAATGTCTACCAATTTAAGAATATACACACAAAATATATAATGGAACATTACTCAACAATAAAAAAGAACAAACTACTGACACACTCAAAAAGTTCTAGCCAGAGCCATTAGGCAAGAAAAATAAATCAAAGGGATACAAATTGGGAAGGAGGAAGCGAACTATCCCTATTTACAGATGACATGATTCTATATATTGGGGATCCAAAAGACTCCACTAAGAGACTATTGCAAATCATAGAACAGTTCGGTAAAGTAGAAAAACATAAAATCAACACACAAAATTCAACAGTCTTTGTATACACAGATAATGCCCGATCTGAGAAATAACTTCTAAGATCAATCCCATTCATAATAGCTACCAAAAAATACCAAATACCTTGGAATAAATTTAAGCAAGGATGTCAAAGATCTCTACAATGACAATTACAAAACATTAAAGAAAGAAATAGAAGACAACACAACAAAAGTGGAAAAAATCTTCCATGTTCATGAACTCCAAGAATCAGTATCATCAAAATGTCCACACTACCAAAAGCAATTTACAGATTCAATGCAATGCCAATCAAAATACCAAGGACATTCTTCTCAGATATAGAAAAACTGATGCTGAAATTCATATAGAAACACAGGAGAACTGGAAGAGCTAAAGCAATTTTATACAACAAAGCCAGAGGCATCACAATATCAAATTTAAAGGCAGTTATAATTAAAACAGCCTGGTACTGGTACAAAAACAGAAGGATAGACCAATGGGACAGAAGAGAATTGCCAGAAATCAATCCAAACATCTATAACCAAATTATTTTTGACACAGGAGCTAAAACCAATCCCTGAAGCAAGGACTGGATCTCCACATGCAGAAATATAAAGTAAGACCCATACCTTACACCTTAAACAAAATCCAATCAAAGTGGATTAAAGACTAAATTCTATGATCAGACATCATCAAATTATTAGAAAATATTGGAGAAAACAAGCAAAACATTTGCATAGGCAAAGACTTCTTGGAAAAGACCCCAGAGGCACAAGCAATCAAAGCCAAAATTCACAAATGGGATTACATCGAATTGAGAAGCTTCTGTATTGCAAAAGAAACACTCAGGAAAGTGAAAAGGCAACTGACAGAATGAGAGAAATTATTTGCAAGCTATACAACTGACAGAGGATTAATAACCAGAATATATGAAGATATCAAGAAACTCAACAACAACAAAAAACAAACAACCCAGTGAAGAAATGGGAAAAGGACTTAAACAGGCATTTTTCAAAAGAGGAAACCCAAATGCTGAATAGACACATGAAAAAATGTTCAGGATCACTAGCCATCAGGGAAATGCGAAACAACAACAACAAGAAAAATAACAACAAATGCTAGCAAGGATGCAGGGGAAAAGTTACCCTGATCTCACTGTTGGTGGGAATGTCAACTGGTAATGCCACTATATATAGAAGACAATATGGACACACCTCAGAAATCTGAATATAGACCTACCTTTTAACTCTGCCATCCCACTCCTGGGAATATACCCAAGGGAAATGAAATCAGTAAATTAAAGATTTATCTGTACCCCCATGTTTATTGTGGCTCAATTCACAATAGCTAAGACATGGAATCAACCCACCCATCAACTGAAGACTGGATAAAGAAATTATGGGATATGGACACCATGGAATACTACACAGTGGTTAAAAAATGAAATCCAGTCTTTTGCAATAAAATGGATGAATCTGGAAAACATTATACTTAGTGATAAGTATAACTCAGTTCCAAAGGGACAAATAACACATGTACTCCTTGACCTGTAATAACTAACAGAGCATCTAAAAGGTAATCTGTAGAAGTAAAATTAACATTTTGAGAAGGAATGACTTGAACAGCCCTTGTATTGACAGTAAGGAACATTTTTTATACTATTTGTTGAACTCTTTACTTAACACAGAGTTAATTTTATGTGTATGAAGTTAACTGAAAATAGATCTCAGTAAAAAATAAGAGTGGGAGTAAGAGAGGGAGGAGGAAGTCAGGTTGGACATGAGTGGGAGGGTGGGCATGGTGAAAAGAATCACCATGTTCCTAAAGTTGTAATTATGAAGTATATGAAGTTTGTAACTGTAAAGCTGTATAGTTCTGCATACATTTCTAAGGACTTACTTCTAAGAGTACAGTTTAAAATCTTGCCATGGGATCCCAAGTCCCTTTAATCTGGGTGATAAAAATGCCATCTTAAGTGTTAAAGTGATCATATAGACAGGATTAAGTGTCTCGTAATAGTAATATATATAATTAAAGAAGAGTGAGTGCTCCAACATGGGGAGCAGTCCACACAGCAGTCTCATATAATGACAATCACTTTAAGCAGCACTCTGACCTCACATTCAGCCCTTAAGGCATTTTGCTCTGGCTGAAAAGCCCTCAAGAGCATTTCAGCCATGGAAAGCCAAGACACTGTGGCAAAAAATGTCTTAAAGGAAGGATCTCAGTGGGTGAGTTCTCAGTGGAAAGAAATGGTCATTAAAGAAGGAGGAATTTTTCTATAAAGGGAGGTGAGAACTTCCACTTTGCTTATGGCCTTGTCTAAATACTGATGAAGTTTGTGGATTCAAAAGGCTTCCGCCGGCGCCGCGGCTCACTAGGCTAATCCTCCGCCTAGCGACGCCGGCACACCGGGTTCTAGTCCCGGTTGGGGCGCCGGATTCTCTCCCGGTTGCCCCTCTTCCAGGCCAGCTCTCTGCTGTGGCCCGGGAGTGCAGTGGAGGATGGCCCAGGTGCTTGGGCCCTGCACCCCATGGGAGACCAGGAAAAGCACCTGGCTCCTGGCTCCTGCCATCGGATCGGCGCAGTGCGCCGGCCGCAGCGCGCCAGCCGCGGCGGCCATTGGAGGGTGAACCAACGGCAAAGGAAGACCTTTCTCTCTTTCTCTCTCACTGTCCACTCTGCCTGTCCAAAAAAAAAAAAAAAAAAAGGCTTCCATAGGCTCTGCAGCTCATGTCAAGAGCCTTGGTAATCACTGACACCATACGTCAGAGTGTTAACTGCTAAATTAACAACAGGACTCACGGTGCACTATCTTCCCATACAGGACCTCTGTCCTCAAAAAGTTGTCTTATAAGAGTTAACAGTAAAACTTGTTCTCAAAGATTTATTGCATTTTAGTGTATTAAGTAGAGGATATTTTTATGTCTCATAAGTTTTAGCTATGCCTAAGTGTCCAACTCCATTGCTTATTTTCTTAGGTGCTCCTTAATTAATGATAAAACTTGTTATCGAGGACTTACTTTCTTTTAATGTATTAGTTGGAAGATAGTCTTATGTCTCATAAGTTATAGTTGTGTCTAAGTGCTTGCAAAAAATGTATCATTGTTGGGTTCTTCTTTAAAGTTAATTAAGCTTCTCATAAAAAAAGTGAAATTAACTTCAAGATGCAATGACTTTTTTTTTTTTTTTAACAGGCAGAGTGGATAGTGAGAGAGAGAGACAGAGAGAAAGGTCTTCCTTTCTGCCATTGGTTCACCCTCCAATGGCCACTGTGGCCAGTGCACTGTGTTGATCTGAAGCCAGGAGCCAGGTGCTTCTCCTGGTCTCCCATGCGGGTGCAGGGCCCAAGGGACCTGGGCCATCCTCCACTGCACTCCTGGGCCATAGCAGAGAGCCGGCCTGGAAGAGGGGCAACCAGGACAGAATTTGGTGCCCTGACCAGGACTAGAACCCAGTGTGCCGGCGCCACAGGAAGAGGATTAGCCTATTGAGCCACAGCGCCGGCCTTTTTTTTTTTTTTTTTTTTTTTACAGAGTGGATAGGTGAGAGAGAGAGAGAGAGAGAAACAAGATGCAATGACTTTTAACAGCACTTGTTGATTGTTGAGGAACAGGTGTTTTTTTGTGTGCAAACTGTTAAACTCTTTAAGTACAGAGTTGGTCTTCTGTGTATAAAGTTAATTGAAAATAGATCTTAGAAGAGAATAGGACTGGGAATGGGAGAGGGAGGAGTGGAACTGTGGGTTGGAGGGTGGGTACGGTGGGAAGAATCACTATATTCCTAAAGTTGTACCTATGAAATGCATGACATTTGTGTTCTTTAAATAAAAGGTTTCCTTGAAAAAGAAGAAAATATTCAGGAATTAGTATCTAGATTTAAACTATCCTAATAAAATAGTAAATAATACATCCAAAACTTAAAAAAAATCTCCAAGAAAGGGCTACAGTATGTAGAAATTCTATCACAATTTCTCAAATTCTGATCATGGATCATCTATCATCTCGAAAGCTAATGTTCCACTTCTATCTTGGAAAATGCTGCTGTATACTTTTTGTAATTATTTTGGCCGGCGCCGCTGCTCACTGGGCTAATCCTCCACCTGCGGGGCTGGCACCCTGGGTTCTAGTCCCAGTCAGAGCGCCAGATTTTGTCCTGGTTGCTCCTCTTCCAGTCCAGCTCTCTGCTGTGGCCCAGGAGTGCAGTGGAGGATGGCCCAGGTCCTTGGGCCCTGCACTTGCATGGGAGACCAGGAGGAAGGACCTGGCTCCTGGCTTCAGATCGGTGTAGTGCGCCAGCCGCACACGCCCGCAGTATCGGCCACTTGGGGGGTGAACCAACAGAAAAAGAAAGACCTGTCTCTCTCTCTCTCTAACTCTGCCTGTCAAAAAAAAAAAAAAAAAAAGGTAATTATTTTAACACCTGGAATATGGTGAGTATCTACCAAATTTCTGTTAGCTCTTAAGTTATACAAATTAGTAAGCAAAAAAAAAAAAAAAAAAAGGAAAATATATAGCAAATATATTTCCTTTGTTTCAAAATGAATGATTTGATAATTAGTAGACTATTCACTTCTAACATTAATTCATTTAGGGAGCAATGACACATCACTAGCTTCCTTGAAACATATTTTTTTTTATTTTTTTAAAGATTTATTTATTAATTGGAAGTCAGAGTTACACAGAGAGAAGGAGAGGCAGAGAGAGACAGAGAGGTCTTCCATCCGCTGGTTCACTCCCTAACTGTCCACAATGGTTGAAGCTGTGCTGATTTGAAGCCAGGAGCCAGGAGCTTCTTCCAGGTCTCCCACATGGGTGCAGGGGCCCAAGGACTTGGGCCATCTTCTGCTGCTTTCCCAGGCCATAGCAGAGAACTGGATCGGAAGTGGAGCAGCTGGCATTTGAACTGGCTCCCATATGGGATGCTGGCACCGCAGGTGGCAGCTTCACCTGCTACACCACAGCGCCAGCCCCAAAACATATTTTATCAAAGATGTCAAAACTTCATTTCAATTATGAGTATCACTTCTATCCTACCTAAATTGGATATACGAAATTAGTAGATTCAAGAAAACAGTATTTTCAGGCTATTAAAAGCGGTGAGAAGGATAAACAATATTAATGTTTACAAGGTCCTAAAGAATATTTAAAGCACTTTTCATACACTGAGTCTCATTTAATATCTCCCCAAAGAATGTGCATATCCCTAATAAGACAAAGACAAAGAGATTTAAGACCACTAAATAGGGGCCGGCACTGTGGCATGGCAGGTAAAGCTGCCTCCTGTGGTGCCAGCATCTCATATGGGTGCCAGTTCTAGTCCTGGCTGCTCCACTGCCAATCCAGCTCTCTGCATGGCCTGGGAAAGTAGTGGAAGATGACCAAAGTCCTTAGGCCCCTGCATGTGCATGGGAGACTTGGAGGAGGCTCCTGGCTCCTGGCTTTGGATTGGCACAGTTCTGGCCATGTGGCTGGTTGGGGAGTGAACCAGCAGATGTGGAAGACCTTACCCTACTCCCATCCCCTCTCTGCTTCTCCTCTCTCTGTGTAACTCTGACTTTCAAATAAATAAATAAATGTTTTAAAAAAAGGAAATAAGATACTATCTAGGGTTTCTGAATGTTGAATGAAATCCTTTTTATTTTACTATTCTGCCAGTTCAACACTTATTATCAAAGACAAATGAAAAAATTCTCATTCTGAAATATGAATAAAACAAAGTCAAATAATTCTTTCACCAAAAGAAAATATATTTATTTTCTACTATGTACTAGGCCCTATTTTAATTACTAGAAATAAAGATATGAATAACTTGGTTATTTTTTTAAGCTGACGTTACCCTTTTTACCCTTTAAGAAACTCTAAAATCTAAACTATTTTAAAATTTCCTTTCGTACAGTTGAAAGAACAACAGCAAAGGATGTAGAGCATACACGTCAGCTAAGTCACTGGAACACTCAGCATACATCTGTGCTTTTCCTCCCCGGCTGGAGCTGTCCTGGGGCAGGGAAGGTTGAGTACACTTCAGTGATTATAACATTGTCTGGGCCCACAGCCAGCTGGGCTTTTTCTGGCCCGATCTTGTCAGTGAAAGTTATGTTTAAAAAATAGTAGCAAGGAGCCTTCCTTCCTGTAGAACTCTGAATGAGTTAACACCCTTCCTAGAATTTCTTTAAAAATACTGTTCTGGGATATTAGGGTAGAAGAACTTATTCTGAATGATGGCATGTTATGTTATTTTAAACTTACCACATGACAATTCAATGAAAAAACAAGCCAAGGCTAATACTCTGAACTCTTCTGGCGCCAAGGTCACATCGGATACTGTGGCCTCTTCATTAAAACAATATCTAAAAATAAATCATGGGGCAATCCGCCTTTTTGAGAACTTATTCCAAGATTTCCTCCAGTCTCTCCACTTTCAACAACCTTCAGTAACCTCATGCGTGAAAATAAAGTTGGATCTTTAATCAGAGGCCTACCTGCATCTGACAAGAATTCCCCTACATATAATAAAAACACATACAAACTCACACACATACACTTTTTCAAATAATTCCAAGGACTTCACCTGGAATCTGTGTGGGTGACCAGATAAGAAAGATAGTACTAGATTATCTTTTTTTTTTTTTTTTTTTTTTTTTTTTTTTTTACAGGCAGAGTGGACAGTGAGAGAGAGAGAGACAGAGAGAAAGGTCTTCCCTTGCCGTTGGTTCACTCTCCAATGGCTGCCGCGGCCGGCGCACCGCACTGATCCAATGGCAGGAGCCAGGAGCCAGGTGCTTTTCCTGGTCTCCCATGGGGTGCAGGGCCCAAGCACCTGGGCCATCCTCCACTGCACTCCCGAGCCACAGCAGAGAGCTGGCCTGGAAGAGGGGCAACCGGGACAGAATCCGGCACCCCGACCGGGACTAGAACCCGGTGTGCCGGCGCCGCTAGGTGGAGGATTAGCCTAGTGAGCCGCGGCGCCGGCCGTAGATTATCTTTTAATTGGCTCTTCTAGCCCCCAGTTCTAGGATTCCTGTAGTAGTCTCTGTCATTCTTACACAACAAAAAGCCCATGGCTGGTATTACATGATTATTACTGAAAACACATTTAGTTTATTACAAAACCAGTACTCTTTTCTTCAAATCTTTACATAAATGACTCAAAATATTTCCAATATGCCACATGAAGGAGTCTTATGCATCCAACCTCTTTAATATGGCTGATTTTCTTCCTTATATATTTCAAAATTCAATACATGAAATTTCATATTCCATCAAATGTTCGACTATTATGTAATTAGCACAGGAATATATGCTTGAGATTGTAGTATTAAAACAGACACTTTGAAAAATCAGGCCCCATTGGCTCACATTCATTTAAATGATCAACAAGGGTGTGTATGTGAAATGCAGGGAGTGCCTTCCTCTAGGAAAAGAAAAGCAAGCATGGAGCCTTTACACGTTAACAAAAACATATCAGTGAATCATGATTCATGGAAAAAAAGTTTCATGAACCAGGGAGAAAGCCGGGTTCTTCGTAACAGTTCTAATTTATTTAAAAGAAATCTTGGATTTATTTTAGGCATCTCTCTCTCTCTTCTAAATTGAACTGATGAACAGGCATGGTTAACATTACCTTTTAAATTTCTCTTGAAACTGTCACTTCTACCCACTCTTCTTTGTTACATTTTTGTATATTTGTTTACCATCTCTCAAAAGATTGTAAGCTGTATGCAATAGCAGGAATTGTATTCATTTTATTCAACACAGTGAGCTCAGCCCTGGCACACACAAGGCACTCAATAAATGTTTACTCAGTGAAGTCAAGTCAACATAATCTCTTGTCTAGAATATCATAACTGCCTTGCTAGTTTTTTTTTTTTCTGCTTGGAGTCTTATTCTTTCCCTCTCCTTCCTCTCTTTAGCCATATCAGTCATTCCAATGACAAATATTCTAACTTCTATTTTCTAACCATGTAATTGCACCTCAGAGGAACAAGTCCAAGTTGAAGCATGCTAACCAGGCCTCGATGATTTCAGTTAACTCTCCTCTCTTAGCCAAACTTATCATGCCACCTTTTGCTTCCCTGCTCACAATGATTTTAACCTGCTTGTCAGGCAAGCTCCACCTCTTGTTCAAGCCTCACCCTTAAAGTCTTCTCTTTTATAGAAATTACGACTCTTGTGAGTATATGAATGGATTTTAAGTTTATAATTTGGCATATAAGGTTAAAAGTGAGGGTAAAGGAATCAGCCTAATGAGATTAAAATTCTAGATCACTTATTAGTTATATGTTTGAATAATTTAAATTTCTTCATAATTATTTACTTATAGGCTTTAGCTTAGTAAGCCTTTCCATTAGAAATAAACTGAGATGTTTAAACTCTGGAGTGTAACTGAGTAGTAGTGACATATATTTGTACTGTTACAAACACATACCTCACATATATTATTTGCATAAAAAAAAAATCAAGTGAGTTCCCATTCACTGATTCACTCCTCAGATGCCTTCAATGCCCTGGGCTGGCACTGAAGCCAGGAGCCAGGAACTCAATCACGTGGACCACCACTGCTACCTTTCAGGATGTGCATTAACTGGATGCTGGATTCACAAAGACAGAGCTGGGGAATGAATTTAGGCACTCTGATCTGAGATGTGGGTATCTCAAGTGCTAGGCTAAACGCCTACCCCAATAGTCATTTTCATATGACCATGTCTGAACCCTTGGACAATATAATTTACATAGGAAAGAAACTACTTTGAAAAAAGCCAAAGAAATGACAATTGTATTTTATTTATTTTTTTTAAATCAAGTTATTACTGGTGCCACAGAAAATGTCTTAAACTTAAAATTATTACAACCGAATTTCCAAGAGTCAAGATTAACTGATGTAAGATAAGACTTTGATGGGAAACAGAAAACATCAAATCTTTAAAAATCTGGGAACATTTCCCTGATCCAAGTAGGCTGGGCTTAGAGGACAAGGAGGAGAAAATTCACCAGGTGAAAGAAAGTGAGAAAACAGAAGAAGGAATACTTTGTGTCAAGAGAGGTGCAGAATGTACAAACCACTTCCTGGGAGGGCAATAGGGTAACTGTGGCCACAATGGAGGGTACACACTCCTAGCAGTCTGACTGAAAATGGATGAACAGTGTCCTTAAAGATGTTTTTAACCCAGCAGCAGTCAGGAGGGCTGGCAAGCCCGGAGAAGCCAGAGACTTGAGGTAGCCAGAGGCAATTTTATCTGGTTATCATCCTATGTGTGACATGCTATAAAAGTTTAGCAGGCACTGTTATTTTGCGACATAAAAATATGGAGGTACACAAAGAAAAAATCCTTAGGTGTCATCACTGATAACAGGTATGGCTGGCCTCATCTCATAAGAAATTGTGGAAGCATTTTAATGAGGTAAGGGAGAGGCTCCATTTCTATGCAAAAAAAGTAAAGGGCCCAGGCAGCAGCATGGAGGAAGCACAGGAATGAAGCACAACTTCCAGTTTGGAAGCCAATACAGTCTTGGGGCCCTAAATTAGAACATGAGTAACAGCAGAGGCCATGAACCTGAAAAGGACGATTTAAGAGATGGCTCTGAAGTAGAAATGTTCAATGCTTTCAACTTATTATTATTTGATATTTTGTTCTTTTGACAATGCCTCCCCATTGTGCAAAGGAAGATAAAGAACAAAATTTCCTTGAAAAAGATATCTAATTTTTCTGCAAAGAGAACAATGCTCTCAAATTAAAACCTAGATCTTACAATATGCTATGAGCTCACTTTTCAGCTGCTGTGGAAGCTTGTAACACATGTCCATTTACATGCTACCTACTAGAGATCTTCAGTTCCCTCCAGAGTTGAGGGGTTTTCTAGTGCTCAATTTGAAGCTTCACATACCAGTTTCAATTCCACAAACATTTGCTGAGTATCTACTATGTGCCAGGCACAGGATTAGGTGCTAGGGTTACCATACTCTTTGTTCTTTGAAAACTAATTCTGTTAAAAAGGATTTCTGTATGTCAACATCTGGGCATGTGTTTGTATTAAAACAAGTAAATCAATCAGTCGTAGGCTATCTGTCTAATGTTGGGCTTGCTCAGTTCTGTAAAAACCCGCAGCACTGTGCAAGAAAAGACTTGATGCGTTTGACAGCAGGTGTTCAGGAAGAATGCACAACTGTAAATGGCAGCACTTGATGAGCACAAAAGAATGAACAGAACACAACAGAAACAATTCAGCTCAATACACTTCCTCAATACTCCCACTACATTCTTTTACTAGCATGATATATTCTATCCACTTCTATTGAAAGGGTCCTTTTTCAAGGTAATAACAGTATTAATCTGAGACTAATTCAAATTTTTCCTCATTTAAACTGAATCTGGAATCTGCAAGTGGGCATGTAGCCTTGTGGTTAAGATGCTGGGTAAGATGCCCATGACCCATATCTGAGGATCTAGCTCCAACAGAAGGGGTTACAGTTAGGCAGGCAGATAGGATACTGGCCCCGCTCTCAGAGTGTGACCTATCACTGAAGTTCCTGCACCACTTGTAGTTTCCTCAAAGTAGCATACTCTGCGCCTCCACTCATACTGATCTCTCATTCTGAACAGTCCTGCCATTCCCATGGCATGTACTTCAGGAAACAAGTTACTCCTTAAAATCACTTCTGTTCACAACAAAGAAACAGTCACTCTCCTCTCTACATTACTTCTAAATATTGCTCACATATTTCTGCTGCACTTGACACAAAAATGTTTATTTGCATGTTTCTTTTAAAAATCTTTATTTTTATTTGTTTGAAAGGCAGAGCAACACAGAGACAGACAATCACACTTTCCATTAGCTGGTTCACTCCCCAAATGCCCCCAACACACTGACTCAAGCAGAAGCCAGGAGCCAGGAAGACCGTGTGGGTCTCCCATGTGGAAGGCAGGGACCCAAGTATTGAGGCATTATTGCTGCCTCCTGGGTGTGTATTAGCAGGAAGCGGGATTGGAAATGGAGGTAGAATTCAAGCCCAGGCACTATGATACCAATGTCTGCCCCTAAATATACGTTTCTAATGCACCCACTGGACAGTAATGTACTCAAGGTACATATATTTTTCCAAGTTTAAAAAGGAAACCAATTAAAAAAAATTACCAAAATGTAAGGTGATCTACTTATAGACACCTATCAGGTACAGAAGCAGGCAGACAAGAAATAGGTTAGATAGTAGGTGGTACCAAAACCATGTTCAGAATATAAGTTTTATGGACAGGTGGGGTTGTTAACTTTTCGCTTGATATGGTAAATGTAAACAACAGCTTCCTTGTTTGCTCAGATATGCTTTCCCCTCCATCAGGATTAAACCTTACTCTGTGCTGGTTAAAAGATGTTGAGGATACAGACGCAGGACAGATTTACACAATGTGACTGAATGGGCAGCGCAGTGCTGATGGGCAGAGCTGTGCTCACTGCTGCCTGTCTGTACTTGCAGGCTTCATGAATGCTTCCTAAGCCAATGAGCTGTACAATGCTCTTTCCTTACCTCTCACCCCAAAGACACTGATTTTCTTTTCTATTCCTGCCACCCCTCCTTTTTCTTAAGGAACAAAGTAAAAAAGTAAGAAAGTGATTTCTTATCAACCCCACCATCTGAGGATATGGGACTGTTTTATTCTTTTCTTAGAAAACAAAACAGCAAAAACTACAACCAAACAAAAAAACCTGGTCCAGGCCCACCTGTGACCCCAATGCCTGTCAATCCTGCATCTGTTTAGGGTTTCAGTGCAACTTACTTGTTCTTTGTCTCGACTCCTCTGACTCTGACAGCACATATTATAAGGTTGTCTTTGTTTCTTTTTTTTTTTTTCTTTTTTGACAGGCAGAGTGGACCGTGAGAGAGACAGAGAGAAAGGTCTCCCTTTTGCCGTTGGTTCACCCTCCAATGGCCGCCGCAGCCGGCGCACAGCGCTGATCCTAAGGCAGGAGCCAGGTGCTTCTCCTGGTCTCCCATGAGGGTACAGGGCCCAAGCACTTGGGCTATCCTCCACTGCACTCCCTGGCCACAGCAGAGAGCTGGCCTGGAAGGGGGACAACCGGGACAGAATCCGGCACCCCGACCAGGGGTGTGCCAGCACTGCAAGGCAGAGGATTAGCCTAGTGAGCCGTGGCGCTGGCCTTGTCTTTGTTTCTTAAAACAAACAAACAAACAAAAAAACCCAAAAAACTTGCATAACTGCAGCAGTACTAAGGTTTAATGCTGTAGTTTATCAAGCCTCATGTCAAACAAGCAGATGCACCTGAGGTTTAAGACATGCTCTAGCAGGGGCCCAGTGAGGCATGAGGGAGAGAGTGTCCATCTGTGTAGGGTTTGGCAAACTATGGCTCATGGGTCAAATTGGTCTTGCCACTTGCTTTTACCTAATGGTTGGAAGATACATTAATTTTTTTAAAAAAGATTTATTTACTTATTTGAAAATCAAAGTTACAGAGAGGCAGAGGCAGAGAGAGAGAAAGAAAGGTCTCATATCTGCTGGTTACTCCCGAAATGGCTGCAGTTGGCTGGAGCTGTGCCGATCTGAAGCCAGGAACCAGAAGCCAGGAGCTTTTTCCGGGTTTCCCATGCCGGAGCAGGGGTCCAAGGACTTGGGCCATCTTCTACTGCTTTCCCAGGCCTTAGCAGAGAGCTGGATCAGAAGTGGAGCAGCCAGGACTTGAACCAGCACCCATATGGGATGACAGCACTGCAGGTGGCAGCTTTACCTGCTATGCCACAGTGCTGGCCTCTTGATTTTTACTATTACTGTTACTGTTTGAAAGACACAGAGAAGGTGAGCATTTTCATCCACTGGTTCATGTCTCAAATGCCTGTAATAGTCAGGGCTGGGCTGGGCCAAAATCTAGGAGCTAGGTACTCAATCCAGTGCTCCCACATATTTAACTAGAGACATTACTACTGCCTCCCAACATCTGCATTATTGGGAAGGTGGACTCGGGAGTTGAAGATAGGAACTGAACTCAAGTACTCTGATGTGAGATGTTGGTATCTTTTTTTTTTTTTTTTTTTTTTTTTTTTTTTTGACAGGCAGAGTGGACAGTGAGAGAGAGAGAGAGGGAAAGGTCTTCCTTTGCCGCTGGTTCACCCTCCAATGGCCGCCGCTGCAGCCGGCGCACCGCGCTGATCCGATGGCAGGAGCCAGGAGCCAGGTGCTTTTCCTGGTCTCCCATGGGGTGCAGGGCCCAAGCACCTGGGCCATCCTCCACTGCACTCCCTGGCCATAGCAGAGAGCTGGCCTGGAAGAGGGGCAACCGGGACAGAATCCGGCGCCCCAACCGGGACTAGAACCCGGTGTGCCGGCGCCGCAAGGTGGAGGATTAGCCTATTGAGCCACGGCGCCGGCTGAGATGTTGGTATCTTTACCACCATGCTAAATATCTGCTCCTGTGTCACACACCTTAAAAATAAAGCTGCATTGGGACATGGCCACACTCAGTCATTTAAGTATTTTCTAAGGCTGCTTTCACCCTGAAACAGTAGTTTGAGTGTCTGCAACAGGGAAGAAATGTAGCCTGAAAAGCCTAAAACATTTATGATCTACCCTTTGAAGAAAAGCTGCCAAAGCCTTCAGAGTAGCAGTTCTTAACCTTCATTGTGCATCACCATCACCTGGTGAACTCCAAAAAAACCAGACTGCTTTGGGTGCCTTCACACAGATGTTCTGATCCAATCAACCAGATCCAGGACATTATCCTATCAAATGATTCTGATATGCAGTCTCAGTAATATCATTTCACACCTCAGACCAGGGATAATCTGGTAAATAAGCAAGGTAAGGTAAGCTCATGCTCCATTTAGTCTTATTAGATTCACTAGGTCTGGAGGAGTGGTTAGACTCAGAGATACAGCTTGTGCATGTTGGTTTGAAGATCGCTCAGATAAACTTGGACAGTTTCTTGTCTTCCACCCATGAATGAATCAAATCACTCTAACTGCTCTTAATCCCTCATTTTTCATCTGTAAAATTAGTTTCTCTTGTTGTGCCTACCTTTGTAAGTTCACCATGCAGTTTTTTCTTGTTGACCTTAATCTACTGTTTTTTTTTTTTTTTTTTTTTTGACAGGCAGAGTGGACAGTGAGAGAGAAAGACAGAGAGAAAGGTTTTCCTTTTGCCGTTGGTTCACCCTCCAATGGCCGCCGCGGCCGGCGCGCTGCGGCTGGCGCACTGCGCTGATCCGATGGCAGGAGCCAGGAGCCAGGTGCTTTTCCTGGTCTCCCATGGGGTGCAGGGCCCAAGCACCTGGGCCATCCTCCACTGTACTCCCTGGCCACAGCAGAGAGCTGGCCTGGAAGAGGGGCAACCGGGACAGAATCCGGCGCCCCGACCGGGACTAGAACCCGGTGTGCCGGCGCCGCAAGGTGGAGGATTAGCCTAGTGAGCCGCGGCGCCGGCCGACCTTAATCTATTGTTAAAATCTAAAATGATAATTCTTTTGAAAGATTCAGATTATTATTCATATGGCCTTCTAAAACATTTGGATAATTAACACAAAATAAGAAGACATCACCTAAAAAGCAGATAATTCAGACACCATAATTTTTGCATCATTTCAAATGCAAAAGACTGGAAATAATAATAATAATAATAAAAAGGGTGGCAATGTCTTTCTGAAGTCAAACCTGGAAAATAAATGGTTTACGGAGAGCTAATTATACAAGGGTAATTCAAAAAGTCTGTGAAGGAGCATAGCAGTTCACTGCTTGGGATACCACATCGCACATCAAGAGTATCAGGGTTCAAGTCCCAGCTTTGCTCCCAATTCCAACTTCCTACTGGTGAACAGCTAGGGAAGCAGCAATGTGATGGCTCAGTTTCTGGAGTCCTGCCACCCACATGGTGGCACCCACATGGGATGCCAGCACAGCAGCCTACGCTTTACCCACTAGGCCACAATGCTGGCATAAGAATTTCTTACAAAGAAAAAGCCCATTGTGAGTTATTTCAATGCTTGTGCACTGCTTTAAAATGAACCCACTTAAGAAAGAAAATCTAGGGCCTTTATTTTTGGTGTTTTGTAAGCACAGTAGGTAAAAAATTAATTATAATTTTCTCACTTTTGTGGAGACAACATTTATAACCAAAGTTAGAATGTTACAAGAACCCCAGTTGTACTGTCATTAAACACAGGCATAAAAGGAATTTGGTGACCCTGTGGAAATGTGCTTACATAGTTCACAGATTCTAAGAGTCATAGTCATAGTATTTTTTACATGGTTAAGTCTAACTATGAGTTTTGAAACTAACTGATTTGACATCTCTCAGTCATCTTGCTACTAAGACACACAAAGTGGCTGACACTCAGAATAACGTGCATTCCATACTGCTTTCACCCTATCCCTAGCAAAAGACCACTGTGTGGTCTTCCCACTCAGAATAACGTGCATTCCACACTGCTTTCACCCTATCCTTAGCAAAAGACCACTGTGTGGTCTTCCCACTTTAGAGTCATGAAAAGCAGATTCATTTCCCTCTGCATCACAGGTTCATCTCCACCTAGTACAGGGTAGACAACCGGGACTAATAGGTCTTCTTATCATGACATCTGGAAGACACTGTCTCTTAGAACAGCTGTCTCCAACTGTTTTGATCATCCAGTCATATTAACGAACATAATTTGACACTTTCCTCAATATCCTTACATTTATTCCTAAGGGATATACCTGTACCCTTATATTAACGGTATAAAATACAAAAATAATTGTTAAAAAAGAATGCTACATAAAAATAATCGTGAATACAAGTTTCTAGTATTTTCTTCCTTTGCTATACTGGTGTGTGTGTGTGTACATCTTTGTGGTGTGTGTGTGTGTACATCTTTGGCAAGTCTCCTAACCGGCAGAATATATCAAATCATACGCTCTGCCTCTGTATTTTAGACACAGGCTCTGATCCACATATGACAACATTCCTATGCTATAGTTAGGAGTGGCTGCTTTAGGATGATCACGATGATAACAAAAGGAACATCTGTAGGTGAAATTACTATATGCCTTACACTGTTCCAAGCCTTTAACAAATAACTCATTTAATACATACAACAACTCTACACTATAGATAACAAAACTGAAGAAGACAGTAACTTGCTCAAAGTCACAGAGCCAGGATTGGAATTTTGGCAGTCTTACACTAGAGTCCACCAAAATACATCTTACTGAATACAAGAATCAAAATAAAGCAAATTTACATTGTAAACAATGCTGGGATCCTTGATTTTTAATCCTTCAGAGTAAAAATTATAATGTCAACTGAAAATATTTTTTCTTCATGTGATAAGGAGATAATTTAAAGAATCACAGGCCATTACTATCACACGCAAAAAAGTTACATTTCTAAACTCCTGCACGGATTGAGAGGTACAAAGCCAAGAGAGGTACAATTAATGTAAAGAGAAATATAAGATTAAGAGGTAAACCTTAAAATAAGCATTATCATAATGCTTAAATATGTTATTGAGCTCCTACCAGATATACAGAACCATGGTAAGTGCTTTGTAACGGTAATTTATACAATCATGTCAGTAATACTCAGGAGACAATTTTTATACCTGTTAACAAGACAGGAAATGGAAGCTTGAAGAAATCATTGCCAAAAGTTATAGAGATACTAAACATCAGAGCTAGAATTTTAACAAAGAATTGATTCCATATCCTCAGATTGCAGCAACTAAATTACATTCCATTATTCCATACGGCTACGACAATTTCTATGTAAGTTATTAAATTTTCACAAAAGTTGGAGGGCAAAGATTGTCTATGAACTAATATAAATACACCTTTCTTTGTTTTGTAAGAAAAGAAAACATCAGGAATGTGAGTTATGTGTGCACATTTTCATTTCTTTTAAAGTGGGGGCTTAATAAAAGAATGCCTTTAGAAAAGATAACAATTACATGTAATGGAATATAGAACCAGGTTCTCTGGCGATTAATCACCTAGTGCAAATGTATAGGCTGTATCTGACAGATCCAAGAGTCCTACTTGAATTGTTAAATAAGATGTGCCTGGGCGGGCTTATGAAAAGAGCTTCTACGTCTGAACCCTTTGAAAGTATTTCAACATTTATTTACATACACTGATGTGTGTGTATGTATGCATAAACACTGAAGATGGATCTTCACATACACACAATGTATGAAAGTGCAGAACTCATGTTATTGCTCAAAAATGTAGAAAGAAAGGAGATCTTCCTTTCCACCTGCAGGGAGCTGTCTCTCAACAGAGATGCTTCCTGTTTTTAAGCAGTTGGGAAGACAAGATTTCCAAACTAAATACTTAACTTGGCAAGTTGGCATTGGCCTTGAGAGATGCTTTTATAACCCCTTCAATATAAAAAGAGGGGCAATTTTTTTTCTCTGCATCCACCCCTCTCTCCATGATACTTCTTTAGGTAAGGGAGAACAAGAGAGAGAAGAGTGGGATGGGAAGGGAAACATCACAGTCAGAATAGATGGATGAGAGATTAGCACAGCTCTGACAAAAGTGGCTGTAGAACCTCAAACTTGCCCGTTCTGAGAGTCGGGATTCGGAGTGATTTCCTTATATTAAAAAAAAAAAAGTAAAAGGAAGAAAAAATTGAACTCTAAGAAAATATTACAAATCTTTAAAAGAAGAGTTTGAAAATCTACAAGTCTACCACATTCTCTAACAAAGTATTTTTTAAAAATCCTTCCTGTGGGCAATTGGACTAACATTGTTTCAGGCATTAAAGTGAACAGGACTGTAGACTTTAAATGGTCTGCAAATAGGGAAGTCTATCTTAAAAACTTGAAATGAATGAATGAATTTTGTTTCTGATGACTGAATATTGCTCCTTGATCTAAGTTCAGTGTCTTCATTTTCTTTTTTGGATTGATGAACTGATTTGACCATTTATAAAAAGGAATACTTCCGTTAGGACCAGAAAAGTGCTTGCCATCAAAAAATGTGATGCTACGAGTTGACATTTGGAATTGATCATATTTTATAATATATTTTACCAACTCTATATCAGATTGCAATTCTTACATAAGGGCATTCTCTCCCAACCCCACATCATTCTGCCAGGGCAGAACATTGCATAGCCAATTATCATCCGTCGATGGTACCTCCAAATTCTCCTGTAGGTTCTCGGTTCCATTACATTATTTTCTGCATTCTAAAAAGCTGTTCAACACTTCATCCCGTATTAGCTACGAAAAAGCCTATTTCTCCCCTATTCATAGCAGAACAATTATTCAAGCTCTTCCCCAGTGTCTATTCTCATGGGTCACTCTTTTGGCAATTAACTCCGATCTGTCCCTATCTTCCCACCAAAAGGATTTTTGTTAAGATCATCAATGAGGGGCTGGCACCCTGGCTCACTTGGTTAATCCTCCACCTGCGGTGTCGGCATTCATATGGGCACCGGGTTCTAGTCCTGGTTGCTCCTCTTTCAGTCTAGCTCTCTGCTGCGGCACGGGAGAGCAGTGGAGGATGGCCCAAGTGCTTGGGCACTTGCACCTGCATGGGAGACCAGGAGAAGCACCTGGCTCCTGGTTCTGGATCGGCATAGCTCTGGCCATAGCGGCCATTTGGGGAGTGAACCAACGGAAAGGAAGACCTTTCTCTCTGTCTCTGTCAAAAAAAAAAAAAAAAAAAAAAAAAAAAAAATCATCAATGAACTCCAGGTTGTTAAATTTTAAAATGTGAACTTTTCTGTCTATAATTTGTCTAAACTTGTGTGAGGATTTCAAAAGCTAAATTACTTCTTTGTTCTCACAAGTCTCTCTAAGATTCTGACACTGAATGTGCAGAATCAAGAATCATGAGTAACTTGAAGAGGCCGGCACTGCGGCTCACTTGTCTAATCCTTTGCCTGCGGCGCCGGCACCCCGGGTTCTAGTCGCGGTCGGGGCGCCAGGTAATAGTCCCGGTTGCTCCTCTTCCAGTCCAGCTCTCTGCTGTGGCCCGGGAAGGCAGTGGAGGATGGCCCAAGTGCTTGGGCCCTGGTCCCACATGGGAGACCAGGAGGAAGCACCTGGCTCCTGGCTTCGGATCGGCGCAGTGTGCTGGCTATAGCAGCCACTGGGGGTGGGGGGGGTGGGGTGAACCAACAGAAGGAAGACCTTTCTCTCTGTCTCTCTCTCACTAACTCTGCCTGTCAAAAAATAAAATAAAATAAAAAAAAAGAATAACTTGAAGGTTTTGGACTCAAGTAAATAGAAAAACAGAACTGTCCTTTACTGAGATGGGAAAGGTAATAGGAGAAGCATTTGGGGATGAGAAGAGCAGCAGGAGGGAAATCATAAGTTCTATTTTGGTCACGTCATTTTTGAGATGTCTACCAAGCATTAAAGTGGAGATGTCAAGTAGTAAATAAGCATCTGAAGTCAGGAGAGAGGCTCATCCTGGAAACAGATCAACACACACATACACATACACCATGTTGAATTAGATCTGTACAGTGCATGTAGACAGAATGGAGGCGCAAAGACTAAAACGTTGGGATATTCAGTCATAACAGTATAGAGGGAGGAGGAGACACTAGCAATGGAAATTGAAAAGAAGATAACTGAAGTAAATCAGAACTATGGTTTACTGAAAGCCAAGTGAAGATGGTCTCAAGGTATGCAGTAGTGAAGTTGTGTGGCACTGTTAAGTCAAAGAACATGTTGACTTGGAACTGACCATTAGATTTAGCAATTTGGGATCACTGACAACTACAGAGAAGTGGAGCAATAACTGGAGGTAGGTACTAGAGTTCAGAATATGGGAGAAAGTTCAGTGTACTTTTGTATGGTGAAGAGTGATTCTAAAGAGAGAAAAAACTGGTGACACAGTTACGAAAGCAAAGTACTAGAGCAATGTTCTTACGTTATAACTGAGCAGATGCATTTGGTGCAAAGTAGCAGGGATGAGCTTAGACAATATTAAAGAGAATTTGTTCTTAGAATAGAAGGGTAGAATACGTAGGCAGAGATGTGTAGCTACCATGTAGATGTGATTAGATGGGTGTTTATGGAACTTCTCTTGGTTTCTTACAGAAATGACATGGGTAAGAGAAGATGGAACAACTGATACTTATTCTGAAGAGAGGACACATGAAATGGTTGTCTAGGGGGATGGGAAAGTAAATGGACAAGCAATAAATGAAGTAGTGATATCAAGACACTAGGATTAGGAAAAATAAATAAGGTCCTGTGACATCACAATTTAAAGACCTTCAAGGAGCTTTAGGGAAATGTCTGGAACTTTTTGAGGGAGCAGTTTTCTGAAACAGCAGATAAGGTACTTGATTATTGGAAGGAACTGAAAGGAAATATACTAGATTAGAAGAAATATTGTGGTCATTGTTCATATAAATGGAATTCCTATTATATCACTAGATATCTATCCAAATAGAATGTATGGGCTGTCCTCTCATATTTTTCATTAGATTTAATTTACTGAAAGAATGTTGGTCCTCACACTCAGATTAAGAATTCTAGCTTTGGGGCCAGCATCATGGCATAGCAGGTAAGGTTTTTACCTGCTCACTGGCATCCCATATGGGTTCTGGTTCTTGTCCCAGCTGCTTCACTTGCAATTCAGCTCCCTGCTAATGATCTGGGAAAGGCAATAGAAGATGGCCCAAGTGTTTGGGCTCCTGACACCCATGTGAGAGACCTGACACCTGTGTGGTTTAGATTTCCATTGCAAGAGAAAGCAGAGAAATCCTGTAAATTATGTAAACTTGTAAAATGTTACTTTCTAAGAGAAACTGCTCATGGAACTGCATTGTTTACATGATATGAGGTCCCAAAATGCTTGTCAAAGACTCTAGAGTATGAATTCAAGAGTTTTGACATATTAAATAGCTTGGAGATATGAACAAGGGTATTATTAGAGTTTAATACCAATTTAATAAATATTTTATAAATATTTATATTTATTTCTAAAGAAACAAGGCTATAGTTTTAGGTAGGTAGGTATGAAATTTAGAAATGTTTTTTTCATTTTAACTGTTTTAAGATTTTTTCCTTAAACTCAAGGACAGGTATATCACAGATGTTTGCTTTCCTATATTTATCTTTGCATATACAGTCTTATGGGAAAATACAGACATTAAAATACAAAAAAACAACCAGTAATATTATTGTTCCTTTAATTTCCCACTCAACTTAGGGTGATTTCACAATGAACACTGTTATAGGAAAAAAATTACCATTCCCAGGCTTTGAAACAAAAGTTTCTTCTCTGTATATATCTAAAAATAAAATTGTTGATCCAAGTAAATGGAAAGAGATGTACCTTCTGTCCTGAAACACTGAGTAAGTTTCAGGAAAGAAGCTTCTGAAGTTGGACACCACAGACAATTAAATCTACGCCTAGTACATGTATGTACAAGTGTGTCTGTGAGTTAAGCAAAATCATTTGCATTAATAGGCTAAATTGATTAATTATTTAACTTACAGCCAAATAAACTTGATCCTAGTACTGGATTTATCACACATAAATGATACTATCCTTGCACACAGGAGCTTATAGTCAATGGAGATAACAGAAAGTAAGTAATTACTATCACAGTGGAAGTCTCACAGAAATACTTGACATTTTAAAAGCAAAATCTGTATAACTTTTAAAAATAAAACATCACAAACCCTCCCAAGACTTTTAAGTTATATAAAGAAAAGGAATTCTCTTCAGCTCAATAAAGTAGAATTTAATTTCTTTCATCAGTTGCCTATAACTACAAAAGCCAGTATAGATAACAAATGGACTTCTTCATTTTTCCTGTTCCATATTTTCTGTAAGAGTCACTGTTGTACTTTGACAACCAGAATGCTAAAATTTCTTGGGGAAAGAAACTGGAAAGGAAATCTTAAACTAAAATCCCCAACAATTCACCATCTACTCTAATTCGTGCTTTTGGAAAAGGAAATACTTTAAACTGTCTCAAGTATTTGTACGTATTGAAGCCTTCTTGATAGACAGGACTTCAAATTTTAGTGAGAAAGGGCAGAGGCAGCCTGATAATATCAATGCAGATTGGATCCCAAGTCCCAGGGAACTACGATGACCTATGCAGCTACAGCTGAGACTATCATGCCACTTCCTTCTCAGTGAGTAATTCGGAATCTGGTTTATTGCATAGTATTAACTAAAATGGGAACGGGAATGGGGGAGGGGGTTGAAGAGCCATATTCTGTACTGCAGGTTAGTAGTCTCACTTATTTTAAAACTCTTCAGAGTTGATTACACAGTACTCCTTAAAAATGTGATGACTTCTAAGAATAGCCTGGGAAGAGCACTGTCTCAAGGTAAGGGTTCTTGTGTGGGTGGAAGGGGTATGACTCAGCCACTGACAACACTCTCCACACAGACACTTAGACTACCATTCACTTCATCCAGCTGTGAGAAGTTTTCCTTTGTTATTTTACTGTGAACCAAGAGAATTTCTCCTCTGTATATATCTAAAAATAAAACTGTTGATTCAAGTAAATGGAAAGAGATGGACCCTCTTTCCTGCAACTCACTCAATGTTTAAAACATGACTGAGTTCTAAATGATGAGTAAAAGTAAAGAAGGTCTTAAAATAGACACCTACCTCCGGACTTTGCCAAAACTCCCTTGGATCACTTCTCTCCTAGGCTCTGTCAACATCTTGGCTTCCCTATAACTTTTCCATTTCTCTGAGAGCATTGCTGTTGCTAAGGACGTTTCTGATGACACATCTGATTCCCTACACCCTTTGAGGAGGCACTCACTCCAGCTGTTACAGAGCTAAGAGTGGCTCAGGACTCATAAATGGGGGAGTGGGGGAGGAGTGGGACATGGCCTGGGAATTAAGTGACACTGTATAGTAAAGTATGATTTTACACTGAAAGTGTATTAATACCTCCCTTTTATACTTGAATAAGCATAAAGTAAGTCATTCTGTAAGTAAATAGGAAGCCTATGTATATTCAGCTTATTTTTAAAATAAAAATAACTTGATTGATTTCTTTGAATATAAAACTGATCCATATTTATTATAAACAATACTGGTACAATGTTGATTAACATTAATTATAAAACAAAAAAAAACCAAAACAATGACTGTGTAAAAATTTGAGACAAAAATTTTTCAGATAAACACAGCTTTATACAAAAGTTGTGCTATTTATGACTGCTTCATAATCTACATTTATTTTCCAGTTAATATATAGATTTCTTTTAATGTTAATCCATCTTTATATGCATCATTTAATATTCATTATTCTGTTATATAATATATAAAATATGCAATAATTCTTAAAGCAAATAAGAAACGTACCTTTATTTCTAGTGCAACTAAAAGTTTAAAAAGATCTTACTACTAGCACCTACAGGAGGCACTTATTCCTTAGGGAAGAGGATGATGCATTTGACACATTTTGTCCTTTTCCTCCTCCCACCACCAGTGGGAAGCCTGTTGATGTTCACCACCGGCTGAACCCGACATAATGGAATCCAGGCCTACAGAGACCATACCCCAAATACCCCTCACCATTTTCCTTCTAAATACAGGTATTCAGAGGCAGCACTGATAAAGGCCACAGATCTGGAGAGTGGGAGAGCAACCAGCACAGTACATAACAGATCTTTCTTAAAAATCACTTTAGCATCCTTCTGGAGAATATCCCAAACCCCCTTCCTTGTCAAAATACATTGGGCCAAAAACTTTGGTAACTTTCATCCACAACTCCATTGATGGGTAGCTTTGCAAAGTCTGATGTAACTTCCAAACACACAATCTATAGGTTAGTTTCTATACACAGGTTAACTACCAACAAGTACAAATTTGGTTTCACATTACTTATCCAAGTCAGATAATAAATTATATTTTCTGCTTAACTCAATTTAAGCAGTTTATATTTATTTTTTTTTTAAATTTTTTGACAGGCAGAGTGGACAGTGAGAGAGAGAGAGAGAGAGAGAGAGAGAGAAAGGTCTTCCTTTACCGTTGATTCACCCTCCAATGGCCGCCGAGGCCGGCGCACTGTGGCCGGTGCACCGCGCTGATCCGATGGCAGGAGCCAGGTACTTATCCTGGTCTCCCATGGGGTGCAGGGCCCAAGCACTTGGGCCATCTTCCACTGCACTCCCTGGCCACAGCAGAGAGCTGGCCTGGAAGAGGGGCAACTGGGACAGAATCCGGCGCCCCGACCGGGACTAGAACCCGGTGTGTCGGCACCGCAAGGCGGAGGATTAGCCTAGTGAGCCACGGTGCCGGCCTAGTTTATTCTATTTTTTATTTATTTAATTTTTTTTGACAGGCAGAGTGGACAGTGAGAGAGAGAGACAGAGAGAAAGGTCTTCCTTTACCGTTGATTCACCCTCCAATGGCCACTTCGGCCGACGCACTGCGCTGATCCGAAGCCAGGAGCCAGGTGCTTCTCCTGGTCTCCCATGCGGGTGCAGGGCCCAAGCACTTGGGCCATCCTCCACTGCCTTCCCGGGCCACAGCAGAGAGCTGGCCTGGAAGAGGAGCAACTGGGACAGAATCTGGTGCCCTGACTGGGACTAGCTAGAACCCGGTGTGCCAGCGCCACAGGTGGAGGATTAGCCTATGGAGCCACGGTGCCGGTCAGTAGTTTATTTCTTAAAAAGGTTCTGACATTGTGTACTGGGTTCATGGTTTATGTGTCAAGAGGTTCCATTAAAACTGTTTCTTCCTTGGGGTTTTCATATTGTACCAAACAAACTACTGCCAAATTCAAAATCATTAAGATTTTGTCCCATGTTTTGTCTTAAGAGTTATGATTTTTTTGTTGTTATATTTAAACCATTGATCCATTTTGAGTTAATTTTTGTATATGGTATAATACAGGGGCCAACTTTATTCTCAGCATGTGGAAACCAAGATATCCCAGCATCTTGAATAAGAATCTATTATTTCCCTCACTGAATGATCTTAGCAACATTGTCAAAATTCAGTTGGCCATGTTTGCAGTTTATTTCCGCATTCTTAATTCTATTGCACTAGTCTATATATAGTCTATCCTTATGCCAGTATCTCACAGTTTTAGTAATTGTAGCTTTGTAGTAAGCTTGGAAATTAGGAATTTTGTCTTCTAACTCTGTTTTCTTTTTTTTTTTTAGAATACTGTTTTGGCTGTTTGGGGCCCTGGTATGAACTCAATGGTCTGTCCCTTTCTATAAAAACATCCTTGAAATTTTTATATTGATTGCATTGAACCTATAGATATTCTGGGAAGTATGCAATCTCAACAATATTGTTTTGTGATTGATGATGACAGGATGTCTTACTACTTATTTAGGTCTTCTATAATTTTTCTAAAGAATTATTTATTTGAAAGAAAAAGAGCAGAAGAGATAGAGATCTCCCTTCTGTTTGCTAGGTTACTCCCCAAATGGTCACAAAAGTCAGGAAATCCATCTGTGTCCCCGACACTGGCGGTGGCAGCCCAAGCATTTGGGTCATCCTCCACTGCTTACCCAGATACACCAGCATGGAAGCAGATCAGAAGCAGAGCAGCTGGGATTACAACCAGCACTCAATTCCGGGATGCTTGAGTTGTGAAAGCAGCAGCTTAACCTGCTGGATCATAACATTGGCAACTTTCTTCAACTTCTTTTGGGAAATATTTGTAGTTCTCAGTATTTTACATACTTGGGTAAATTTATAACCAAGTATTTTATTCTTTCAGGTGCTATTATAATGGAACTGTTTTCTTAATTTAATTTTCAGATTGTTAGCTGCTACTGAAAAGAAACACAATAGTAATTTGAGTGTTACCTAGGAAATAGGATGGCCAGAATATAACTTAACATTTGAAGAGTCCCTATTGTTACGGGTCCAGTCCTGTGGCATGGGGGTGAAGCTGCTGCTTGCAACAATGACATCCCATACAGGTGTCAGTTCAGGTCCTGGCTGCTCCACTTACAATCCAGGACCCTGCTAACGTGCCTGGGAAAGCACACAGGATGGCTCAAGTACTTGGGCCCTTGCACCCACTTGGGAGACTTGGAGGAACCTCCTGGCTTCAGTTTGGCTCAGCCCTGGTTGAGACAGCCATTTGGGGAGTGAACCAGAGGATGGAAGATCTCTCTCTCTCTCTCTCTCTCTCTCTCTCTCTCCCTGTCTCTGTAACTTTGCCTTTCAAATGAATAAAATAAATCTTTTTAAAAAGAAATGTTTATTTAAATTTTTTTTTTTTTACTAACTTGAAAGATGAGCTAAATTGAGATCTTGCTTGCACTGGTTTTCTCCCCAAATGCTTACAAAAGCCAGGAGCTTAGAATTCAATCCAGGTCTTTAATGTGGATTGCAGGTACTCAAAGCACCTCAGCCATGCATCACCTGCTGCCTTCCAGAATGCATAAGCAAGAAGCTGGATTGGAATTCCAGTAGCCTAGACTGCAACCTGCATTCCAATATGGGATGCAGGCATCCCAACCAGTACCTTAGCCTGTCACACCACAATGACGACCCTTTTACTGCTTTTATCTAGAATATTTGATACAAAAGTGACCTAGCAGGTAATCTACATTAGAATTCTCAAGACTGTCTCAAACTTTTAGTCTTCATTTTCTTCCTTATTAATAGTTAATAATTATTTTTTTTCTCCCTAACAAAAATTAAAAGATTGATTGCTTAAGTCTGAGCTTCCAGAAGGCTAGCAATCAGAATATGCTTGGTCAACTGCCACAATGAAGCACACTTCCTTGGAAGTTGAGTTCTTCAATAAATGAAATACAATAATAAAGCATAATTTTTCAGTTGACTGCAAGAGACAAGCAACGGCAAGAAGTTATAGCAGATTTCTCAATACTTCTTACTCCTTTGCACCAAACATTGGCTTCAGAAACATTCACCAATTACAAAAAGATGGGTGAAGAATACAACCAGGGCAATGGAGAAAAGCTACCGTGAGACTGTAATGTATGAATTTTATATTGTATCTCATATAATGGCATTTGGAAACAGAGATTAAACTTCCTGTAGGGACAGAGGGTATCTGTTTGAGACACACTTCAGCATGTTTTCCTTGCTGCTTTTCAAGTTTTCTAATAGCACTTCCTGAATACTGCCTACTTAAGTAGATAAGATATGAATTCCAATTCAGAAACAGAGGAGCTGTACGGCTTTGCAAAATTAATTTAAGGTCTTTGAACTTCGATTTCCTCACCAGGCTGAATGAGAATTAAATAAAAACATATTTAAACATTAAACAGGTCTTTTCTTGTTAGCTATATTCTGTTTCATTCCATAACATAAATAACAGGAACACCAACAACATCTTCCTGGTAATCATCTCTGATAGTATATTTCTTGGTTTTAATATCCATCTTAGGGAATATATGCATTTTAATTCAATATTTTCCAGCAAATGTTTACACAGGAAAAAGTTTATACTTGCACTCCTTTTACTCAAAATGATATTCTAAAGAAAAGTATTTGTGGAGGAAAAGTCTAGTATTTCATTTCAAGTCCAACTGGTAGAAAGGTCAGACCTTGTACAGACACTTTGGAAAGCCCTTGGAGTGTCAACCAAGTGACTATTCCTTAAGTTCTGAATTATTACATCATCAGGAGGGTACAATTTAAGCATAAAAACTCTAAGATCACAAGTTGTTACTTCAAAGATATTTCATTGGAGGGCATCAGATTTTCCAAGATGTTAAATGTAAGGCAAGGGATGCCTGAGTACTAAAAGCATATTTTAATTTGTTGTGACTATGAACGGCTTACCCTGTAGAGATTATAGAAGTGATGACTATAATGACATAACAGTTAACACTTATGGAGTCATTATCTGTTAAATGCTTTATAAACATCATCTTATACAATCTCAGTAACCTATGAAGTAGGTAAATTACTGTCACAATGTGAGACAATATTGCTAGGGTCAAACAGCTACAAAATTGGGGTGAGAATTAAAATTCTTCATCTAATCTGTACTAATATGCTATACAAATTTTGAACTATTTTATTGCCTGGTATTGTAGAAAATTCTGATGTAGAATAAGACAAAATTGGTGAAACACAAAATAGAAAAAGAAAATATGACGCAAATATTATATTCTGGTGAATAGAATGCTGTGGCATATTCATTTACAGTAACTACCTAAATGGGCACTGATGAAACAAAAAGAAATCTTGCTTTTTTGACAATTCTTTGACAGCGCCAGTAATAGAATTATGCATAAATATTTAAATATTCACTTTCCAGTGGTGGTGGTAGGTGAAAAAATGCTTTAGAATGACTGCCAACTTCCATAGTGTAACTACTCCTCCTATGGCTACTGATCACTTAAATATAACATGGTGAGACATTCATGATTGCAGCATACTGTCTTATTCATATAAGGTAAGGAATGGGATTTTATAAAGTTTCTCACAAGGAAAAGATCCTATTAAGAGGATAAAAAGTCAAGCTATACATTGAAAGAAAATCTTCTTGAACTTCATGTCAACCAAATGACTGGTATTTAGAATATACATATTAAAACAACACTCAAAACACAGCAGTAAAATAACGAACAATCCAATTAGAAAATGGGTGAAAGACATGAACAGACATTTCACCAAAGAAGAACTATGGATAGCAAATGAGCCCATGAAAAAAGTTCATCATCATTAACCATTAGGGAAAAGCAAACTAAAACCACAATGAGATATCACTACACACCTATTAGAATACCAAATACTGGCAAGGATGTAGAGAGGTGAATGTCTCATACATTACTGATAGGAATATAAAATGATACAGACAGCCTGGCAGGTTTTTTTTTAATAGAATTAGACATGAATTTGTTTTCAAATGCAATAAGTAGAATACTCCTTCCCTCCACCAGGGCATACATGTTATCTTAGAGGGCAAAGGAGAATTAAGGCTGCCAATCGGCTGACCCAAAAATAGGGAGATAATACTGGGTTAATCAACTAGGCCCAAGTTAACTTTGAGATTTTTATTATATAACATTACACAGGGATTAAAAGTGGAAGAAAGCAGAAGGAGTCAGTCAGAGGAGGAAGTGATTTTGGAAGAAAGGCACAGAGAAATGCAACATTACTGGTGTGAGGATGGAGGAAGGGACCAGGAGCCAAGCAATAGTAATAGCAACTGGAAAAGGAAACACTGTCCCTTGAGGCCTCTAGAAAGGCATGCAGTTCTGCCAACACCTTGATTTTAGCCCAATGACACCTGTGTTGGATTTCTAACATAGAGAATTATAAGATAATACATTTGTACCTTGAAGCTGCTGGTCTTGTAGTAACCCGTTACAGTAGCAATAGGAAATCCGTATGTTGTTTGATTGAGCATTTGCTGTCTTGGGCATTATGAAAACTTAACATCTATACAAAAATCTATACTGTATGTGGATGTTTAAACAGAACTGGAAACAACCTAAAAGTCCTTTAGCAGGTATATGGCTAAACAAACTTTGGCACATCCACGCAGTGACATACTACACAGCAATAACAAGTACCACTATTGATATGTATCTATAACATGGATAGACCTTAGGAAATAATGCTTCATTAGTAACGAAATCCAATCTTAGAAGGTGACATATTTATGTGACATTTCTGCAATATAAAAATGGTAACGATAGACACAGAGTAGTGGTGGCCAGAGGAGAGATAAGAAGGGAGTACCCAACTATAATATAAGGGAGTAAATAAGATTTTCTTTGTGGTGATCTTAAGACATATTGCTCTAACCTGAATGCAGTAGGGATTACTTGAATCTGTAATTAGGGTCACTAATTTCTCTCCAGAAACCCAAACACACAGGCACACAAGAACTGTTAAGTTCTGCAGTCTGAACAGTACTATAGCAAAGGCCACATATTGATTTTAAATTGTTCTACAGACATGCTATTGAAAGGAGCTGGGTGAAAGGTTCATGGGATTCTGTACACTATTTTTCAACTTTGCTTTGGGTCTATGATTATGCCAAAGCAAACAGTAAAAAAAAAAAAAAAATCAAGAAGAGGATCTGACATAGTGGTATAATGGGTTAATAAGCTGCTGCCTGCAACACTAGTATCTCATTTGGGCACCAGCTCAAGCCTCGGCTGCTCCACATCCAATCCAGCTGCCTGCTAATGGGTCTGGGAAAGCAGCAGAGGATGGCCAAGTACTTGGGCACCTACACCCACGTGGAGACCTGGATGAAGTTCTTGGCCGCAGCCTTCAGCCTGGCCCAGACTCCACCTTTGCGGCCTTTTTGGGGAGTGAACCAGCAAATCTCTATCTGTAACTCTGCCTTTCAAATAAATAAACAACAACAACAAACAAACAAAAAGAGAAAAATGACTTAGTGCATACAAGGTTAGGATGTTAGAATAGATAATAACATATAATAAAATCTTATCCTTCTAAATTTGCTTTATATGCTTACATATATGTTGTAATTAGCTGCATGCAATTTATAAATAAATAAAAATAAAGCTTATATTGGTGGCACATACTAGAAAATATTCATTGGTATGTTTAATAAAAAACTTTACAGACCACTGGTCTAAAGTATTATTTACTGAGGCTGGCACTGTGGTGCAGTAGGTTAATCCTCTGCCTATGGTGCTAGCATACCATATAGCTGCAGGTTCTAGTCCCAGCTGCTCCACTACCAATCCAGCACTCTGCTATGGCCTGGAAAAGCAATAGAAGATGGCCCAAGTGCTTGGGCCCTTGCATCCATGTGGGAAACTCAGAAGAAGCTCCTGGCTCCTGGCTTCAGATTGGTGTAGCTCGGCCGCTGTGGCCAATTGGGGAGTGAACCAGCGGATGGAAGACCTCTCTCTTCTGCCTCTCCTCTCTCTGTGTAACTCTGACTTTCAAGTAAAAATAAATAAATCTTTAAAAAAAAGTATTACTTGCTTAACTTTCATAAACAGTGAAAATATGTGATATCATATTCTATCTCTGGAACACTGACCTCAGCATTAAACAACAAAAGCAAGATATATTTAAAATAAACTATAACACTTAGTAGAAATGGACAAAAGTACCAGCAACTTTGTTAATTAAACTTCTTCTTTCTAGAAAAGGTGTTAACAATCCTATTATACTTGCCACTTTCTATCAGCTGAAAAAAAGACTTTGCACTTTCATCTAACTTATGAATGCTGTTGTTACTATTAGTATTATTTTGTATGTGCTTATTCATTCTTTTGGATAATCTGTGATTTAAGATTAACTCCGCTACCAGTTCTGGAGGTTGTAAGAACATGAGAAACTTAAATAAAAACTTAATTTCTGCTTGGCAAGGTAGGACTGCTCTACAAAACACACTTTAAGAGCAATGGAATTAACTTATAAAGATTAGCAAATCAAAACTTAATACACTTTTGGATCATTTTGTTCTAAACCAAACAATATGTTTACTCAACAAGCAAGTGATTTGTGTTTCTATGGGTTTTCTGAAATGTACTATTTATGGTTTTGGAATGGAATCTGGCAAATGTACATTGTTGTTAAATAGTATCCTATCAATAGAGTTAGAGCCATAAAGACACTTTCTCCATATGTGTCAATTTGTGAGGTACTGTTCTATAGGGTGAATTTAGTGTAATTCATGGAATTTAGAAGCCTTAGGCCAACTTACTGCAAATGTTTAGCTGGCTTGCAAAGCATTAGAAACTTTCAAAGTTTCTCTTCTTAAATGTGAGGATACTTATACTATACCCATGATGGTATTTCCTGATTTAATAAATAAAATATGGGAAGAAAGTAAAATTTCAAATATATTTTTATTTTTTAAAATATTTATTTGAAAAGCAGAGTTACACACACACACACACACACACACACACACAGAGACAGAGAGAGGTCTTCTATCCAGTGGTTCGCTTTACTAATGGCTGAAGCCAGGAGCCAAGAGCTTCTTCCAGGCCTCCCATGTGGGTACAGGGGCCCAAGGACTCAGGTCATCTTGCGCTGCTTTCCCAGCCCATAGCAGAGAGCTGGATCGGAAGCGAAGCAGCTGAGACTAGAACCAGCACCCATACAGGATGCCAGCGCTGCAGGCGGTGGCTTTATCCACTAGGCCACAGTGCCGGTCTCTATTTTTTTTAATTTTTTTTATTCTTTATATGTTTTTATTAAAGTTAACTCATTGCTCTTTCTTAATTATCTGCTTCTGAGGGTACTTGGCTCTGTAAACCATACATTTTAAATGTTTGATTCAAAATTGTGGAATGAGAAGCTCATGTGAGGACACTGGAGCTTTATTATTACACCGAAACTCAAAGCCTGTGATTTATTTACTTTTTGAAAGTAACTGACACCTTGTCACAGCTACCTTGCCTTGCAGAACTTAAAAGTTGTCCAAGTTCCAGACAGCAAAAGAGCAGCTTCCAAACTGGCAATACACAACGTGCTTGGACAAGAACTTTCTTTTTACAGTGAGGTAACAGGCCCTGCTTTTTCAGTGCAACCCAAATTCAAACAATGAAGGGAGCTACCCCACATCACTGGCAAGGACAAATTGAGGACCAAGCTAGTGGTATGCACAGAATACTTCCACCTGGGAAACCATGGGCAAATAACAGTTTTCAAAATGTTTTATCAGATTATGCATGCATCAGCCCCTCAGGTACTCTCAGCCATGTCAACTCACTATCTTTAAAGACTTAAAAAACACACACTAATAGGCAGCACAAATTGCTATTCTGAACACAAAATTCCCTTGGGCTCCCAAGATTATGAATGAGACTGGCAAAAATAAATGCAATTTCCCTCATGATTATGGGTTTGGAAGAACCCTCATGAAATGGTTTTCAAAGAAAACTAATACAAAGAAGGCGTACTTTCCTTTTGGAAAAGAGTAATCAGCATAAATGTTTTATTTATTCATACAATCTTTATACTTGAAACAGCAAATAAACCGAGATTCTATTACAGCATGCACCATATGAAAGTTTTTAGTTTAGAAGTCATGCTCTCATGTGAAAAAAATTACTTGCATTTTCTGTGTGTGTGAAATTCTCAGGAAAACTGTTAGGTTATTCAGCAACTGTAAGTGAAAGGGGTGCTTTGCATTTTAGATAAACAAAGCCTGCTAGAAGGCAGATACTGGGGAATTGAAAATAAATTACAAGCATTTCCAGGTTGGGAAGGAGCCTTGGTCTCTTTTCAGGTCAGACTGGCTGTCGCCAGCAACACTGACAGGAAGAGTTATTGGAGTGATGAGGGACACCTATCAGGACTGAGGGACACAGACCACAGAACAGGAGGAAAATCATACCCCTGGTACCTTTCAGATCACCACCAAAACAAACCTGCTATCTGGATTTTGGACTTTTCTTTTCATAGAGGATTAAGAGTCCTATCTCAATATGTTGTTAAACTTGAATTTTCTTTAAGCTTTGTAATCTAGATTTAAAAACAACTGTATATCTGTACATACAAAATCCTCTCTACGTGAATTTTATTTTGAAGTATCTAATACTCCATCGAACAAATATCAATTTGAATTGAATGTGACTTTTTTTTTTTAGATTTTATTTATTTATTTAAGAGGCAGAGTTACAGATAGATATAGAGACAGAGAGAAAGGCCTTCCATCTTCTGGTTCACACCCGAAATGGCTGCAATCCCCAGAGCTGACCTGGTCTGAAGCCAGTAGCTTCTTCTGGGTTTCCAACGTAGGTGTGTGGGCACAAGCACCTGGGTCATCTTCTACTGCTTTCCTAGGCCATTACAGAGAACTGGATCAGAAGAGGAGCAGCTGGGATATGAATCGGTAGCTGTATGGGATACTGGTGCTGCAGGAGGAGGCTTAGCCTACTATGCCACAGTGCCTGCCCCTGCATGATTTTTTTTTTTAAGATTTATCTATTTATTTATTTAAAAGGCAGAGTTACAGAGAGAGAGAGGCAGAGGCAGAGGCAGAGGCAGAGGCAGAGGCAGAGAGAGGTCTTCCATATTCTGGTTCACTCCCCAAGTGGATGCAATGGCCAGAGCTGGACTGATCCAAAGCCAGGAGCCAGAAGCTTGTTCCACGTCTCCCATGTGGGTACAGGGGCCCAAGGACTTTGGTCATCTTTCACTGCTTTCCCAGGCCACAGCAGAGAATTGGATCAGAAGTGGAGCAGCTGGGACTTGAACCGGCACCTGTATGGGATGCAGGCACTGCAGGTGGCAGCCTCACCGGCTACCCCACAGCACCAGCCCCTGGATATGACATATTTAGTGCAAGCCTTGAATAAATTAATATTAAAAAATGAATTTTGAAATTCCCAATACAGACCTGATGGAGCTTTGTATGTGCGATAAACTTTGGTGTGGAACTCATTAATGAATTAGCTTCAACATTATTTAGATCAAAGATTCTGAGGGAAATAAATAACTGAAGAAAAAGAACATTTCAAGTCAATCAAGTCTTTAATATATAATCCAGAATGGTTTGAAACATGTTTCTTTTTTGTTTTTTTACTTAATTACCATGATTTAGTGATGAGAAGCATGTCAAGTTTTCATGCTTTTATTTCCTTAATTTAACTATTTGAGACATTATATGATGTTTTAGAAACATTGAGTGAATAGACAAAAGGATAGGGCAGAAATAGTTACTTGATTTATCTTTGGTTTATTTTCTCTATTTTCTATTTAGGAATGATAATATTATGGGATGACTCCTGGAAGAAAACTGTTGAATGTAAGGTAAGTAAGGGCATCAATCTGAGTGTGCTCTGATTACCAATTTTAAATTAAACACTCAAAAATGAAACATTGTTCCAAAATCCAAATTGTAATGCAGCCAAAATTCTCATAAATTCCTTTAAATTTTTTGAAAATAGACATTGCATATAATTTCATGTAACTCAGTAAGATTTGCTTTACCTTACACAGAAAGTATGTTGTAAAAAATGGTGCAATCTTGACTATAATATAAGCATGAAGAAAGTGTAAACAAATGTGATTGAGATTCCAGTGGATTTTCTCTAGTCCTTATATTCAAATTTCCTTTGTCCCTGTTAACACCAGTGTTTTCTATGGCAGGTAAGGAATGGTTGAAATCATTTTAAGTTGTTGCTTAATAAAGCCTAATGATTCAATGAGTACAGAGAATTAATTACTTTCTCGCCCTAGGAAAACAGAGGAAAGTAAACTCAGAGTTGACAGACGAATACTGGTCTTATTACACAGACCTTTACTTGTAATACACAACAGATATAAGCTCCAATGCCCAAGCCTATTTCTCCCCCCTTACATTTTAAACCTTTCTTGGTTTAAAAATGTAAGTTGTATCTGTTCTTCTTTCAAGGATGATCAAGATGAAATACACATGTTTTATATATTTCTGTCATTTGTGTAGTGATGACATTTCTATACTTTGAATTTTTGAGGTATCTTTCAACAATGTCCAACCTGGTTTAAATTCTGAGGAAAACACAATTCTCTAGTTATTACCTTTTCATATTTTAAGTAAGAAACAAAAAGTATTCTATATATTAGATCAATCTTCTTTGCTTCTACTCTGACCTGGTGAACTCTTCTGGTAATCATACACCAGAGGACAGCTTTGCTGTGGGTTTCAGTCTTATTAAATGCTTTCCAATGTGAAATCATTTATTCACGGCTGCTAAGTGACTACTACACTTTTCTTTTGTCTGTGGTGCTTTAAAAGCGAAGTTTATTATTATAACACTCAGCAACTGAAAATTTACTAGGAATAATCTGTAGTAATAGCTTATTTGCAATCTTATATTATGTGTATTACACTGTAGGACATTTCTTGTGAAAAGTACAAAAAATCTTGTACAGTAGGGAGTATATAAAAACAGAGAAACTGAAAATCCTGTTTTCAATTTCCTAGATGCTTTCTGAATGCACTAAACCTGGAATATTTATTTTAAAGTTGGCAGCAGTAGGGATATTAATGTGTACTTGCATTAACAATAGACTTATTGAAATCATTATCAGGCAGTTTAGCTTTAATGCTTCAAGTTGAGTTGTTCTCAGTGTGTTAATCTGCAAAGTTTATAACTACCCCCACAAAATCATGTTTCAGCAAAGTTTTACTAAAAGCTTTAGGCTTCCAAGATCTCTGGTATTCACATGGCGTTTACTGGTATTCTCAGAAGAATTAAAGGTATTCCATGACTGAGCAAGCAAAGCAAAATGAATAATATATTTTTTCAGATAAAGCCTAGAATCATTTCTTAACTACTCATATAAATACCTTATATATAGAAAGCAAATACTCTAATATGATTTGTTTAAAGTTAATGCTGCATATGACATACCTTAAAATGGTCAGTTTATTTACTTGATAGGCCTAACCGAAGGTAGATTTAGAAAACTAGATTTGGATTTAGGAATAAAAATAGATGAGTTTAAAAATAACATATTTAACAAAAGGGAATGAGCTCAAAATTAAAGGTAAAAGAATTTAATTTTTATATATACAGATAATACTTTAAAGGATGCAAGCCTGAATGTTGAGTAGTTACATTTCTGATAATGTGAGTCTATATAAGTTCAGAATAACTAGAGGAAAATGGAGAAAACACAGGGTCAAGAACTGACCAAAGGATGTGGACTATGGGGATGAGTCCCACGGTTTGGGCAGCTTCCACTTGCTGGGAGCAGCTCGATTTTCTGGAAGAAGCTGGTGAATGACAGGAAGCTAGCTACCCTTTGAACATAGTCACCAGAGAAGGGGAGTTGGAACCAAAGCCCTTAACAGGACAGACCGGGGAAGACCCACCAGACTGTTACGGTGACGAAGACATTCTATGTCTGCAGGTTGTTCAAAGAGAAGTTGACAACTGCATGACCCAATGCTTGTCACATGGCTAGTGTAAGGCTGAGGAACTGAATTTCAGATGTTATGTAATTGTAAGTAATTTAACTTTCAATCATTGTAACATGGCTAGCAGCCTCTGGACAATTCACGTCTACATGAGAAGATGGATGGTAATATTCCAGAGTATATTCACTGCACTACTGAACATCAGTCAGCAAATCCAGATTCAATAAAGATTTAATTAGAAGGCTGGGACCAGCACTGTAGCACAGCCGGTCAACGCCCTGGCCTGAAGCGCCGGCATCCCATATGGGCGCATCCCATATGGGTACTGGTTCAAGACCCAGCTGCTCCACTTCCAATCCAGCTCTCTGCTATGGCCTGGGAAAGCAGTAGAAGATGGCCCAGATCCTTGGGCCCCTGCACCATGGGAGACCCAGAAGCTCCTGGCTCCTGGCTTTAGATTGGCGCAACTCCAGCTGTTGTGGCCAAGTGGAAAGTAACCCATTGGAGGAAGACCTCGCTCTCCCTCTCTCTGCCTCTCCTCTCTGTGTAACTCTGACTTTCAAATAAATACATACATCTTTAAAAAAAAAATAGAAGGCAACACTTCAAAGCATTTAAGAGAAAATCCGATTTTGGGTTATACAGAAGGGTTTTGTTTTGTTTTTTTTTAAGAAGATATAAAAACAAACCATAAAGGAAAATACTGCTAAATTTGATCACAATGTAATGAACAACCTCCTACAATAAAAGACCACATAAAAAAGAAACAAAGCATATTGTCAACCAATAAGACCAGGAGAGGATACTTACAATATAATACGACAAAGGATTCACAATTAGAATATATGAAAAACTACAAATTAATAGGGAAAAAAACCTCAGAGAAAACCAACAAAATGGTCCAAGTACACTGTTAAAAGTTTGGGGGAAGTCGTCACTAAATCATCCTACCTTCCCTACGTGAATACACTACCTTCCCTATCTGAATAGCACGGTGGACAACTAGGGAGGGAGTCACAGACAGACATGAGGAGAGAGTGATGGGTAGAGGGGAGGAGGAAAATACAGAGGACTAAGAAATATGGAGATAAAAGTATCAAAATACAAACTTCATCATTAGAGAATGTAGCTCATATGTACAGTTACAGGGGCTCCCACATTTCATCTCTGAATTGGACACAGTTACATACTGAGTCATATGAGCTACGCAGGTTCTTTCTCAGGGATATCATCTTCTCTGCAAGTTTACCAGGGGTAGAGGTGGCGCCATGGAACATCCCTGCCTCCAAGGAGACACCCCCGTGTCTTTCTGAAAAAAGGGCCTACAACAGATAGAGCTGGGATGCCCAATTCCTTTACCCGTAACATCAAAAGAGGTATGACACTGTTTCTCACAGAAGTGATGCTTACGGTGTAGAGTGGGTAATATTTAGAAGTAGTACCTGAAAGACAGGTTTCCATTTCTCCAGCATGTTACCATTCATTATGAATCCAAGATTAATTTCACTTTTGAATATACAAATGAACATAAACAATTTCCTTCACTTACTGGAATGATTTGATCAAAGTGCCTGTAATTAACACAGATCTGAAGCTAGCATAAAAATTTCTTCCTAGACAGCAAGATGAGGGTTTTTTTTTTTTTTTTTTTTTTTGGAAATAGGTATGATACTGACATTTCTGTTAAATTCTGCTTTTTGGAAGCATTTTTTAAAAAAGATTTATTTCTATTTATTTAAAGACAGGGTCATAGTGAGGGAGGAACAAACAGACAGCGATCTTCCATCCACTGGTTCACTCCCCAAATGACTGTGATGACTGGGCTGGGTGGGCCAGGTGGAAGCCAGGAGACAGAGGAGTTTCTTCAGGATCTCCCATGTGGGCGCCAGAGGCTCAACCATTTGGCCATCTTCTGCTGCTTTCCCAGGAACCTTAGCAGAGAGCTGGGTCAGAAGTGAAGCAGCCAGGAGTCAAACTGGCACCCATATGGCATTGTAGCCAGTTTAAAACGGAACTCTCAAACAATTTTCCAGTAACAAATAGATGAAGCCTTTCTTTTTAAATCATGAAAGCCTTTTTTTTTTTTTTTAAAAAGATTAATTTATTTGAGAGGCAGAGTTACAGACAGAGAGAGGGAGACAGAGAGAGAGAGAGAGAGAGAGAGAGAGAGAGAGAATATCTTCAATTCGCTGGTTTTCTCCCCAAATGGCCGCAATGGCCGGAGCTGTGCCAATCTGGAGCCAGGAGCTAGGAGCTTCCTCTAGGTCTCCCACATGGGTGCAGGGGCCCAAGCATGTGGAACCTCTTCTATTGCTTTCCCAGGTCATAGCACAGAGCTAGATTGGAAGAGGAGAAGCTGGGAGAACCGGTGTCCATATGGGATGCTGGCACCACAAGCGGAGGCTTACCCTACCACACCACAGTGCCAGCCCTAGATAAAGCCTTTCTGCAGGTGGGTAGATTCCTAATTGCAGCACTGACCTTGAGCGGTATTCACCTATAAACTGGCTTACTTGGTATTCTTCACAAAACTCACACAACTCAATAAGGCGTTTTATAAAAAATATGAACAACAGGGGCCGGCATGGTGGTGCAGCAGGTTAATCCTCTGCCTGCGGCACTGGCATCCCATGTGGGCGCCGGTTCTAGTCCCAGTTGCCCCTCTTCTGGTCCAGCTCTCTGCTATGGCCTGGGAAAGCAGTAGAAGATGGCCCAAGTCCTTACGCCCCTGCACCCATGTGGGAGACCAGGAAGAAGCATCTGGCTCCTGGCTTCAGATCGGCACAGCTCTAGCCATTCAGTCATTTGGGGAGTGAACCAACGGAAGGAAGACCTTTCTGTCTCTCCCTCTCACTGTCTGTAACTCTAACTCTCAAATAAAATAAGTAAAATCTTTAAAAATATATGAACAACATAACCCCAAAATGACTCTACAGTATAGAAGTCATGAGTCTCTGACAGACCCATCTAACCCAGTCTTCTTTTATTTCTGTGAATACCTGTATTATTAATGTCCATCCACTAATTTGTGAGAAGATGCCTCATCACTGGAGGAGGAAGAGAACAGAGAGGAACCCTTCAGGCCCTTTTCAGTCAGTTGGCTTTACATACACAGGAAAGATGGAAATCTATCTAGACAAGTGATACTTCAAAATCCTCTATTCATCTCTCTGAAATCTGGCCATGACCATGAAATCAGTTGAGGTTAAATACAGAAAGCACTTTGCTTTACTTTTTGCCTTGATCACTAAGGCTGAGATGGAAAGCCATTGAAAACAATGTGACACACATTTTTTCGGAATTTCCAAATATTGGTGTGAGGTCAAAAGTGCTATTACTGAAGCCGACATGTATCTACCACATTAGCTAATGTGGTAGTACATAAAAATCACCAGAAGCCTCTCTTTCCCATATCTTAAACATTTAAACCAATATTCAGTTTTGAAAAGAAAAAAATAATCACATAATTGTTACAATATCTTGGGACTATTACCTAAGAACACCATATTTCCAATACTCAAACGACCTCAGCAAATAGATAATACTAAAATTAATTAGAATCAAATAGTACAAGCAATTTGGGCAGCAACTCAATGGTGGCAAGGGGAGGGCAGGCAGCAGGTGAACAGTTCAGAGCAGAGCAGAGAAAGAAGCAGCAGGAAGTCTGCTCAGAGTACGGCCACCAGGATGGCCCATCCTTAATATTCCTGTTTACTCTAGGGTTAAAAACTTCACCTGAGTATGAACAGTTTACGGAGGGGACTAAAGGAGATTTCTGTGTTTAGTGTAGGTTGGAAAAGTCAAATTCAATAAAAGGCAAGACAGAAATACAATTAAGATTCCTTTGGAAACAAATGAGGAATTGAATTATGGTGTGGCCTACTCCCTGGGCATATGCCCCAGGTCCCCATATACGGTATACTTACATCTCCGAGAAGTTGATAAAAAAATAAATAAAACAGAAACTGAAAATCGCAGGTGAATAAGCTCCTCTAAATGGCAGAGAAACAGGAAAGAATGATAATATCATGGAACAGAGTTTCCTAACCTCAGCAATGCTAACATTTTGGCCCAGATGATTCTTAACTGGCAAGGGCTGTCTTGTAGGATATGTACCAGCATTCCTGGTCTCTCTTCCCAGCAGATGCCAGATGTTAGTAGCATTCAGATGTGACAATCAAACATGTCTCTAGGTGTGTCAAATGTTTGCTTGGGGGCAAAATCATTCTCCATTTAGAAAAGCCATCTGATACTGAATTGTAAAGCTTTAAAAATGTCTTTAAGAAATCACAATAGCAGGGCTGGCGCTGTGGCACACTAGGTTAACCCTCTGCTTGCAGCACCAGCATCCCATATGGGTGTTGGGTTCTAGTTCCGGTTGCTCCTCTTCCAGTCCAGCTCTCTGCTGTGGCCCGGGAGTGCAGTGAAGGATGGCCCAAGTGCTTGGGCCTTGCACCCGTGTGGTAGACCAGGAAGGAACACCTGGCTCCTGGCTTTGGATCAGCGTAGCTCTGGCTGTGGCAGCCATTTCGGGGGTGAACCAACAGAAGGAAGACGTTTCTCTCCATCTCTCTTTCTCTCTCTCTCACTGTCTAACTCTATCTGTCAAATAAATAAATCTAAAAAAAAAAAAAAAAAAAGAAATCAAGAAATCACAATAGCAAGGCCATCATTGTGGCACAGAAGGTTAAGCCTTTGCCTGTAGTGCAGGAATCCTATACGGGCACCAGTTGGAGTCCTGGTTGCTCAGCTGCACCACTTCCAATCCCCATCCTGATAATGCACCTGGGAAAGCAGCGGAAGAGGGCCCAAACCCTTGGGCTCCTGCACCCACATGGGAGACCTGGAAGAAACTCCAGGCTCCTGCTTCCGCCTGGCCCAGTCCCAACCATCTGGCAAGTGAACCAGCAAACGGAAGATCTCTTTCTCTCTTTCTCGCTCTGTATCTCTGCCTTTCAAATAAGTAAAGAATAAATAAAACTTAGAAGAAAAAGAAGCACTGTTGATGGATCCTAAGATTTCACATGTCATTTTAGATGCTATTTTACCTCACAGATGCTCCTGTATTATATTTTATTTACTTACACAATATAATACTGACTTAACAAACAGGTAGATTGGTGATTTATAGTAGTCATATAACCAGGCCACCATGAGTGAAAACAGTGTTTCTGCATTTTGGTTTTCAATTCATCTATACAATTACTTGATATCTCTATTAGATTGTTTCTTAAACTATTGTTAAAAGCCAGGTATTTGTTTTTCTCTTTTTGTTTTGCTTCCTATTCTCTAAGCCTTTTCAGAACACAGGAACAATTACCAATATTATATAATGCCTTTTATAGTAGAAACAGCTATATAATTCATATGATTTAATATTTAATAAAAATAACTGTACTGTCCGTATGACTTAATACCTAAAACCTGATCTCTGTCTAGCCTAGACCTGGGCCATCTCCTTCCTTTCTCTTAACTTTGTACCCAAACTGCAACTTTGCTACAATACAATATTCTCAAGAGTGGATACAGTATATCCAATAAATGCTTATTAACAGCTTATCATCTGAAACATACATTACGAAGATGAAATATGTGGACCATACCACATATGTTTGGTAAAAAATGCCAGATGACCCTTCAAGAAATATAAACACAACAAAGCTTCAGAGGGCTCAATGAAAACCTTCCACCTGTCAGTTTAGGATGAAACATTCCTGCATGAAAAGAAAAGCTGAACAACTACAGGAAATGATTTTGGGAGTTCCAGCATCAGTCTATCTGGTAACACTGACTCAAGAGGCAGCCTCCAGTAAAAGTCCAGCAAAGTAACTGGACAGGTAACAAAACTGGAGCTGACCATACAGAAGGACTGACAGCTCTGAGGTCTAAAACGGAAATTGCCTTGTAATGTCTATCCTAGAGGGAGCCACTGTGAAGTCTCTGAATGGAATTTTCATTGAGGCATTTGTAAAAAGTCACTGAGCCTCAATTTCAAATCTTCAAATGAAATAAAAAAATTTGACAAGCTAACTAGATTTCAAAAAATGGAAGCTGTGATCAGAATGAAGTCAGAGGAAAAATTTCAACATTGGTCTTGAGACTGACATCATTAGGATGCCATGGAAGGGTTTAGTAAGTTAAGTTTCTTCCACCTGCTCCTCTTCTGATCCAGCTCTCTACTATGGCTTGGGAAAGCAGTAGAAGATGGCCCAAGCACTTGGGCCCCTGTACCCAAGTAGGAGACCCAGAAGAAGCTCCTGGCTTCGGATTGGCCCAGTTCCAGCCATTGCAGCCATTTGGGGAGTGAATCAGTAGATGACGACCAACTCTCTTCCTATCTAATAACTCTGCCTCTAAAATAAATAATTCTTAAAAAAAAAAAAAAAAGGATGCCATGAAAGTCATGTGATTAAGCCACAATGAAAAACATTAAGCACATAGTTCTTTTTTTCCATTTTTAAAAGTACATATAAGGTGAACAAATTTCATTTATTTCATATATACAATTTAGGAGCATAGTGATCTTTCTCACCCTCCTCTCCCCTCCTGCCCACACTCCTAGCCTTCCTCCTACTTTCTTTCTTACTCTTTTAATTTTTTACAATGACATTCTTTCAGTTTATTTTATAATCATAAGCTTCACCCTCCACTAAGTAAAGAATTCAACAAATAGAAGAAAAAAATCACTGCTCCTCAACAGTAAAGACAAGGGCTATAAACAATAATCAAATCTCCAAATGTCAATTTTGGTCATATACATTACATTTTTTGTACTCTATTGGTTACTACAGATCAGAGAAAACATGATATTTGTCTTTTTGGGACTGGCTTATTTCACTAAATATAGTGGTTTCCAGTTGCATCCATTTTATTTTATTTTGAAGTTATTGTTTTCACTACAGACTGAGTGTCATGCTTCTGACCATGTCAGATGTCTGTTTTCATGGGACTAATTATCAGCCTTCCAGCAAGCCAAAGCAATACCAACATTTTGAGCTCTTCATAAGCTTGCTACCCAGCATTCTGGACCACCTACATAGGGCCTATTTATTCACTCAATGGATGTAATTTTAGATATGCTGCTTTCATGGTATTTTAAAGAATGTGATCTCAATATTGAGTGAGATCAGTATTATGGCACTCCCAATGAACCAAACATGTGCTTATGTCTAAGCAAATGCAAAGAAAACAAGATGGCTAAAGCAAACACAAATGATACTCAGCCTGTGAATATTGTGTAACATTTATCTATAAAATGTGGAATAAAACTAAAGAATTTCTGAGGACCAAAAGCTATCTGAATATCAAGTCCAGTGTAGGCAACCATTTCTGTTTCTGCATGGATTATAAAACTTGGTGACAGGTTCACTGGTCTCCCAGTGCTTTTGTTCTTCATGTTCTCCCATTATCAGTGGAATTATTAACACCTTGTGTCTATCCACGTGGACAGAAATCCTAGAATTCTCACAAGTACAAGTCTACAGTTGGTTTTGAAATAGGAAACAAGGAAGTTGACACAGGAATTTTTACACTGGTCAACAACATGTAGAAACCTTCATTGCTAACTCTGAACACTTGATAACAGATCTGCACATAGGAAAAAAAAAATGGAACGAAGTCAGAAGTAAAACCATCAGCATCCGTCCTCTTTAATTACATTTCTGCCACGTAATTTTAACAGTCTTGAGAAGATCCCTTAATTACTTTGGGCTTTGGTTTCGCTGTCTACAAAAACTTAACGCTGGGAGAAAAACAATTTTTTTCCTATCTGCACTAAAGTCAGTTATCCTCATCACTGCTGTCCATAATTCAACCTTCAACCACAAAACACACCACTGGATATTGTCATAAGTGTACACTTTAGTGTGTGGTTTTTAAAGTAATTTATTTTTTAAGGGAGAAAAAAATGAAATTAAATAAAACTGCTTAAAAAAAAAAAGCACATGTTTTTGAACTCAGTATGTGATTACATTCCCGAAGTCACTGGTTCCTAAGTTGGGCTATTCATCTATGTGTTCAGCAAAACTATACTTAGCATATTCTATGTACTGATCAGAGTATACAGGTTAAACAGATACAAAGATAAATGGACTTGGTCCCAGTGCCTGAGGAGCATACATCCCAAAGACTGATAAAATGTGGTAACAAGATTTGTACAAAGCAATATGAAACTACAAAGGAGGCAAACAATAACTATGAGGTGTGGAAAGGTTAGTAAATTGCCTTAGGGAATAGACATCTGTGTAGCATTTGACAGAATGAGCCACGCCTTAAGTAAGGTGACTGGAAGGGGCATTTCAGGAAGTAGAAATAACACAAACAACAATGTGAAGACAAGTTTACAATTTTTTTCAAGAATTTTTATCTTATTTTATTAAAGAAATTTTCGATTGGGGCCTGCGCCATGGTGTAGAGGGTAAAGGTGCCACCTGTATCCCATATGGTGCCTGATTCAAGTCCTGGCTGCTCTGCTTCTGATCTAGCTCCCTGCTAATGCCTGGGAAAGCAGCAGAAGATGGTTTAAGTACTTGGGCCCTTGCACCCACATGGGAGACCCAGATGAAGAGCCTGTCTCTGGCCCAACTCTGGTCGTTGTGGCCATTTGGGAAGGGAACCAGCGGATGAAAGATTTCTCTGCCTCTGCTTCTCCTTCTTTATAACTCTTTCAAGTAAATAATTAAATCTTTATCAAAAAAAAAAAAAAGAAATTTCTGATTAACATGTAATACTTGGGAATTTTTATGGGATATTGTGCATATATTCAAAACCATATAGGAAGAACAAACCAGGCAACATGCCTAGCCATTTCTTTATCTTTTCTTTGTGTTTGGAGCCTATCAGTTTCACACTTACAGTTCTTATATAGTAAATACTACATTATTGTAAATGATAGTTGCCCCACTGTGCTATAGAACACTAAAACTTGCTACTTCTATCTGACTGTGTTTTGGTATCAATTACTCAATCTAACTGTAGCTTCTTCTCCCCACTCATCCCAAATCAATGGTTTTCTTTTTAAATCTTCCACTTATGAGAAGAACATAAGGTTATTTGTCTGTATCTGGCTTTTTTTCACTTAACATAATGGTGACATCCACATATAAGAGAGAACATAAGGAATTTGTGTCTGGTTTAAGATCCATCATTCTGCTGCAAATGTCAAAATTTCTTTCTTTTTTGTGTCCAAATAATATTCTACTATTTATATATCCCACACTTTTTCTATCTATTCAAACACTGGTGGGGATCTGGGTTGATTTCCTATCTTGTGAATAGTGCTGCAATGAACATGGCAGAGCAAGTGTCTTTTTCATATGCAGATAGTATTTTCTTTGAATATATACCCAGAGTAGCACAGGTAGATCCTAAGCGTCTTCACCAGTAATTGTTATCTGTCTCCCTTTTTCTTTTGGAGGAGGAGGGGGAAAGGGAGAAGTATTTTTTTTTTTAAAGATTTATTTATTTAAGGCCGGTGCCACGGCTCACTAGGCTAAGCTTCTGCCTGCGGCGCCGGCACACCGGGTTCTAGTCCCGGTCGGGGCGCCTGATTCTGTCCCAGTTGCTCCTCTTCCAGGCCAGCTCTCTGCTGTGGCCCGGGAGTGCAGTGGAGGATGGCCCAGGTCCTTGGGCCCTGCACCCGCATGGGAGACCAGGAGAAGCACCTGGCTCCTGATCGGCGCAGTGCGCCAGCCGCAGCGTGCCAGCGGCGGCCACTTGGGGGGTGGACCAACGGGAAAAAGGAAGACCTTTCTCTCTAACTCTGTCAAAAAAAAAAAGATTTATTTATTTGAAAGTCAGAATTACACAGAGAGAGGAGAGGCAGAGAGAGAGAGTGAGAGAGAGAGAGAGGTCTTCCATCTGATGGTTCACTCCCCAGATGGTCACAATGGCCGGAGCTGCGCCGATCTGATGCCAGGAGCCAGGAGCTTCTTCCTGGTCTCCCATGGGGGTGCAACAGCCCAAAGAGTTGGGCCATCTTCTATTACTTTCCCAGGCCACAGCAGAGAGCTGGATCAGAAGTGGAGCAACCGGGTCTCGAACTGGCACCCATATGGGATGCCAGTGCCTCAGGCCAGGGCATTAACCCGCTGCGCCACAGCGCCGCCCCGAGAAGTATATTTTTGATAATAGTCACTGGAGCTGGAGTGAGATGATACCACTTTGTGGTTCTACCCTGAATTTTCCTGATGGTAGCAATATTAAGCTTTTTTCATGTATTTGTTGTTATTTGTATTTCATTTTCTGATATCTTTTTCTATATATTTATTTGTAAAGATTTTACTTACTTGAAAAGCAGAGTTACAGACAGGGAAGGAATGAGAGAGAGGGATCTTCCATAAATTAGTTCACTATCAAAATGGGTGGGGGCTGGGCCAGGACTAAGCCACGAACCAAGAGCTTCGTCTGGTTCTCCCACACGAGTGCAGGGATCCAAGGACTTGGGCCATCCTCCGCTGCTTTCCCAAGTACATTAGCACAGAGCTGGACTGAAAGTGGAGCAGCAAGGACATGAACCAGCGCCCATATGGGACGCTGGCGCCGCAGGTGGTAGCTTAACCTGCTGTGCCATGGTGCCGGCCCCATCAATCTCTGTTTAGATCTTTTGCCCACTTCTCATCTGAATCTTTTCCCCCCGGCTATTGAGTTGAGTTCTTCATGTACTTCAGACAGTAACCCTTTGTCAGATAAATAGTTTGGAATTTCCCCACCCTCCATGCTGTTAAATGCCTCTTCATTCTGTTCTTGCTTCTTCTGCTGCTCAGAAGCTTCTTAGAGGACAATCCCATTTATCTTTTTTATGTTTTTTGGGGCTGAGCTTTTGGGGTCTTATAAAAAAAAATAATTTCCTATGCCAATATTTCTTTGTTGGGAGACTTATGATTAATGATTTCAATCTCTTTACTAGTTACTGGTCTGTTTTGTTTTTTTGTGTATTCATGGTTTAATTTTGCTAAGTTATATGTATCCAGAAATCCAATTCTTCCAGGTTTTCCAATTTGTTGGCTTACACCTGTTCATGATGATCCCTAATGACCCACTGTAATCTAACGGTATCAGCTATAGTACCTCCCTTCTTGAGCTCCAATTTTATTTGCGTCATCTCTTTTTCCTTAGTCTAGCTAATGTATTGACTTTAAGTTTTCAAAAAAACTTACTCTTCATTACACTGATCTTTGGTATTTTATTAGCTGCTGTTTCATTTACTTATGCTCTAGTTTTTATTATTTCTTTCCCCCTACAAACTTTGGGCTTATATTTTTAGCTTTCTAGGTCCTTGAGAAGCACTCTTAGGATGTATATTTGATACCTATTTTTGAGATGAGTATTTGTTGCTGTAAACTTCCTTCTTGGTACTACTTACTGTATACCTAGGTTTTGGCATGCATTTCCATTTTAATTAATTAACAAACAAGTATTTCAATGTGGAGATTCCTGAGGGCACAGAGAGGAGCAGAGGTGTAGTAAACCTATCAATGCCGTAATAGCAGACAACCTTCGATGTGTGAAGAATGATATGGACATCTAAGTACAGGAGGCATATGGGACCCCAAAGAGACATGACCAGAAAAGATCCTCACCCTGTCACATTAAAATCAAACTCTTCAAAGAACAAAAGGAATTCTAAAATATCCAAGAACAAAGAAGCAGGTCACTTTTAAAGGAATCCCCCATAGATTAATAGCAGATTTTTTCAACAGAAAACTTAACAACTCAGGAGGAAATAGGAAGATAATTATGAAAGAAAACAACCAAGAACACTTTACCTATGAAATTATTACTCATAAATAAAGAAGTAATAATCTCCGAATATTTGGAATGTTAAAGAGTAGTCTATAAGGGTACTTAGTTTAACCCATAAACAACAAAAAACCTTTCTGGTAATGTATTTCAAATCAGATTTTTAGAGAAAAATGTTTGCTAAAATCAACATGTAAATCTCTATTCTTACATAGTCAGCTTTCACTTCTGACTTTGGTCTTAAAAAAAAAATCAGGTTGGGCCTAATATAACTTTAATAAGGAATATAAAATAATTTTGTACCCTTTATTATAAATTTTTTCTTTACTGCAGTAGGTAAGACTTTAAAATAGTATTTACCCAATGGGTCTGAATGTCCTCTAAGCTGAATAGCAGTATCTATAGACTACTGTGTACAAAGCACCAATTCTTCTGGGGAAAACTGCAGAGTGAATATATAGCTGCACATTTCTATTAATAAGATGTAGAAAAAACATGTAACACAATGAATTTAATCTGGGGCTATCATGAAATATATTTTTATTCAAATTCTATCCAAATAAAATTCTATTCAAAATTTAAATTTTGTTTAACTTTGCTCCTAAGGAAAACAGAATCAGTCAGAAATATAACATTAGTAATAATATAGTAATAACTAATAATAGTAATAACTGTGCACAGTAAACAATGATTTACTGAATGTTATGTATTAGGTATTTAAACAGCATATTTATTCATTTAATTCTTCCCTGAATCAATGAGCCAAAATTTCAACATCTTTACTGTTTTGAATGAAGGTTAAATAATTTGCTTGAATTCATACAGGCAATACATTAACAGAATCAGAACTCAAACTCACAACTGTCTTAGTCCCATGAGTAGCCACTTGTTCTCAAACCTGCCTTAGTCTTTCTAAAAATGCAGATTGCTAGGCCTGACTCCCTTTCAAGACTCTGATTCACTGAGTCTGAAGTAGGGCCAGGAAATCCTCGGGTTTTCAAAGCCCATCTGGTGATGCTGAGGAACAGCTATGTTTGGGAAGTCCTGCCTTAAATTGTACAACAGAAATCCATCTAAGGTTTCCCGGGAGTTTCTTCTATTTCCTATCCACCTACCCAGATGAGCCTGCATTAACCAAGGTATAATTGTGTGGACTTTGGTTCACGGTGGCTTTTGTAGGAAAGAGCTAATCAGAAAATGAGGGTGTGGATCCACAGAACAGTAAACAAGGAGTAGCTACCTTATAATTGGACAGAACCTATCCAAACTTGGAATATCTTTTGTTTTTATCCTCTAGTCACCGAAGAAGAAAATAAAGAGAACTACTGAGGAAACAGAGCAAACATGGAGAATTTTTAAAATAGTGAACTAAGAAATCAATGGTTTCAACATGAAGTAAAAAAATGCATTATTTACAGGTGGGAGGTAAATGGGAACATCTAATACTCAGGCAGACTGATGTCCTAGAAAGTCAGCAAATATTTGAGTGTCTACTATGTGCAAAACGTTGTGTTAGGATCCGAATTATCTATATTCCAGAGAGCAGTGTAATCAAAATCTAAGCGTGGCCGGCGCCGCGGCTCACTAGGCTAATCCTCCGCCTAGCGGCGCCGGTACACCGGGTTCTAGTCCCAGTCAGGGCGCCGGATTCTGTCCCGGTTGCCCCTCTTCCAGGCCAGCTCTCTGCTGTGGCCAGGGAGTGCAGTGGAGGATGGCCCAAGTCCTTGGGCCCTGCACCCATGGGAGACCAGGAAAAGCACCTGGCTCCTGGCTCCTGCCATCGGATCAGCGCGGTGCGCCGGCCGCAGCGCGCCGGCGGAGGCGGCCGTTGGAGGGTGAACCAACGGCAAAAGGAAGACCTTTCTCTCTGTCTCTCTCTCTCACTGTCCACCCTGCCTGTTAAAAAAAAAAAAAAAATCTAAGCGTATGTTCTTGTTGGAAAGAACTACTGCTGCCTCAAGGAACTAGCCATTGAATATCTACTATTTGCAAGGTGCTAAGCAAAGAAGAATTATTATCCTTATTGGTTACTGATTTTACATTTTCAAAATTCCTGTAATAAAATTCATAAAGGCAAATTCAATTATAAAACTTGTAGCTTAAAATGATTACTAATGGTGACTTTGTTTTGTACTTTCTAAAAGCATTTCAGTATCTACATTTCAAGTATTTCAATTAAAAATAATTAAGAAATTTTAAGAGGTAGGCAGAATTGGTGTTTTTTCATTTTCACAAAAAGGAAATTGAAACTCAAGAGTTTCAGAGTTTGCCTGAGACCAGAGTCCTATAAACAGCAAATCAAGGACCCGAGTTCAGACGTTTTGATACTGTTCATACCCACTTAGCCTGGCCCCGGAGAACACTAACATCAGCATTAATAAAACTCAAGACAATACAATTATTTTTCTGTAATAATTAAAGTATGCTGCCGAACATACTATTGGGTTATTTCATAAAAAGGCCAGAGAAGCTGAGGCCCATCATACACATTGTCCCAACTGGTTTTAGGACTATAAACTCAAAATGGCCAGTGGGCCAAATCTGCTTTTGTTGTGCTCCCAAGCTTACAAAGGTTTCTACATATTGAAAAGGTTTTAAGAAACTGGATGAGGAGGAAGGGAAAGAGAATGAGAGAAGAGATTTCCCAAAAACCACACAAGGTCTGCAAAGCCTAAAATATGTACTATGTGGTCCTTCAGAAAAAAAGCTTGAAGATCTAAGAACAAAAAGAATACCACCCACACAATCCTGGTGTATCGGATAATAACATTTTAAGGTTTAGTTAAAACTTTTTTAAAAAGGAGGAATTAAATATTATATCCTTTCTTTTTCAAAACACTGAAACTAATTTCAAGTTTTAAACACAATATTCTTAGGAATTTCTTTGACATACTACATGTCTACAATGTGTAAAACCTAAGAACCACAATACAGAATTCCAGTTTATATGCCAAACATGAGAACTTACCTTCTTTACATAATTTTCTTCTCAAAGAAAGAAAGAAATATTTCGGTCTATGCCACTAGAAACATTGGGGATTAGATGTGATTAGTGACCATGGACTACTTCCTACTACAGTGCCAAGCACAACTACTTTTGAAGCCAAATGTACCACATACGAGCCTCCATAATATGAAATGTGTTTCCCGCCACCATAGAGGATAAAAGGTTTTTGGGGAAAAAAATTACTTTAGTTCCAAAATGATCCTGTAAAACAGCTAAATAAATGGTTATACTACTAAATTCTGTATTAGCTCTCCTATGACATGCTCCAAATACCTAATATCTTTTTCGATAAAATTCCTCTGGAAAGAATACCAGTTCATAATAATGATTTTAACAGAATGTCCCATGTTAAAAGCACTAATCCTTATAGCACTTGCTAGAGAGTGACATTTATTATGTGTGTGTGCATATATGGAAAATTGTGTGAAGTTCTACTCTTTTATTTTAAACATTTTATTTATATTTGAAAGGCAGAGTTACAGAGAGGCAGAGAGAAACAGTGAGAGAGAAAGAGAGAAAGAGAGGTCTTCTATCTGCTGGTTCACTCCCCAGATGGCTGTAACGGCTGGAGTGGGGCCTATCTGAAGCCAGGAGCCAGAAGCTTCTTCTGGGCCTCCCACATGGGTGCAGGGGCCCAAGGATCTGGGTCATCTTAAATCGCTTTCTCAGGCCACAGCAGAGAGTTGGTTTGGAAGCAGAGCAGCAGAACTTGAACCAGCAACCATACGGGGTGCCAGCACTGCAGGCGGCAGCTTTACACGCTATGCCACAGTGCTGGCACCAAAGTTCTACTCTTGATACAGAGATATTAAAGATCCACTTAAAGAGTGAGTTGAGGCTGGTGCTGCGGCTCAATAGGCTAATCCTCCGCCTTGCGGCGCCGGCACACTGGGTTCTAGTCCCGGTCGGGGCGCCGGATTCTGTCCCGGTTGCCCCTCTTCCAGGCCAGCTCTCTGCTGTGGCCCGGGAGTGCAGTGGAGGATGGCCCAAGTCCTTGGGCCCTGCACCCCATGGGAGACCAGGAGAAGCGCCTGGCTCTTGGCTTTGGATCAGCGCGGTGCGCCAGCCGCAGTGCGCCGGCTGCGGCAGCCATTGGAGGGTGAACCAATGGCAAAAAAGGAAGACTTTTCTCTCTGTCTCTCTCTCTCACTGTCCACTCTGCCTGTCAAAAAAAAAAAAAAAAAAGAGTGAGTTGATTTGAAGAACTGACTGCAAAGAACCACATTCAACTATTTAGGTGAGGAAGTAACCTGTTGGATTCCATCTTACTTTTCCTCCCAGATTGCTAGCATCTGATGGACAAACTGGGTGTAGCTCTCATCCAGTGAAACACAATAGCTTGAAAAAAAAAAAAGTTCCTTAAAAGGCTTTTTTTTTTTTTTTTTTTTTTTTGGTTGGAGGGCCGCCTTCTTTTCATGTTATATGGCTGGGGGAAAATTGTGTGCACAAAAATTTGGGACACTGTCCATTAGCTCCCTCTATTTCATGAGCTCAGAAAGACCAAGTATTTTCATTCATCTTTAGTGTACATGAGCTTAAGAAATGTGGAGTGAACCATGCAGGGTTGTGGGACATCTGCTTGTAATGATGGAAGCATGTGGCATGTGGAATTAAACGCTATTCTGTATGCATGCAGCAGGGTTAGTTTTCTAGCATTCAGCTTACAAGGAGTTGTAAGCAATCACTCTTAGTATTGTTTTATAGGGAAATGTGAACTGGGATAATTCATAAATGACTCAATTTTGAGAACATGGTTTCTTCTCAATCCTATATATGCAAAACACCTGGATCTTGCTGCATATATTTAGAGATGAAACACATACACATTTTTAGGAGTTCAAACCCATGTAAATACATTCTACAAGAAGCAATATGATTTCTCTCAAGCAAACAGAGATTTTATACAATATAGAGAGTTCATAACTTAAGATTCAATAGGCAAATTCTGGAGTGATTTACCAATTAGGAGCACTGTTAAAGAACGTCAATGGAGATAATTTGTTTCTTAAATAAAAATCCATTATAGCTACTAATAGATATGGAGGAAATCTGAGGATCTGCAATGGATTTACAGAGATGGTTTACAAGAACAATTACCCTTAACAATTACTGTCAGGGTTTTTAATGTTTATAGAAAAAGCTGTTATTTGCTCTTATAATATTAATGAAGGGCCTGATAGTAATAGAAATGATTAAGCAGGATTTGAAGACATAAAACTAACTGTGTGAGCAGACTCATAGAATGGCAGATGTCCTAAACAGCACTCTGGTTTCAGAATCAGCCCTTAAGGTATTCGGATCCAGCTGAAAAGCCCATGAGAGTATTCCAGGCATGGAAAGCCAAGACACTCTGCAAAAATAAAATAAAATAAAATGACCTTAATGAAAGATCTCTATGAGTGAGATCCCAGTGGAAAGAACAGGTCATCAAAGAAGGAGGTACCTTTCTCTGAAGGGAGGAGAGAACTTCCACTTTGACTATGACCTTGTCTAAATATGATCAGAGTCGGTGAACTCAAAAGGCTTCCATAGCCTTGGCAACTCATGACAAGAGCCTAGGGTGATTACTGATGCCATAAACAAGAGTGTCAATTTGTTAAGTCAACAACAAGAGTCACTGTGTACTTACTCCTCATGTACGATCTCTGTCCTTAATGTGCTGTACATTGTGATTTAATGCTATAACTAGAACTCAAACAGTATTTTTCACTTTGTGTTTCTATGTGGATGCAAACTATTGAAATCTTTACTTAATAGATACTAAATTGATCTTCTGTATATAAAGAGAATTGAAAATGAATCTTGATGTGAATGGAAGGGGAGAGGGAGCACGAAAGGGGAGGGTTGCCGGGTGGGAGGCATTGTAATCCATAAGCTGTACTTTGGAAATTTATATTCATTAAACAAAAGTTAAAAAAAAAAAACAACTGTGTGCATTCTCCTGCTGGACTATAAAATGATATAAATTAAGAGAAAAAACTTTTTAAAAAGTAACACCAAGGGGCCAGCACTATGGCGTTGTGGGTAAAGTTGGCATCCCATATGGGCTCTGGTTTGAGATCTGGCTGCTCCACTTCTGACCCTGCTCCCTGCTATGGCCTGGGAAAGCAATGGAGGATGGCCCAAGTCCTTGGGCCCCTGCAGCCATGTGGGAGACCCAGAAGAAGCTCCTGGCTTCGGATTGGCCCAGCTCTGGCCATTGCAATCATTTGGGGAGTGAACCAGCAGACAGAAGATCTCTCTCCTTCTCTGTCTCTTTTCTTCTCTCTAACTCTGCCTTTCAAGTAAAACAAAAAATTTTTTTAAAGAGTAACACCAAGGCCAGCCCTGTGGCTCACTTGGCTAATCCTCTGCCTGCGGTGCCGGCACCCTGGGTTCTAGTCCCGGTTGGGGTGCCGGTTTCTGTCCCGGTTGCTCCTCTTCCAGTCCAGCTCTCTGCTATGGCCCGGGAGTGCAGTGCAGGATGGCCCAAGTGCTTGGGTCCCTGCACCCACATGGGAGACCAGGAGGAAGGACCTGGCTCCTGGCTTCAGATTGGCGCAGCACTGGCTGTAGCGGCCGTTAGGGGAGTGAACTGATGGAAGGAAGACCTTTCTCTCTCTCTCTCTCTCACTGTCTATAACTCTCTGTCTCTCTCTCTCTCTCACTGTCTAACTCTGCCTGGCAAAAAAAAAAAAAAAAGAGTAACACCGAAACACTCCTGTAAACAGCCCATGTAAGAATAAGTACTAAAGTCAGATGGGCTGACTGTGGTAACACTAACACCATGCTAAAACCTTGTGTTCAATCACTGCAGTGGGTGAAGTACAGTGTCATGAAGATGCCAGCAAATGGAGACCCATGTATTCGCTTTGGAGGAACTATACAAAAAAGCATAAAGATCAAATTTCCTCTTCTTTTTCCTACAGATCTGTGCTGTCAACATTGTAATACTGCCTCTATATATTTATTAGGGATGCTGAAATGAATTAACAGAAAAGACAACAGGACATTTGCTTTTAAACAATCACTGATAAGAGGGCAGGAAAGAGGGACAGGGAAGGCTTTCTTGTAAAAAAACAAACAAAAAAAAACCCCTTGTCCACAGTTAGTACACAATGACATAACATGATTACTTACACTCATTTTAAGGTTTACGAAGAAATGTTTTACCTAAGTTGTAATTAACTAGGTTTCTCTGAAGCAAACCTAAGTTTCCTTTTTAATTTCTTTTTTCAACTTCCAAAGATTTTGGGTACGTAGAAAGCTAAATCAAGTTCCCACATGAAATATTAATGCCCTCATTTTACACTGGTGGGCATGTTTCATTTCAACAAGCACCAACATGCTATCACTACAGTGGCTCATTCCTGCTGGGGGAAATGAAAGCGATTTAGGAAAAGCTTACAGAGGGCATCGCTCCTCCCCCTGCTCTCTTAAGGCAAACAAGACACTGGGCCAGAGGCTTCCTCCTACTCTTTCCCTTACCACTTTTCTGCTGACATGTACACTGGTTTTTGGATCTCAACTGCTGAGAACTGAATTAGCATAATCCTCAACCTAGAAAACACTATCATATTGGTTCTTTCAAGGCTCCTCTCTTATGAAAACACAATTTGTTATAGGGTCTTGTGTTTATGTCTCTCTCTCTCTGTGTGGGGGGGTGTGGGTGTATGCACAGATTATACTATTCACCTTGAATAGAATTACTTCCTCCTGTTTCCTGAAGTACCCAATCCAGAGCAAAGCTCCTAAATCATCTTATACAAGCTCAGCTCTTGAAAGTCTCTTCTACGCAGTTCTCCACTCCTCAAATGCTTGCAACAGCCGGGGCTGGGCCAAGCCAAAGCTGGAAGCCAGTAATGCCATACGGGTCTTCTACGTGGGCGGCATAGAGCCAATTACTGGAGCAATATTCTGTTGCCTGCCAAGATGTATATTAGCAGGAACCTGGATTGGAAGTGGAATAGCTGGGATTCAAACTAGGCACTGAGATTGGGATGTGAGTGTCACAGGCAATGGCTTACCCACTGTCACAGAGCCTGCCCAAAGCATCACTCAATTTGTGAAGTTTCTTTCTATTCCTAGTTTTCCAGGTTTTTAATCATTAATTGAAGATAAATTTTACCAAATAGACTTAATGCATTCCTTTAAATAATTACATGATTTCTTCGCCTATTTTGTATTTTCATAATACAGTGAATTTTATCGAAAATTTTAAACTGTCCTTGCCTTCCATAATTATATTTTCAAAAAATATTTGGCAATTTTTAATATTTTACCTTATTCACTTCATATGTGTGTGCTCCTCGGCTGCTCTCCAGCCAGAGGCCTGCTCGCTGCCATTTCCCTGTGTCCTAGATCTAATCCGTTTCTTTTCCTTCAGCCTCAGGTGGGCCTGCCCCCAGGATGCAGACCTTCATCAAAACCCTATGGGGTGGGAGACCAGGAAAAGCACCTGGCTCCTGGCTCCTGCCATCGGATCAGCGCGGTGCGCCGGCCGCAGCGCGCCGGCCGCGGCAGCCATTGGAGGGTGAACCAACGGCAAAAGGAAGACCTTTCTCTCTGTCTCTCTCTCTCACTGTCCACTCTGCCTGTCAAAAAAAAAAAAAAAAAAAAAAAAAAAAAAAAAAACACCCTATGGGGAAGACCATCATACTCAAGGAATCCTTCCTGATCAACAAAGATTGATCTTTGCTGGTAAGCAACTGGAAGGTGGATGGACTTTATCTGACTACAACATTCAAAACAGTCCACTCTTTACCTTGTGTTGAGACTTCATCGTGGTGCCAAGAAAAGCGAGAAGTCATAAACCACTCCCAAAAAGAATAAGCATGAAAGAAAGAAGGTTAAGCTGGCTGTCCCAAAGTACTATGAGGTGGACGAGAATGGCAAAACCAGTCTCTGTCACAAATGCCCTTCAGATGAATGTGCCGCTGGAGTGCTTGTGGCCAGCCAGTCTGACAGACAACATTGTGGCAAATGTTGTCTGACTCACTGCTTCAACAAACCAGAAGACAAGGAATTGTATATAAGGAGTTAATAAATAAAAGACATTAACATAAAGAAGAATCATCATATGGGATTCATGAAGAGCAAAGAGGGGTTTGTTTAATTATGTAAGGGGTATAATTCAGTCAGGATATTTACGAAATCTATATACCAAATAATATGTATTCACACTTCTTTATACTATATATATAGATATAGATATAGATAGACAGATACACACACACACAATTCTACAATTGAGAAAAAATGTGGAATTTGTCTTTCTGATGTCTAGCTTTTTTCACTTAGCATAATAATCTCAGATTTCAGTAATTTCTTTGCAAATGTTAGGATTTTATTCTTTTTTTATGGCTGAATAATATTCCACCAGGTATATCTACTACATTTTCTTTATCCAGTCACCAGCTGATAAAGTCTAGGCTGATTCCATATCTTTGCTATTTGCTATTGTGAACTGGGCTACAATAGATAAGATAGTGCAGGTATCTCCTTCATATGCTGACTTCACATTCTTTTGATATATTCCCAGACGTGGGATAGCTGTGACACATGGTAAATCTATTTTTAGTATTCTGAGCAATCTCCATACTGTTTTCCACAATGGCTGTCCTATCCTGTATCCCCACCAACACTGTAACAGGGTTCCTCTTTCTATACATCCTCACCATCACTATTGTCAGAGTTCCAAAATGTGTAACTGAAAGGGACCCATACTTTTTTTCCTGGCACTATTCATTTGGAATTACAGTTACAGAATCCTTATAAAATTAGCCAGACAACTCTTTTCCACAGCCCTACTTTTTAAATTTTTGAATAGCCACATGAGACAGGAGCTACATCCCCTGCAAATTTGGTAGGAATACCCTGCAAAAGTATTTAGCTTGAGAAGGTATGTTTGCACATTTAGATGTCTGTTTACATTTCTGGGGGACAGCTTGGATTATCAATTCCATTTCTTTGACAAACAAAAACTTAAGTTTTCTATTTCTCTACAAATTTACTTTTTGCTTTCAGTCCAGTAGTTTCAGACAAAGACATCAACCACAGGGAGGTTTTTGGCAACTAAAATTCTTGATACAAATGAGATTCTTCAATACTGTAGCTAGACTTCACCTTAAGGTATAGGAGCTGATCATACAGTGTCTCTTTAATATGAGTTGTCAGTATATATGTACTGAAACTTTGCCAGAGACCAGCTCCAGCCAGTCCAGGGGCCCCAGGTGTGAGAGGTGTCGGCGCTCGAAGAAATGAGAGACACTCACAGCAAGGCTGATGGTATGGCTCTGGCTCTCGAGCACCAGACTTTATTTTTATATCATAAGCCACACAATGATTTTTTCTTCTTACAATGAAAAGCCTGTTGTCCATTTTTTCTAATTACAATTTTTTTTGATTTTCAAGTACATATTTAGAGCATGGCTAACAATCACAGAGAGGTGCAAGTTAACAGGCTGCCCACACAAGCCAAGGCCTTGAGTGCTGCTGAACTATGCAGAAATTGGCTGCATAAGCCAGAATAGTACCTTCCTAATCTAATCTTTACTAGAAGCCCCAAGTTCAAAGCAGACCCTTTTTAAAATGTATCCCCTCTTTGCAGTTCTTTCTGTAATTTTTTAATTTCTTTATTGCACTTATTTAAAGGTTAACTTAGCTCTATTCTACAGTTTTGACATCCTAACCATTATAGTATTTGTAGCATATAGTGAATTAAAGCTTTATTAATATCTATCTTTATTCTAGTGGGAAGTATATACCAGAGAGCCTGTTGCCTTTTAATTCTTTTCTACAAACAGCTCAACCTTGCATAAGGCATTAACCCTTTCTTCTACACTAACATTCTGCTTGATTAAAATTCTACAAGGCAATGGACATTTTGAAGGTTATGAGACTAAGTGCTCTTCCGTAAAATTCGGAATACAGCAATCATTAGCAGGACCACCAGGAAGCTCCAGCTTGTAGTTCCCATCAAACCTAAAACAACCAAGAGGACCGCAGCTGTCCTTCTCACGCCTTGCTGAGACAGACCTTCTGCTGTGATCTTGTCAGCCAGCTGAAGTTGCCTTGGCCTCGTCAAAACTTCACATTCTACTCCATAAATTCACACAATTATTATGTGCCACCAATTAAAAATTGATCTGTTCTCATATGGACATCAGCTTCAGTACTGTGAACCAACATGGCAAAATCTTAATAAGAAAATATTCTGAGCATTTATACTTCAAAAATAGGAAACAGTGCTTTTCTGAAGAGATATAAATAAGTGAACTAACTAAACCAAAGAACATTTTCTGAAGGTCCCTTAGAGTAGATGGGAATTGTTTTGTCTCTGAACCTGTTACCGAATCTCTATCATTTTGATAATCTAAGTCAATGCTCCGCTTTTATAGATTATAGAAGATAAGAACTCAGTTTAGGTACAGATTAAAGAGGCAACCTTAAAGAGGCAACCGTTCACTAAAGATCTGAAATGTTATTAGGAGTACACTTTGATGGGTAAGTTTAGGATTTCTGGATAATTAAGACTAATGAAAGCCTTCAAAGATATGCAGCTAATTTATCATGCAAGGACTATTAAACTGACACGGTGAATCTCTTTCTCATGGTCTCAATGACTACATTATTTAATATAAGTTTTGTATGCTCCTCTATAGGGCCAAAACAGCATTTTTATAAACTGTTGGATAAATGCTGACGTGCTTCTTACTTTGTTTATCAGAGAACTCAGGCCAAAAAGGCACTAATTAGAGAAGTTCTGCTACACATTGTTTATGTACTAATTACCCTACTTCCTAAACCAAATATTTCAAGAAGTATCAAGAATGCCTGGCAAAAAGCCACTGGTTGCAGCATCAAGTATGCTGCATTACAAACAAAAAGAACAGTACACTCTGGAAAAAAATAAAAGTTAATAACTGATAAATAAAGTGTGATGAAGAAGACAACCGTGTTTCATAGGATATGACAAGCATTATTATATTAACTAGCATAAGTATTCTATTTTATTAAATGTTCAGACTTCTAAATTAAAGAGAAAATTGAAATATAGAAACAAAAATGTTACATGTAGTAAAGTTAATTGTTATTCTCAAGGCATATATATGTAAAATATATAAAGTCAAGGCATTTTTGTGGAAAATATTTATATTATATAACATACAAATTAAAATATTTATGAGAAATGTTAGGAAAAATATTTATAGATAAGTACAGGTTAGTATTGCAAAGTCCTACTTTCAACTCAATTTTAATCTTTATACAATGCTTTCTACATGCTAGACACAAGAAGCATGTTTCTTGCCTTGAAAGAGCTTGAACTCTAATGGGGAAGGTGGACAATCAACCAAGCAAATAAAATAATGTAATAAATGTTATGAAGGAGGAAAACAGTAGCCCAGAGAATACAAGATTTATAGAATATAGGATTTAATATAGGATTTATAGAATATAGGATTTAATTCCTTGCCTTTCTGTTAACAAATAAGTCAATTTTAGAAACAAGTAGTTTATAGAACTCTCCTACCTTTTCCTCTCTTTTCTCCTTGAGTGTATATGTTTCTCACTCTCTTGCCCATTCCTCTCATTTTCCTTTCTTTCTTGCTCAATTCTTTTTTTTTTTTTTTTTTTTTTTTTTTTGACAGGCAGAGTGGACAGTGAGAGAGAGACAGAGACAAAGGTCTTCCTTTGCCATTGGTTCACTCTCCAATGGCCGCTGCGCTGCGACCGGCGCACTGCGCTGATCCAATGGCAGGAGCCAGGTACTTATCCTGGTCTCCCCCAGTGCAGGGCCCAAGGACTTGGGCCATCCTCCACTGCACTCCCTGGCCACAGCAGAGAGCTGGCCTGGAAGAGGGGCAACTGGGACAGAATCCGGCGCCCCGACCGGGACTAGAACCCGGTGTGCCTGCGCCGCAAGGCGGAGGATTAGCCTAGTGAGCCACGGCGCTGGCCTCTTGCTCAATTCTTGTGCTTTTACCTTATCTTTTTTCCTACTTTGCTATAATGTGATACATTAAAAATAATTATAATAGGCTTATTACATGCAACATTGTTCTAAGTTTTACATGCATTAACTTCATTAATTGTTCCCCAAATCTATGAGGTAGGCATCAATATCACTTCTATGTTACATAGAAACTGAGGTACAAAGGGTAAAGGGTAGAGCTGGAATCTTTTCACTGCTGGTGTGGCCGAGGTCATACTCTAAATTTAAAACCACAGCCAACAATACATTCAGAAATTACCAGGTACTGTTCTAATTATTCTCTTGTGATTTATTTAAGCCTCACAATGACTTTAACGTTTAGCAGGTAGATTAATAATCCCATTTTAAGTGTAAGGACATTAAGACAGAATGGGTTGCTCAGTCATATAACTAAGAGTGAAAAAACCATTTAAGAAATAGAATTTTTGAAAAAAGAAATGGAAATTATTTTTATGAGGCCACATTCTCATGGTCAAGACTTTGGAGAAAGTAAAAGTTCTCTGCTTTAAACTATGAAATCTGCCTTAATGCAATGTCATCAAAAATAGCTTCCTGTCTTTAAGTAAAAAGGAATAAACAGCCATCTCTGCCTCAGCATTTTCATATGTGCTCAATAATTGAATGAATCACCCAAAGCTGATTTGTATTTTTTCTACATTCTTCGTATTACCACAAGAAACTCAGGTAACAGCACATCAAAATGAGGTACAGGATCACATTATCAGTTATTTACAGACAAAATCCAGCGAGTAAGACAGAAGTGAACCCTCTTCATAACTGCATGTTTTCTATCAAAAAAGTATATACAACTCACAGATACCTCAGTGTAAGCTTTTATACTTGCTTCCCTGAATGTAGGCATTGCTGACTGAGGCATACAAAAATTAATAGACACACAGTGTCATTACTTGTATAGAACTGTAAACATAAAAAACTCCAAAAAAATTCTAATTCAAAATCTGGTTTTCTGAAGTCTGAAGTAAATGTCTCTTGAATGATGGAGAGAAGCCCTCTTAGAATGCCAGAGCACATACTAGTTCAAAAGCACATCGAAATTGAGATTAGGAAAAGGAGGTAATTAGCGCTTGCAGCTTTGTTTAGGGTTATTACTGCCAACGACTAAGAGTAGTCAGAGAGTACACGCAATCAGTCCTTGCACATTATAATTAGATGATGGGAAGGACATTTATAGCATAACAATTTAAAATATTACAATTGTGAGAAATGACCAAATGAACCCATGAGATTTCTCCAATCGAACATTTTTGCTACCTCTGGAATTAACCCCTGTGACCTAAATGCTTTCTAAAGCACTGTTTGAGAGAAGTTCTCCAGGGTTAATATTTTAAATTTGTACCTATGCGCCATTCCCACCCTATACCAAAGCCTAGACCTATATGCACAGCCAGGTATCCTGACCTGAAAACAGTGTGGCATCTGGTACAATTAGTATGCTGGATGTGGAACGGTGAATATTAAGGCAGAATTATTTCCTCTGCATTATCCCTCCGGTTTCTGAGATGACAATAGAAAAACTTGTAGAAAAGACACGATCCAAATTCAGTTCTCAAATTTCAACTTGGTCCTTAATACTTGTAATTTGGATGAATACTTGGTATCTTATGAGTCCATCTGCCCTGGCCTCATGGTGAACCCAAACCCCTTCTACATCTTTCAAAGCTTCAATGACATCCCCTGTCTATCAAAGCTGACTTGGTGCATCACGTGCTAATCCATTCATCAAATTTCAAAATTCCTCCTTCTGTGACCCATTATTCCAAAATATAGGAAAAGCTCACTTGTGCTTTCTCTCTCCCTCACTATTCCCACTCATCCTTATCCCCCTCCAGTCCACAACTCCAACACATCAAGATGGTACATTTCATCAATGTCTCCCTCATCTCCCAGAATGCTTTCAATTCAACAAACATGTGTTAAACACCTACCTAGCTGTAAGGCTAGCATACAGACATCAATAACTAACACATAGTAACAATTATCTTCAAAAACTCTCCGTCTTCATTCTTCGTGAGGCCAATGTTTTTACTAAGACATTATCTATGCAGAGCTCACAGTCCAACATAAGTTGTATCCTCATATAGCTTTTCTAGATCATTTCAGTTTAGAATCATCTCTCCTGTGCTGTTCTAATCATGTCACTAACCAGAAACTGTACTATAATGTCTCTGTAACCTTTTGTATATTCTATATATTTCGCATATCCATTTGTGTAAGAGAAAAGGGTTTAGGCTTTAAAGTTAGATGGAATAAGACTTAAAGCCAGGCTCTGTCTCATTGAGAATGCATGATCTCTGACAAAGGATTAACCTTCACTGGGGCTTACAGAATTATTGTGGTCATTAATAATTTAACATATAGGTCACCTTAGGTTGATATTATTTCTTATGGGACACTGACAAAAATTTTACAGCATGTAAATACAGAAGAATTTAATAAGCCCATTTCTTCACTGTATTTTCATTGTATATGCAAGCATTGAAAATAAAAATAGAAAATTATCATAACCTTTTAAAAAGTCATTCAAGGAATTTAAGGGATTTTTATATACACCTTTACATACTGAACTTCTGTTGTGATATCTGTTATGTTATGGTTCTTGTGAATCTAAGTAAATTACTATCTTAATTATGATTAATGTGGTTGTCTTTTTACAGCATATACTCCAATTTGAGCTTTTTCTTTCATCACAAGCTGTGAGCCAATGGCTGGCTAACTGCAAGGAGGCCTGTTCCTTCCACATGATTGGCTAATTCAGTGAGAGGCTTACTGCTTGTTTCTTGCTAAGAACCACACTGACAGCTTTGTGCCTATATGCATGAAAAGTTTGGATCTGAGACCTCTCCCTTCAAGGTTGGTATCTGAAAGGTAAGATAATACATCGTCTGAAGCCGTACATATTGGTGCCTTCTTTTGTCATCTGTGACACATCTCACTGTGACTGCACTCCACACACAATATGAAAAGCCATCAGCCATCAGCTGTGGGAGGCTCTGCTGGGGTAAAAAGCCCTTTACTTCACTGCTGACTGCTTTGACAGTCCCAGAGCCATCCAGCACCACCTTGAAGGGCTGTGTTTTCCTGAGCCAATTGGAAAATTTCCTCTCTAGACACATGATATTTGTTTATCATTCTATGTGAATAATTTTCATGCTTATTTTCAATATTCTTCCTGCTTATTTTGCTTTTCTGTGTATTGCAAGAAGGCAATTAATTTGTAACTATCTTTGATTCACTTGGCTTGACGTGACCCTTTGGGAAAACTTAATAATCCTTGAGGTTGAAATTGTCACCAGGTATTGAGGAAACCAGGCCCCCTAGCTGGCTCAGAGTGACAACTTTGAACAAGAAGAAGCTATTACTTTATTTTCCCCTAACCCACACTGAAGGTGCAACCTGCTGACAATGTTAGAAGGAGACAGGTGGTTTCTGTCGCATTGCTGCAGCTTTAGCGCTGCATTCGCTGTATTTACTAAATTGGAATAGCATTATCATTATCCAACTAGATGTTTACCAACTGAGAACAGGCACTGTTTTACATGGCTGAAAACTCATGAATTTGCTTAACTGTAAGCAGGTATTACTCTAAAACAAATCATGTCCTAAGAATCTAAACTGAATGAAGAGACAAAATGAAACCCAGAATTGGCTTAAGTTACTCAACAGATAACAGATAATATTTATGATAATACCAATTTTTAATTTCCATTGAAAGTTATCATATATAACTTAATATTTACATCTTTTAGTATATAAAAATGAATCTTTGGGCCAGCGCCATGGCTCACTAGGCTAATCCTCCACCTGCAGCGGCAAAACCCCGGATTCTAGTCCCAGTTGGGGCGCTGGATTCTATCTCAGTTTCTCCTCTTCCAGTCCAGCTCTCTGCTGTGGCCCAGGAGTGCAGTAGAGGATGGGCTAGGTCCTTGGGCCCTGCATCCGCATGGGAGACCAGGAGGAAGCACCTGGCTCCTGGCTTCAGATCGACGCAGCACGCCAGCCGCAATGTGCCAGTTGTAGTGGTCACTTGGGGGGTGAACCAATGGAAAAAGGAAGACCTTTCTCTCTGTCTCTCTCTTCCTCACTGTCTAACTCAGCCTGTCAAAAAAAAAAAAAAAAAAAAAAGAATCTTTGGATTTTCACTAAACAAACTTTAGAGAAAATGACTTACAAAATGATAGAATGTTTGTTACATCTTAAGTGACTTCTATCTTAAAACACTAAAAATATTCCATGTCTCACTGTCCTCTACTTGAAGGAATTTTCAGTGAGTACTTGTTTACAATCATTAGCTTTTCATAAAGCATTATAAAAGAGGAGAAATGAGTAGTCTGCCTAGAACAAAAGCTATGTTGTTGCTTTTCAAACATAAAAAAGTAGAAATACATGTAATTCCATTTCTTATACTTGACAGAGTGTTGGAAACTCCACAATAAGAGATTCTAGCAAGTCTTTCAAGACCTTAAAATTGCTATATTAAAATACAAATATCCTGAAAAACTGCTATATCAAGTAGCTTAGTGAGGAGCATTTTGGGTAAGGACACAGACAAGAATAAAGACAAGGGGAACATGGTGACAGAAGGAAGATACAGAGGTCTCAACTAATTTACTTATTCTATTTAGAGCTGGCCTATTACTGGTATTATCCTGTCTCATTCATGCTCTTACTAAAATCAGCTTTACTTGCTACTAGCACTGGCAGCCAGGCCTGGAATTACCTTACAATAATTTGAGTCGATCAAAGCAAGGAGGGTTAATACGAGTGTTGCTTTGGTTACATATAAAACAACAAATTTGTTGAGCAATAGTTCTAATACTAAATTTGCTGGTATAGTCTTAAGATAGTTGATAAGTTTACAAGTTGTGTTTTCATTTTCATGGTAACTTCAAAAACTAAAATGCTAATTCACTTGAATCAAGATTTTACAATAGAGTACTGCAAACTAGATTTTGTCACCTAAATTTACAATTAAGACTCTGCACTGGCACCAAGCTATCAGGGAAAGTTACAGTATTTAATTAATGTAGTTTCTAAAACTAGAATTTGGAAGCACATTCTAGAAGACCAAGAGAGTTCTTTATAATGTGTGCATGCATTATTTAAGTTGAAAAAACAGCTCAACAGTTAAACCTATGAAGAGAGAAAAGACTGAGGACAGAAAAAAGCTACTATATGTACCTGCCTCTTACCCATTTCAATCAAATTGACTTAATTTAATGTTCATCTTGTTATTAATATTAGATAGTAAATTCCTTTTACATTGCATTCAATTATTATTCCAAGCATTTCTCATCCATTAACTTATTTAACCCTCACAATTTTATAATGAGTTTTATTCTTCTTGTATGGAAAGAATAACCTTGTCCAAGCTCACAGAGTATACGATTGGCAGAGCCAAGACTCAAATCCAGAGTATGTGCTTTTACTAATCTGGTACACCCCTTGTAAAAAGTACAAAGAGAAAGATGGATGGCATCTACATAACATAATGTGAAATTAACGTCAGTTGGATTATGAGCAAATGGAACTAGGCAAGGTTGATTAAGAAGTTTCAGAGCCATAGCATTGCATTCACCACAGTTATAGTTCATAGATTTATGGAATTCCAGAGTTCAAGGAAACCAGCATGACTCTCCCTTCTCTCTTACAAAATGGGGAATTTCTGCTGGTTTATTATGAATATTCCTTGACAGTTAAGAGACACCTAAAAATCAACTAATCCTATAAACAACAACAACAAGTTCTTGAAACATCCAGGGATTCTAATCACAAGTATAATATAGTAAAGCACATTAGATGGTTTTTAAGTTCTCTTGTAGCTTTGGATTTTGCTAATTTGATGGTAGATATTTCTGAAGTAAAAATTTAGCCTCAATGCTCAACTGGACTTAAGAACACAAATCTAGAAAACAGATCTAAAAGTATAAAACAAAGGCATATTAGACATGGGAAATTCTTAGGCATTAAACATGAGTGAACAGAGACTAACAGTTTGTATATTAAGAGATGGATAGAAGTTCCCAGCTTTCTAAATTTTATTTTTCCTCCAAAGTGATTATCTCTCAAATTTAGTCTTAGAAATATAGTTGGCCCCTCTGCATTCACAGGTTCAACTGCAGATTCAGCCAACTGTAAGGTGAAAATTATATCCATACTTAATATGCATGTTTTTTCTTGACATTATCCACTAATTAAAATAAAACTACACAGCATTTATACTGTATCAGGTATTATTAGTAATCTAAAGACAATTTTAAATATGTGATTATATGGAAATATTACATCATTTTAAATGTGATTACTTCAAAAAGTTTACAAAAATGGATTTAAAAGATAAGCTTATTCTGGTGCAAAAGGAATTTGAAATCCATGCATATAAGCAGTTTTCAAAAAGTTCATGGAAAATACATATTATGAAAAAGCTATGTAAGCTTACCTTTTAATTCTATTTTTCTTTCTCAAAATTTATTTTCATTTTATTTGAAAGGCAGAGGGGAGAGAGTGAGAGAGATTTTGCATTCACTGGTTCACTCCCCAAATACCTCCAAATGGCCAGGGCTAGGCTAGGCTGACGCCAGAAGCCTGGAATTCATTCCAGGTCTCCCAGGTGTATGGCAGAGATCCAGATACTTGAGTCTTCAACTGCTGCGTCCCAGGGTGCCTGTCAGCAGGAAGCTGGATCAGAGGCAGAGGAGCTGGGACTTGATTCAGGCACTCTGATCAGGGATGCGAGCATTCCAAGTAGCAACTTTAGTGTTGTGCCAAGTATCTGTCCCTTAATTCCATCTTTTTCTAAGAACTTTTAGAAGTACTCCACATAAGGGACTTGAGCACTGGCAGGTGGGAGAAGTAGTTCTGGAACCACTGACCCCACCCTACAGATATTGAGGGATGACTATACATGAAAAATTAAGATTTTCCCTTAAAAATTTATGTTGAATACTTTGAATTGAAAAACAGGAGCCAGCATTTTGGTACAGAGGATTAGGCCTCTATTACAACATGAGCATTCCACCTCAGAATACCACTTTGAGACCTGGCTAAAATATTTTAGACATGGCTCCCTGCAAATGTGCCTGGAAAGGAAGTAGAAGAAGGCCCAGGTATTTTGGCCCTGGAAACCCAGATGGCAGACCTGGATGAATGAAGTTCTGGTCTCTTGGCTGTGGCCTGGCCAAGTGATGAATGCTGGGGCTATCTGGTGAGTGAAAAACAGATGGAAGATCTGCATTTTTCTCTCTCTTTCTGTGCTTTACCTTTCAAATAAATAAACTTAAAAAAAGAAGAACTGAATCATTTTTAGAGTAGAAAGATCAGAGTATAAATGAGAATCACCTGAATCTATATAGGCATTAAAACAAAAACTTATCAGCAGTCATGATATGAGACTAACATATATCTGTACAATTATTAAACAACAGCAATTGCTTTACTAATGATAAAATTTCAATCAACATATTTGCTTCAAATGGTTATTATGTGAAATTCATTACAAAATAAAACTTAACCATATAATCTCCGAAGACATGAGGAATCCTTTACATATCAAAAAATTCACCATTCTAAATGCGCATTGCAATGTTTTCTAGTAAACTCACAAAAGTAGTGATATCTTTAACATAATCTAGCTGTAGAATGTTTTCACTGTCCCCCGTACAGCCTTATGCCTGATTATGGTTAATTCTCTAGGCAACCCCTTAACTCTGCCCAAGAGAATTACTGATCCACTTTTCGTGTCTACATGGTTTCCTCTTCTGGAAATTTCATATAAATTATTATTATCAGTAATTTTACACTAAGAAGAGGCTTTCCAAATTCTAATATATTTTTATATTACATTCCAAATAAATCAACCTTAAAGTTAACTGAAAACCAAAGTCCTAGATGTCTATTAGAGATTTCAGTGACCTCATCTTGAATGAAAAGGAGAATTTAAGTGTTTTCAGAGACAGGAAGAACCTGCAAACTTCAAATTTTTACTGCCACTAAAAATATATTCCGATTAAGAGAATCACTAAAAAAAAAGTAGAAGTATCATTTGTTGTTTGCTCCAGGATTCATACCAAAAAGAAATAAAGCTGAATTAGGAATCCTTAGTTTATTTTCTATAATGAGTCAGTTATAACCATGATATCTCAAAGTTATGCCAATGTTTACAAAACAACAGAAAATTCTCAAAGTAATAAATTACTGAACAAAGTAATAAGGTATTAGCATAGATACCTCAACAAAACTTTAAGTTTCAATAAATCTTCATTACATATTTACAAAAATAAAATTTTTGCTAGACACAGTGAGGAACTTTAAAGAAATGCAATGGTACAGTCTACCATTCAAGCCTTTAAATTTTTATTGGGGAAATAAATTACATGAGATAATTAGAGAAGAACTTAAATGGAAAGTAAGTGTCAAAACGTGAAATTCAGAGAATGGGGGCTGTGAGAGATCCAGGAGGGAGAAAATCTCTATGGGCTGGATGGATACCGTGAAGGTGAGGTTATCCTAGAACACTAGCACAGGAAGCCTGGGGCTTGGAAAGGACAGTGTTTACAACAGTGGTATAAGTGATTAGCAGTTAGGAACGAGCTGATGTGAAGATGATAACGCAAGAAGCTGGCCACAGTAATTTGTGTTGTCTGTATTTTCAGGAAGAGGTGTGTCTTTATAGTGCCTGCAGTAAAACTGATGGCTATGGGCAGGTCTGTACTCCACCCAAAGTGAATCATTTTTTTTTAAGATGTAACCTAATTTAGAATGTTAGGTCTTAGCACTGAGCCTACTGGTTAGGGTGAGAAGAAACCTCATGTAAATATCTATGGTTTGTTTAGTACCAAATGTAGAACTTGAATTTTTCTCTAAGCAATCGTATAATGAGGTAAGACAAACAAAAAGGGCTACTCATGACATCATTATTGTTTCTCCAGAAAGAGTACAGCAAAAAAAGATGAGTTTTGGCAGACTACAATTATTCACATCATTTTTAGATCCATCTCCTAAAAACACTTGATTTTATTCATTTCTGGGGCTCAATGTTGCCTCAAACATAAGGTTCAAATGCTTTAGGCTCACATACAATCGATTTACTTCTAAATTCTAGAGGAGTCTTAAAATTTTTAGAGTTGCTCTCCCATTACACTAAGACTTGATTTCTGGCTGGCGCTGTGGCTCACTTGGTTAATCCTCCGCCTGTGGCACTGGCATCCCATGTGGGCTCTGGGTTCTAGTCCTGGTTATTCTTCTTCCAGTCCAGCTCTCTGCTGTGGCCCAGGAAGGCAGTGGAGGATGGCCCAAGTGTTAGGCCCCTGCACCCACATGGGAGACCAGGAAGAAACACCTGGCTCCTGGCTTCAGATCAGTGAAGCGCCGGCCGTAGCAGCCTTTTTGGGGGTGAACCAATGGAAGAAAGACCTTTCTCTCTGTCTCTCTCTCACTGTCTATAATGCTACCTTTCAAAAACAAAAAAAAAACAAAAAACAAAAAAGACTTGATTTCTGATACACTACCATCTTCACGAATACACAGAACCAGAAGGCTGCAGCTGAAAACAATGGGCTTTAGTCTGGGCACTGCCCTCAATTCTGCATCTCCCAGTCTGGGGGTCTGCCAGTCTAAGCCTTCCAGTAATCTCTCATTGCTCCTTTGAGGAGCCTAACGCAGATTCTATCTTTACTATGTGCATTTGCCTTTACTTTGCTGCCTCCCCCACTTCAGAAAGGCTTGTACCTTTCCTAACTAGCCACCTCCTGTATTTCAGTGATTCTAAGGAGCACAATACTTCGGCTTGTAGTATTGTAGAAATTAGTGAGGCTTGCAATGGATGCATATCATACTTTAATTGGGTGCATTTTCTTTCTTGGCAATTTATAATGTCTACCTCACAACCAGCACTTCCCTAAGATTTGGTTCCTATGTACACAAAATATTCCCCCACAGAATCATGCTTGCTTTATCAAAATCGTAATTGAGTGAGAAATTACTGTAAGAATAATGTATTTAGCAGTTCCCAAATGCATCAGAATGTCAGATTACAAATTGGCAAAACTTTTACAAGACAACTAAGTTTCTGGCGCTGTGGCGTAGCAGGTAAAGCCACAGTCTGCAGTGCCAGCACTCCATATATACACCTGAAGGAGTCCCGGCTGCTCCATTTTCAATCCAGCTCTCTGCTATGGCCTGGGAAAGCAGTGGAAGACAGCCCAAGTGTTTGGGCTCCAGCACCCACTTGGGAGACCTGGAAGAAGCTGAAGGCTCCTGGCTTCAGATCAGCCCAGTTCTGGCCGTTGCAGCCATTTGAGAAGTGAACCAGAGGATGGAAGACCTCTCTCTGCCTCTGCCTCTGCCTCTCTGTAACTCTGCCATTCAAGGAAATAAATAAATCATTAAAAAGAAAAAAGAAAGCTAAGCAACAAATTATCTGCAAATCCTTCAAAACTGAGATACGCTTAATAATCAATGAAGAGACATATATGATTTATCTGAAATTTGTTGGAATTACTTTTCCAAGCAGTACAAAGGACAGAACACTAGATAAGGAGTCAAATAATGCTCTCTGATTCATTTAGTCTTATCCAAAAATAAGAATGTAAAACATGATTTCCAAAATCTTTCAGTACATAGTCACTGTACCTTTCACTATCAATTTTTAGGGTAAGATTCCCCCTTATGTAGAAAAATGGAGTTTTAAATCTAGGATACCACTATAATTTTAGCAGCTGAATTTGAACCTTGTTTTGAGTTACAATCTGTTTTTCTTGAATTGCAAGAGATGAGACATTTTGGCACTTGCAACCTGGCATTCTTTCCCTTTCTTGCTGACTTCCTTCCTCTGACTGCTGCAGACAGGTTGCAGCAAGCAATGCACTCTCTTTAGTAGAGATTTATTGTGTTGAAAGGTTCCTTCTGTATTTTCTTCCACTGACATGATGCAAATGTAAGCATGTTTGTACACTGCCTATGCTCTCTATATTTCTAGACTCAAACTTGAGGGAGCCACTATATAACATGTATTCCTGCACTTAGCTTCACTAGTCAAACTAATATGGAAAAGATGTTTTATTTATTTCTATGATTGCTATGCCTATAACCAAATCAAGGATAGCTCAGTAAACTTATATCTTATACTGAGAGTTTATATAAATTGCATTAACACCCAAACTACAAACTTTGCTCTGAAATTCCTGAGGTTAATCTTTCAGTGCCAATACGTTATCATAGACTAATTCCAATAGGACTTGCAAACATTTAATTGTCCAAAAGAAATAGAGAACAATCTGATCTGAGATTCAGATTTGTCATTTTTTCTGTCAAAAGTGGTTGTGATTAAATCACTTTCATCTTCCCAAATGGTCCTATTGAAACAGGAGATTTCAGACCATCAAGGGTTTCAATCTATTCTCTGCTTTATCACAACAACACTATTACTCAATCTCATCATTACACACACTGAGTAAGTACCCTAAGAAGTGACAGGTTAAAGGATGAGGGTTGTATGTGTATTTGGAAAAGCTTCAAAACATGGGTCCTTTTCATTATCTATTTCTTATAACTATGAATGAAAAAGACTCAACAACAACTATGTTTCATGACTGAAGTTGAAAAGGTTTTGTTCGTTCATAAAGGGGAAACATTTACTTTCATTTGATGATACAGAAAGCTGTGATTTTAATAAAGACAACATAGTGGGGCTGGCACTGTGGTATAGTGGTTAACTGCAGTGCAGGCATCCCACTTCTGATCCAGCTTCCTGCTAATCCACCTGGAAAAGCAGTAGAAAATGGCCCAAGTACTTCGGACACAGCACCCACGTGGGAGACCAGGAAGAAGATCCTGACTCTTGGTTTGGAATCAACCTAGCTCCGGCCATTTCGGGAGTGAACCTGCTGATGGAAGATCTTTCTGTAACTCTTTCAAATAAAAATAAAATGAAATAAAATAAATAAATAAACAAAAGACTACATGGTTTATAACATTAGAAGCAAAGTGAATGTGGCAAGTGGTTTGTTTCAGGTTAACTAATTAAGATGTCATTAAGTAATACTTTGCTTTGCAAATTAAATTACAATTCTTCTTTTGAGAACCACCTATTTAAAGAAAAAATGTATTTATTAAGCTAATCATGGGTCAAAAACACATAAAGAAACTTCCTACTAGAAAAAAGGCTCATATAAACATTCTAGTGTGCTTTCATGTTAATAATTTATATTTTTTCATTTATCTTTTAAAAAATTCCTCAACTAGTGATTCCTTACCTTTCCACAGTAACACATTCTTTAAAAATATGATAGTGCTTTGAGAGATTAAAACAACCCTGAAAATATATGCCGTAGGCAAAATACTGCATAACAGAGGGTTCTGTATCCCAAAAACCTATGTTGTTCTAGGGAACCTGTGGAGCTGAAGGAAAAACCTCTGCTCAAATACACGAAACCACTTTCTAAAAGGGGTTAATCATTTGGATTTGAGGTCACTTCATTAAAATTCAGTAGTTGAAGTTTTGCTAAGAAAGTCCTTTCCTGGAATCAGAAATGTGAGTAGTGATGACTGGAGTTTAGAAACTGTAGAAGGTACACATGTGGAGGAGCAGGGAAGGCTGTACTGTCAGAGGCCTTAAGAGCCCAGCAGATGGGATGAAAAAAACTCTGGATCTGGCTAAAAACCCCATGAGAGTTTCTCAGGCATGGAAAGCCAAGACACTGTGGGAAAAAACAAACAAACAAAAAACAAAAACAATGACCTAAATGAAAGATCTCAGTGAGTGGAGAAGTGGAAAATACATGAAAGCAAATTTCTAGATATTAAAGTACTTTTTATTGGCTTTGAGAAAAATGGCATATGAACATGCTAATTATTTATTTTGGTACAAAAATAAACAAGCAAAAAACAAAAAAAAATTCTACATGATTTAAAATGAACAGAACAGCAATATTTTCAAATTGCTGAGAAACAAAATATATTTTAAAAATAAAACATTAATATTTTAACTAGCAAAAACAGTGTGTGTGGGGAATACAGTGGACAGAACAAATGGAAATATTTCTCAAAAGTGAAGTTAACACATAGACATATACCAAGATACAAAACTAAGTGATGGTGCAGAGTGTGAGAGGGGATGCAGGCTGGAGAAGAAAGTTGAGACACAACCACTGGCAAGAGACTCAGTCTCTCCATCGTTGAGACTTCATATCATCTATTGTACTCATTGCTTTTCCTGAGGTCTCCACAGTCAACTGTTTTGAGTCTAAATTTCTTTACCAGTTAACAAATGTGGAAAGCACCAGGAGCTAATGATTTTTATGTTACATATATGTATAGGTATATATTTTTTTCTGATTCTTCTTATAACTTCTTCTTAGTTTATAAATTAAGGTCCAAAGAAATTTTGAAGTGATGTGGTTACACAGATGGTAAAAGAAAGCTAGGACCAAATATTGACTGCTTGCCAAATGTTTTTATTATTGTTTTTAACCTTAAATTCAGAGGGTTGTTTTTCTCAAAATCTTACCATGGACAGTTATCAGTTTTGGTAATGTACATGGGAAAGTATCACCACAGATGTAAATGCAATTGTTTTGGGAGCTCAACACTGTAATCCCGGACTGATAGCTTGCCTACAAATATTATTTTACCACTTCATGCTTAATAAGAACCTTCTAAGAGTATGTTTCCATTTTCCTTTCTCTTATCCCTATTTTTTTTTAAGATTTCATTTATATCTTTGAAAGGCAGGATTGCAGAGAGAGAGAAGGAGAAAGAGGGGGGGAGGGATGGAGGAAGGGGGGGAAAGAGAGATAGAGGGAGAAATAGATAGATCTTGCGTTTGCTGGTTTAATCCCTAAATGGATGAATGGTTGAAATGGCCAGGGCTGGGCCAGGCCAAAGTCAGGAGCTAGGAGCTTCAACTCGGTATCCCACAAGAGTGCAGGGGACCAAGGCCTTGGTCCATCTTCCACTGCTTTCCCAAGCACATTAGCAGGGAACTGGATCAAAGTGGAGGATTCAGGACTTGAACCAGCACTCATATGGGATACCAACACTGCAGACGGTGGCTTAACCCACTTTGCCACAGCACCAGCCTCATCCTCTTGTCCTTTATGGTAATACTGTCACCTATTTAACTTTGATAAATACAACAGAACTCTGTAATATGATGTTCTCTGTTCTTTAAATAGTAATTTAATTATCTCTTAAATTAGAAAATGAGAAAAAAAACTCTTTGGTATTATTCTGATATTTATAATGTCTAACACTGTATTCCTTTCAAGCTTCCATGAACTGTTTGGATTCCAGCCCTCATCCAGTATCATTTCCTTCAGGCTGAAAACCTTTATCATTGCTTGTACTGCTGGTCAAGTTTGTTAACAACAGAGTCTCTCAACTTCAGTAATATTTTCATATTTGAAGGAATTTTTGCTTGAGATAGAATTTTTTAAATTACTTTAAAGACAGAATTCCACTGTCACCTAGCTCACATTGCATCCACCAAGAAGTTAATGATAATTATTATCTTATTCCCTTGAATTTAACACATGGTTTGGTCTCACCCCTCGTCACCACCAAATGAATGCTGTACAATTTTCTTTCTATCATTAGTCTCATCATTCAAGTAAACCACTCTAATGAGAATGAGGTAAAGAAAAGTTGATAATCTATTCCAATACTTTCATGAGAGTAGAAGTTTTGCAGGATGGTATTACTTATAAAATTGTTTATGTGTGTGTCTAGTTTTTATTTATGTGTGTTTCTGTACAGTTTTCTTCATATTTTCATTTCATTTATTTGATATAAACAGCATTCTCACCTGCAGGTTCATTCCTCAAATGCCTGCAATTTCTCCTCCTTAGGGACAAAGGTGGGGCTGGGAACTCAGCCCAGGTCTCCCACCAGCTTAGCAGTAACCCAATCACTTGAGCCATCACTACTGCCTCATAGGATTTATGCTGGCAGGCCATATTTACCTGGGACTATTTTTGGGTTCCTTTCCATTCCATTCATTTAGTTGTTTATTCTTTCACTAATAGCATACCATATTGATTACTGTAGCTTACAGTATGCCTTGCAAATGGGTATTGTGGTCCTCTGACTTTCTTCTCCTTTATTAGCCTGGGTCTGTAGCTTCTCCATATCAACTTTCAAATGAATTTGTCAATATCCATAAAATTACTTGCTAAGAGTTTGATTGGGAACATTGAGAATCAAGTTGGAAAGAACTGACATCTTCACAATATTGAGTCTTCCTATTCAAAAACATGGATTATCTTTCCCTTTATTTATTTTTCTCTGATTTCTTTCACAGTTGTCCTCATATATTATTTTGTTAAAATAGGTGTTGATATAGATGATAATGGGCTTTGTTTTCAGATTCTGCTTGTCTATTGCTGATCCATACAAAAGTAAGTGCCTTTGTATATTAACGCTGTATCATGCAACTTTACATAAGCAATTATTAGTGCCATATGTTTTTCTGGTCAATTTTTTTTTAGATTTTCTACACAGGTAAATGTGCCATTGGTCAATAAATACAGCTGTATTTCTTGCTTCCCAATCTGTATACCTTTTATTTTCTTTTCCTTATTGTATTAGCTAGAACTTCCAATATGAAGTAGAAAAGTATTGCTGAAATCAGTTAACCTTTCCTTGTTCCTAATCATAGTATGCAAGCTTCTAGTTTCATACCATAAGTACCATGTTAGCTGGTAAAAGTTTAAAGAAAATTCTTAAGACTATTTTAACATCCATTTCCTAAAATAATGCTTAAAAATGTAAAAATTGTGTAAATGTTTGTTAAATATAGTAAAAATCATCATGATTAGGTTTGAACTAGACAGCACATTTCCATCTGCAAAATCTAGTGGTTTTTGTGTGTGCTTGTGGGGGCAGAGAGGAGGAAGCAGTGATTCAGATTGCTAGCCCATATTACAATCCAGTTAAGAAGAGAGAGCATCTGCACATTTTGATGTACACACACAGTTCCCAGACAGAGGCTTGAGACTCTGATTTAGAAAAACATAGTACTTTTAATTTGAAACTGAAAAATATATGACTTGAAGAAGAAAACCTTAGTCTTCATTTCTATTTTTTTAAAGACTTCCTATTCTCATTCCTTACTTTATTTCCTCAATCCTTTATTTTTCCTCATAATTTTAAATCTCTTTATTGCACCCTTTTTACGATTTTTTTAAAAATCCTACTGGCCTATGATAAATTTTATGAAATAAATGATTCTAGTTTTCTCCCAGGATTTTGTCAAGTGTTGCAAGCAATGATTCATTTTTTCAGGTTTGATCTCAGTTAAAACAGTGTTTTAAAAAATGTGTGTGTGTGTGTGCGCTTTGTACTGACTTCAGTTCTACCATGTTGCCATTTTTTGCCAGGGTGAGTACCTTTTATCAGTAATTAAACACTTTAGGCCTTCTGTTCTAGTTCAGAAAAGGCTGTGGGGGTATCAGTGGGCCAGCTATCTCAACTCTAGTTACTAAAGTCAGTCATTTTGGCAGACATAGCTAACAGCACATACAGTATTAAAATATAATAAGGCAGTTGCTACAGGCTGGCTAGGGACCAAGTCCATTATCCTATGCTCTATCTGCATTCGGATCCTTTCACCTTTTTGGCTGATCTGCTTCCAAAAGTCATTTTATAACCACCCACTCTTCACCACTCCCTGGAAAAGCTTCATTGTTTAATTTTAAAATCATTTCTTGCTCTCATCACTCCTCCCCTTTCTCAAAAAACTTTGAGTGCTGGTCTCAGTCATTACATACAAGTAGCTCTTAGTGTGCTAAAAAGGAACTCTATGTATACTAAAAAGGAAAACTGAGATTTTGCCTTCTCATATAAATCCATGTTTAAATAGTTACAAAAGATGTAATTTCCAAAGCACTGTAAACATTGAGATTTAAAAATAAGACCTTACATCAACTCTTCAATGTGTTCAGCACATTTAAACTGCTAGTGATTTAACCCGACACCATCAAAATAAAAACCAGATTAGAGAAATTTTACATTATTTTTCATTTTTTCCTTGAATTTGTACAACCACCCTATATAACTGAGCATCCTATAAATAATTCTAAGAAGCAAAAATATCTATGTATAATGAAATTTTTAAAAATTTCATTCACATGTACCTGCTCAATGTTAAATTTCCCCAGGTTTGGTTAACATTAGGGTCATTTATGCACAGTTATATAAACATATTAAAGATCTTGAGAAAATATTAAACATAAAAAAGTTAAAATTCACTGGAAATTAATTTATAATGAGACAAGTGGAACTCTCTCTTAGACTCCCTCCGTGAAGAGTGCTTGTAACATAAGCAATTACAACTTACAGTATGATTCAATTTTTAAAATGCCATTCAGTTTTGTATTTTTGTGGCGTAAAGCACAGATAAATCCTGTTCACATAAATGGGTATAAAAAAAGTTTGTAACAACAGCAGCCCTCAGTTCTTTCAGATCTGAGGCACAGGTCAGAACAAGATGACAGACGATAGCTAAAAGGTCTTCTTCACTGTAACGCGGAGAACATGGCAAACAGAAATTAGGCTTTCCAGACCACACTCAGGAAACTGATGCTTCAGAAATCCTCCACTGTTTCTAACCTATCACTTAGCATTTCCCACTGCTCTCTGGTTTGGTGTGGTGCCTCAGGTCCTTAAAGTAAGCTCCACTTCCATCACACATGGATTCAATTTTAGGCGGCCAGGGTCTAATAAGAGATTTCCTTAAACTATCTTGCGTATGTATCTATGCCATGCACTTCCCACACATGAAGTCTTCTTATTTAAATAATTACTCTGATTAATTTGCTTCTACAAGGCTGATCATATAGCATCTAACTGTTACAATCATGATAACAGAGCTGAAGAAGGAAAAATGTTTGAGAATAGAAAAGAGCTTGGAACTGGAAGGAGTATAGGGCATCCAGTTAGAGCCAACTCAAGGTTGTGAAATGATAGCATTACAAGCTGCTCTGTTAACTCATCAGAAAATACAACCACTTGTAACCTTGTGAACACTGACTTGGGGCACAGAAATGTATAAAATAGAATACTGGGCATCTACTCCTTGTGATCTAAAGTAGAAAAATATTAATAGTTTTGTTAACATAATGGTTCTTTGACAGGGTAAGATGACAACACAATCAGTGTTTTTGTTTTGCTATAGGAGCTCCCCCCACAATTTATAACACTCTTTTCATGTTATCTACGATCTGGTATTAAACAGAGAGCTTAGTTTTGAGGTCCATACTAACTAAAATTCATTAAGATTTATATTTTTTTTTCCCTGAAGAATTTCATGAAAGTTTCACCTACTCAAGTTTCCAATCAACCTCTTGTTGCCCTTCTTATTCCCACAAATGCTGAAAGACTAACAGGACTCTTTCAGAGATGGTCTCTGGTACATTTTCTGAGACCTTGCATCTCAGGAAACACCTTTACTTTTCCTTCATATTTAAATTACAGTTTAGTTGGATAAAATTTTAAGCCCACAGTTATTTTATCCAATATTCTGAATGTGTTATTTCAGTTTCCACTTGTATCTAAGGCTGTTGAGAAATCAGGCTCATGTTTCTCTATAGGTTATCTGTTTTCCCCCACCTGAAAGCTTTGATCTTCTACTATTTGAATGCAATAACTGCAAGCTTTCTTCCTATCTATATCCTTCAGCTCTTTCTGAACCCTTTAATCTTAATTGTTGTATCTTTCTTTAATTCCAGAAAATTCTCAGTTACTAATTAAGTTAAAACATTTCCTCCCCTCAGTTTACTTCTTGGCTCTTCTTCTGAGACTTCGAGTGATAAGTGAAATGGCTGTCATTCACATTTCTTGAATTTTTTTACATTCTTTCTATTTTATTATCTTTTCTTGATGCCTACTAGAAGAATTTCTGGACTTGATCTTCAAATCATAAATTCATCCTCTGGTTACGTCCATCCAGCTGTTTAATTGCTTTTTGTCTTGTTTTGTTTTCTAGTTTTAGCAATTCAATAACTTTTGTTGGTCCTATTTTCACTCTATGAACTCAGTAATTGTCCCTATGCTCTCTGAAGAGATCATTTATAGTTATTTTAAATTCAAGTTCTATGTATACCATTGGCTCTGCTTTTTTATTCCCTTGTGACTCTTCCCTGCCTCAGGAGTAATTTTTCTGCTTGGGGGTAGGGGACCCCTCCCTGGCCTGTGCCTTTTCAAAGGAGCCCCCAGGAGGTCCCACTGTGGTCTCAGTCACTTCCTGTTTTTACTCTCTGATTTCATTCCCACCACCCAATGACCTGCATTCAGCAGCAAAGGTCTTAGGACCTCTACCTCAAGCATTTTTACTAGCAGGGGCTTTCCTGCTTTTAAAACAGTGTTTAATCCCCCAAAATGAGGAGACAGAAGAGTCCAGTTGCCTGAACTTGCTGCTAATATGCCTCTTCCCTGGGGCCAGGCTACATCACATACTGTGCTGATCCTAATATTCTGTCTTTAGCTGGCACTGGACGGCTACTCTTCTAAGAGCAGGGTGAGCAATTAACCATGGCACTTTGTTGAGGGGAGAAAACGCTCAATTAGCTCCATCAGCTAGTCTGGGCTCTTGATTTTCATCTATTTGAGAAAGCTGTTAATATTTCCTCTTCTAGATCCAGTATTTCTTGATGGTAAAATTGAGTAAATTTTCTCCCTTTTCATTTCTATTGACATCGCCCTGATTTGTTCTGGTATTATTTCTTACTATACTCTTAAGTGCTTATTATTATTTGCAACGCCATTCTGAAACTTCATGCACTAACAGGAAGCAACCACAGTTTAAGCATGCTTGAAACTCATGCTATGTGTCATGTTTAAAATTTCTATTTCAATTTTTATCATGTAAAGCTTTGTTTGCTCCATGACCTGGGGGTATGAAAGACCAGGAGAATCTACACAGTAGGTTATACTGAAAAACACTAGGGGTTTCAGAATGCCATTGGAATAATTAATGTTATAAAACACATTAAGCTACAACCATCAGTAACTATCACAACTTTTTATTCAGACCAGAAGTCTTATTTTCTAACTTACAGGATTTTTTTAAAACACGGAAAATAAAACAGACAACTAATTCAGCTTTTTTCCGTTGACATTGTTACATGTCTTAACAGAATTCTACATATTAAAATTGCATTATAAATACAAATATGTTGACTATGATCTTTCTTTTTTCTTTTAAAAGGCAGAGTTACAGAGAGAAGGAGAGAGAGAGAGAGAGAAATCTTCCATTTACAGAGAGAGAGGAGAGATAGAGAGGAATCTTCCATCCACTGGTTCACTTCCCAAATGGCTGCAATGATCAAGCTGGGCCAGGCTGAAGCAAGGATCCAGGAGCTTCTTCCAGATCTCCCAAGTGGGACTCCAAGTGCAGGAGCACTTGGACTTAGGCCATCCTCGGCTGTTTTTCCAGCTGCATTAAAGGAGCTGTGTTGGAAGTGGAGAGGCAGAGACTCAAACTGGTGACCATATGGGATTCCGGCGCTGCAGGCTGTGGCTTTAACCCATTGTGCAACAGCACCAGCCCCAACTATGATCTTTCTAAACTGCTCTACAGCACTGCTATAAATCATTAAAACTAATCCATTTGCAGTCACCAAAAAGAAAAAAAAAATGAGGAAACACCATATAAAATACATTGAAATTAAATCACTAAATAAAAGCTTTTAATAGTCCAATTATCAGTCATTAGAATTCTACTCTCAAATGGATATATTATTCACTAAACAGTAGAACCAACAGATACACCTCACTGGAGGATCCATTTCCTAAATTATAAGATCAAAAAAATCTGCTAGAAGATTATCAGGAAGATATGCTTCACGTATAAAGTGAACTCTCAAGAAATGGAACTACCATTTCTCATTTTGTTGTTTTTACTATTACTGTTTGGAAACTGTTGAAGTAATTTGTTTTAGATTCCAACATAATGCATATTTATCAATCCCCAATTAATTTCACAGAGATTGTTAAATTCTTGAGATTTCAGATTTTGTTCTTGCAAAAGGAAAAGATAGTGTAATGTACTTGACATATTAACAGAATGAAGCTAATATCCATGATTTGTTCCTATTATTAGGTTTGCAGTGTCACTTGCTCAATTTGTTACATAACCCGTTTTATTAGAAGAACTGCTTATATGATTTGCAATAAATGAAGAAACTGCACCCATGGTTGAAGCTTCTGTGTTTCCTATCTCACTCCTGCATAAGACTTCTCCCCAGATTCACTTTCACTAAGAGAACTGAGTGAATAAAAGAATCGGTATATAATGAAAGTTCTGTCAGAGAGGCCATAACAGTCAGAAAAAGATATTATTAATGATTTGTTAACAATTAATTCTTCAGGAACAGTATTAGGGCTTAGCAAGTAAAGGCGCCGCTTGCCTATAATGCTGGCATCCCATATGGACAAGTTCAATTCCCAGCTGCTATGCTTCAGGTCAAGATACCAGCTTATGGCATGGGAAAAGCAGCAGAAGATGGCAAGTACTTGGGCCCATGCCACCCATATGGGAGACCTGGAAGAAACTGCTGGCTCCTGGCTTCAGAATGGCCCACCCCAGGCTGATGCAGCCATCTGGAGATTGAACCAGTGGATGGAAGATCTCTCTCCCCTTGTGTCTCTCCCTCTGTCTCCGTAACTGTTTCAAAAAATAAATAAATCTTAAAAATCTTCAAAAAATTAACTCTTCTACAACAACAAATAAGTGTTTTTTAGTAGGAGTTTCCAATTTAGCACAAATAAAAAGATAAATAGCAATGTAAAGCCATGTTCACTGACCATGAGCATATTCTAGAAGAGGATGAAAGGAGGAAATAATTTTAAATAAATAACAAATTAATCTAGGTTGGGAGAAATCTGCTTTCCATGAAGTGTCTGAGCTAGTTCCACTTTTCTATAGGTCCATTTACTGATGCAAAAAAAACAAAAACTGACAAAGTTATATATTAAAAAAAAGATACAGGGACACTCAGAACTAGTCATAACAAAGTATAATCAATTTCATCAAATTCAGAGTACAAGTCTTTATGAGACTGAAAATCTTACAGCAGGTTCTGGGTGGACGTATTTTCATCCTGGTAGAGCTTTCTTTTCTTTCAAAAACTGTCAAAACAGGTCAAGTTTTTTTCTCATTGAGGGAAATGTGTCTGCTTTTAATCATATCTAACACTTCAGACAAGTTAAAGAAAGAAGAGAAAATACCCCTTCATAATTATGGAGCTTTATAATTACTGTGTGGTTTACAACACTCCCACTTACAAGGCATCTTCTTTTCTCAACTAAAGCTAGGCTCTCTCTGGATATTAAGTTATTCACTGGCTCCCCTTGCATCTGGCACTCAGCGCAGGACACAGTATATATAAAACTATAATCTGAGCTCAGATAACAATGGAGCACAAGCCAGGGAAAGCACAGTTAGCATTATTATACTACTTAGAGCATGCAAATAAATTGAATTAGGTAATTTATACAGTTTATCCCTTAGATTAATTGAACTTTGCTGGGAAAGACAAATCCACCTACAAAAAAAAAAAAAAAACTGTTAAAAAGCAAATGAAACCAAGAGATATACAGAGCTAGATAATTGAGGCTGCATACTTTCCAAAATATCCATCAGTCTATAAGGCAATGATAAAAACAAAATGATTATAGTGATTCCTAGGGTAACTGGAAAAACTGTCAAACCCAGACTTAGATCATCCTTCAGTTTTTCTACTCATTTCACGCTGGATTCCTGGAAAACTACTTTTCCACATGCAGAATGGGGATGACCGCCACTTCCTAACTTCATAGTCTAACTTAGCTAATTACCTTCATTCACTTGAGCTGACCACCCTAGTGACAAGGGAACCTCTTGCGAGGGGTACAAATAGGATACAGCTTAAATTCTAAGATATATATTTATAGAATATAGAGGCCAGCACTGTGGCATAATGGGTAAAGTTGCTGCCTCCAGTGCCGGCATCCCATATGGGCAATACTTCGAGTCCCAGCTGCTCCACTTCTGATCCTGCTTTCTGCTATGGCCTGGGAAAGCAGTGGAAGATGGCCCAAATCTTTGGGCTCCTGCATCCATGTGGGAGACCTGGAAGAAGCTCCTGGCTTTGGTTCAGTGCAGCTCCAGCCATTGCGGCCAATTGGGGAGTGAACCAGCAGATGGAAGACCTCTCTCTCTCTCTCTGCCTTTCCTTCTCTCTCTGTGTAACTCTGACTTTCAAATAAATAAATCTTAAAAAAAAAATTACCTTCTAGACTCAGAGTAAAGTACTCATGAGTAGTAAAAATTTTTATTTCAAACTATTTGATTAAACATATTTATTATTAAAATCAATATGAGATGTTATTTGTGGCTTGGTTTAGGTACAAGAAGAGACAGAAGAATGAAACATTCTCAAAACCTGAGATTTAATTTTACGGCTACATGAATAACGCACTTTTATTAACTATCTTATGAGCTCTAACTTTCCCAATAACAGATATAAGAACTGTAAAACAGATTTTAATTCTCAAAACCTACAGACCATGGTTTACTTACTATCACATTATGAAATTGCTATACATCTTGAGTTGTGCTAGTATAATATTTCACTACAGATTTACAGATGCTTATAGATTTCCCATAATAACTATCAAAGATTTTAATCATTAGGGGGCACAATTAGGACAAGCTGGAGCCAGCTAAGTAACTCTGAAAATAATATGCTAACATAAAACAGGTCATCTACTGGCATTTAAAGGAAAGACCATTTATTTCACCTGAATCAGTTCTTTACTACCCAACTATTTTGAATGTGTTTTCACTCATCATAGAATTGATCTAGTACATTATCTTGTTATGGTGCAAGGGAATGGTAGAAAATTTAACTTTGACACATTACCAAAATTCCATGGGTAGAAGATCATATATTTACTCTCTCTCTTTTTGTTTAAAGTCTTATTTTTATTTTTTGAAAGGCAGAGCCAGAGAGAGGAGGCGAGACAAAGCAAGAGAAGAGAACTTCCAGCTGTGGGTTTATTCCTCAAAGGGCTGTGCAACAGTCAGAGCAGGACCAGGCCAAAGCCAGGGTCCTGGAGCTTCTTCCAGGACTCCCACATGGGTGCAGGGGCCCAAGGACTTGGGCCACTTTCTACTGCCTTCCCAGATGCACCAGCAGGGAGCTGGATCAGAAATGGAGCATCAGGGACTTGAACCAGTGCCCATATGAGATATAGGCCCTGCAGGTGCTGGTTTAACCCATTATATCACAGTACCAGCCCCTATATTCACTCTCTTTAAAATAATTTCCAGAAAAATGCATGCTCACTGTGGAAAATATCTATATATGATTATTTCTACAGATACTAATTTTAACATATGTATACATTCTTTTCAGTTTTTCTATAAACAGCAGTACATACACATACAACTATGCATATACGGCAGGTTTATGTTTTAGACTTCATATTGGAAATTTATTCTTTAATTTTTATTAACATCAAGAGAATAGACTTTATGTATTTCATTTACTCTAAGATGGCAAACGACTTGCCTCCCTGTCCCCTCCCCTCTTTGTTTTTTCCTTTAATTATTCTATAACATAATTTCAATTTAGGTCTGATTCTCTTCAGGCTATTAAAGAACAACATCTGTGTTACTGAATAACACATGGACATATGTACAGGTCCAAATATAAAATGTGGTCAGTTTATAAGGGAACAGATAACTGAGTTAAAATAAATAGAGAAAGCATTTATTTGTTAAAAGAGACAGAGACATTTACAACTTAATTTTAAATACATATTTTAAAATTTATAAAATGACATAGAAGGGTTTTATGAATCTGGCAGCTCCATTTTTTCCATATCAAATTAGCATAAACCAATAAAAAAGGCCAAATAAGATAATGACATAAATCAGAGTCATGATTTTTAGAATATTCTATTGTCAATATTCTACTAATTTACAATGGCCTGGTTTCTGCATATGGAACTTAGCATCTCTGTATAACAAAAGTGCTGTTTTATTCACAACAGTTATTGAAAATATTGTGCCTAAGATAAAATGGAAAAATAAATACTGTTTCAACAAACAACTGAATTCAGAGAGACTCTAAATTATTATAATGGTCTTCATTCATTTAGAATACTAGTTGCTTAGTTTCTATTTTCACCTTATCTGTCCTTTCTGTAGAATCTACTATATGCTTCAACAAATCTCTATGTGGTGCTTCTCAAACATTAGTAGGTACACCATTTATGTGAGTATGTTGTTAAAATACAGAATCCTCTGATCATCAGCCTTTCCTAGAAATTCACTAGAATTGAAAAATCTCAGATTTGATCCCAGGGTACATAAATGAGGTATATATACACTAAAGTTTGAGACTCAGAAAAAATATGTGTGAATCACATATCCAATGAAGAATTAATATCCAAAATACATAAGGAACAACACTAGGAAAACAAAACAAAACCTCCATTAAAAAGTGATCAAGACTTGAAGAGACAGTCTTCAAAAGAAGAAATATAAACCGGCAAACAGGTAATGAAAAGGGGATCAACATCCCTAATTATCAAGGAATGAGAATCAAAACCACAATGAGATATCATCTCATACATGACAACTAGAATGGTTATTATTGAAAACTATAAGTGTCTGCAAAGATAAGGAGATAAGTTGCAGAGATATAAGCATTCTTATATTCACTGAAGCTTTGTTCATATTAGTCGTGATATGGAACCAACCTAAGTGTGTGTCAATGGATGAATGGATAGAAAACACACACATATATGGAATAACAGGCAGGTTTTAAAAAGAAAACAAATTTTTGCCATTGTACTGCACTTTAAGTTATTCATCTTATAACTGAAAGTTTAGACTGGCGCCATGGCTCAATAGGCTAATCCTCCGCCTGCGGCGCCGGCACACTGGGTTCTAGTCCCAGTCGGGGCGCCGGATTCTGTCTCAGTTGCCCCTCTTCCAGGCCAGCTCTCTGCTGTGGCCCGGGAGTGCAGTGGAGGATGGCTCAAGTGCTTGGGCCCTGCACCCACATGGGAGACCAGGAGAAGCACCTGGTTCCTGGCTTTGGATGAGCACGGTGCGCCAGCTGCAGCACGCCAGCCAAAGCGGCCATTGGAGGGTGAACCAATGGTAAAGGAAGACCTTTTTCTTTCTCACTGTCCACTCTGCCTGTCCAAAAAAAAAAAAAAAAAAAAAAAAAAACTGAAAGTTTATTTACCAACATTTCCCCATTTCCCCCACTCCTAGTCAATCCTGATAACTACCCTAATTCTTTGTATTTACATTTGACATTTTCATGAAGCTTTTATGTTTCTGTGTGTCTGGCTTATTTTACTTGGCATAATATCCTGAAGAGTGATCCATGTTGTTGAAAATGGCTTTGTTCAATAGGCTAATCCTCCGCATAGTGGCACAGGCACACCGGGTTCTAGTCCCGGTCGGGGTGCCGGATTCTGTCCCAGTTGCTGTGGCCAGGGAGTGCAGTGGAGGATGGCCAAGTACTTGGGCCCTGCACCCCATGGGAGACCAGGAGAAGCACCTGGCTTCTGGCTTTGGATCAGCGCAGTGCACCGGCCGCAGCGGCCATTGGAGGGTGAACCAAGGGCAAAAGGAAGACCTTTCTCTCTGTCTCTCTCACTGTCCACTCTGCCTGTCAAAAAAAAAAAAAAAAAATGGCTTTGATACCTCTACAACATATCATTCTTTTCTTCTCCTCTTCATAGATCTCGACTAGCCAGAAGAGCTGGCAATGCTCTTTGTCATCTTCCTACTTTTTCATTCCCTGTTAATTCATTAAGTGAGCTTGTTAGCCAAGGAATTAATAATAGACATGTGGTGAAACCAATGAACATTGTTCATATTTTATGTTTCCTCTAACTCCTCCCTGAATTAGCTCTTTGGGAATATCTTTTTTTTTTTTTTTTTCCCTTCCTGGTAATCTCTATTCAGCACTCTTGACAGACTCCTCTTCTGTCCACCATTAAACAGTAAAAGTGCACCTGTGGTCTTCCCTTTCCTCCTTTTCAGTTATCACACAATTGTCCTGAAAGATATTATCTATGTCAATGGCTTCAAAATAGCTCACTAAAATGATGAATTTTAAATGTTTAAAATTAGTCTCGTTGAGCTATCATTCCAAAATATTTTAGGTATCTTAAAATCAAAAGATTTCCCCTTAGATGTATTCCTCTTATGTTCTAATGGTGAAATAGCACTTTTCAAGTCCAATCACTTTTCAAGACCAGAATGGGCTACACAGTTTATGATGCCAAGTGCAAAGTGAAGATGCAAGGCCCCTTGCTAAAAATTATTCACAATTTCAAGACGGTGATAACAACATTAAGCCAACAATGAGACTCTTCTGGGTAGGGGCCCCATGCAACTGTACATACTGCATGCTCATGAGGCTGGCCTTCTCAAAACATATCTATCATTTTATCAATCATCAAATCCTGCATATTCTACTCCAAAGGACCTATTACACTGTACAATGTACATCCTAAGCTCCACCTCCATGACCCAAAATATTCCATAATTCTAAACATTTCAGTACTGACATGACACAAGCAGAAAACTTTTACCATAAAACCCCATTTTATGCATAAAATTATTTTAATTAACATTATGCTCTTAAATGAGTATAAGAAATACTACAAGAAATCTGTTCACCTTATGTAAATAAAAAACTAATAAAAATAATAAAATATTGTATAAAATTACCTCAGGCAATGTGCATAGGCTATACATGAAACATAAGAGAATTTTATGTACACAATTAACTCTCATCCCCAAGATATTTTATTAGCATGCAGAAATACACCAAAAGCTAATAAAATCCAAAATACTCTGAAATGTGTCAGGCCAATGAAAATGACTATAGTGCAATTGGGTTTACATTCGGTGCATGGAATTAGAGTGAACAGGCCACCTAACATCTTTGACACTGGAAGAATACTCAGATGAACAAGAGTAATACTTCTGTAGAGACATCTATTCACTGCAAAATCTTGGATAAGTTACTTAACCTATTTGAGCCTGTCCTTATCTACAAAATATCACAAAAAATACTTGACTTTAAATGCAAGCTACCTAGCCTGGCTCATAGAAAATGATATCCACACTAAATATACATGTAAAGTAATGTATGTTTACCCTTTCTAATTCTTCTCATTCTCCATAATTCCTGTTCTCTGAACTGTAACATTTATGATAACACATCAACCAGTACTAAGGAGTAAAAGTCCCTAGCAGGTGTTTTTTCTCCAGGCATAAATTGTCACACAAATGCATTCATTCATTTAACATTTGTGAGAGTGCTTCCTTATACAAGACAGAAAATCTAGGATGAAGGATACAAAGCTAAGAAAACATTCCCTTTGAAACATCAATAGCCTGTGCATGGTGAGACCTGACTTACTGGTGTAAAAAAGGGAGAAACAGATTTAGCTTTCTAAATGTCTTTTTAGGTTAAAGAAAGAAAAAGAAATTTCTGCTTATCCATAGATGAAACCAGGCTTTGGGTTCAAAAATATTTTTTTCCTCTATCTTCTACTTTGAAAATTTTAAAATCCTGTTGGTCTTTCATCCTCTGAAATACACAAGACACTGAATTCTATTCTTCATGTCTTCACAGATTAGGAGACCGCTTTAACTACATAAATTATTGCAAATTTATTAACATAACACTCTCCTCATTTTCTCTTAGTAACACTTAAACTATGCTTCCTTTAAACTCTTGTTCCTATTTCAAGCAAAGTAAAAAAAGAAATGAACAAAGTTCTGATGTCAAGAAGATAGCACACCCTTTGTATTACGATTTAATAGTAGAAAGATGATAATATAAATATTTTAGAAATGGGAAATGTTACTAGAAAAATATAAAGCTTTAAATCTTCATGTTTATTATGAGTTTATGGTGTCTATGCAATTCTCTCAGTATGTGTACAGATGTTGACCAAAGATTAAAATAGAGAAAAAGATCTAGATGGTTGTTTAATCAGTATACGTTATAGATTATATTGGTGGGGGGTGTGTGTGTGTGTACCAAATCATGAGAGGGAACAGGGGAAGAAAGGAAAGAAACAGAGGGAAACCAACAGGCAATGAATGAACTTGCGGCTGGGGTGATGATGGTCATCTGACAGACTAAATAACTTCAGAGGAAAGAATGCATTGTAAGAGAGTACACCAGTTTTCAGTGCTCATGTATCTAGCTTAACACTGCCCATATACTCCTCTCTAAATAGTTTCTTGTCAATCTAGACCACTAAAATATTCAAAAAGGTCTGTACAGCAAAGGAAACAAACAAAAGAATGAAGACACACAACCTGTGAAGAGGGAGACAATATTTGCAATTGTAAGAAGATACTTCAAACACTTCAGGGAAAATGAAAATAGATAAGTTTGTGTTGGTGGAAAAATATTTTGAAATTGATAAATTCAAGGCATCTTCAAAAAAGATCATGGAAAATGTGTATTTTGAAAAACTTAAGCACCAAATAAATTTGTCTTTAAATTTCATTTTCCATTAACTTATTTTTTAAGATTTAGTTATTTTATTTGAAAGTCAGAGTTACATAGAGAGAGGAGAGGCAGAGAGAGAAAGGCAGAGAGAGAGAGAGAGAGGTCTTCCATCCATTGGTCACTCCCCAATTGGCCGCAACAGCCAGAGCTGAGCTGATCTGAAGCCAAGAACCAAGAGCTTCTTCCTGGTCTCCCACGTGGCTGCAGGAGCCAAGGACTTGGGCCATCTTCTACTGCTTTCCCAGGCCATACCAGAGAGCTGGATTAGAAGTGGAACAGCCAGGTCTCTAACTGGTACCCATTTGGGATGCTGGCGCTTCAGGCCAGGGTGTTAACCCGCTGTGCCACAGCACCGGCCCCACTTTTTGAAGTACTCATATATACATACACACACACACACACACACACACATATGACAAAGGATTAATACCCAAAGCATACAAATATAAGGAACTCAAAAAATTCAACATCACAGGAAAAAGATGAAAAAAGACCAAATACGACAAATGCTGACAATTATACAAAGGGGGAACTCTTACACAGGTTAGGGGAAATGGAGATTAAGTATGGAGGTTACAGAAATCAAAAGCAGAATTACAGGATGATCCAGCAATCCTATTGCTAGGTATATACATATTCAAAAATGATATCATTATCAAAGAGATATCTGTATTCCCACATTCACTGCAGCACTATTCACATTAGCCAAGATATAGAATCAACTTTAATGTCCATTAAAAAATGAAAGGACAAAAAAAGTACATATGCTGGCACTGTGGCATAGCAGATAAAGTCGCCACCTGCAGGGCCATCACCCCAAATGGGTGCCAGTTTGAGTCTTGGCTACTCCACTTCTGATACAGCTCTCTACTATGGCCTGGAAAGCAGTAGATGGCCCAAGTCCTTGGGCCCCTGCAACCGTGTCGGGGACCCAGAGGAAGCTCCTGGCTTTTGATCGATGCAGCAACAGCCCTTGAGGTCATATGGGGAGTGAACCAGCAGATGGAAGACCTCTCTCTCTCTTTCTCCCTGCAACTCTGCCTTTCAAATAAATAAATAAATAAATCCTAAAAAAACAAATACATAAACACAGTGTTATATATTCAGCCTAAGGAAATGGATAAAATCCTATCATTTGCTAGAGCTTGGATGGAAGAAAAGGTCACTAGTATCACATGATCCCACTCATCTCAGAATGATCATATATAACTAATATAACATCGGTAACAATTATACAGGTCACCAGACTGAGAGGCAAATAGAAACTGACAGAAAGGGCTTGACAATCAGCTGGGCTCCAAAGTCTTTCCAGTTATGAGGCCCAGACTGTCTATCTCTTCACAAGGGGTACATCATAAGGGAAGTGTGGATCTCCTTAAGAGAAGGTACCTGTTGACTTCCATTACCTAGCTGGCCCAAGAGGGGAGCTGGCAAGGTAAAAGCAGGTGGTATCTCTAACAGGAAATTGACAGTTTTGCCTGCAATGTTGCTGACCCCACAATGTAAAATGGTTCAATCACTAAGGGAAATAACAGGGCAGTCCAAGCAACAACCAAAAATAGAATTACAACATGATACAGCAATTCCCACCTCTAGGTATATTTCCAAAATTAAAGCAGTATCTCAAAAGAGATATTTGTAAACTCAAGTTAATGGCAGAATTATTTCCAATGAAAAAAATGTTGAATGCTGTAAATACATAATGAAATATTATTGTCTTAAAAAGGACAGAGAATCTGTCATTTACTACATGATGACACTGAGGATGCTACAGTAAGTAAAGTCAAAGACTCACATACTGTATAACTCTATCTATATGAGGTTTTTTCAATGTCCAAAATTACATGCACAGAAAGTCTAGGATCTGAAGGAGTGTAGATTGAGGAGTTACAGTTTAATAGGTATGGAGTTTCGGTTTTACAAGGTGAACAGAAATGGAGATGGACGGTAATTAAAGTTGCACATTATAAATGAATTTAATACCACTGAACTGTATACCTACAACTGGTTGAGGGGCTGATGTTGTGTTGTATTGGGTAAAGCTGCCGCCTGCAACACTGGCATCCCATATGGGCGCTGGTTTGAGACTCGGATGCTCCACTTCCAATTCAGCTCCCTGCTCATGCACCTGGGAAATTAGCGGAGAGATGGCAAAAGTCCCTGGGCTCTTGTACCCACCTGGGAAACCCAGAAGAAGCTCCTGGCTCCTGGCTTTAGACTGGCCGAGCCCTGGCTGTTACAACAATTTGAGGAGTGAACCAGCAGGCTGAAGATTTTTAAAGATTTATTTAAATATTTGAAAGACAGAGTTACAGAGAGAAGTAGAGCCAGGGAGAGTGAGAGAGGGGTCTTCCATCCGCTGGTTTACTCCTCAAATGACCGCAATGGCCACAGCAGTCTGGGACTTTAACCCACTGTACCACAGCACCAGCCCCAATGGCTCTCTGTTTAAATTGTCTTTTTTATAGGAAAGACTTTTTAAACACATTAAAGGCAAAAGCTGTATGGCTGTATCTACATTCTTCTACTCCCTACGGTAAAAACTGTCATTTAAAAAGTACAAAATTATTGACAAACCACAAGATCCCCAAAATGTGTATTATATTCTAGTATTATCTGATAAGAGATCAAACTACCAGTTTATGCAATATAGATGCTATAATTATTGCAGTTGAAAATAATACAAGCAATGTTAATTTATATTCAGTATGGGCTCAAGCTTCTATGTACCACCAAACACAAAAAATCTTTTTCACCCTATACATATTACTTTGATGACCTTAAATGTAAAATTTTGGACTTGTTTTTTAGTAAACTTCTTATTATGAGAAAATTTTATATAACATTAGCATTATCCTTATTCCCATGAATATCAGGGTTAATGTAATAGTTTCAGGAAAAGAAAATACATATACAGCAATGTGATAATTAGTAATAAACTTCAAAACCCAGAAAGTATCCCCAAAGGGTTAATCTTAAGTAGATTGAAATAAAAGCCAAACTCACTTTGGCATTTTTCAGTTTAAACCTTTATAATGCCTCTGGCTCTGAAAAGATAGCTTTATTTATTTATTTATTTTAAACATATCCTCTGAGGAAGCTGTTATGATAGAGAACAGGTGTGGAGCACGGACTCCATAAATAAGACTAACCCATCATCCAACATCCATCATTTAGAAGACCATTTGCATTATTTTCTGTTGAGCTGTAAGTAAAAGAGGGATACTAGAATTTTAAGTGCAAAATCCATTAAACCATGTATATCCAACACTCCTAACCACTGAAACCGAAAGCAGATTCAATTTTAAAAATAACAAGAATATGAGTGGCTGACAAAAGACGGATTTCCTCACTTAGTCATCCTCCTGCATTAACAGCTTAATTTCCTACCCGTCACTTAAATCTGGATGTTCCATAAACAAGTTTGCATAACAGGAATTGAAGGAGAGAAAAGAAATATACTACAGTATTTCTTTTCCTGAAAGTTAGCATTCCTGAGCTACGGTATGCCACAGAAAAGGGCAAATTCCTTGAATTAGCAAAAACCTGTCAGTAGATATTTGCCCACTCTTGGGGACACCTGAAGGATCCACCTGTGATTTACTACAGTGTCCTGGATAATATTGATACAAATGAGAAAACGCAAGCCCAGAGTGGTATGACTGCCCCATAAATGGGTGAATGACCGAGCTGGGAACTAACTGTACTGAGCAGTCTGGCTGGAGGGTCTCCACATTCACACACAGTGCTGATATCTGTATTCTACTTCAGATAACAGTGATCAGGACAAATCTCCCACTCATTTAAACACATGGCTTCTAAATTTACGCATTCTCATACCTTTTGAGGAGTTTTGTTTATTGGTATAAAGTTATGTTATTTTCTCATTCCTAAGGTATCTTTTGTATATCTTACCTAAAATAACTCTTAAATTTATTCCAGCAACTTTTAATTTTATTGAGTTTGTGGAACTAATGTTGGCAACAAAATAATTTGTGAGTCACACATAATTATAATTACATTTTCTCAACATAATTGAAAAAATACTTTATGAAAAAATACACTTTAACTTTCCATTTTGGTAATCAATCCCACAAAAATCAATGTTTCTGCATACTAACAATAAACATTTGGAAACAAAATCAAAATAAATAATAATGTTTTTTTCTTTAAATGGAAAAAAAAGAACTAAGAATAATTTAACAAAATATGTGTAGGGCCTCTATACTACAATACACTGAAATAAAAAGAATATCTAAATAAATGTTCATGACCACAGATTCAATAATGTTAAGTTGAAAATTCTCTCCAAATTGATGTACAGACTTCAAAAAATATACCCTCCCCCACAAACCCTAGCTGAATTGTTCAGACATCAACAATTTGATTCTATACTATAGATAGCAAGTTAAATGAAGCAGACTATCTAAAACAAATTTAATAAATGAAGAACAGGGGTGGACATTGTGGCGTGAAGGGTAAAAGCCACCACCTGTGATACCAGCATCTTATATGTGCACCAGTCAAACTCCTGGCTACTAGACTTCTGATCAGCTCCCTGATGATGGCCCGTGAAAAGTAGTGGAAGATGTCCCAAGTGTTTGGGCCCCTAACACCCATGTCGGAGACCCAGATGAAGCTAATGGCTTCTGGCTTTGGCCTGGCCCAGCCCTGGTCAAGGCAGCCATTTGGGGAATGAACTACCGATGGAAGATCTCTCTCTCTCTCTCTGTGTCACAATGTACTTTCAAAATAAACAAATCTTAAAATAAAAACTAGAAATGAAGGACAAAGTTGGAGGACATGTATTATTTTAGGTTCTACCATATAGAGGGACAATAATCAACACAATGTGGTTTGACAAAAGGACAAAGATCATAGAACAAAATAGAGGATCCAGAAATGACCCATACAAACATAATCAACTGATGGCTGTCAAGGTGAAACAAAAAGGTTAGAGGAGAAACGATAGTCTCTTGTGGTTTGCGAATTGGGGATGGCATGCACATGCAAATAGACATCTATTCATAACTCATGCTGCATACTAAAATTTACTAATTAATAGATTACAGATCCAATGTAAAATTACAAATATTAAAGTAAAACTATGGAACTTTTATAGAAACACAAAGGAGTCTCTTCACCAAATGGTTCTTGGAAAATGAGATATACACATGGGGCACATATGCCAAAAAATGGCAAGGATTTCCTAATATCAAACCAAAAGCACAGGAAACAAAATAGACAATATCAACTATATCAAAATTGGAAACTTGAGTGCATCCGATGACATTATCAAGAATGAAAATGCAAACTATACAATCAGAGAAAATATTTGCAAACCATGTATCTGAAAAGGGTTTACTATACATTATATAGAAATAGAAGAACTCCTACAATTCAACAACAGTAAAAACAATTAAAGGAGCAAAAGATTTGCATATTTCTTCAATGAGCATATACAAAAAACTAATAAGGGATATCTGTGTTCCCACGTTTAGTGTAGCACTACTCACAGTGAACAACATATGGGGCTGGCTTTGTGGCTCAGTGGGTTAAGTTGCTGCTTGTAATGCCCAAAATGGAGTGCTCATCTGAGGCTCAGCCATATGATTTTTGATCCAGTACCTTGCTAATGTGCCTGGCAAACAGCAGTTGGTGCCTCAACTGAGTAACTGTCCTTCATGTGGAAGACCTGGAAGAGGTTCTTGGCTCTGGCTTGGCTCAGCCCCAGCTGTTGCAGCCATTTTGGAAGTCAGGCAGCAACCACTAGTCTCTCTCTCTCTTTTGTCTCCTCCTCTCTCTTTCCATCACTCTGCTATCCAAACAAATCTTTTTTTAAAAAAAAGTATATGGAAATAATCTAAATACCGCCTAACAGATGAATGAATAAAGAAAATGTGGCACACATACACAATGGAATATTATTCACCCTTTAAAAAGAAGAAAATCCTGCCACTTACAACAACTGGCTGAATCTTATCAAGAAAAATCGCCAGAGATACACAAACACTGCATGATCTCATTTATATTTGGAATCTTAAACACACACTCATACACAATCTTTTAAAAAGTGACATTCATGGCTGGCGCCACGGCTCACTAGGCTAATGCCCCGCCTTGCGGCGCTAGCACACGGGGTTCTAGTCCCAGTCGGGGCGCCGGATTCTGTCCCGGTTGCCCCTCTTCCAGGCCAGCTCTCTGCTGTGGCCAGGGAGTGCAGTGGAGGATGGCCCAAGTCCTTGGGCCCTGCACCCCATGGGAGACCAGGATAAATACCTGGCTCCGGCCGCGGCGGCCATTGGAGGGTGAACCAAGGGCAAAAGGAAGACCTTTCTCTCTGTCTCTCTCTCTCTCTCACTATCCACTCTGCCTTTAAAAAAAAAAAAAAAAGTGACATTCATAGTAAGAGAGAGTAGAATGGCAGTTACCAGGGTCTGGGTATGGTTAAAGGGGATGAAAAAAGGAGATACAGGCAAACAGGGGACAAAACTTCAACTATAAGATTAAAGTACAGCATGGTGACCTCAGTAAATAAGAATATGATGTACACTGGAGATTTGCTAGTTAAGTAGATCAAGTGCTCTCAACACACACACACACACACACACGATAACTAGATGAAGTATGTTGGATAACGTTAAGTAGCCTGATTGTAGTATTTATGCTACAATGTTATCTACATAAGTAGGGGAGACAAGACCAACAAGTATGTGAGAAGATATTCAAAAGCAACTAATTGTGTACATTGTATGTGTTTTTTAATCACAAAAATAAACAACAACAAAAGGGACATTATCCCTGACATTGGATTTAGCAGAGTTGATGAAAACAAGGAATTGCCCTTTTCTGATTAAAAAACTTTTATAAAATACATTAAGAAAAAGAAAACACAAGCTAAAGACTAAGAGAAATCATTAGCTATGCACCTCACATCAGAGTGTTATCCAGGTTATATAAAGAATAAAAGGAAAACACATCACTTCAGCAAGTGCATAACTCAGACATTACTGCTGCATCTAGAATAGAATGCTACACAAGAAATGAACAAACTATTAATATGCATGGCGACACAGATAAAACTCAAAAACCTGTTGCATAAAAGAAGCCATACTGAAAACAGAACACACTGAATGATACCATCTAAATGATATTTGAAAAATGGCTAACCTATAAGGACAGATCCAAAGTAGCCATGGTTGGTAGAAGGAGAGTGGCAGCATGAAGGAATTTCTGTAGTAAACATATTGTTTTTTATAGCGCTGTAGTTGTAGTCACACAATTCTATGCATTTGTTAAACATCACCAGACTCAGTTACCAGCTCTGTGACCATGGTCATGTTTCTTAACTAGACTGTGCCTGCTTCTAAGTGTAAAATCAGGGATTACAATGACCTTCATGTGCCTTTGAGATACCTAAGTCAACAGCTGAAGATGTCAAAGCAAAATCGTGAGCTAAATCAAGTTTTGTGTGTGTGTGTGTTTTTTTTTTTTTTTTTTTTTTTTTTTGAGAGGCAGAGTTATAGACAAGAGAGAGGGAGAGAGACAGGTTTTCCAACCACTTGTTCACTCCCCAAATGGCTGCAATGGATGAAACTGGGCTGATCTGAAGCCAGGAGCAGGGAGCTTCTTCCAGGTTTCCCACGCAGGTGCCCAAGGATCTGGGCTACCTTCTACTGCTTCCCCAGGCCATAGAAGAAAGCTAGATCCAAAGTGGAGCAGCCAGGACTCAAACCAGCGCCCATATGGCATGCTAGCACTGCAGACGGCAGCTTTACCCATCATGGCACAGCAACGGCCCCTGAATCAAGTTATGCCATGGGAATGGATGAGACTGTCCAAGAAAAGAGAAAAAGAGAGAGTCCTAGCACACAGCCTTGATGAACTACAAAATTTTAGGGCTATGCAGAGGAAAATAATTATTTTAAAGAGGTATAGGGGACACAGAAGTAGAAGAAAAATTAAGGGGTTACTGAATCATGTTGAATAAAATAAGAGTATGTTTCAAAAAGGAAGTCATGGACAATAACAGTCAATATCACTAATGTAAATTATAGAGACTACTAGTTTTTTGCTTTTATGTTGCCTGTTTCATTTAGTAATAAAATTTCTAACTTCAGGCTGTGCACCCTTCTACTCAAAATAGAGATTACATGAGGGAACTTCAAAAAATATGCAGGAAAATGGACTTAAAAGATGTATTTGGGTGCAAATTTATTTTTTTGAAATCCACACATAAATTTTTCCTAATATGCATCCTATATGAACTTTTAAAAAATCTCTCAAATTTCATGTACTTGGGTCTCTAGCAACCCAACCTGGATTGAGTTCCAAGCTCCAGGCTTTATCATGGCTCAGCCCTAGCTATTATGTGCATGGGGGACTAAATAAGTATATTCAAATTAATGGGAAAAACTTAATGAAAACTTCTCATATGTATTTGGTAGCTTATCTTACAGCTCAAGGTGATCTTAAAGGTCAGTCACAGGATAGAAATGATAGAACTCCTTTATGAGTTATGGCCTTAAAGGGAGGAATGAGCAGTCTGTTACTACATTTCCTCATTCCTCTTGATCTGAAAGAGAACCCACCTAAAGTGATGAGATTTTCGTCACAGCAGCAAGGTAGAGGGAATCAGTTTCTAATACCATAGAATCACAAATTAGTATCTTTGTTGCCTTAAATGATTCCCTTTAAAAGATTTATTGAAAATGCAGTGTCCTCAGTACTTAAAAACTCAACATGGCAGGTTGATGAGAAATGGCATATATGAAGAATAATGCCTAAGCAAATATAAAAACAAAGGATATAATGTGTCATATATACTTACAAGAATTATCTGACCATAATAAGCATAATTTTTTTCTAAAATATAAAAGTTATAAGTAGGCATTTTAAATCTTGTATTTGGAAACACTTTTATTTTTTAAAAAGACTTATTTATTTATATGAAAGTCAGAAGGAGAGAGAGACAAAGAGAGAGAGAGAGAAAGAAATTCCCAGACTGCCCCACCAGCCAGCGCTGGGGCAGGCCAAAGCCGGAAGCCAGGAGCTTCTTTCAGGTCTCCCACATGGGTAAGAGGCTCCTAACCACTTGGGCCATCTTCTGCTGCTCTTCTCAGGCCATTAGTTGGCAGTCGGATGAGAAGTAGAGCAGCTGGGGCATGAATTGATACTCATATGGACCACAGCGCTTGCCCTTTGTTTGGGAACTCTTATAGATGACTATGTTGCTGGGTAGTTAAGTGGGCTGAGTTAGAAGATCACTGTAAGTAATCAGATATGTTAGTGGTGATGTAATAAGAAAGAAAATGAGCTGCTGATGTGGAAATCAGACAAAAGTCTCATCTGCAGTATCTGTTCTAGCAATGATTTAATCATTGCATTTTCTTCAGTGAACAGAAATTTTAGTATAATTTTAAGAGAATTATAAGCTACCATAATTAAGTATAAGACAATCCATAGAAAAAAATAATTCAAGGTTACATAATTGATATTAATATATCTTAATGACTTGCATTGAAAATAAAGTGACAAAAAGCCCAGATCTTTCAAAAAATATAATCTGTGTTCTAAAAACAATCACCTCCAGAGATAGGTGAAGTTTCAGAAAGAAGTGGAAGAAGAACATCTTTCAAGTCTATGGAAAATGATCAGCAGCTTGATGAAGTTTAAGCTAACAGAACAAAGAGATTAATTATTTACTATATCTGTTTTTATGTTTACTCTGTGACATTTCTACCAACAATTTTCAACAGCCCACAAGGAAGAAGCTTCTCTTTCAGACACAATAGACTCTTTTCTGACTAAATGCATTTCTGAACTGAATGTATGCAAAGTTAATAAACGGAAGGAAAAGCAAATACAGAGCTGTCATTTTTAAATTATATTCTTAAAAGGTTTAGGGGTATCATTTGTGGAACACAAAGAGATTTCCTTTTCAATAGCATTCCAAGACATCACTCTTTCCTGCCTACCAGCAGACAAGATTATACTTGTCTGGAATGTCAGTGAAGTATTTACACGAAGCCAGTTTTTCAGAATCTTATTGTGAACACAAAACAGGAAATACAGTAATACCACTGGTATATGTTAAACACTGGTTAGTAAAAACTATTCTCCCTTAATAGGTAATAGATTCATCTCCAGGAGGTGTGATGAAACGGAGCATTTCTGTAAATACAGATCATTAGTTATTTGCAGTGGGCCAGAGCAAAGGTTCAGGAAGATAAACTCCATAAAACCTTAAGAATTTTCCTTATTACACTGTAGTGAGTACTTTATGGTAACCCCTAATGAAAACTTTTTTTTTTCAAATTCATAGGGGAAATTAAAGGTATTCTATAAAACTTAACATTCTTTGAATGAAAAAACAGCCTAATTAACAAAGATTAATTTAATAGAAATACAGTTTCTGAGGTAAGAAGATCAAATTTCTATGCGAAGTAGCCAACCATCAAAAACACCAAATAATAAAGCATTTGGTGTTCAAAAAAATCTAATTTCAGTTTTTTTTTCTAAACAGAATCACTTTCATGGCTAACCACATTTAATACAATTCCATAGACCTCTTAAGTTTCTGAAATTCTGTTATAAATGGATTATGAAGTACCACCAGAGTCCAAAGTAGAATCACTCTCACAGATAAAACTTTTTTTCATAAAATAGCAGAATGAACTTTGGTTTGACTGCCCTCTGCTGATGTGAAATTTCCATAACTATAGAGTCATTTTAAAACATTTTTTTCTACTTAGGTATTTGTTCATTATTGAACCCTGTGAAAACTAAGGAAATACTAAACCTCTGTATTTTTCACTTAATGGATAAGTATTGATAGAATATCACCTGCAAGTTATCAAAACTATAAATTGATCTCTCTGACCAACATAATTATAGGTTATTAGATAGGAAAAAAATCAGGAAAACATGAACTATTAGAGAAAAATCAAGAACTAAACCAACTGGTACAGAAGACAAGTCAGAGAAGGCATAATCGAGAAAAAAAGAAAAAAAGAAAAACTATGGAAATGATAAGAGATGGCTGAGGAAAAGTAATGAGGATAGCCTGGGACAAATGGGGAAGAGACAAAATAAGCACTGCTTGGAGAAAATAATGAACACAAACGTGTAGAAAGCACAAGACTACCGAGGATGGAACTGTCGGCATAAATGAGTAAATGTTCAGTGAAAATGAAAATAGTGGTTAGAGGATGTGCAGGATAACTTCCACATAAGACAAGCAATAAAACAGGCAGAACGGAGCACTAGGCTTGAAGAAACAAAAAGGAAATCTCTACAGTTCTTTTTCAGTACAGTTGAGTAAAGACATTCCTACAGAAAGAGTATTAAGAAATGGAAGGAACACTGGTGGCAGAGATATCAGCAAGAAGCACTGCCATAATCCAGGAAAAGAATGGAACCAGAACAACATTTGGAATGGAGAAGAAAAAAGATAAGTTTTGAATTAAAAGACAAAAACCAAACCAGTGGCTCTGATCAGATTCAGCCTTTCTACCATTCTTATGTTGCATTAAAGTGATTGTCCAATCAAACTAAGGGGCTGCTTTTGTGGTGTGTCTGGTGAAGTCACCACCTGCAACACCAGCATCCCATGTCAGCACTGGTTCATGTCCTGGCTGCTCCAATTCTGATGCAGCTCCTTGCATATGGCCTGGGAAAACAATAGAATGTGAGAGACCAAAGCTCCTGACTTCTGGCTTTGCCTTGGCCAGCGTTGGCCGTTGCAGTCATCTGGGCAGTTAACTGGTGGTTGGAAGATTCTGTCTCCCTTTCTCTTTAACTCTTTTTCTTCTTCTTCTTTTTTAAAGATGTATTTATTTATATGAAAGTCAGAGTTACAAAGAGAGAGGAGGAGAGGCAAAGAGAGAGAGAGGGAGAGAAAAAGAGAGAGAGAGAGAGAAAACATCTTCTATCTACCAGTTCACTCTCCAACTGGCCACAATGGCTGAAGCTGCGCCAATCTGAAGTAAGAAACCAGGAGCTTCTTCCAGGTCTCCCACGCAGGTGCAGGGCCCCAAGGACTGGAGCCATCTTGTACTGCTTTCCCAGGCCATTGCAGAGAGCTGGATTGGAAGTGGAGTAGCCAGGACTCAAACTGGCGCCCATATGGGATGCCAGCACTGCAGGCGGCAGCTTTACCCACAATGCCACAGTGCCAGCCCCTCTAACTCTTTCAAAACAAACAAATCTTTAAATAAAATCCAACTGAAATAAAGAGAATTGGATACAGAGTCAGCAGAAGGTAAAATTATTGTGTCATTAGAACTGTGGGGTATAGAATTTCCAATCTGTGTCCTTCAAGGGCAAAAGAAAAGAAGTAATTATAGTCTGACAGTCACTGGTGGTCTTCTCAGGTTCATTTTTAAGACAGCAGGATAGTCAGGAGGAACTAGAGTGCTGAAAACTTTTAAATGTCCTGTGAAAGACAGGAAAAGAGAAACATGAACTAACAGGGGTCAGCTATCTTTAGTTAAAGGTGCGATACTTGGGGACAGCATTGTGGTACAGCGGGTTAACACCCTGGCCTGAAACGCCTGCATCCCAAATGGGCGCTGGTTCTAGTCCTGGCTGTTCCTCTTCTGATCCAGCTCTCAGCTATGGCCTGGGAAAGCAGTACTAGATGGCCCCAGTCCTTGTGCCCCTGCACCCAAGTGGGAGACCAGGAAGAAGCTCCTGGCTCCTGGTTTCGGATTGGTGCAGCTCTGGCCGTTGCGGACACCTGGGGAGTGAACCAGCAGATGGAAGATGGAAGACTCTCTCTCTCTGCCTCTCCTCTCTCTGTGTAACTCTGCCTTTCAAATAAATAAATCTTTAAAAAAAATAAAAGGGGTGGGATACTTAAGGAAGTACATGACAAATGACCTGAATTATTTCTATAAATCAATTTCTTGCCTTATTTCTCAAGGAAAAATGAAAGATTAATGCTTGGAAAAAAATCTGGCAAATATGTGATATCACTTTTTCTGCCCAGGAGTCCAGTGTCTACTAGAGATGTACAGTCTCAAGGGACAGCTTCATCTAGCCAAGACTTCTCATTTTTCTTTCTTTTTTTTTTTTTTTTTTTGGACAGGCAGAGTGGACAGTGAGAGAGAGAGACAGAGAGAAAGGTCTTCCTTTGCCGTTGGTTCACCCTCCAATGGCCGCCGCTGCAGCCGGCGCACCGCACTGATCCGATGGCAGGAGCCAGGATCCAGGTGCTTTTTCCTGGTCTCCCATGGGGTGCAGGGCCCAAGCACCTGGGCCATCCTCCACTGCACTCCCTGGCCATAGCAGAGAGCTGGACTGGAAGAGGGGCAACCAGGACAGAATCCGGCGCCCCGACCGGGACTAGAACCCGGTGTGCCGGCACCGCAAGGTGGAGGATTAGCCTATTGAGCCACGGCGCCGGCCAGACTTCTCATTTTTCTATACCTGTCTAGAAAAATCAATACACTATTTTAAAAGAAAAATTCAAAATGAATCCACTAATAACACTGCTTCCTATACATGTAAGGATAGTCTTTCCAAATTCTGTTTATGTGGAGACATCTGGAATCAAGCATTTAACTCAAAAGGACACCATATTCATATGCTTTCAGTAAAAGTTGTAGTGCTAGGAACTCATGGAAAAGTAATATACATCTTCCGGTTGCTTTAAAATCGCCAAACAAAACGAGAAAAATCATAACTTAGGAACTGTATGCAAAAGAATTTCTGATGAAGGAAGGAAGCATAATACCCAAAGTTAGATTTTAATTCATTCATTCAGTTAAGAAGCAAATAGTTTGGAACATCTGTGGCTCAACTTCATTATGTTGTATCATTTATGGTCAGTTTTAAAAAGATGAACATCCTGATAAAAGACATTTTCCCCTAAAACTGACAATCACACAATAAAGAAATAAATACCAGGATACACAGAGATGCAATAAGGATATAATATGCTCATTGTAGTATATATCGCCCATTTGGAGATAAAACCTATTCCTCTTCTTAACTAAATAATCTATTATAATAAAATTTATTGGAGATGTTAATGCTAATACTGAGAGAAAATGATTAAAGATCATTGAGAACTCATAAGTATCTGTAGATTATACAGAAGTGCTAAAGTGCTATATGGATTATGCTTCTAACTCAACAGATCAAAGCTGGAAGCTGACACATCATTTTCCTTTTAAAATGAAAAAGATTAAATGACTTACAAAATGAATTTTCAGAAAAAAAGAATTAATCACTGTTATCGTTGAATAGTATCCTCTAGTCCTTTATATGAACACATTTATAGGAAGTACTATTTTTGATATTTTAAACATCTTTGTAGTTAAATATGCTAGCTTTCCACTTTTCAAAATATATATATTTATTTATTTGAAAGACAGCAATACAGAGAGAGGCGGGGAGAGAGAAAGAGAAAGAGACAAACAGAGGGAGAATCTTCCATCCACTGGGGTTCATTCGCCAAATGTCCACAACAGCTGGGTCTAGGCTGGACCAGGCTGAAGCCAGAATCCAGGCACATTAGCAGGGAGCTGGATTAGAAGTGAAGCAGCCAGGACTTGAACCAACACCCTTATGGGTTGCCAGCGCTGCAGGCTGCAGCTTAACCTTTTATATCACAGTGTTAGCCCCTAGCTTTCCACTTTCATACTGAAGTACAACTGACTTTTCCAAAACAATCGTCTTTTCAACACTCCCCCCGCCCCGCAGATAAAAGTTCCTCTGACAAAAGCTTTCCCTGTAAAAAAAGTTTAATTTTACAAAGTAAAATATAAATGTTAAAATAACAGGAATGACACTCTTCAGCTGACAAACGCAAAAAATATATTCTTCTGTACTGCAAGCAGAATACATCTAGATGAAAGAAGTGGATTTTAAAACACAACTCAGAACATAATAAGCCAACAAATACATACTAACCAAAGGTAACAGGATGGAAGTACAGCTTTGTGCTCTGTTTATTAAAGGAGACTAACAAAATACAAAGAGAGAAATCTTAGGTATAGGAAGAAGAGTTTATCAACACAACAAAAAAAATCTATTAGGTATTTTCATTCAACAGTTAATACTTCATTCAATATCAAAGTAGTATTGTATCCAAAGACACACAATCAAATGAATATATTGATCTCAGAGCAAATCAATCATTCTCATTAATATATCCTGGGGAGATTATTTACTTGATTATCTAAGTACAATCAAAGATACTAAAACAGGTTAAGCTTTGAATTTACACTTTGGACATACAGGGTAATATACAGAAATAAGTGAGGCAGTGAACAATAAAACAAATATAATCACCAGGCAATCAAATTAGTACATGGCACCCTGGATCAGGAATGAAACATATGGAGTGCTACAGTTTCTGTGATGTGGACAATTTCAAATTAAACAGTCAGGTCTGCCCCCTTACAAAGCTTACTGAACAATCATCTTCAACATATTCATCTTTTACGAACTCTGAAGGAAAAGGTTTCATTGCGCTCCAAGGAGATATAAGAATCCCTGTAGAATGTGATGCAATTAACAGTCTTTAGATGAGAAGACTGAATCTGACAGCAGTCATAATCCTTACTCAGTCCTGCTAGGGGGTCATGTTTATGATGGTAACACACAGAGTGAGAAAAAAAAAAAGGTATCAACATATGAACTGAAAGGATGCTTAATTAATAGTAATTTTTATTGGTTAACAGCATGGATAAAATGATGTTATCAGTGCACAGAGCGATACAGACAGACAGGAAGCTCGCACTCCCTGGTTCACTTCCCAAATGTCTACAAAAGCCAGCAATGCAATTCAGGTCTCATATGTAGGTGTCAGGAACCCAATTACAGTATCCATCACCCTCCTTCCCAAGGTCCAAATCAGCATGTTTCAAATTGGATTCCTGGATTCAGGAACCAGAGGTGGAAATCAAACCTATGTATTCTGATGTGGAACATCTTAACACTAGGCTAAATATCTCTTCTTGAAACTGGTTATCGTTTGCCCTTAATTATTATTGTTTTTTCTTAGGAAAACTACTTGGATGTCAGGATATTTAAAGGCAGAATGTAAAACATGGAAATTGTGTTAATGACTCCTTGTAGAAATTGAAAATTTATGGATTATTTCCTCAACGGAAGTGATTAATTTTCAGGGTTCCTCCTATAGTCCCTTGACCAGTCCAACAATTCAGACAAAACTAAAATGGTTGGTCGGAGTTGATAATAAATTCTGTGAGTTTAGAAGAGATGAAAATTACTGGTCACTGCAAGAAAATATCCCACAATCATGGCCTCAAAGCACATTATTATGTAAACTGATCCTTTATCATTATAATCTGGTCTAAAGCTCCTTAAGCCTTAGCACATCTAGCCCATCAATTCTGGCAGGAAATGTTATGATTTTCAAGAATAAACAAGTTGGAAAATGACAGCCAAATAAGGAGTAAAGATGAACCCACCCTGCATACTATTCTATTTCATCTTAATTTTTTTATGTCTATGAAGAGAAGTTAGGAAATTGGACAGCAAAGTACATCACTTCCTAGAAATTTCAGCCCAGGCAGGTTAAATTCCCTGGCTGACCAGTATACCTTCTGCCATCCTCTCCCCAGTCCCCAACCCTCAGCCTCTTGCTCTCTTCTTTTGGGTGCATAATAGTCAGCTGAGCCTGTTTGCATATACTTTTCCTTCTGTTCTCCCATTTAGTTAGTATTACAGAGCACTTAATATGGCCATAATAAACATGGCGACATATCAGTGGACAAAACATGATTAAAATACTTTGAATCAAAAATTCTACTTCAACCATTACTTAATGCTGAATTTATGTGATTTAATTATATAAACTATAAAATAAGACTTAAAAATGTATTGTTTCTAAGAAAGTAAAGGCAATCACTTAGGTAAGACTGAAAAAAGGTAAATAACTAAAATAATTATTAAATTGGTATAAGCAGAACAGCTTTAAAAATAAAGTGACATTCAGAGTACAGAGTATCTCAAGTTTTCACTTTACAGAAGCCAAATACTGAACTTGATACACTGTTGCCTAGATATTATAGACTTCTACTGAGCAGACTAGTCTCAAAAAAATTATTTGCCATAAACAAAAGAATGGAAAACAGATGCATATTTATGTTTAACTAACTTTCTCAATTAGTTATTAGCTACTAATTCCAACTTGGAAACTTTGACGCATTCAAAAAAAGTCAAATGTGAAAAAAAGTGTAAAATAGAACCACTGTAGAAGGAAATACACCACTATCAGAATTATAAATTCACTTACCTTTAATACAGAAATCCCACTTTCTACAACAAAGTACAAAAAAATGACACACAAAAGAACTCATTGTGGTACTGTTAGTAATGGCAGTGCTTTTGTATAAAATAAAAATATATAAAATAAATCATCGGAGGTTACTGCTTGACCTAAAAGATGCTGCTTGAGACACCTATAACCCAAGGCAGAGTGCATAGGTTGGAGCCAAGCCCTATTCTAGTTATTTGAGCTCTATTCTAGTTTCCTGCTAATGCACACTCTGGGAGGCAGCAGAAGACAATGGCTGGAGTATCTGGTCCCTGCCAACCATGTAGGAGATAAAGGTAGGTAAATTCCTGGATTCTGGTTTTGGTTTGGCCCAGCCTTGGCTACAGCAGGCACTGAGGAGCCAACTCCCACATGAGAGGTCTCACCCTACCTTTCAAATAAATTAAATCAATCAATAAAAGCCAACACCAGCAGACTGAACCAGATGAGGTAGAAAGGACAAGGCTGGGGTTCAAATGTGGGAGTTATCAACATGTATTTTTCTACACTGTGTACTGTCTTGCTCTTTGAATCATATAATATACTACTGAAAACTTTTTAATAAAAATGTCCTTTAAAATATTTATACAACCTATGAAATTTATTACTTTGTTTCCTAACACCTGTGAAAAATTTTATTTTATACACTATAATCTCCAAGAGCATCAAACTGCATTTTTTAGCTCTGAGATTCAATTTCTTGCCCAAATTTTTCTCTAAACTAGCCATATAACTCTAGGTAGACCCTTAACTAGGGAGGACGAAAAAACCCAAGACTTCTTGTCATGACAGAATACAGATCTCCTGTCTGTCTCCACTAAGGAGACAACTTCTTCTTAAGCACGTAAACAAAGGTAAAGTGACAGGCTATGATTTGTGACTCCAAACTGCAATTTTTTCATCCTTTCCTCTTTTACAGAAAGCAGAACTTTTTCATAACAAGCATTTAGTAAGTTAATGGTGCATTGGAGAGTATGGCAGACAACATCATTGTTTAAAAGATAAGATCAACTGTATTTTTTGTAATATAGTGGGAATAAGAAAATCAGTTACATTTACTCACCATTGTCTTTTTTGCTTTGGCACTATGGATGAGAACATCATTAAATCTGTTTGAAGGTTATATGTTCTGCCTCACTTACTAATTATAGGAACCATAAATGAGCACTATGGGTATGTCAAGTTCCCAAAAACTAAAACTTATCTCTGGAAGGCAAGGTAAGTACTCTTTGTCACCTCCTAATATCCCTGCCACTAAGTCAGTAAGTTTGTGTTTATATGTGTGGTTACACATGAATCCTTCTACTAGAAATTATTATTGAGTGAGCACACAGCACTAAAAATGGAGGTTCGAACTCCACTTTTTTAGTGAACAAGGAACTGTCTACTTCTTATACTCAAGTTCAGCCATCAGATACAGCTGATAAGTGTAGTGTCAATACAAATCACCACGTATAAATGAGGAAACACCCACCTGACAAGTTTAAAATCACCACCTTACTTTACAAATGTGTTAACTGAGGCTCAGATATTAGATTTTCATATTAAAAAAACACATTCAGCATTTAAAGCTCTTGATTCTGCCAAGAAAGATAATCCTAGACTTCAGATTACTTTTTTATTAAATGATTTATTCAAATATACATGTAGTTCTATGCAACTTCATCTTCTAGAAAGCAGAAACTTCCTTTCACATTTGTGAAGGTAGAAAAATAACATAAAATTTCTCATATCCTTCTGTGAGGAAACAGGATTATTTTCCACTTCTTCATATCATAAGATCACCATATTATCTCCATAAACTTCGAAGATATCTGTGTTTACTGTATCCATAAATCCTCGAATCAGTATCTAAAGCCTCTTTTCTTTCATATTTGTAATGCAAACAAAACGGAATCTCTCTATAAAATAGTGTGGCTGTTTATTTGGAAGAACTCCTATCAAGATAAAAATACACATATTAGAGTTTCTTAACCTCAGCACTATTGACAATTCAGGCTAAATAATCATTCATTGGGAGGGGGCGGCTCTTGTACATCACAGGATATTTAGCAAGATCCATGACTCCATCCACTGGATGCCAGTATGAGCCCTTCTCTTGAGACAATCAAAAATTTCTAGAATTGGGGATACAGGTTGTGAAGAAAGGGACAAAATTGTTCAGATGACATCCACTGCTTTACAGTAAGTTTACAAAATACCCATTACTAGAATTCAACAAGAAAAGAATTAGATAGTAAGCTTCCTGGATAGCTCAGACAATCATGCTTGAGGTAAAAGCTGATTGCAGTAATTTTTGTTTGGATGACGTCTTTTGAGGTTTATTTAAATTTTTGGTTGTTTTTATAATTCTATCCTTCTAAAACTTGTGCACATTTATAATTCTCAGTATAACATTTGTAAAGAGAGAAATGTCTCCCAAACAACCCTTGAACTGCCGGCATATCAATGAACTTATATGACCCTGTTTTTCTTCTTGCTTTTAACAAAGACGACAAAATAAAAATGTCTCAAATCAATTTCAATAAGGGGATTGAGGGGAGTTACATATGCCAACTGAAAACAAAGTCCAGGTGATATGCATTCCTTTAACTAGTGACAGTTCTGCTTGATTCATCAGCACAACCACTTCTCCCAGAGATTAAACTGGTAAAGATTTTGCAAGCTATGAAAACCTGTTTATAGACAGCTTAAAAAAAGAGTAACTGGATGCAAGACTGCAGCACACGTAAAGGCTATCACTAAAGCAGGGGAAGTTTTAATCCCTCTGGAGATCGTCTGGGTAAGTGAGCAAAGGCTCTAGCTGACAGCACAGATAATACAATTCAGTTCCAGGCCACAGCGCTCTATTTGTTTTTGTTGTTTTTCTCGTATCCTATCAGTAGCCTGTCTCCACGGGTTTGTCTGGGAAAATGATAAATAGTAAAGCAAGCAACCTTCTCCATCCAACTAAATCATTCTCCTAGCAAGGACAGCAAGCACAGCTTTGGAAAAGATCATCTTTGTAAATGCACATTTCAGTATATATTAAGTCCAACTCAAAATCTATGAAAACAAAATGCCTACAGAAAGATATGTATTTATACTGAGCCTCAATTCTTTGAAGTTCAAACATATAAAATAAAAAAAGATGACAATTATCAAATGTTTATAAATATGTAAAAAAGGAAAATATAGATCTGCGAATTGCTCCCCATCAAACTTTGGTAACTAAATTACAGTAAATTGCTTATAAATCAGATTTGACTATTAATGATCATCAAAATACAAGGATTTAAAACCTAGTATTAAATTATTCTCTAGGTCAAGAAGCCAGAATCTAAAGATTTTGTACATATATAAACTGCATCAAAAAATCAAATTCATTGGGCAAAAAGGGAAACATGAAAAGAATAAAGCACATAGGAAAGAATCTTAACAGAGCCTCTATCTCCTGGGGATACTTTTCAAAGAACTTTTAAAACATCAGAAACAAAATAAAAAATGCTAAGAGATGGAAGTCTGATAAAATATAGAAAAGAAACTGACCATTCTATATTTAAGTTTCTACACTCCACATTTTGTACTTCAGGCCAATATTTAGACAAACTTATTCCACAGAACTATTCTCTCAGATGGAATGGATATGAAAAATGGAAATAATTAAGATTATAAGACTTACTGTGATCCATAAATAATTATAAACTACAAAAAAAAAAACTAAGTCCTTAGAATAAGAAGCAATTTTGGTAATATTGCTGTTTTAAGGGGCAGATGCTACATGTAATCTAAAGGAGGACTTTAACACTGCCTGCATTTTAACATCAATGATCTGATAAAATAAAAATTAACAATTTATCAAATTCATCATTTTTTCATTATTTACTTATTTTCTTATTTATCTCTAACAAGACACTGTAATTTCTTTTTGGCAATTACAGAAAGCAACTTAATACCAACATTAAGCAATCTTTTAATTTAATGTTTCCAAAACCAAGTTAAAAAAAAAACCCACCAGATTCCATTCAAAGGGAGGCTCTAAAACATTTTGGAATCTAGAGCTTTATTCATTAAGTCAGTCTGTCAAGCAATCATATATTAATTGAATAGATATTTAAGGCAATCTTTTGTATTAATTGAAAGTGTGAATAAGGTCCTCCCTCTATGATAATAAAAATGCATAATTTTCAAAATGTATGCAATATCTTTAATACATTATAATCATTAACCTTTTATTCTTTCCTGGTTATACAACATATTCTAAGAGAGAAAAGAATTCATTTGGGTGTAACTAGAACACAGAAATAGAAGCCATTTGAAGCAAATACAGAATACTAAAACTTAAGTCTCCCAATGTTTTCAGACAAGCCTTTTTTCATATTACCATAAGACTTTAATATACAAACTTTACCAGAAATGCTAGTATTTCACCAAAACAAGGAATTAGTGACTTCTTTGCATTACCCCATTCAAAAATTGGTGTTTATACTAACCAGAGACTATCAATATCTATGTCAAATCAGAATGCAAATGTCTTCAAATAAAAGGAAGGTAAATATGCTCTTACATAATACTGGCTAATAGGGTATGCAAGTCCTAGCTAATGATATGAACAAAATATAGTGATTTAAAAGTCTGATATAAAATCCTAGTTTCCTTAGCAGTCAGTTTACATAATAAAGATGTTCTTTGGTTAATAGAGTTAGGCACAATACTTTTGCTTATTTATACTTTGTATCAACATTTTAAAACAAAAATTACATTGTTTATCACTTCATTTTGTTACATCTCTCCTCAGTTTATTCAGAGTATAGTAAACAATCAAATATTAGGAAAATTTGTATTTTAAAACTATATAGTATAAATTTTATATAATATGAAAGTTTCAAAAGAATTTATGGACATAAAGAATTGCCAACTTCCTGACAAATCAGCGACATATGAAACAGATAACGCTATAGGATAATGGACAGGTGTTTAGAGATAAAGGCATCCTTGCCTTTATTGTCTATTAGTGATAGAGAGAAGAAAAGCAATTTAATCTCTTTGAGTAGCAATGTTCTTATCTTCAAGATATAAGATGAAATATTACTCTAAAGGGTTACCAGAATTACAATGATGTATGTAAAGCACATTGCCCATTATACAGTAAGTTCTCAAACAAAGGCGGTAATAATTTTTATCTTATACTAATATTTCTGGATTTTTCTGATTTCTTCAATGTATTCAATTTTTAGTCAAACCAAAAGTACTTATAATTGTTATCTCAGAGTAATACTTCTGGATTTTGATGAATCCCTTCATATTTCCTAATTTATATTTCAATTGAAATATAATACCTAAAAACCTGCAGTGAAATACACAAAGGCATACTTTATTAATAAATTTTCTGTACATCTACCTATACTGTTAAAGATGGATATTATAGGGGTCGTTGTCGTGGTATAATGAGTAAAGATACAGCCTGCAACACTGGCACCCCATAAAGGTGCCAGTTCAAGTCCCAGCTGTGCTACTTCTGATCCAGTTCCCTGATGATGGCCTGGGAAAGGAAGTGGAAGATGGCCCAGGTCCTTCGACCCCCACACCCATGTAGAAGATCCAGAAAAAGTTCCTGGCTTCGGATAGGCCCAGCTCCAGCAGTTGTGGTCATCTGGGGAGTGAACCAGCAGATGGAAGATCTTGCTCTCTGTAACTCTGCCCTTCAAATAAATAGATAAGTCTTAAAAAAGAAGAAAAGGCGAGACATAATAGTTTTCTCTTTCCTTCTTTGTGTTTCATGAAGAAAATCCTTGGTACTTAATGAGAAGATGTGGCTTTTCTTACTCTCTGGAGGAACGTAGTAGGTTGAGGTCATAAACTTGAATTTGAAATATCAACTTAAGCCGGCGCCGCGGCTCACTAGGCTAATCCTCCACCTTGCGGCACCGGCACACCGGGTTCTAGTCCCGATCAGGGCACCGGATTCTGTCCCAGTTGCCCCTCTTCCAGGCCAGCTCTCTGCTGTGGCCAGGGAGTGCAGTGGAGGATGGCCCAAGTGCTTGGGCCCTGCACCCCATGGGAGACCAGGAGAAGTACCTTGCTCCTGCCATTGCATCAGCGTGGTGCGCAAGCCGCAGCGCTCTGGCCGCGGTGGCCATTGCAGGGTGAACCAACGGCAAAGGAAGACCTTTCTCTCTGTCTCCTGTCTCTCTCTCTCTCTCACTGTCCACTCTGCCTGTCAAAAAATAAAAATAAAATAAAAAAAGAAATATCAACTTATAGAAAGTTGGTTACAGAATACTATGCTCCTTACCAGTTTTGTAACAATATACTCAGGACAATCAACAATCTCCAAAACATAGTCCTGAATGCAACAGAAAGAGAAGTGTTATGAGAAATTATTAATTATTTTATGATGGTTAAACTCTCAACCAGATTATTTCCTCAAAGTCATCAGAGTAGTTAATGTAAGTCTTAACTGTAGTGTGCAATCTTTTAGTCAATAAATATACTTTTAGGCACCAGTGTTGTGGCACAGCAGGTAAAGCTGCTGCATATAACATTGGTATCTCATATGGAAACTGGTTTGAGACCTGGCTGCTCCACTTCCAATCCAGCTCCCTGCTAATGCTCCTGGGAAGGCAGTGGAAGAGGACCCAAGTGCTTGAGCCCCTGCACTCACATGGTAGATCTGGAAGAGGCTTCTGGCTCCTGGATGCACCCTGGCCCAACTTAGGCCATTGCATCTATTTGGATAGTGAACCAGCAGATGAAAACAAAGCGTGCTCTTGTGCTCGCTCGCTCTCTTACCCTCTCTCTCTCTCTCTCTGTCTCTTCCTCTCTGTGTAACTCTAATTATCAAATAAATAAAGCTTTAAAATGTATATATATATATATTTATTCCTGGAATATTCAAAACAATACTAGTCACACATAACCCCCAAGAAAAAACTACATACACTATGTAGAACTGCTGATAAACTGAGGAATTAAAACAACTATAAAAATACTTTTTTTTTTTCAAAAAGAAACAAAACTTAACTCAGTAAATCTTTTGCTTTCTGATTAGCAAAATTATAGCTGATGTGAAAAATCTGACACGTCCCAAAGGCACTACTTTATAGTGGCCTCCTTCACATGAACTATCACTATGTGTCTCAGGTACTTACTTGCATGTATCAGTGAATGAAACACAAAAATTCTTGCCCTCGTAAAGCTTACAAAAGAACAAGAGAGAGACATTAATAAACCCAGTAAATAAGCAAGCAGATGGCAATAAATATAATAGAAAAAAATAACTTAGTAACATAGAAGGGGATCAAGAGAACCAGAAACAGAAAATGGCTTGGAACATCTGTGGTGTCAAATATTTGACAGTCTTTTTCTAAGAGGATCCGTATTATTGTTCCTTCACATAGCTAAGATCTCTCATAGGAGTATGTACTAGCTGTTCTAATTTTTGAAAGCTGTATTATAATTGATAATACAAAACGAAAAGAGTTTTGTAGGGCATGTCTGTTTTTTCCTATCATTTAACACTCTGTGATACGTAACAGGTGCTAAAGAGATAATTGGTAAATGACTATAAACCAGCCAATAACAAGAAACAACTCATCTTGATAATTTGGGTCCAAAAACCTTTAATTTTTAAACTTTACAGGTCAACTAATTTTTTTCTTACCACATCAGACAGTACACATTCTTGCCTTGTCAGCCATATAGTCTTACGTGCTAACTATTCAACACTGCCATTGCACGGTAAAAATATCAATGATAGTAATTGAATGGTTGTGGCTGTGTTCTAAAAAACTTTATTTATAAGGTCAATCATATAGTATGGAAGTTTTCTGGTCTCAGCTTTATCTGGTATCTAGCTAACAGCCTTAAGACTTCTGTTAGAATCAGCCTTGTGTCACAGTGGGTTAAGTCGCTGCCTGCAAATCCAGCATCCCAAAAGGGAGCTAGATCAAGTCCAAGAAACTCTAGTTCCTATATTATTACATGAAATACTTTTTTTGTACTTTAATGGAAAAAATAAGGCAACAATCTAATTAGCTTATCATTGTCTTTGCTTTTTCATAACAAACATATACTCTGTCATCAAGTATCTTCATGCACACAGCAACAATATGTAACTTTCATGCACTACATCTGCCTGGCCTAACTGACTGAAAAGTTACTGAAAGGTAATTATTAGTTGTTGATGTGCTATATCAACATGATTCAAGGCACTGATCTTGTTCATGTACACTGTCCCTTCCAGAACACACTTTATTAAAATGAAAACCAGATTAGAAACTGCCCTTGACATATATACATAGCAAATAAATTCACTTTGTGTTACTGAATAACTTCTCTAGAATAGATTTCTAAAATCTCTAGTCAAATTTCAACTAAGAAGCCAAATAGTCTAAAACCTCTTGCATCACTAAAGTCCTACCTACTTCTGCCCTGAAAATCAGGTGGTCAAGTCTGAAACAAAGTCTCTTCTTGCTGAGGGAGCTCGGAGCACAGGGACACGGTGATAATGTGAGTCTTGTGTAAATGGGTTACCAAGCCAACATCAGGCGCTGCTATAAGAGCTGAGAAGCAGCAGGCCTTACCGTCAGGGGAAATGAATGATGGCAGAAATAAAGCTGACATTTTACTTTCCATTTTCAATTACATTTTTTCCCATGGTCAGTTTACTAAGATACTCCTTACACACTGTGGAATTCACTGTTTTTACTTTTGAAGTTAGAAGGTTTTTGACATATATACAGACCTATAATCACAACAACCAAGATACAGATCATCCCAATTTTCTCATGCCACTCTGTGGTGAATTCCATTCCAGTCTCAGGTCTTATTGTGATCCTCATAGTCCTGCCTTTTCTAGAATATTATATAAATGAAATTGGTACACTGTGCAGCATTTCACATCTGGCTTCTTTTACAAAGCAAAATACTTTCGATATCCACCCATCCTTTGTAGGTGTCCATAATTTGTTCCTCATTGTAGTTAGTATGCCATTGTAGGAACATATACCACTTGTTTACTGACACCCCATAAGATGGACATTGGGGTTGGTTAGATGATTACAAATAAAGCTGAGGTAAACATTTACCCATAGGTCTTTGCATGAACAAATGCCTTCATTTCTCGTGTGTAAATACCAAAGAATATGACTGCTAGTTAATATAGTCAATATATATTTAATTACATAAAAAGCTTATTTAATTTTTTAAGAGAGAAGAACAGGAGGCTGGCGCTGTGGCATAGGTTATGCCTCTGCCTGCGGTGTGGGCAACCCATATGGGCACCAGTTCACGTCCTTGCTGCTCCTCTTCCCATCCGGCTCTCTGCTAATGGCCTGGAAAGGCAGTGGAGGATGGTCCAAGGGCTTGGACCCCTGAAACCATGTGGAAGACCCGGAAGGAGCGCATGCCTTCTGGCTTTGGATTGGCTCAGCTCTGGCAGTTGCAGCTATTTGGGGAGTGAACCAGCAGATCGAACACCTCTATGTCTTTCCCTCTCTATATAACTTTGCCTTTCAAATAAATAACCTTTAAAAAAAGGCAGGGGGAGGTAGGAAGCGGCACTGTGGCACAGTGGGTTAAGCCCTTCCCTGCAGTCCCAGCATACCATATGGGCACAGGTTCAAGATCTAGCTGCTCTACTTCCAATCCAGCTCCCTGCTAATGTGCCTGAGAAAGCAGAAGATGGACCAAATGCTTGGGCCTCTGCACCCACGTGGGAAACTGGAAGAAGCGTTTAGCTCCTTGTTTTAGTCTGGCTTAGCCCTGGCTGTTGCGGTCATTTGGGGAGAACACCACCCCCCCCCTTGCTGCTCCCTCTTTGTAACTCTACCTTTCAAATAAATAAATAAATCTTTAAAAAAAGAACACTACTGATTTTGTACAAATCTATGAACTTAGGAATGCCCTATGTAAAATATATACAAAGTTTTATATTTATTTATTTCGTTTTTATTTGACAGGTAGAGTTAGACAGTGAGACAGAAAGACAGAAAGGTCTTCCTTCCGTTGGTTCACCCCCCAAAAGACCGCTGGTGCTGTGCCGATCTGAAGCCAGGAGCCAGGTGCTTCCTCCTGGTCTCCCATGCGGGTGCACGGCCCAAGCATTTAGGCCATCCTCCACTGCCCTCTTGGGCCACAGCAGAGAGCTGGACTGGAAAAGGAGCCACCGGGACTAGAACTGGCACCCATATGGGATGCCGACAACGCAGGTGGAAGATTAACCAAGTGAGCCACGGCGCCGGCCCCAAAGTGTTTATATTTAACTAAAATCAACTAGTTATCATAAGTAAGTCATCTACCATAGGGCCCGGTGCATACCTACTGACTGCTAGCTGTCCAAGTTTAACTTTCCTTTTCTCCAATGTGTCTAGCTCCCTCATCCCCAACTCATATAAAGTGACAGTTAATTTAAATCATCACTTGTTAAATCACACAATAGGTGCACACACACACTCATATTATTTTTGAGACATGGCTATTTTCATTTATTTTATTAAACTGCTCTTACTTTGGATGGAAGACTAGGAGAACCTTAAAGAAGCAGAGCCTTAATAAGGGAAACTTTCCAGGTAAGTATCACCATCTTGTGTCAAAAAGGAGTAACTGCAACATCAAATTTATTGTCAAATAGTGAATGTTTCAGTCACAAAAATGGCACTTTTATTGTTCATATTCATATTATTAATGTTTCCTATGCACTTTTTAAAAAGATCAACAAATATTCTCTTCTACTAATGACTTTAAAACATTCAATATATAGCTTTGGGTTTAGTTCTTGCCTTACAGGGAACATCAGATGAGATTCTAGGAACATTAACAACATAGGAAGAAACGTTTTCAAGTTTAAAAGTTTCAACTTTAAAGTCAATGGTTAGTTAGATACTTCTGTTCTTATTCCAAACTATTTTTACATTTGTAGCACTTTATTAAAACAGTTAAAAGATTATTAAATAGAATAAATTATTATAGGCTGATCAGACATCTGCAAAAGAAGAAAATATGCAGCTTGACAAGTTTTTCTTTTCCAAAGAGTAATAAATTTTAAATGAAATGCTAAGGTGTCCTTCAACTAACTGTCAGCCAGAGATTTTGTTACACAACAGCAGCCTTAAGGCTGATTTATGGCTTTTTTCCTCTTTTTCTGAAAATCATGTGATTAAAAAGAAAAGTCATTTTCCCACACCTGGGTAATATTTGCTTGCTTTATGATCTTTTTGAAGAAAGGAACTTTTAAATGACAAGAAAGTTAGGGAAGGTGGTTCCTGACAACAGAAAACAAAAACCCCAGAGACCTATTTAGCGAACAGTATCTTTTTATATAGCATTTGGAATCTATATTATTGTCTCTCTATTTGTCACAAAATAAGACAACTGTAGAACTTTAATGATATAACCCAAGAGTCAAAATAATTTTGAAAAATACAGTATTTTAGCAATAGAGCCAGAACTAGAAAATAAGAATCTTGGCATCTGTCTCGTTCTCTTAATTCTTCCACTGTTTGTATCAAACTGTGAATTTCATTCTTTTCTACCACTTCCTGCATATGCCATGCTGGCCCTGTTATCTTTGTTCTCTGCAACCTGGCAATTCCCGTTGTCCTCTAGATCTATGTGCATGATTGTGCTGCTTGGATTAGGCAAAAACCTCTCTCCTAAGTTGTGCCTCATCCAAAAATTCATGCAAAAATATTGAAGTCTGAAATGAGCTATGTGAAAAACTCTTAAAGAAAAGGTTCAGGCCAGCGCCACGGCTCTTACTAGGCTAATCCTCCACCTGAAGTGCCGGCACCCGGGGTTCTAGTCCCGATTGGGGCGCCGGTTCTGTCCCAGTTGCTCCTCTTCCAGTCCAGCTCTCTGCTGTGGCCCGGGAATGCAGTGGAGGATGGCCCAAGTGCTTGGGCCCCTGCACCCGCATGGGAGACCAGAAGGAGGCACCTGGCTCTTGGCTTCAGATTGGCGCAGTGCGCTGGCTGTAGCAGCCATTTGGGGGGTGACCTTTCTCTCTCTCTCGCTAACTCTGCTTGTCCAAAAAAAAAAAAAAAGGTTCAAAGAAGAAAGTCATATAATTCCTTATAAAATAAGTCTAGTATCATAACTTCACCATAGTTAATAGAATTAAAGTTAAGAAGTCAGGAAATTTATAGTTCAGCATTCTTTTAAAGCTAAAAGAAAATTAATTAAGATGCTGGCATTGTAGGTTGATACCAGCATCCCATATCAGCATGCGGGGTTCAAGTCCCAGTTACTTCCTGCTTCAGAACCCATTTCTTGCTAATGCGTCTGGGAATGCAGTGGAAGATGGCCCAAGTACTTGAGCTTCTACCACCAATGTGGGAGACAGAATGGAGTTCTTGGCGTCTATGGACATCTGGGGAGTGAACCAGCAGATGGAAATCTCTCTGACTTTTAATAAATAAATCTTTAAAAAAAATGAATGGAATAGAAGGAAAGGGAAGAGAAATAGCTGGTTTTATGTAACTACAAGGATCAGGCCAGATAAATGTTTAAGCTCCTTACTTTAATGGGATATATAAATTAGAAGCTTTAGAATTATAAAACTTATCTAAATGTCATTAACTCACTTTTATCTTACTTATTTTTATGAAAAAAAGAGAAAACATTTCTTTATTCAGATAGTAAATGGTGACAATTTTACTTTCAACTGTTCTCTTTCCATAAATAAACATTTTAGTTTCTCTTCAGAGGTTCTCTTTGACAGCTCTTCCAAACATCTGTCAATTAACTCAATGTCAATTAAATAGTCTGTGAAGGTCACCGGAGTTTAAGATTCTGAACTAGATACTTTAAATCTTTTTTTCAAAGTGTCAGATAGTTACATAAATTCTTTGCAGTATTAAGAGAGAGCTGGTGTTATCAATGCAGAAAGAGACACATCGGCAACGAGAGAAACAGAATACCACACTTGACAAGTTAGAAATATTGTTCAAAGAATAAGAATTAATTCTTCAGTTCCTAAGGCATGAAACCCCGGCACTGCTATGGAAATTATCAAGAAACAACTTGGGCGTGAAAATAAATACTTGGGAATCATATGAGAAGTAGAGTTAGAGCTTAGAACTACAGCTGATTCTAGAGGAAGACTTGTATATCTGATTGTATTGTGGCTCAACTTCTGAGACTTAGATTAACTGCAGAAGCCCTAGGCATGGAAGTCATTTAACAGACATTGAGGACAGACATGGGATTTTTACTTTTTGTTTTATTTTGTTCTTAATGACTTTGAATTCAATATTAGTCCACAGTGTTCAGCTGGCAAATAACCCTGGAATGCATAAGCAGAAGCACAGTCTTCAAATTAAAGGCAGGGAGAGTCTCACTAAACTCTGTACTGATGAGATCACAAGCTATCAGAGCACATTCATTTATGGATGTCACATTTTTAGAGAGAAAGAGACAAATGAACAATAGTTGAGAAAAAAGCAGATGCTGATGATCAATTAAGAATGTCATATGAAATAATCCAGGAACTCAAGCCTGGAAAAAAATATTGATTAGTCTGATAGAGTACAGAGAAAAACATCAATAATTTTCACAAAGAACAATATAAAAAGGTATAAAATGTTTCCAGATTTTAAAATAAAATCAAGTTGATATGCAGAAAATTTAGGGAAATAAGAAGCTGAATTCAATAAAATAAAGACTGAGAAAAAGATAGAATGCTCTATTTAATGAATTAAGTTTCCCAACAGTGTAGGATGATGAGAAAGGAATAAGAAACGATGGGTAGGGGCCAGTATTGTGGCATAGCAGGTTAAGCCTCAGCCTGCAACACAGTTCCAAGACCCAGCTGCTCCACTTCCAATCCACCTCTCTGATAACACTCCTGGGAAAGCAGCAGAAAATGGCCCAAATGCTTGGGTCCCTATACCCACAGGGGAGACCTGGATGAAGCTCTTGGCTTTGGCCTAGCCCAGCTCCAGCCATTGAAGCCATCTGGGGAGTGAACCAGCAGATGGAGGTTCAATTTCTCTCTCTCTCACTATAACTCTCTCTCACTCTCACTCTCTCTTTCTCACTGTTACTCTCTCTTTGTAACTCTGTCTTTCAAATAAACAAAAAATACATCTTGGGGAAAAAAAGAAGGGTAGAAATTTTCTACCGGGGGCCAGTGTATCAGAAGCATTAACCAGATTATTCAGTCTTATAATAAGCCATTTTGCATCATCAAGAAAATAACTTCTTTTATAAGCCATAAATATTATAGAAAATTAAACATACTTCTAGTCACATGTTGATCTCATCAAATATTATTCACTGGGGCCGGCGCTGTGACGCAGTGGGTTAACACCCTGGCCTGAAGTGCCGGCATCTCATATGGGCGCCAGTTCGAGACCTGGCTGCTCTACTTCCTGTCCAGCCCTCTGCTGTGGCCTGGGAAAGCAGTGGAAAGCAGTGGAAGATAGCCCAAGTCGTTGGGCCCCTGCACCCGTGTGGGAGACCTGCAGGAAGCTCCTGGCTCCTGGCTTCGGATCGGCGCAGCTCCTGCCATTGCGGCCAACTGGGGAGGGAACCATCGGATGCAAGACCCCTCTCTCTGTCTCTGTCTCTGTCTCTGTCTCTGCCTCTCCTCTCTCTGTGTAACTCCAACTTTCAAGTAAAATAAATAAATCTTTAAAAAAATATTATTCATCAAAGATATTATAGGGGAAAATTCCAGGGCACTGGTCTGTACAATGAATTTTTTGGATATGATCCCAAAAGCAGAGGTACATCAAACTAAAATGCTTCTGAACAGAAGAAACAACCAACAGCATGAAGAGACAACTTATGGAATGGGAAAAAATATTTATAATCCATTTATCTAATTAAGGGTTAATATTTAAAACATGAATATATAAGGAATTCAAACAACTCAATAGCAGCAACACAAATAACACAACTAACAGATAGGAAACATACAAGTAGGCAACAGGTACATTAAAAGACACACACCATTACCAATCACCAAGAAAACACAAATTAAGACCACGATAGGGTATCCTCTCACACTGGTTGAAAGGTAAGTGATAGTGTGGCTAGAGATAAGGAACAGTTGTATATTGTTGGTGAAAAACAGTGTGGAGGTTCCTCAAAAAAGTGAAAATAGAACTACCAGCAATCCCAGTACTATGTATACATCCACAGCAAATGAAATCAGCAAGCTGAAGAGATACCTGGACTTCCATGTTCACTGCAGCACTATTCACAATAGCCAAGAAGTATAGTGGACCTAAATGTTCATCTACAGATGAACAGATAAAGGAGACACAATGAACAGAAATAACAGAACACTATTCAATCTTTCAAAAATAGGTAACCCTGTCATTTATTAAAATACTGATGAATATGGAGAATATAATATTAAGTAAAATAAGCCAGGCATAGAATGACAAATACTGCATGTCATACTTATATGTGGACTCTAAAAAAGGAAATTCATACAAGCAGAAAGCAGACTGGCAATTCCAAGGGGCAGAAAGTGGATTGAGGAGATGTTGGTTACAGGATACAAAACTTCAGTTACAGAGTAGGAATAAGACCAAGACATCTATTTTAAAACATGGTAACTAAAGCTAATAACAACATATTGTATACTTAAATATTAATAGAGATTTCATCACAAAAATAATTATGTGAGATCATGAGTGTTAACTACCTTGAATTAGTCATCCTACATATATACATCTATCAAACATCATGATCTACACAATAAATATACTTGTTCATCAATATCCATGATGGATAGCAACTCCCCCCAGTGAAGACAATACAATCTAAATGCTGAATACTGTTAATACACAAGGGTGTAGTATTTACATGTAACAGGATGCACTCCCTCCTATATACTGTAAATTATCTACAGATGAGTTATGAAACCTAAAATCGTTATACTGTATTGCTTAAGAAATAATGACAAGAAAAAGTCTGTACATGTTGAGTACAGATGTAATGTTTTTTCCCTACATAAATTTCTGATCTGCAGTTCGTTGAACTGATGGATGTGGAACCTACAGACAAAAAGGACTGATTATATATATATATATATATATATATATATATATATAAATATAAATATATATTTTCTCAAAAAACTAAATTAAAAAATTTAATAAGGAAAGGAAAAACTTTGTGCTACAAGTATGAATTAAGCCACATTTTAAAGCCTATAGCTGCCAGTATTGTGGCGCAGTGTGTTAAGCCACTGCACAGGACACCAGAATTCCATGTGACCACTGGAGTCCTGGCTGCTCTGCTTCCAACAACTCCTTGCTAATGTGCCAGGGAAAATGGCCCCTACCACCTACATGGGAGTCCTGGGTGAAGTTCCTGGCTACAAGAATTGCAAAACCACTTTTCCAACATTGTTGTAGAAAGATGACAAAGGTGAAACTGGAAGACGACCTTGGAAGAAAGCTACCAGATCTGATCACACTCATCACATGGCAAAGACACTGAACGTGACTTTGATAAACAATATTAAAAACTAATAGGCATCCTTTCCTCAAATACTTCTGGGAAATTAAAGAAATACAATTCATTTAATCTTTTATTGTCCACAAGTCATGAGGGTTGCTTTTTCATTCTGACGTAGCTGAGGATAGTATTGTCAGAGGCACAGGACTTACAAGCAGGAAGGATGGAGAGAAGTCATCCAAGAGTACATCTCTAGTCTTTATGTTGGAGGTAATTTTTGGAACACAATTCATTTGAAAATCGGAAATTATGTACATTTAACTTATTTGCCGACATTTCTATATATTGTTAATTAAATTTTTCCAGGTTACAAGAAATAATTATAAAACCAACTTTTAATTAAGAATGTTAGGACCAAAAAAAATGTTATGTCTTAATTAACCCACCAATTACACGCAGTTTTTAGTTTTTAGTTTCCAGGGAAACTATAAAGATAAATAACAGTTTATCACTTCCTTAACTCAAAAATACAGTTAGAAAACAATTATGCACACTGACTTGTTCAAGTCTTCTGCCTATCTTCCATACTTGGCCTGAGTTGAGAGGTCTTTTTTCAAAAATAAATTAAAGAAGCAACACATTTACTAGTAAAAGAAAACTAAAAAAAATTTCATAAACTTTAAGAAGATCATTTTTCCCCCTAAGATTCAACACATCTATGAATCAGATGCTTCCAAGGAAGCCTCATAAGCAATAGCCCAACAAATAACAGAAACTCTAATATTTAAGCATTTCACTATTACTGAGCATAAATAATTAACCATTTGCTTACTGTTCTAAAGTCTACTAGGAGTGAAAAAATTCCAATTACCATCAATCTAACTGGCATCACACAATCTAGTTAATCTCCTGTCCTAGCACATGTTGTCTCAGCAAAATGGACACTTGATGTGACTTCTCTTCACACATATATACCTGGAGGCAGGTAAAAGGCCTATGGAAATGCAGAAATACCACTTGAGACCACAGACAACTTCTCACAAAGAATACATTAGATGGAACAAATAGACACTCAAAAATCCAATTCTCTGTAGAAATATACTTTCTGAAAGTTTAATGACAGAGGAGGAGATAGTAAAAAGCTACAAAACAGTTTTCATTAGTACTAAACAATAAGTAATTATAAAAATACTGACAGAGTTCTCTCCTTTTTCTTACTCTAGTTTTGAAGATCAACTGAAAAGGGCCAGCATTTGGCCTAGTAATTAGCATGCTATTTTGGACATTCATATCCTATGTCAGAATACCCGGGTTTGAGTTCTGGCTCTGTTGCTTATCCTAATTTTCTGCTAATGTGCACCCTGGAGGCACCAAATGATAATGACTGAAAATGCCATGTATGTGGGACACTGGGATTGAGTTCCTGGCTCCTGGCTCTGGTCTGATCTGGCCCTAGCTGTCGCAGGCATCTGGACAGTGAACCAGCAGATGGGAGCTTTCTACCTGAGTGTCTTTCAAATTTTAAAAACTAATATACATTTTAAACAGTTTTATTTTTATTTACTTGAAAGGTAGAGAGAGGGAGAGGGAGAAAAAAAGGGGGAGAGAGAGAGAAAGAAGGGGCAAGAGACAGAGAGAGAAACAGAGTGAATCTGCTGATTCACTCTCCAAATGCTCACAACAACTGCAACTAGGTCAGGCTGGAGCTAAGACCCTGAACCTCCATTCTAGTCTCCCGTGTAGGCGGCTATGACTCAACTACTTGAGTTGAGTACCTGCTTCTCTCAGGGTACACATCAGCAGGAAGCTGGATCAGAGGCAGAGGCAAGACTAATATGGAATGTGGGCATCCCAAATGGCACCTTAATTCCTGGACCACAATGCCTATAAATGCCTGTGTGTTTATTTTTTAGAAAAGAAGAAGTAGGAGCTGGCACTGTGGCATAGCAGGTAAAGCCGCTGACTACAGTGCAGTTCCTATATGGGTGCTGGTTTAAGTTCTGGCTGCTCCACTTCTAATACAGCTTTCTGCTTTGCGTTGGGAAAGTAGTGGAAGATGGCACAAGTCCTTGAGCCCCTGTACCTGCGCTGGAGACCCAGAGGAAGCTCCTGGTTACTGGCTTCAGATTGGTGTAGCTCCAGCCACTGCGGCTATTTGGGGAGTGAACCAGCAGATGGAAGACCTCTCTCCCTCCCTCCCTCCCTCCCTCCCTCCCTCCCTCTCTCTCTCTCCCTCCGCCTCTCTGTAAATCTACCTTTCAAATAAATAAATAAATATTTAACATTCAAAAAAAGAAAACGAACTCAAGAATGTGCTGAGAATACAACAGTCTGAAAGAGGGAAGGCCTATTGTGAGCAGCCTAGGCCCAGGATGCCCTTCACAGCTTCAGACCAGTGATTCCTGTTTGCTTCAGAGTAAAATGTGTAGGATAGACTGTTTTCCAGGGTGTCTCAGCTGCACTGCAAGTCAGAGTCAAATCTTCTGCCCCAGGTTACTTTCCTAAATCTCAGGTAAATAGCTTGCAATAAACCCTACGCATCTATTGTCCCTGACTTATTATCTGTAATTAATAAATTAACTTCATGTAACTTGTTTGGGAGAGGTTCTGTCTCCCTAACTCAGACAAATTGGTAACCAGTGCACGGAACTTGCTTCACATCCTTCAGTATTCTCTAAACGAAAAACTGATTAGAAAATAATTTAAGCAACAGAAGAAAAAAAAAAACTATTCAAATCAGATGACCCAGTTCTTCATTTGATTTTCTTCTTTCTTACCTTATCTATCCTATCTGGGCGATTAGTAGCTGCCAAAATAGTCACATCCTTCAGTTGTTGAACGCCATCCATTTCTGTTAAGAGCTGAGCCAAAACACGGTCAGCTACGTTCCCAGCACCTGAAGAACTGATTTTTAAAAACACAATTTTAAACATCTGTTTATGTCTATTATATTTAAAAGTCTGCATCCTATTAAAAGAAAAATATCTCTACATCAAGGAATGAAATACATATTTGAGAATTGTGACCACAGTACGGAATGATGGGCAGTTAGGTCAGTACCAGCTGGAATTACAAAGAATCAATGCAGAATTTTACCCTTAACAATATCACATGACAAACCAAGTATATTCAGATCATTTCCTTCCCTCCCTGTTAATGTGCCTAGGAAAGCGGAGGATGTTTCAAGTGCTTGGGCCATTGCACCCTTGTGGGAGACCCAGAAGAAGCTGATGGCCCCTAGCTTCGGATTAGCTCAGCTCCTGTCGTTGCGGCCATTTGGGGAATCAACCAGCAGACAGAAGACTTCTCTACCTGTCTCTCCCTCTCTCTCTAACTCTGCCTCTCAAATGAACAAATAAATATTTAACAAAAAAACACTACTACCAAAAGCAATGAATAGATCTACATTAAAATATTATTGATGTTGTTCACAGAAGTAGAAAAAGAAAAAAGAAAAATTTTAAATTCACAAGGAAGCACCAAAGTCCTCAAACAGCCAAAGCAATCTAGAACAAAAAGAGCCAACTGGAGTGTTCACAATACCAGATTTCAAGATATATTACAGAGCTATTATAATCAAAATGGATGTATTGCCACAAAACCAGACACACAGATCAATGGAACAAAACAGAGATCCCAGAAATTAATTTGAACATCTACAGTCAAATAAACTTTGACTAAGGTCAAACACTGGAGAAAGGACACTCATTTAATAAACAGTGCTGGGAAAAACTACATATCCAAATGTGGAACTCTCAAACTTGACCCCTAATTTTTACCATATACAAAAATCAATTCAAAATCAATTAAAGATATAAATTTAAGACCCAAAATGATAAAAATACTAGAAGATAGAAGACATCAGTATAGGTAAAGACTTTATGGATAGGATCCCAAAAGTACAGGCGACAAATGAGATGGCCTCAAGTTAAGAAGATTCTGTACAGCAAAGGAAATAAATATCGATGAGACAACTGACAGAATGGTAGAAAATGTTTGAAAACTACTCACTTGACAAAGGACTAATATTTGGAGTACATAAAAAAAAAAAAAACAGAAAAACTCAACAAAAACAAAAAACTACTCAATCAATTAAGAAATGAGACAAGAAGAAGCAGGCATTTGGTTTAGTGGTAAAATTCCCACTTGGGATGCCTACAACCCACTTTCAGACTTCCAGGGTTAGAGTTCCAGCTCCACTCCTGATTCTTGCTTCCTGCTACTGTGTACCCTGGAGGAAACAAGTGATGAAATCTTAGATTGACTATGGGGAATCCCAGACTGAGTTCTGGGCTTCAGGCTTTGGCCTGGTCCTTCTCCAGTTGCTGCAGGCATTTGGGGAGTGAAACAGTAGCTGTAAGATCTCTCTGTCACTCTTGCTCGGGCTGACTTGCCCCAAGTGGTAGAGTTGGAAACATACCAGGGGATTCCAATTCAATCCCATCAAGGTGGCATGTGCCAATGCCATCTCACTATTCCAAGTGATCAATTTCAGTTCACAATTGATCATAATGAAAGGACTAAGAGTCAAAGGGAGCACATAAACAAGTCTAGTATCTGCTAACACTAACCGATAGAATAAATAAAGGGGAGAGTGGTCCAACATGGGAAGTGAGATACTCAGCAGACTCATAGAATGGCGGATGTCCTAAATAGCACTCTGGCCTCAGAATCAGCCCTAAAGGCACTCGGATCTGGCTGAAAAGCCCATGAGAGTATTTCAGGCATGGAAAGCCAAGACACTCTGGCAAAAAGATCTCTGTGAGTGAGATCCCAGTGGAAAGAACAGGTCTTCAAAGAGGGAGGTGCCTTTCTCTGAAGGGAGGAGAGAACCTCCACTTTGACTATGACCTTGTCTAAACAAGATAAGAGTTGGAGAACTCAAGGGGCTTCCATAGCCTTGGAAACTCATGACTGGTGCATAGGGAGATTACTGATGCCATAAACAGGAGTGTCAATTTGTAAAGTCAACAACAGGAGTCACTGTGCACTTACTCCTCATGTAGGATCTCTGTCCTTAATGTGCTGTACACTGAGGCTTAATGCTATAACGAGTACTCAAACAGTATATTTCACTTTGTGTTTCTATGGGGGTGCAAACGATTGAAATCTTTACTTAATGTACACTAAACTGATCTTCTGTAAAAAAAAAAAAAAAGAAAAAAAGAAATTATCAATTCCCAACTTGACTCTCACTGGGATTAAACATGACAATAGGTCTGATCTGATTTCATCATCATTTAAAAAAAAATCATCTATTATTTTTCACTTTATGTTTCTGTGTGGGAGCAAACTGTTGAAATCCTTACTTAAGGTATACTAAGCTGATCTTCTGTATATTAAGATAATCGAAAATGAATCTTGATGTGAATGGAAGGGGAGAGGGAGTGGGAAAGGGGAGGGTTGTGGGTGGGAGGGACGGTATGGGGGGGGAAGCCATTGTAACCCATGAGTCGTACTTTGGAAATTTATATTCATTAAATAAAAGATAAAAAAAAAAAAGATCTCTCTGTCACTCTGCTTGTCAAATATGTTTTTAAGATGGCAAAGTATCTGAGTAGATATTTCTCGAAAGAAAAAAATAGAAATGGCCAACAAATACATGAAAAAAAAATCCTCAGTACCACTAACCATCAGGGAAATGCAAATCAGAACAATGAGATATCATCTTACTCCAGTTAGAAAGGCTAGTACCAAAAAGACAAAAATTAATAAATCTTAGTGAAATATGGAGAAAAGAGAACTCTTATACAATGTTGGTAGGGATGCAATACAGCCAGTATGGAAAACAGGAAGCTTCCTCAAAAATCTATCAATAAAAGTGAGGTATCATACAGTAATTCCACTACTAGGTATATATCTAAAATAAATGAAAGCATTCTTGCAAAGAGATACTAGAAATTGATCCATGAGTCCAGCCAGTAGCACAGTGGTTGCTGCTGCTCTACTTCTAGTTAACGTGAGTGAAAAGGACTACAGGTGGACACAGCAGGCACATGTGGCCCAGCCCCCATCTTCTTATAAAGACCAGAGTGGTTAACACAGTATACAGCCTGCAATACCCACCTTGCTGCTGAATGGCAGCCTGTCCCCAGACACACAAACCCAAGCCACTTCTAACTGAAGTTTCCTGCCTGTTAAGTCCAAAGATGTCAATGTTTCCAGACCATTTAGGTTTGGAAATGCTATACTGAAAAGTACCAAACTGATGAGAGAATAGGCAGATGAAAACTGAAGACAATTCTGTTGGGAGGAACCTGAGGAAGAGCCTCACGACCAAGCAAGTGAAATTCTGAGGAAGAGCTAAAGGTGCAAATCAGTTCTCAGAGGCCATCAACAAGCCATAGCACCAGAAGCTGAATAAAACTCAGGGAGAGCAGACCCTACTGGAGAAGTTTCAAGACAACTGTTTGGCAATTCTGGAGAGCAAGGGCCTTAACCCAGGCCTCACAGCAGTACAGTACATGGACTCTATGTTCCTGTTAGAAATTTTGCAAAATAAGCTAAATCTTTTAACAAAACAGCTGAAAAACAGATGGAGAAGTTGCAGGCCTTAGAGGTGAAGCAAAAGATCAAAGAAGAAAGGGCCCAATTCTTGGAACAGCAAACCTCATGTAACAGTCAAGCAAATGCTTTTACAACAGGCCTTAAGGAAATGGAGAAACTACTAGAAATGTAATAAAAGGCCAAGTGGCCAGATGTCTCCCTCTTGGGGATAAACTGTGAGGAAGCCATTTATGATATCTTGGCCATGATCTTCTAGGACTCACCATCGCTAGAATGAAAACATTTTCTGCAGTAGGATTAAGAACAGTTTACACTGGAATGGTGCTTCCTCCTTTAAGCAAGTTTTCTCAACCTTCAGACGACACAGCTGAGCCTCACGTGTAAATAGTGAGGCCTACTTGAGGGGGACATGAAAGCCTAGATGGACCTCCTAGGTAGCAAAGCAGCACAGAAGTTCTTAAAGGTCACGTTCAGATTGGCAGGGAGAAAATCATAACCACAACAGAGTATAGCTACTATGTAGAAGACATTGCTGAACAGTCATGCTGTTGCCTTCTTTTTTTTTTGACAGGCAGAGTGGACAGTGAGAGAGAGAGACAGGGAGAGAAAGGTCTTCCTTTGCCGTTGGTTCACCCTCCAATGGCCGCCGCTGCAGCCGGCGCACCGCGCTGATCCTGGCAGGAGCCAGGAGCCAGGTGCTTTTCCTGGTCTCCCATGGGGTGCAGGGCCCAAGCACCTGGGCCATCCTCCACTGCACTCCCTGGCCATAGCAGAGAGCTGGCCTGGAAGAGGGGCAACCGGGACAGAATCCGGCGCCCCAACCGGGACTAGAACCCGGTGTGCCGGCGCCGCAAGGTGGAGGATTAGCCTATTGAGCCACGGCGCCGGCTCATGCTGTTGCCTTCTAACTTGGAAGAAACACATTCTTTCCCACCAGGATTGGGCTTCTGTACTTCCTTGAAAATTCATAAACTTCAAGACTTTTGGCTTAAAAAGGGTAAAATTATAGATAGTAATAATAACTATCTGAAACAATTTACCTTGGAGCTTTTCATCTAAATGCTAAAAAAGAGACTGTACTCCCCCATGCACTGCAGCATAATACTCACTAGCCAGATATGGAATCATGCAGATAAAGAAAATGTGATAAACACATACAGACACACACACAAATATTTTTAGGTCATAAAAAAGAATGATGTTCTAACATCTGTTGCAAAATGGAAGGAACTGGAGATCATTATGCTACGTGAAATAAGCCAGACACAGAAAGACAAATATTGAATGTTCTACCTCATATGCAGAAGATTAAAAAGAAATAGTCCATACAAACTTGGAATAGTGATTACTAGAGGCTAGGAGGATGGGGGGAGGGAGAATATAAGAAAATTGGATAATGGGTCCCAAAACAGAGTCGGATAAAAGCAACAAGTTATACTGTTCCATGTCACAGTGAAATGACTATAATTCTCAATAGCATACTTATATGCCATATATACAGCTGAAAGAGAAAGCTGGTAGGCTCCAAAGAAAACAAAAAGTGAAGGCTAGTTGTCTAATTTATTTAGCTTACCCTGTGTGTCTGTGTTGACACTGAACTGTATAACATAAAAAATCTAAAACTACTGTATATTAAAAACTTAAAAATAAACACTTATAAGTAAAAAAATTAAAAATAAAGAGTTGATCTAAACTTATATGCTGTCAGATTATAATCAACACTCAGCACGAACCCAACAATAAACAAGCTATTTTAGAAACTGAAATTATTCTGAAAAATGGAGGATAGTTATTTTTGTCAGCTATACCAGACTTATGTAATCTACATGTTCTCTACGTAACTACAGTTTTGCATAAATGCTAAAATTGACAACAAAAGTAATTATTTTTTCAATTTTGCCATGATTTTACAGCAAAAATTGTAACACAGGCAGTACTTGTAATACCTGTACAAGTTTCACTCAAACAGCAATAGAGTAAAAAAGTCATTCTTAAACTCACAGTTCCATTTACATCCTGTCCAAAGTAATTTTGGTGGGGGGATTTTTTTCCCAGTCCTGTTCCTCTACACATTGCTATAAAAACCATAATTCAACAAAATAAATAATAAAGATAAAAAAGATATTTCAGATCAAGCTTATATTCTAACCACAAATTGTCCAAAAATTGAAGCAGAGAAAAGGCTTTTAAACATGAATCACTTTCCTAGTCCCATAGATTTAACAATGAGGAAAAAAAAGTTCCCTAGTATTCTTACTAATTTATTAAACGACAAGGTTTTTAAAGAATCATTTCAGGGCCTGGCACTATGGCATAGCATATTAAGCCACCAGCAGCAGCATGGTCATCCCATAAGGGTGCCGGTTTGAGTCCCGGCTGCTCCACTTCAGATCCAGCTCTCTGCTAATGTGCCTGGGAAAGAATCGGAGGATGGTTCAAATGCTTCAGCTCCTGGCTCCTGTCTGGCCCAGCTCCTGCCATTTTGGCCATTTGGGGAGTGAAACAGCAGATAGAAGATCTCTCTCTCTTCTCTATCTCTACCTCTCTCACTGTAACTCTGACTTTGAAATATTCATTTCAGGATGGGGTGGGTACTTAAGATCCTGTGTCTGACTTTGGGGTGGCTAAGTTCAGTGCCTAGCTGGGCTGCTGACTCTAGCTTCCCTACAAAGCAGACCATGCAATACAGTGCTAAAGACTCAAATAGTTGGGCCCCTGCCACCCACATGAGAGACCCTGATTGAGTTCCTGGCTCCCATCTTCAGTCCCCAACACAGGGCTGTTGTGGGCATTTGGGAAATGCACATATGGATACAAGAGCTTTCTTCTCTCCACTGACTTTTTAAATATATAAATTATTTCATTATAACCTTCAATGATTAGTACTCATTGGGAAGCTTTCTGTGAATTTAGGAAAGAGATTTGACACTGATAAGCTTGGGTTCAAATGCAATCAAAGTTACTCAATCTCTCTTAGTCTCAATTTTTTTTTCCCAAGTCAAAACATGGGAAGGATTACCCCATCTTAGGACAGAGAGACTGAAAGTCTGTATCCGCCCAAAATTCTTATGTTAAAATCAGATCCTCAGTGGCCAGCATTGTGGGATAGCAGATTAAGCTGACACCTGCAGCGCCAGCATCCCTTAAGGGCACTGGTTCAAATCCTGGCTGCTCCATTTCCAATCCAGCTCCCTGCTAATGTACCTGGGAAAGCAGTGCAAGATGGCCCAAGTACTTGTGCCCCTGCACTCACGTGGGAGACCTAGAAGAAGCTCCTGGCTCCTGGCTTTGGGCTGGCCCAGCTCCAGCCATAAGGGCCACCTTTAGAGTGAACCAGCAGATGGAAGATCTCTCTCTGCCTCTGGCTCTCCCCCTCTCTAACTCTGCCTTTCAAGTAAAATAAGTAAATCTTAAAAAAAAAAAAAAAAATCAGGGGCCAACGCTGTGGCTCAGAGGATTAAAGCCCCAAGTATGCAGCGCCAGCATCCCATATGGGCACTGGTTTGAGTCGCAGTTTCTCCTCTTCTGATCCAATGCTCTACTATGGCCTGGGAAAGCAGTAGAAGATGCCCAACTCCTTGGGCCCCTGCATCTGTGTGGGAGACCCAGAAGAATCTCTTGGCTCCAGGCTTCAAATCAGCTCAGCTCTAGCCATTTCGGTCATTTGGGGAGTGAACCAGCAGAATGGAAGGCCTCTCTCTCTGGCTCTACCTCTCTCTGTAACTCTCTTTCAAATAAGTAAAATAAGTCTTAAAAATATTCTGGTCCTCAATGTGATAGAAGGAGGTATTAGGTCATGAGGATGGAGGTCATAATGGGATCACTGCTTTTATAAGAGATGCCCCCAAAGACTTCCCTTGCCTCTTCCATCATGGGAAAACACAGTAAGAAGAGGGCAGTCTATGAACCAGAAAGTATACCTTCAGCAGACAACAAATCTGCCAGCACTCTAATTTTGGATTTCCCAGCTGCTAAAAACTTTAAAAAAATTATTTTGTTTAAAGGTCATCAGACTACAATATTTTTTTTTTTTAAGATTTTATTTGAGAGGTAGAGTTACAGACAGTGAGAGAGAGACAAAGAGAAAGGTCTTCCCCCCGTTGGCTCACTCCCCAAATGGCTACAACGGCAGGAACTGCAACCATCCAAAGCCAGGAGCCAGGCGCCTCCTCCTGGTCTCCCATGTGGGTGCAGGGGCCCAAAGACCTGAGCCATCCTCCACTGCTCTCCCAGGCCAAAGCAGAGAACTGGATTGGAAGTGGAGAAACTGGGACCAGAACAGGCACCCATACGGGATGCCGGTGCTGCAGGCGGATGATTAACCTACTGCGCCATGGCAGCAGCCCCTACAGTATTCTAATATAGCAGCCTGAACAGACTAAGATACTTCCTCAAAATTAAGTTAAATACACAAAGGATCTAGCACACTATTTAGCACAAAGGAAATGTCAATAGAAGTCACAAGCTTTATCGTTACATAATTCTCACCACTGTAATTGCCTTGTTGAAAATGCTGGTAATAAGGGTCAGCATTATGGTGCAGTGGGTTAAGCTATCACCTGCAACACTGGCATCCCATAGGATGCTGTTTCGAGTTCTGGCCATCCCACTTCCTATCCAGCTCCCTGCTAAGTTTTCCTGGGAAGGCAGCAGATGGTCCAAGTCCTTGGGCCCCTGCCACCCATGTGGGGGACCCAGATGGAGTTTTAGGTTTCTAGCTTTGGCCGGGCCCAGGCCTGGCCACTATGGCCATTTCTGTAACTGCTTTCCAAAAAAAAAAAAAAAAAAAATCTTTAAAACAAAACATAAAAAGAAAATACCTGTAATATTTTAATATTATCTTAATAAATTAAACCAATAAAAAAGGTGTCTGAAAAATAAATATTTACTAAAATATGGCATGAGCATGTCTTGCAGATTTTCAGAACCTAGGAATAGCACAGATAAGCAGCTACATCTAGATTAATATTGTCAGTTCCTTACTTGCAGCAATGTAGAAAGCAACAAGCAACCTCACATTTGGTCATAAAAAGCACTAATCTAATACTTAAACAAGAATTGCTACTTTGCAGCCCTTTGTAACTATTTGGCAGTGTTTAATACACTACTAAAAGATATTTTCTTCCCATAAGATCTGTTAGCGAGTGACTTATACCCATGTTAATTAACAGTTCTTCAGGGGAGGTTCTGAGATGTAGAGCAGGGAGGGAGCTTACTGCTCTGGTCTAGGAGAGAATAGCTTAAAAAAAGTGGAGAGAGCGCAGTCTTAGGTAAGAGTTAGGGAGAAAATGCCCAGAGGAAACACTACGCAAATTAGAAGGACACAGTGGACACTCCTGGCTCAGGACTCTAGCAGCTGAGAGCTTCCCCACCAGCGTGGGAGAGGGAGGTGAGACCAGACAGCAGCACCCCAAACCATTGGCAATAAAGCTTCAGGAAGAGCCTAGAGGGCACCTGGCTTGCAGCCCTGTGGGGGACAGTGTACCTAGCAAATGAGAGGAAAAATAAGGAGAGACAGGTTTCTCTCTCCCAGATCACTTTACAACAGTGAGCTGCAACAAGCCAATAGAGTGGGCCTCGTTTTGGACATAGGTTAACAGCTGTGCCAGCTTGTGTCCACCCAGCAATCAGCTGGTGGGCAGAACTAACAGGAGGCCGAGTGCTTCTGACTGTGGGAGTCTTGTGTGCCAGAACTTTAAAAAAGCAAAAACAAAAAACCAAACTGAGGCTGTGTGGGAGGACTTACAATGTGTCTGGGACTTTGGGCAGGCACTGTGGGAGACTCCACATGCCCAGGGCTTCCTGGTTACCTGGTAAGGGACACTGTTGGGGAATTTGAGCTTACACTGAAGACTGCACAGATCCTTTGTGTGGTCCTTGGGACATGGCGGACTAATATTACACCCACTGGGGCTAGCGCTCAGGCACTGGTCTCCTTTGAGGAGAGGAGCTTAGCTGAGAATAAATCTCTCCCTTCTGATGATTAAAAAAAAAAAGATATACTGTAACAAACCTGGGTGTGTCACCTTAAGCATGCCCTCCACCCAGGAGAACTGAACAGAGTGAAGAGGCAACCAATAGAACAGGAGAAATTATTTTCAAACTATGCAACTGATAAAGGATTAATAACCAGAATCTACAAAGAGATCAAGAAACTCCACAACAACAAAACAACCCACTTAAGAGATGGGCAAAGCACTTAAATAGACATTTTTCAAAAGAGGAAATCCAAATGGTCAACAGACAATGAAAAAATGTTCAGGATAACTAATCCTCAGAGAAATGCAAATCAAAACCACAATGAGGTTTTACCTCACCCCACTTAGAATGGGTTTCATGAAGAAATCAACAAATAACAAATGCTGGCCAGGATGTGGGGAAAAAGGTACCCTAATCTCACTGTTCGTGGGAATGTAAACTTGCAATGCCACTATAGAAGACAGTATGGAGACACCTCAGAAGTCTGAATATACACCACCATATGAGGGAATTTACCCAAGGGAAATGAAATCAGTAACAAGAAGAGCTATCTGCACCCCCATGTTTATTGCAGCTCAATTCAGAATAGCTAAGACATGGAACCAACCTAAAAGCCTGTCAACCTAAGACTGGATAAAGAAATTATGGGATATGTACACTATGGAATAATACACATTAATTTAAAAAAATGAAATCCCGTCATTTGCAACAAAATGGATGAGTCTGGAAGACATCATACTTAGTGAAATAAGCCAATCTGAAAGGGACAAAAACCATACGTTCTCCCTGATCTGTGAGAATGGAGAGAGCACCTAAAGTGAAATCTGGGAAGGGATGATTTGAGCGGCACTTGTCTTGACTATCAAGGAATATTTTTTTTAGTGTTTATTAGTTTTTTCTCTTCATACTATTTTTTGAACTCTTAACAGAGTTATTCATATGTGAATAGTCAGTTGAGGAGGGCTGGGGCTGTGGCTTAGTGGGTAAAGCCGCCACCTGCAGTGCTGGTTTGAGTCCCAGCTGCTCCACGTCTGATCCAGCTCTCTGCTATGGCCTGGGAAAGTAGTAGAAGGCCCACCCTGCAGCCAGGTGAGAGACCCGGAAGAAGCTCCTGGATCCTGGCATCAGATCGCCGCAGCTCCGGCCGTTGCAGCCAACTGGGGAGTGAACCAGTGGTTGGAAGACCTCTCTCTGTCTCTGCTTCTCCTTCTCTCTCTGTGTAACTCTTTCAAATAAATAAAAGAGATCTTTTAAAAAAAAATTCAATTGAGGATGGATCTCAGTAAGAAATAAGAGTTAGAATAAGAGAGAAAGGAGGAAGTTTGTAACTGTAAAGCTGTATAGTTCTGCATACATTCCTAGGAAATAACTTCAAAGGGTACAGTTTAAAAAACTTGTCATGGGGCTCCAAATCTCAATGAGCTGGGTGATCAAAATGTCATCTTAAGTGATCATATTAAGTGTGAAAGTTTACATATAGATAGGATTAAGTGATAAAATGACCATACAAATAGGATCAAGAGTCGGGTTATTGGCCGGCGCCGCGGCTCACTAGGCTAATCCTCCGCCTAGCGGCGCCGGCACACCGGGTTCTAGTCCCGGTCGGGGCGCCGGATTCTGTCCCGGTTGCCCCTCTTCCAGGCCAGCCCTCTGCTGTGGCCAGGGAGTGCAGTGGAGGATGGCCCAGGTGCTTGGGCCCTGCACCCCATGGGAGACCAGGAAAAGCACCTGGCTCCTGGCTCCTGCCATCGGATCAGCGCGGTGCGCCGGCCGCAGCGCGCCGGCCGCGGCGGCCATTGTAGGGTGAACCAACGGCAAAGGAAGACCTTTCTCTCTGTCTCTCTCTCTCACTGTCCACTCTGCCTGTCAAAAATAAAAAAAAAAAAAGAGTCGGGTTATTATAGTAGATAGAATTAAAAAAGAGAGAGTGTTCCAACATGGGAAGCAGTCCACACAGCAGACTCATAGAATGACAATCACTTTAAGTAAAATTCTGACCTCAGAATCAGCCCTTAAGGCTTTGTGGTCTGGCTGAATGGTCCATAATAGCATTTCTTTTTTTAAAAAAACTTTTATTTAATGAATATAAATTTCCAAAGTACAGCTTATGGATTACAATGGCTCCCCCCCCCCGCCATAACTTCCCTCCCACCTGCAACCATCCCCTCTCCAACTCCCTGTCCCCTTCCATTTACATCAAGATTCATTTTCAATTATCTTTATATACAGAAGATCAATTTAGCATATATTAAGTAAACAGTGAATGGTCCGTAATAGCATTTCAGGCATGGAAAGCCAACACACTGCGACAAAGAAAAATTCTACATGAAGGATCTCTCTGAGATCCCAACAGAAAGAAGTGGCCATCAAATAAGGATGTTCTTTTTTCTAAAGGGAGGAGAGAACTTGCACTTTGCTAAAGGCCTTGTCTAAATACTGACAGTTTGTGGATTCAAGCGGCTTCCACAGCCTAGGAAGCTCATGTCACGAGCCTCTGGTACGCAACAGCACTGTGGCGTAGCAGGTAAAGCCACTGCCTGCAGTGCCGGCATCCGATATGGGCATTGGTTTGTGTTCCAGCTGCTCCACTTCCGATCCAGCTCTCTGCTATGGCCTGGGAAAGCAGTAGAATACGGCCCAAGCCCTTGGGTCCCTGCACCCATGTTGGAAACCCAGAAGAAGCTCCTGGCTTCCAATCGACACAGCTCCAGCTGTTGTGGCCAATTGGGGAATGACCCGGCGGATGGAAGACCTCTCTGTCTCTTTCTGTCTCTCCTTCTCTCTGTGTGTAACTCTGAATTTCAAATAAATAAATAAATCTTAAAAAAAGAGCCTCTGGTGCATACCAAGAGTGTTAATTATTAAATTAACAACAGGAGTCACTGTGCACTAACTCCCCATGCAGGACCTCCGTCCTCAATGAGTTGTATTATGAGAGTTAAATGTGATACTTGTTCCCAGCTTGTGTGTGTGTGTGCGAGCGTAAGTGTGTGCAAATTGTTGAAATCTTTACTTAGTATAGAGTTGCTCTTCTGTGTACAAACTTAATTGAAAATGAATCTTAATGGAGAATGGGACTGGGAAGGGGAGAAGGAGGAGAAGGAGGGGTGGAAGTGTGGGTGGAAGGGCGGGTATGGGAAGAATAACTATGTTCCTAAAGTGGTACATATGAAATTTGTATTCCTTATTTTCCCACCTAACTGTACCCTTGTACACATCAACCATGCTCCTCCCTATAGAAACAAACCATAAAAATTCCAGCCCTGTTCTATTCCCTATTCTATGAAATCTACTTCCTAAACGTTCACATGGAAGTGGGAAGACACAGTAGTTTTCTTTCTGTGCTGACTTGTTGCCTGTCCTCCAGGCTCAACTGTATTGCTACAAACAACTCAACTGCATCCTTTTTTCTGGCAGAATATTATTTCACTGTGTATAGGTAACCACATGCTCTTTATCCATTCATCTACCAATGGAGCACCTAGGTTGACTCCATTCCCTAGTTGTTGTGACAAGACACTTTAATCTAACTATTGGTTGAACTCTGTAACTAATACACAATTACTCTTAGGTGTTTAATTAATGCTATAACTAGTACTCAAATAGTATTTTACACTTTGTGTTTCTGTGTGGGTGCAAACTGTTGAAATCTTTACTTAATATATGCCAAATTGATCTTCTGTATATAAAGATAATTGAAAATTTAAAAAAAGACACTTTAATCTTAACTGTTTATTAACTGTTCAAATGTAAATATAGCTTGCCTTCCCAGAGTCCTTAGGAAATAACTGAAATTCAAAGAGCTAAAATTTCCAGATCGTTTATTTGTATTTTTCAGTATTTTTTAAGGTTTTAAGTAACTACCTCTAAGACAGATATACTGTTTTCAGTAATATACTATGAGATTGTACAGGACTCACGCAAGAATGTTTAGCTCAGGAAATCAGAGTAATAAGAAAATCTCTATTCCTTTGGTCTTAGATCTACACCAAAAGCTGTTTTCACCTATTTTTCCCTATCCCTATAGTTTGTATTTTTCAGATGCAAGTAGCATTCTTAAGGGGGTGGTGTATAACTGTACACAGCATATACTATAGATGACCCAAGACTGGCTGTTATATACTCTTAATGTGGTTATGGACATGCAGGATTTGGAATCTAGTTATTTGGGTGCTTGCCTATGCATAAAAATGACACTATTTGATTCAACTCCAATACAGAAAATGTGACAAGTGACTAAATGGCCTTCTGGGCACAGAGTACCTAAGACATTTCTACAGAATTAATTAGGATGTCATGTATTGTAAGCTTTCCAAAATGTTTTCTCACTGGTCTAAAACTTCATTACTATTGCTATCCATTGCTATTCTTTGTTGCCCTTTAGTTACTAACAGCTATCTTAAGAGACTATCACTTTTAAATTTTTAGCATAGTGACAGTTTTGTGGGTCCAATATCACTTTTAAATTTGATGTGTACAAAAACTTTTAAAAACATTTTATTTTAGCATTGATTAATATTTCATTAATTGTTTCATGAGCTCATTAAAAGATAAACTATTCAAAGCCTACAAATGATTCTTTATCATAAATATGTTTCTATAAACACAAAAGCAGGCAATAAAAATTTCTCAGGTAGCCTTGGTATTTAACCTTAAAAGAAGTTTGTGGCTGGCGCCGCGGCTCACTAGGCTAATACTCCGCCTAGCGGCGCCGGCACACCGGGTTCTAGTCCCGGTCGGGGCGCCGGACTCTGTCCCGGTTGCCCCTCTTCCAGGCCAGCCCTCTGCTGTGGCCAGGGAGTGCAGTGGAGGATGGCCCAGGTGCTTGGGCCCTGCACCCCATGGGAGACCAGGAAAAGCACCTGGCTCCTGGCTCCTGCCATCGGATCAGCGCGGTGCGCCGGCCGCAGTGCGCCGGCCGCGGCGGCCATTGGAGGGTGAACCAACGGCAAAGGAAGACCTTTCTCTCTGTCTCTCTCTCTCACTGTCCACTCTGCCTGTCAAAAAAAAAAAAAAAAAAAAAAAAAAGTTTGTTCACGACTCACACTAAAACATGGTAAATGTTCATTATTTCCAGTTCTATTTCTTGGGGCATAATTTTCAACAAATCATATTCAAATATCTGTGTGCCCCTTTGTCAGGCACTGTGCTGGATGGCTGACATCAGAGGATGAAAACATTATCATTCCCTTCATTGTTTGTACTTGTTGGTGTCCATGATTTAGAGACTCAAATTTGATAAAATATATAAAGATCCTTCTAGTTTTACAATTCTGTGACTCTGTGCTATATAATGATGTGGCACCTAACTGAAGATACGTAACATACTATTATTAATAAAAATATTTAGAAATCTAATTGCACTTCTAACTGGGTACTTCTGAAGAGAAAGAGGTAAAACTCAAACAGCCCAATTTGCTATTTACTTTGGGAAGAAATGGAAGCTGCTATTAATGTTGACAATTAGGTGAAGAGAATTCTTTGGATTCACATTACTTGTACTGCCTTTGCCTTGTATTTCTACTGATCACGGAGAACTAGCTCGAGTATAGCATAGGAAAAATGTTTTATGGACTGAGATATAATCTTGGCTGACTTTCAAAGCATCAGTAGGAAACAAACCATAAAAACTGACAACCTAGGAAATCAAAACCAAATATAAGAAAAAGTTTAAATACAAATGTTTAATCACTAACACAGTGAAATGATTTCATAGAACTTTATTATCTGCAAAAGACATGCAATATAGTAATTGAAAAAAATATGTACATATATAGAAAATATCAAAGCCAGACTTTCCTAAAACTTTCTCTGTTCTTTTCAAAATTCAGCATGCCCTCCAACATACTCCTACTCAAAAGATACACAATGCCATGAACCAAAAGGACATTATGATCTTTTTTTTTTTTTTTGAGATTTAATTTATTTATTTGAAAGAGTTACAGAGAGGCAGAGACAGAGAAAGGTTTTCCATCCACTGGTTCACTCCCCAAATGGCCACAATGGCCGGAGCTGGGCCAATCTGAAGCCAGGAGCCAGGAGCTCCAGGTCTCCCATGTGGGTGCAGGGGCTCCTTGGGCCATCCTCCACTGCTTTCCCAGGAGCATTAGCAGGGAGCTGGATAAGAAGTGGAACAGCCAGGACTCAAATTGATGCCAATGTGGGATGCAGGCACTCCAGACTGGGGCTTTAACCCACTGTGCCACAGAGCCAGCCACAAGGGACATCATGTATCTTGAAACAGGAGGAGGTAAACCATGGTGACATATTTTCTTGGCTATTCTTGTACTAGTAGCAGAGATAAATAGTTGTATCAGAGACTATGCAATACCCAAAGTTAAAAATATTTACTAAGTGGCCTGCTACAGAAAAGCTGTGTTGACATCTATATTACAGAAACCTCACTGCTATGATCATAATTAAAAGGGGTCTTCAAAAAGTTGGTGGACAAAGCCTATTATGAAAAAATATAGCATGGATTTCAAAATATTTTTGCACCAAAATAAAACTTAGCTTTAAATTTCATTTATAAATGAACTTTCTGAATTATACTTGCAAAAAAATTTTAATTAATTTGATAGGCAGAGTGACAGAAAAAGACACAGACAGAGCAATCTTCCATTTGCTGTTCACTTCCCAAATGGTCCCAATGGCCAGAGCTAGGCCAGGTCAAAGTCAGGAGCTAGGAACTACATCCAGGGCTCTCACGTAGGTGACAGGGGCCCAAGTATTTGGGGCATCTACAGATGCTTTCCCAGGTCATTAGCAGGGAGCTGGATTGGAGCAGAAAATCTAGGAAATAGGACACAGGCAGTGCAGGTTGTAATTTAATCCACTGCACCACATCACCAGCACCAGTATGCTTGCATTATATAAATTTAATACTAAAATTTTTCACAGAAACAATCCATGCATATCCTTTTAATTTTTTAAAGATTTTATTTATTTATTTGAGAGGTAGAGTTACAGACAGTGAGAGGAACAGATAGAGAGAAAGGTCTTCCTTCCATTGGTTCACTCCCCAGATGGCCGCAATAGCCGGAGCTACGCCAATCCAAAGCCAGAAGCCAGGTGCTTCTTCCTGGTCTCCCATGTGGGTGCAGGGGCCCAAGGCCTCGGGCCATCTTCTATTGCTTTCCCATGTCATAGCAGAGAGCTGGATTAGAAGAGAGACAGCTGGGAGTAGAACCGGCACCAATATGGGATGCCAGCACCACAGGCGGAGGATTAACCTACTGCGCCATAGCACCAGTCCCCATGAATATCCTTTTCAACTCCTCCAATAAAATAAAATGTCCTCTGTCCTCTAGATAATTCTTACATTACTGAACAGTATCTAATGCATGCATTTTAAAAAATATTTTATTCACTTGACAGGTAGAGTTATAGACAGTGAGAGGGAGAGACAGAGAGAAATGTCTTCCATTCAGTGGTTCACTCCCCAAATGGCCGGAATGGCTGGAGCTGCACTGATCTGAAGCAGGAGCCAGGAGCTTCCTCCAGGTTTCCCACACAGGTGCAGGGGCCCAAGGACTTGGGCCACCTTCTACTGCTTTCCCACCCATCCACAGAGAGCTGGATCGGAAGAGGAGAAGCCGGGACTAGAACCAGCGCCCATATGGGATACCAGCGCCACAGGCAGAGGATTAACCTCCTGCAACACAGCTCCGGACCCTTATGCATGCATTTTTAATTTTTATAATTTATTTTAGTACACATTTAAAGAGTCAGAAAAAGTTTGACCTCATGGGCACCTATGTCTCATTTTCTGCACATCCATGTATTCATATCTCCAGAGTCAATCCTTAGGCTTGGAAGAGACCCAAAAAATACCTAAAGAAAGCTAGGTAAACATATAGCACTTGGAAAAAAATCATTACCTACGAAACTTTCACAGTGCATGTAAAATGTAGGTAAAGTTTCATTTTAAAGCTAAGGTAACTACAATAAGTATCTGTGTGTCCTAAAACACCAATTTAAAATTAATTTCCTAATTCCAAGTAAAAAGTTCAACAGGACGTACCATTACAAAAATTCATACATTTTATGTATCCTATTGTACTTAGTCACAATAAATAAACCAAAGAATATTCATTAGAACACTACTAAACTGTATAAAATTATCAGAAAAAATTTGTATTACATTTTTATTCTGTCTTTTGCTCTGTTTTCCTTAGTATTTGCTTACTTATTTTTTAAAATATGATTTCTTGGCTGGCGCCGTGGCTCAATAGGCTAATCCTCCGCCTTGCGGCGCCAGCACACTGGGTTCTAGTCCCGGTCACGGCACCGGATTCTGTCCCGGTTGCCCCTCTTCCAGGCCAGCTCTCTGCTGTGGCCAGGAAGTGCAGTGGAGGATGGCCCAAGTGCTTGAGCCCTGCACCCCATGGGAGACCAGGAGAAGCACCTGGCTCCTGCCTTCGGATCAGTGTGGTGCGCCGGCCACAGCGGCTATTGGAGGGTGAACCAATGGCAAAGGAAGACCTTTCTCTCTGTCTCTCTCTCTCACTGTCCACTCTGCCTGTCAAAAAAAAAAAAATATATATATATATATATGATTTCTTTTATTTATTTTAAAGGCTGATTGACACAAAGAGACAGAGAGATGGAGGGAGGGGGAAAAAAGAGGGAGAGAGAAAGAGAGAGAGAGAAACATCTTCCACCCACTGGTTCACTGCTCAAATGGCTAGGTAAGGCTGAAGCCATGAGACAGGAACTCCATCTGTGTTTCCTATGTGGGTGGCGGGGGAAGTCCTTGAGCCATCTTCTACCGCCTTTACAGGCACATTAGCAGGGAACTCAAACCAGCGTTCTGATATTGGATGTCTCTGATATCAGATGCTTTGTCCCAAGCAGTGGCTTAACTAGCTATGCTACAACAGCAGGCCCTATATGAGGCAAGTATTGGGGAAAAGCTTGTTCCAGGAAATACCCACTGAATTTAGCAACTTTTAACTTAGACATACAAAATACTACTAGCTAAAAATACTTGTAACTGGCCGGCGCCGCGGCTCACTAGGCTAATCCTCCGCCTAGCGGCGCCGGCACACCGGGTTCTAGTCCCGGTCGGGGCACCGGATTCTGTCCCGGCTGCCCCTCTTCCAGGCCAGCCCTCTGCTGTGGCCAGGGAGTGCAGTGGAGGATGGCCCAGGTGCTTGGGCCCTGCACCCCATGGGAGACCAGGAAAAGCACCTGGCTCCTGGCTCCTGCCATCGGATCGGTGCGGTGCGCCGGCCGCAGCGCGCCGGCCGTGGCGGCCATTGGAGGGTGAACCAACGGCAAAGGAAGACCTTTCTCTCTCTGTCTCTCTCTCTCACTGTCCACTCTGCCTGTCAAAAAAAAAAAAAAAAAATACTTGTAACTAATAAGGGGTTAATATTAGGGTTTCTAAAAACAAACTCTTTATATTGGGGTACATGAGAATTTTTACCCTGAAATAAACTTATTTTTTCTGTTCTAAATCCTGATAATTTAGGAGGCAGTGATAAAACAGTTCAAAGCGCATTAAGTCAAAAGACATGGGTTCCACCTTATCTAGGTCACAAGGCAGTTTTGTGCCTCTTCTCTTAAATTCCAGGGACTTCACATTCTGAAACACAGAAGGTTATACTCGATGACTTCTAAGCATTCTCACCTAAAAAATTTTGATTTCTGAAAATTGAAAAACTGCCATAAAAATCATTTAAAAAATTTATAACCCTTCTTGAAAAGTGTCACTTAGAGAAAAAAAAAGCCTATGAAAATTTCCTCGACAGTGCTTATCATTATGAACTCCCAGAATGAATCTGAAATCTGAAATGTGAGTATGTTGGAAAAGAGGCTACTCCATTTCCTGATCACGATTTTAAAGCTCAGAGCTCACTGTGGAATGCTGTTGAACCTGTAATCTTCATTTTCAACGAATGCTGGCTAGAATTTCTTAATTTTTTTGCCCAACCACTCCAAATGGAAACTTAATCTAGACTATTAAGCTCAGAAACAGCTATAAAAAGAATGCAGTTATTAATATCACAAATTCACTAGTATCTCAGAAGATACCAGTCAGCTTTAAACTGAGTACTTAATGTTTTTTCATATACTTAATGTTTTTATATTCTTTTCATAAAATCTCAAAAACATTTTAGTTTTTTAAAATTATTTATTTATTTGAAATGCAGAGTTAAAGAGAGGGAGGGACATCCCATCTGTGGGTTTACTCCCAAAAACAACCTAAGGGCCATTAAGGGCCAAGGCTGGGCCAAGCCCAAGCCAGGAACTCCATCTGGGTCTCCCACCAGGGTGGGCAGAGGCCCCAAAACTCAGGCAATTTTCCTCTACTTTCCTAAGTGCGTTAGCAGGGGAGCTGGATCAGAATTGGAACAGCGGGGACACAAACCGGTACTCAAATGGGATGTCAGCATCTCAAGTGGTCACATAACCTGATGCAACATAATGTTGGTCTCTCAAAATATTTATAGCATTAGCATTATAAAATAGATTTTTTTTTGCCTAAGTAACAAAGCTGTCTTCTAAGATTAAAAATTTTTTTCATAGTTTAAGTTTTTGAAATCAAGTTGTGTCTTGCAAATGGTGATTTCTCAGTACCAATTCATTATTTTTTAAAAAATCATTTATTTATTTGAAAGACAGAGAGAGAGAGAGAGAGAGATCTTCCATTTGCTGGTTTATTCCCCAGACAGCTTTAAGGACCAATACTGGGCCAGGCCAAAGCCAGGAGCTTGGAGCTTCAGCCAAGTCTTCCACGTGGGTGGCAGGGGCCAAACACTTGGGCCATCTTCTGCTGCTTTTTCTAGGCCATTAGCAGGGAGCTGGATCAGAAGTGCAGCAGTAGGGACACGATCCAGTGCCCTTATAGGATACTGGCATCTCAGGTGGTGGCTGTAATTGCTATGATACAAGGCTGGCTCCCCATTTCATATCTTAAAACTGTTTGTTCTTCAATAAGGGTACATAAAGTAATAATGTGGGGGCAGGCATTTGGCCTAGCACTCAAGATGCCTCTTAGGACACCTGCATTCCATATCACAGCTCCTATATCTGAGTCTCAGGTCTGGTCTCAAGTGCAGTTTCATGCTGATGTGCATGACTCAGGGAGGCAGCACAGATGGCTCCAGGAGTTAGGTCCCTGGCACCCACGTGGGAGATCTGGATTAAGTTACTCAACCGGACCCAGCCTCACCTGTTGCAGGCGTTTGGGGAGTAGATCTCTGAGTCTACCTGTCTGTCTGTCTTTCAGCCTTTCAAACAAATAAGATAAAGCAGTAAGAATAGAAACATTAAATTACGGGTGTAGGCGTTTGGCGCAGTGATTAGGAAACCAGCTGGAATACTTGTATCATGTCAGAGTGCCTGGTTCCTCCATTTCTGACCTGGCTTTCTGTTAGTGTGCAAGCTGGGTGGCAGCAGATAATGGCTTATGCAGGGAGCTGGGGATGGAAGTGGAAGGAAGTAGAGCAGCCAGGACTCGAACTGGCACCCATTTGGGATACCATTATTGCAGGCAACAGATTTACCCACTACACCGTAACATCAGCCCTGTTTCTCCAATTTCTAGAAATTATGTTCAACTCAAATAGCCAAAAGACAAAACAAAAACAAAACAAAACAAAACAAAGAGCTTTTATTTTCATTTTCAAATTCAGTGGTCTGGTACAGAAAGAGCAGCATTCTATTAAGATTCTTACAGTTATAAAATAAAACTATATAAGCCTCTGAAAATAAAGTTCAAGAAAAACTACTTCAGTCCTATGAGTAGTATACTCTGTCATCAATTTATTCTTTGTTTTCTGGAATACCAACTAACTTTGTAAGTTATTACCAGAACTTTTCTATACAAAGGAAGCAGAATACCATTTATTTATATTTGATTTGGATAAGCCCTGAGAGAAGGAGGCACACAATACACAAAGATGTTCCTTGAAAAGTTCTATTTGATGGAAAACTACTAAAAGAACTGTTATCTAGAAGCTGCAAACAACAGCATCTTTGGAGCTAGCATCCTGGAGCAGCAGGACAAGCTACTGCTTGTAACACCAGCATCCGATTCTGAATTACTAGCTTGTGTTCTGGCTGCTCCACTTCCCAGTCAGCTTTATTCTAATGCACCTGGGAAGGCAGCAGAAGATGGCACAAGTACTCGAGCCCCTGCCAACCACGTGGGAACCCAGAATGGAGTTCCTGCTTCCTGGCTTCAGCTTGGCCCAGGCCCTGGGTGCTACAGTCATTTGGGAAGTAGAACAGTAGATGAAAGATCTCTGTCACTCTTTGAAATAAATAAATCTTAAACAGAATCTAGCAACTCTAATATTTCTGCAAACTGCTATTGAGCCAAACTGCCTAAAAAAGCGAGATTTCTGAAGTACCTTGTCTGGTTTCTAAACCATCTTATTTTAGAAAGATTTTATGAGAACTCTGCCACCTAAGAGGATTCTACCTTCCACCTGGTTCATATTTAACAATGGATCCCACCCTGTTCCTTTTTGTGTCCAAAATCTGATGTCTCTGATGTCCCATAAATGTGGTGGCTGGTCATATTATTTTGGCAAATCTCTTCTTTTGCTTCTCTTATAGTTAAGGTGAACTTGAGCTATTTGCAAACCTTTGTGCCATCTCATACTTGAAAGTAACGAAGGCTTGGATACTTCAACTCATAAACAGAAAGACTGGCAGGTGTTTATGTAATATCAAGAGGTAGCAGTAGAAAGCAGTACATTCTAACTCCCAATGGCAGCATACTAGTGACAATGTACACTCTCATCTGCTAAGGCAGTACTATCTAGGAAGGAAAACAATAGTAACGCTTCTCATCACATTTAGTACAGGGGCTTCAAATCTGCTGCTGCTTTCACTATAATTACCACCACCAAAATTTTGTAGTCAGTATATGAATTAGAAGCCATACCAAAAAACCATTAATTAATATTATCCCACATGAAATACTTCCAGTACATATGACTTAAACAAGCTTTAAACATTTGTAGGGAAAAGACATTATGTTTGTAAAGAGTTCTAAAATATATACATTTATCTATTTGGAACAACATATAGATAATCCTTTCTATTGCATGAGATTTGGCAACAAAATTATTAATACTAACGTCTATCTGATTATATTTTAGGAAGCATAGTTTACTCCAGAAAATTCTAAAAAACTATGTGATGAGTTTTATTACAATTTGTGTTTTACTATATGAAGTAACTATGCTTAATCCAGCTTTGTTCAATTTTTTGTTGGTCAGTATATGTGTGTAATGCCTAATTCTGATAGCCATACTAAAGTGATCTCTGTAGACACTAAGATATTTAAATGAACTCAAATGTCCCAAATGGATATTAGGGTTTTTTTAACCTTGCAAATAAAAGTATTATAAAATGATATCATGAAAAATGTAATGAGCAAAAAAAGTTACATGAATTGAAAAATGTTTCTTTTACACAAATGTATAGATAAAATTTGTATAAAATGTTATTTAATCTATAACTGCTATTAATTTAGTAGCACAGCTAAATATTTCTTACCTGCCCCTTTCAACTGCCAAGGCATCAAGTTCATCAAAGAAAATAATGGAAGGAGCCACTGCTCTTGCTTTTCGGAAGATCTGGTGGAAAGAGTGACGCATTAGCTAAAGATCAAATTATAGAAAATTCCATACTTTTGAGTTAAAAAAAACAGTATTTGGAACCAAATCTAGGTTATTACTTACAAATAAATCAGCCCTATCACTTTGTGACCTTCCAACTGACACAGAACTCTTTTTTTAAAGGTCCATACGATAACAAGACTAACACATGTATTCACGTATATAGGAGGCAGTTGATTAAAGCAATCAAAAAAACTCAGGTAAAATTCCAGCTCTAATACTGAATAGTTCTGTTTCCATCAGTAGGTAATTTTATTTTCCTAAATCTTAATTCCCAAATCTACAAAAAGGAGATAATATATGGCTACCTTGGAAGACTGAGACTTGAATAAAAAAAGGACACAAAGTACTAGCAAAGAGCCTGGAACACAGTAAGAGCTTAAGAAATCAGAGGTTAATTATCATACACATGTTTATAAATGAAACAATATAAACATGTAAAATCCGCCATGTACACCCACAGACCCAAAGCCACAAGCTGTATTCGTTTCTTCAAAACTGTATGGGTAAGTAATATTTGATGTAAAGCCAGGACAAGACAAACCATCAAACCTTGGAGGAACACAAGCTGACTACAGCAGAAGCCAACCAACATCAGAGATAGGCCAGAGAACCTTGGGAGTGACATACGGATAAGCTGGGAAAAGGCAGCATAGGCAGAAAAAAAATCCAAATGTGTGTTACCTATATAATCTAGGCCCTCAATTTTTGGCCACAGGCAGTATGAACATAAACATGCAGAATTATCAAATCATTAACATGAATAAACACTGCTTTTTATCATAGTGTCATTATTATACAATTCATGTCTATATTTAAAAATGTTTAACTGTTTATTTGAAAGTCAGAGAGAGAGGAGACAGAGAGATCTTCCATCCACTGGTTGACTCCCCAGACAGCCACAACAGCCAAGACTGGGCCAGGCCAAAGTGAAGCCCAAGGTTCATTTTCGGCCTCCCATGTGTGTGCAGGGGCACAAGCACTTGGGCAGCTTTCCCCAGGCTATTAGCAGAGAGCTGGATCAAAGATGATCAGCCAGGACTTGAGTCATCATCCATATAGGATGTCAGTGCTGTAGGCAGCAGTTTTACCTGCTATACCACAACACTGGCCCCAATATCATCTACAGGAAAAAAGTAACTTAATTTTTTTTCTTATGGTAAAGTATTCCAATCCCTAATAGGGAATCATCCATCTCATTGTGGTGTTCCTTCCTTTGCTACCAGAATATACAGGGTCCCTGCATGCATGGATTACAAGTTGTTAACTTCCTCAGTATGAACGTGTGAGAGGTGGAATGAGATGGCAGCTAAGTGAGATGACCCAGTGACCATCTTCCTAGAGACACCAAGTAACTTTCACAAGAACCACAAATCCATTAAGAGACCACCACAGTGCATGGGATTTTGGTATAATTAAAAAGCAAAGCCACACTGAAATACACAGGAAAGAATGAGTTGTAGGTGTCACCCTTTCATGGTTCCAAGTATATCAGCAGAGAGAGATATATTAAAAATTGAGGGAGCAACAAGCAATTAAGCCCAAGACTTGAACAGCTGACAGAACCTAACCACCCCTAATTCTTAGCCAGTGCCTACGGACAGAGCCTCTACACTACCCCAGTATAGAGGAGACTTGCACCTAGGGTGACAGAATTCTTCTAGCATGTATCCCATGGACCTATCATGTGCCCCCACAACTATGGCGCTTGGTGACTCTGAGTACCATGTGTGACCCATAGTGACAGTGCAGCTGAAGGGCTGCATCTACTACTCCTCCTCCCTCCAACTCAGAGCGGAAAGTATGGAACCACAGGATTATACTGGGACTCAGAGCAAAGCTAGTAAAAATGCAACACTGAGCAGATATTAAAAGTCCCTGTCTCCAGTCCAATGTCTACAGAGACTCTGGATTTGCTTCAGTACCAAGTAGTGTTCTGTGGCCCCAGATGATCAGTCTTATGTACCACCTAGCATCACTGGTAGCTGGCAGGAACAGCCTCACACACTTGAGTCTACCTTAGCAGCCAACATACCAAAGCAAAGTGGGCTTTGGTCCTACTCCCAGACTGCATTGGGCCTGGGTGGATGGTGGGCTTAGGATGTGATTTGCATTGTGACGTTAAGGGCCACAGGTGTAGGTAGGCATGTCTGGGCCTACCTCAGGTGCAAAAAGAGGCTTTTAGGGATAGATTGCTCCTTTTTAGACAATTCCCCAGCTCACTGTTTATAAAAAGGAAACAGCAAATCTGGGACAAAATAGGGTATATTTTAGGACTGAAACAGTGAAAAGATATCAATAGTGGACCTATGATAAAACTTAACTTAGTGCACCATCTGGTGTTCAAATAACAAAGGTTTCCACAGGCTCAGAAAAATAAACAGACTGCCTGGAATTATAGGAAGCCCAGCCACAAACAAAGGGAGATTACTACTACTAATCTTTCAATGCAAAGATGATGTCATATAACAACAAGCACCATGAACTTCCAGAGAACTAGGCTAACATCTAATAAACAAAATAAAGTGCCAGAAACCAACCATCTAGGAATTGAAATTCTCAAATGCTTGAAGATTTCAAAATTGTTGTTTTAAGGAAACTCAATAAGCTTCAAGAGAACACAGAGATGATTTAATATCTTGACAGATAGACTTGACAGTGATATGGCAGTTAACAACAACAAAATCATAAAAGAAATTCTGAATCTGACGGAAGACATCAATAAACAAAAGAATCAGTGACCTCTAGGGCTGGCGGCGTGGCTTACTTGGCTAATCCTCCACCTGTGGTGCCGGCATCCCATATGGGCGCCGGGTTCTAGTCCCGGTTGCTCCTCTTCCAGTGCAGCTCTCTGCTGTGGCCCAGGAGGGCAGTGAAAGATGGCCCCTGCACTGTGCTTGGGCCCCTGCACTCGCATGGGAGACCAGGAAGAAGCTCCTGGCTTTGTATCGGCGCAGTGCCAGCCATAGCGGCCATTTGGGGAGTGAACCAATGGAAGGAAGACCTTTCTCTATGTCTCTCTCTCACTGTCTATAACTCTACCTGTCAAATAAAAAATAAATAAATACATTTTGATAAAAAAAAGAATCAGTGACCTCAAGACAGGCTATTTGAAAATACACAGTGGGAGGAGAAAAAAGAATCAAGAGAAACAAAGAAAACTTAATATAATATTAGAAAGAATGAAAAGAATAAATATCTAATTAGTGAGGTTAAAGAGCAACTAAAGAAAACCAAAGAGTAGAAAGCATATTAAAGATAAAAAAAGGAAACTTCTAAAAAAAATTCACTGGAAAGGTAGAATGCCTGAAAGGAGAACAGGGGAGGAGAAAGAGCGTGAGCTTTTGTCTGCTGGTTCACTCCCCACATGGCTACAATAAGGATGAGCCAGGCTGAAGTCAGGACCCAGGAACTCCATCCTGGTCTCCACAGGGATAATTGGGAGCCCAAATACTTGGGCCATCTTCTCCTTCCAGCCTAAATACTTGGGCTATCTTCTGCTGCCTTCCCAAGTGCATCAGCAAGATCGGACATCTGGGACAAGAACTGGCATTCCAATGTGAGTTGCTGGTGTTGCAAGATGTAGCTTACCCTGCTGTGCCACAACACCAACACCTAAGAAACTTCATAAACCAAGAGAAAAACAAGACTATACAGGTATAGGTCAAAACTCAAAGAAACATGCCAAGACATTATAATCAAACTATGGTTAAAATAAAGAAAGGATTCACAAAGATACAAGAAAAAATAGGCAAACAAGAAACAAAGGCATATCCACTCACACGACTGCAGACTTCTCAGCAGAAACCTCACATGCCAGAGGGACTGGGATGAATCTCAGGTACTGACAGAAAAAATTTGACAGCCAGAATATTGTAATGCAAAGCTATTAGTAATTTCCTTAAATGTAAAATATTACATTCTGCAATTAAAATACCCAGTGATACAATAGATACAAAAACAACAGCCAACTGTATGCTGCTTACAAGAAACTTCAACTCCAAGGACACACAAGGACTGAACATAAAAGGATGGAATAAAATATTCCATGTAAATAAAACCACAGAGAGCAGGGGTAGCCATGCTATCATCAGATAAAGCAGATATTAATGAAAAGGAGTAAAAAAATAGATCAATAGGGGCTGGCGCTGTGGCACAGTGGCGCAGTGGGTTAACACCCTGGCCTGAAGCACTGGCATCCCATATGGATGCCAGTTTGAGACCTGGCTGTTCCACTTCTGACCCAGCTCTCTGCTACGGCCTGGGAAAGCAGTAGAAGATGGCCCAAGTCCTTGGGCCCCTGCACCCATGTGGGAGACCCGGAAGAAGCTCCTGGCTCCTGGCTTTGGAGTTCAGGGTTCCAGGAACCTTGGTCCATCTTCCACTGCTTTCTCAGGCCATAGCAGAGAGCTGGACTGGAAGAGGGGCAGCTGGGACAAGAACTGGCACCCATATGGGATGTTGGCACCATAGGTGGTAGATTAAGCTACAGCGCCACAGTGCCAGCCCCGATACAGTTCTATATTAAAAAGAAAAACTAAAAGACAGCATTTCAAATGTCTTCACAATTCAGAAATGTTAAATGCTTGAAGAGACATATATTTATCCTGACTGGACATTATACAATGTGTAAATGTATCAAAACATCACAGGTTAGCCCATAAATATATACAATTTTTACATAGTTATTAAAAATTCTTTTAAAATGAGTGAAAACTCTCAAATTAAAAATTAAAAAAGTAGGGGCCAGCATTGTGACACAGCGAGTAAAGCTGCCATCTGCAGTCGGCATCCCATATGAGCACCAGTTAGAGATTCTCGGCTGCTCCACTTCTAATCCAGCTCTCTGCTACAGCCTGGGAAGGCACTGGAAGATGGTTCAAGTCCTTGGGCTCCTGTACCCACATGGGAGACATGGAAGAAGCTCCAGGCTCCTAGCTTCAGATTGGCCCACCTCCAGATGTTCTGGCTATTTGGGGAATGAACTAGCAAATAGAAGACCCCCCTGCCACCACTTCTAACTCTCTGTAACTCTGCCTTTCAAATAAATAAATAAATCTAAAAAAAATTAAAAGTGTGTATTTGAGAGAGAGAGAGAGAAAGACAGAGAGAGAGAGAGAAAGAGAGAGAGAAAGTAAGTAGCATTATCAATCAGATATTGGTTTTAAAGGCATGACTTTAAAACTTCGGTGACATAGTGGAAAGACTTCTTGGAAAAGACCCCAGAAGCACAGGAAAACAGCCAAAATTGACAAATGGCATTACATCAAGCTGAGAAGCTTCTGCAGTACAAAAGAAATACTCAGCAAAGTGAAGAGGCAACCAACAGAATGGGAGAAAATATTTGCAGACTACAAAATTGATAAAGGGTTAACAGCCAGAATCTGTAGGAGCTTAAGAAATTCAACAAAACAAACAATGCAGTTAAGAAATGGGCAGAGGATTTAAACAGGCATTTTTCAAGAGATGAAATTCAAATGGTCAACAGACTTGAAAAAATGCTCAGGATCACTATGGCCAACAGACTTGAAAAAATGCTCAGGATCACTAGCCATCAGGGAAATGTAAATCAAAACCACAGTGAGGTTTCACCTCACCCCAGTTAGAAAGGCTCTCACACAGAATTCAACAAACAAATGCTGGCGAGGATGTGGGGAAAAAGGAATCCTAACCCGCTGCTGGTGGTAATGTAAACTGGCACAGCCACTGTGGAAGATAGTATGCAGATACCTCAGAAATCTGAATATAAACCTACCATCTGATCCAGCCATCCCACTTCCGGGAATTTACCCAAATGAAACCAAAAGAAATCAGCATATGAAAGAGTTACTTGTACCCTCATGTTCACTGCAGCACAATTTACAATAGCTAAGATATGGAATCAACCCAGATGCCCATCAACTGCTCACTGGATAAAGAAATTACAGTGGATATATAAACTATGCAGTACTATCTGACTGTAAAAAAAAAAAAAAAAAGAAAAGAAAGGAAACAAAAGAAAAGAAAATAAAAACGAAATCCTGTCTTTTGCAACAAGATGGATATAACTGGAACCCATTATACTTAGTGGAATATCCATCCTCAAAATACAGATATCCTATGTTTTCCCTGATCCTAGGTAACAAGAGTACCTGAAATATAATGCATTGGAGTGAAATAGACATTTTGAGAGTTGATGACTGTTTATAGCCCTTGTCTCTTCCCATTGAGAAACAGTGTTTTTTTAACAGTGGTTTTTTTTCCTTCATAGTATTTGAAATTTTACTTAGTGTAGCAGTAACTTTACAGTCATTAAGTAAATTGAAAATAGATCTTTGTAAAAATTACAGTGGGGGGGGGGGCTGGCACAGTGTAAAGCCGCCGCCTGCAGTGCCGGGATCCCATGTGGGCACCAATTCAAGTTCCGGCTCCCCCACTGCTGATCCCGTTTCCTGCAATGGCCTGGGAAAGCAGTACAAGATGGCCTAAGTCCTTGGGCCCCTGCAACCATGTGGGAGACCCAGAAGAAGCTCCTGGCTCCTGGCTTTGATCAGTGCAGCTCTAGCTATTGCAGCCAATTGGGGAGTGAACCAGCAGATGGAAGACCTCTTTCTCTCTGCCTTTCCTTCTCACTCTGTAGAACTCTTTAAAATAAATAAATAAATCATTTAAAAAAAAAATTGAGTGGGAATGGGAAAGAGGGGAAGAAGGATTGGAGCATTGGTGAGATGGAGGGTATAGTGGAAACTATCACTATGTTCCTAAATTTGTATATATGAAATCTGTATATATGAAATACATGAAACTTGTATAACTTAAATAAAATTAAAAGAAAAAAATGAAACACCCTTAATAAAAAAAACTTAAGAGAGAGAAGTCAACACTGTGGCTTAATGGGTTAGGCTGCCATCAGCAGCACCAGCATCCCATATGGGTGCTGTTTCAATTCCTGGCTGCTCCACTTCCAATACAGCTCCCTGCTAATGCCTCTGGGAAAGCAGCAAAATATGGCCCAAGTGTTTGAGGCCCTACACCCATGTGGAAGACCCAAAAGAAGCTCCTGGCTCCTGGTTTCAATCTGGCCCACCTCCAGCAGTTGCGCCATTTGGGGAGTGAACCAGGGGTGGAAGATTTCCCTCTCTCTTTCTCTAGCATTCTCTCTCTCTCTGTAACTCTGCCTTTCAAATAAAATCATAAATCTTAACTAAAAATAAAAAAAACTTAGGAGAGAGAAAGAAGATGCATTGTCTAAATCACAGGGCTAGCACCGTGGCATGGTAGGTTAAGCCTGCATCTATGGCAGCAGCATCCCATATGGGTGTTGGTTTGAGTCCTGGCTGCTCCACTTCTAATTCAGTTCCCAGGTTTGGGAAAGCAGTAGAAGATGGCCCAGGTGCTTGGGTCCCCGCACTCAGATGGGAGACCAGGAGGAAGATCCTGGCTCCTGGCTTCGGCCTGGCCCAGCCCCAGTTGTTGTGGTCATTTGGGATGTGAACCAGTGGATAGAAGATCTCTGTCTCTCTTGCTCTCTCTCTGTAACTCTGCCTCTCAAATGAACAAATAAAGCTTTAAAAAAAAAAAAAAAAAGCATTAAATCACCAGGCAGAATAAAAACAGAACTCATAAAGTGAAATTTTTCTATATTCTGTCTATTCAATTTAAAGGAATATTGAAAGGATTTAAATCCTATTCCGAGATCATGTGTTCTCCCCTCTGTAGATATATATCTATAGCTATATATATGAATATATATTTTTAACAGGAATGCTGCTAGCTTTTAAAAAATACCTTTACATGGTAAAAACAAATTCTGGGAATATTATGATGTGTTAAAGCAAACAAAAAATTACAGATTATTAAATTTGCATTTTCAGATAATAAAACAATATTTGCATAAAGAACTATCACTAGAATTTGGATTTGTATTTGGGAGTATCAAAGTCTGTTATCCAAAATAAAATGGAAGCCACACAGGACAGAATGCTGTTCTTCTATTCAGAAGGCCACAAAGGCCTAACCTTCTTACCTCTCTAACTGCTCTTTCAGATTCACCAACATATTTATTCATCAATTCGGGCCCCTGCAGGAAAAAAAATAAATATTCAGTGCTTTTTAAATGCAACTATGTAAATTTCTTTCAATGAAACAGGAAAAATAGTCTCTGTCACATACCCTTTTTTAACATCCCTTTAAAAATATAATGTTTGTTGTTAGCTAGGGGACTGGACCAACCTGCAGGCCACATTTGGTCTAAAACTGGTTTGTTCACCTCTGTTCTAGATTAATTTCATACTATTTGAAATACTTCACTTCTGGCCATGAGACCAAAAGTAATAATAATAAAGTAAATGATCTGACTGCTGAGGAGCTGAAAACCTGGACTTCAAAGTATGAAAACGGATTTAAAAGAAAAACCAATGACTCACAAATAAAAGGCAGCTTCAAAATATTCAATTATGTCTTATATATATATACAAAGAAACATGTCTAAGAATATTACTAAAGCACCATTTAGAGTAGCAAAAATAAAAACTGGAAATATCTAAAGTTGAATTGACATAAAAACGAGTGAATAAGTAGGCATCTCCATAAAATGCAGTACTTGGCTGTCAAAGTGTCATTGTGGTACTAAACAAAGGAAAAATTTGGAAGCAGGGAGACCCGCAAGGAAGCTGGTATGCAAGCCAAAGTATATTACCTTATAAATTTATAACTAAGAATGAAAGTTTTTAATGTTTTGATAAAAATTTTAAAGCTTATGAAACAGCTAATTTTTATTAAGATCATTCTGCATGGTTTCACCTTGCATGATCATTTTTATAGTCCCACACTAACAGGCACAGAAAGGACTGCTCATTTGTAACATAAAGAATAACAGGTGCTTTTCATTTACATGTGTTCAATTACACTTTTACCCACACAAGGAATTAAGAATATAAATAATAAAATAAGAACCAGGGCCTCCCCAGTTTAAAAAAAAAAAGCTTTACATAATTAGCAGAAAAAGTTTGTGTTGAAGGGTTGGCCAAAGGCGGTAGGAAATTTTATGCAAATTTGATTACATTCAGGGCAATTAATTAAGCAAGTTTGGCCTAGCAATGACAAGAAAGGAAATAGCTGGTGTCACTATTTTATTGTAATTATTATCATAACAACTCCATATTATTACTGTTGCCCTAACAGCAACTCTGCATTAAAGTCAAGGTAAGACATAAAATAGTCATTAAGTGAAGATATTTCTTTAAGCAGACACTATAAATCAATGCATATATATTACTTTAAAATTATCTGGTGTAACTGAAGGGAAGAGTGGAGAACCTGAAGAAATAGCCATTGTTCTTCCACAGATTGAGACTCTACAAAAGAAGTTAACATGAACATCAAGGTTGGAAAGTACAAGATCCTGGTCATCACACGATTTCTTCTCTATACAGTACAATGCCAGTATCTTGTACTTACAACAGAAAAATTAATGGTTTAAATATCCATAGCACAGGCACATTGGTTTCATACTTTGACCAAAAATGTAAAAATATGACATTTAGCCTCAACCATCTGAGAGATCACTCCACTAGCACATAGAAGTAGACCACAGGAAGTCTATCGATAAGAAACAATGCCTTTTGTCAATAATAAAACAAAGCAGAAAGAGATTTTAAAACTTAAGAATTTAATAGTGTCAAAAAAATCTAGGCTGAAATAATTCAAGTTAAGTATTACTAACAAGTCATAATAGAAATCAAAATACTAAATGGGTCCCTAGGACATGTGATTCTGTACAAAACTACATGCTGATGAATCCTACCTGGACAAGCAGCCTGCAAAATGCACACCACGTAGCTGAACTGATACAAAGGCTAAAATTTTATGAGGACTCAAAGCAATTTTACCACCATGAGAAGTTACTTTGAGTTTGAAGTTCAAGTTGCTAAAACTCATGGCATTCTGGTTCAGAGTTGCAAAAGTTTGTATTAGGTTTCAAAGATATACAGTACATTTTATTCTATCACAGAGACAGAAAGGCTTGAGGGGTCATAAAGTACACCACCATACTTTTTGTTCCAAGGTCAAATATGCATCTATTTCTTAAAACAAAACAAAACAAAACAAAACAAAACAAAACAAAACAAAACAAAACAAAACAGCTACTAGCCGGAGCTAACTTTGTAAAGTTTTGCTGAATGCTTCATATGTATTATTCCCTCTACTGTGAACAGTCCTCACATGTGGATACTCTTATGCAAATGATCCTAATTTTAGAGAAATAACATAAAGTCTAAAATAAAAGAAATAATTTGCCCAAAGTCACACAGCTTAGTAAATAGCACAACTGGAAATCTTAACTGTTACACTTGATGGAGGAATTGTCCCAAATGTTTACTCACAATCAGTCACAAAAGATAAGCAACAGATTAAAAAGTAAGCATTGTGAGCTCCTCACAGAACACTCACATGAGAGACCTGGACTGAGTTACCAGCTTTCCATATGCTCATGCCCAGCTGCTGCAGATGGTAGTGGGGCGCTTGCTCTCTCCCCCATCCCTCCACCCCAGTACTTCTCAACTACATAAAAATTTTTAAAAAGAAAAATACAAAAATCCCTAGAATAGACAAGATTGATAAGACTAAGCATGGTTATTTTTTCCTAATTTTAATTGCAAAATAACTACATTATAATAGTCCTGTAACATTTTAAATCTTAGATAGCATGTTTCACTGATTAAGATAAAAAAAATTTCCAGGGGCCTGCGCTGTGGCACAGTAGGTTAATCCTCCACCTGCAGCACTAGCATCCCATATGGGCGCCAGTTCTAGTCCTGGCTGCTCCTCCTCCAATACAGCTCTCTGCTATGGCCTGGGAAAGTAATAAAATATGGCTCAAGTGCTTGAGCCCCTGCACCCGCATGGGAGACCAGGAAGAAGCTCCTGGTTCCTGGCTTCAGATAAGCGCAGCTCTGGCCATTGCAGCCATTTGGGGAGTAAACCAATGGAAGGAAGACCTTTCTCTCTGTCTCTCCCTCTCACTGTCTGTAACTCTACCTCTTAAATAAATAAATAAAAATCTTTAAAAAAAAAAAAGAAAAGAAAAATTTATAGAAATAGGCAACATAAATAGGTTTATTTTGAATAATGTTATTTTTAACATTCTTTGGCCAAGATTTCAAGTGTTCAAGTTTGTAAAACAATACAAATATTATAAATAAATGTAAAAATATTTATTTAGCTCTTCTATTAATCTATTGGAAACGAAACTGGAATAATCTTTTACCGTGCTTGATGGTTTTACATTTTATCAGTCACAAATTCAACTGTAATATTTACACCAAATATTATTGCAATTTGGCCTCTTTACTCACTGAGTTTTTCTCAGTCTTCTCAAGGGCTTTTTAAATCTGTCTAATACCTGCCTAGTACCTTTGGCTATTACTTTCACAATCAAGTGTTTTTAAATTCAAAATGTCTGGGGAAGTCAAGTTAACCCAAGGGTTACCTATGGTTAAATATTAGGGAATATACTCATAAAATCCTGAACTCACATAAGATAGAATTACATATATGTAGTGTGAGTGAAGGATATTGAAAATATTAAGAAGTACAGTCTCAGCACACGTAGAAAGTTATACTGGGAAAGCACTTCAGAGAGTTTGAAAATAGGCATCAAGTACTAGGCAAGAAATGCTTTAGGCAAGTAAAAAGCAATGAGTTGGTAAGGATAAAGGAACTCAAGCTGGTCGTATCAAAAAATATAAATGCATATCTTCCTTACAATCTGTTGATTCATTCATGAAAAAAAAAGGCACATTTGTTCAGAACTTACACTGCAAGCACCACACTGGTTACGAGCTGTGAAACATGCATGCACACATGCCCATCAAAACCTATTGCTACTACTGACCAGTCTGCTTTACTGACTTCTCTGCAAAATCTCCAAGACTGGTGCTCACTTCCCAACGTTTGTATCTCTAGGAATGACTATTATCTTCAGCTACAAAAACAACTGCCTTGCTGATATATCAAACCTTTTGTCACAAAAACATTGCACACTTCACACCTAAATCTCAATTATCTGCTCTCTTACTTCTGATCTGCTTCTCTACCTGTCCCCAGAGTTAGCATACTTTCATTTGTCAGTCATTGAAAGTAAAACTTAATCACCTTTGATTTCTCTTCTTCTATCTCGTTTCTCACATACAATCAATGAAGATCTGCATGATTCCAAATGTTACCTATTTCATTCTGTAAGCTGTTTGCTCAAGCAACTTTCCCACTGAATGAGTTGGTGGATAGCAAGGAACCCATCTAAGGCATCCTTTTTACCATAGAAAGTACCTGACATGCAAAGGATGCCTTATAAATATTTTCACATCACTCCAATTATAAAAACCTTTAAAATGTTACATAAATTAAATTACAATATTTACTGCGATGCTAATTACATTTCATTCAACAGGGAGTTAGTATATGAAGAAAATTGTCTCTCTCCATCAGTTAATTTATTTATGAATAAAAAATTAAACAACCCCCAACAATAAAATTTTCTATTAGATTTCTTATAAGTCTTAAAACACTCTTCTAAATCTCTCTAGGTTTTCTTAGATTTCATACACTTAAAGTTTTATTATTGTAACTCTTATCACTGCAATTCTTTGTTAGCTAAATGGTATTTATAGAATATTTTCATGTAGACATTTTTAATATGTTAGCTTTACCAATTAACACAAGCCCAATGAAAAACTAACATGGTATTATACATGATTCTCTCAATTTTAATCTTCCAGTTTATATACTGTAACAAATACTGCCAAATTTAAGTAAATCTGATCTAACTCATAAAAAGCTCTGTGAAATGGACAATAGACAATAACTCTTCCATTTGTCCCAAGCATCATAGGAAATAGATATTCTCAAACAATAACAAGAGTTTATGTCCTTACTTACTATTGATGTTAATAACTGTCAATTAAGCAAATGAGACACATGACAACAATATTTGCAAAACTCAAGGGAATTTTTATTGTTAAAACAAAATAAAAACCCAAAAGAAATTAAACAGAAACTCAAAAGATTTCAGACTCTGGATAAGCCCACATGGCAATAAATCTAAGGGAGGAACACAGAGTAAGGATCTGAAAAAGACATGAAACTGGACATAGTTCTAGGTGAGACTCTAAATTAGAAGCGGCACCTGAGTTAAAAGGAAAACAAACCAAAACACTGAGAAAAAGAATTCTTTATAGTGGGGACTCGGTTTGGGGCCAGAACTAATATCTACCTTTATAGGCTTCTACTGAGAATTGTAGTGAAACAGGCAAGCTCAGGGCAGCTCCACCCAGGGGCTGGCTGCACTGCCAAGTTCCACTCTGGCTTTTCTCCATAATTTTCCACAATTACGGATAGGGAGATGAATAGAAGAGAAGGTCTCATCATGCCAAAGCCCTCACCCATGGAATCCACAATCCTATACATGGTTCTTTTTCCTTGTCCTCCTCTCACTCTATTCACTGCAGTACCCAAGTGAGAGTTGGTCTTTTTAACTTCAACCACTTCTCTGAATGTCTACAATATACCCAGATCTGTGATACTAACCTCAAAATCTTTTCATTGATTGTAAGATGTACATTAGCATGGTACATTTGGTATAATTAGTGTGCCTGGATTGACACATTATTATTAATAAAGCTTTAGTTTTTATCCAGTATCTTTTCTTCGGATGCAAGATCCCATCCAGAATACCTTAATAAGACATTAGGTTATCATGTCTCTTGGGCAATTCTTGGCTGTGAATTTCTCAGACTTTCCTTGCCTTTGATGAGCTTGACAGTTTTGAGGATGTTTTATAAAATGCCTTTCAACTGGGGTTTTCCTAAAAGTTTTCTCAGATTTAGACAGGGATTATGATCATCCAAGAGGAAGACTACAGAAGTGTCATTCTCGTTAATCTTATCAGATGTATCACTGAAGATGTCAACCTGGGTCACCCAGATGAGGAAATTCTTGTCTTCCCTCTTTCCAAACCAAATTCTTTGAGAGGAAGCTACTATGCACAGTCCACGAAGGAATGGGGAGTTAGACTGCTGAAAATTTTCACTGATTTTTTTAACACAATCTTCTCCAAAGCCAGTAATGTAAATGTCATCCTATTTTTACAGATGAAAATATTGAGACTTACAGAAGTGATTGAAGATTACAAAGCTAACAAGTTCTAGGATTAAAAAGCAAGCCAAAGGGCAAGTAGTGTGGTGCAGTGGGCTAAGTCGCCGCCTACAGTGCCAGCATCCCATATGGGCACTGGCTCTGATCCTGGCTGCTCCACTTCCAATCCAGCTCTCTGCTGTTGTGCCTCAGAAAGTGATGAAAGACGATTCATGTCCTTGGGCCCCTACACCCACGTGGAGGACCCAGAGGAGCCTCCTGGCTCCTGGCTTTGGATCTGCCCCACTCTGGCCGTTGTGGCCATTTGGGGAGTAAACCAGCAGATGAAGACCTTTCTCTGTTTCGCCTTCTCTCTGTCTGTAAGTCTGCCTCTCAAATAAATAAAATCTTAAAAAAAAAAAAAAAAAAAAAAAAAAAAAAGGCAAGCCAAAGCTGCATAAATCAGACCTTAGTGCTGTTTTCATTGTGACATACTCAATCCCAAAGACAGAAATCATACCCCTCAGGCTGAGCTTCCCTAATAGGAAAATCCTGAGGGGTTGGCTCTGTAGCGTAGCGGGTAAAGCCGCCACCTGCAGTGCCAGCATCCCATATGGGGATGCTGCTTCACTTACGATCCGGCTCTCTGCTGTCACGAGGGAAGGCAGTGGAGGATGGCCCAAGTTGCTGGGACCTGCACTCACATGGGGGACCTGGAAGAAGCTCCTGGCTCCTGGCTTCGGATTGACGCAGCTCTAGTTGTTGCAGCCAATTGGAGAGTGAACCAGCGGATGGAGCACCTCTCTCTCTCTCTCTCTCTCTCTCTCTTTCTTTCTGCCTCTCTTTCTCTCTCCATGTAACTCTTTCAGATAAATAAATAAATCTTTAAAATAATCCCAAAATGCTCTAAATTCCAAAACTTTCTAGTGTCATTACAATCCTCAAGAAGTTGCTGAAATCTGAAACATTTCTAGTCCCAAGTATTTCAGATATAGGATATTCAGCCCAGGTAAATTTCAAGATCCAGATTATTCAGCTACCAATTGTTTACAAGGTACTTCTAATCCATTTATCAGTTTCTGGTTTCTCTGGCAATGATTACCCTTTTCTTGTAGACTCAACTAATTTCCATTCCTAGAAGACAGTCATGCCAGATTTTGTAGTTTTCTCTGTTGTAAACAAATGCAAATCTTGTTCAGACTGATTCGAAAAATATCTTTCTATTTCTCTGAAACTGTACGATAGAAACTGCCTAAACTACCTTTCTCAGTAACTTGATGCAACCAGTAAAGAAAAAAAAAAAAAACAAAACAAAACAAAACACTGGTCATTAGCTTTACTTTTTTAAAAAAGGAAGAAGCACAGATGTATATAATACAAGGGGTCTTCAAAAAGTTCATGAGGAGGCAGTTTGGGATGCCCATATCCCATAATGAAGTGCTTGGGTTTAAGTCCCAACTCTGCTTCCGACTCCAGCTTCCTGCTATTGTGCTCCCTGGGAGGCAGCAGATAATGGCTTAAGTACTTGAGTCCCTGCCACCTACTTGGAAGACCTGGACAGAGTAGTTGGCTCCCAGGTTAGGCTTCAGAGCCTCAGTTGTGGCAGGCATTTGAGAAGCAGATAACAGCTCTCTGCATCTCTCTCCCTTAAATAAAACATTTTTTTAATTGAAGAAGTTCATGAAAAAAACATATTATGAAAAAACTATGCATGGATTAAAAATCCTTTTTGTAGAAAAATCTTTTTCCAAGGACTTTTTGAAATACACTTATACAGTGATTAAGAACTAAAACTCCAGGGGGCTAGTGCCATGGCTCACTCGGTTGATCCTCTGCCTGCGGCACCGGCATCCCATATGGGCAGTGGGTTGTAGTCCCAGTTGCTCCTCTTGCAGTCCAGCTCTCTGCTGTGGCCCAGGAGGGCAGTGGAGGATGGCCCAGGTGCTTGGGCCTCTGCACCCACATGGGAGACCAGGAAGAAGCACCTGACTCCTGGCTTCGGATCGGTGCAGCACCGGTTGTAGCAGCCATTTGGGGGGTGAACCAATGGAAGGAAGACCTTTCTCTTTCTCTCTCTCACTATCTATATCTCTACTTTTCAAGTTTAAAAAAAAAAAAAAAATAAGAGCGCAGGCTCTATTAAAAAAAAAAAAAGAACTAAAACTCCAGAAAGTTCTGAGCTTAATTCAGTTCCTTCATCCTCACTGGAAACTCAGAAAAGTGAATTCACCTTCTTAAAACTCATTATCTTTATTTGTAATCCTACAAACTGATCTTGAGCCATTCAATATGTAAGACACATCTATGCAGTTTTCCATGCAATATCTACAATATGGAATCTCTATGATTTATAAAATAGTCCTCACATTTTAAAAACAGAAACCTAAAGCTTAACTTGGAATTTTCAAAATTCATAATATCTTGTAATTTGATAACAAAATAACAAGAGATCCAATGAAATTAAGAATAATTACTTGGGGGCTGGTGCTGTGGCATACCAAGTAAAGCTGCTGCCTGCAGTGCCAGCATTCCATGTGGGCGCCAGTTCAAGTCCCAGCTGCTCCACTTCCAATCCACCTCTCTGCTATGGCCTGGGAAAGCAGTAGAAGGTGCAAGGACTTGGGCCCCTGCACCTGCATGGGGGATTCAGAGGAAGCTCCTGGCTCCTGGCTTCAGGTCAGTGCAGCTCTGGCCACTGCAGCCAAGTGGGTAGTGAACCAGTGGATGGAAGACTGACCTCTCTCTCTCTCTCTCTCTGCCTCTCCTTCTCTCTGTGTGTAAGTCTGACTTTCAAATAAATAAATAAAGTTAAAAATAAAAAAAGAAGAATTACTTGGTGTGGGGCATTGTGGCACAATAGGTCAAGTCACAGGTTAAGTTGCCTCTTGGGAAGTCTACATCCCATATGGAGCACCAGTTCAAGTCCTCCCTACTCAGTACTTCCAATCCAGTTTCCTGGTAATGCGCTTGGGAGGCAGTGAACAATAGCCCATTTACTTGAGCTGCAACACCACATTTGGGAGACCTAGATGAAATTCCTGGCTACTAACTTCAACTGGTCCAGCTCTGACTGCTGTGAGCATTTGGGGAGTGAGTCAGCAGAGATCTCTCTCTCTCTCCTTCTCACTTCTCTGCTTTTCAAATAAATAAATCTTTAAAAAAACAGAATAATAATTATTTTTAACTGTGTACTGCTTTGAATAAACTTCAAGTGTTCCTCAAAGCAGGACGTATTTTGTATAATTCCTCTCTGAGACAAGAATACAGAAGAAAATTTGCCCCTAAAGTCAAGAGTATATTTTAAACCCCATACATTCCTGTACTTGCCAACACAACTAATGAAGGACTTACTGAAAATTCCTCTCAATAGGCCTAACCACTCTATCATTGACAGCTGTTCACAAAGTAAAAAAAAAGTGCAGCTATCCAAAGGGAATTAATCTACTGAAGCACTCCAGATAATCTGCACAAAAATCTATATGTATGCCACAGGATACTGAGAGGCCACATAAACCAAACTGAAATTTTGACTTTGAGTATACTCTTTATCTTTTAATCTCTGTTTAGAAAATATGCACAGGACCAGCCTACAGTACTGGCATCCCATTTGGGCATCACTGGTTCGTATCTCGGCTACTCCACTTCCAATTCAGTTCCATGCTAATGGCCTAGGAAAGCAGCAGAGGATGGCCCAAGTGGTTGGGGCCCTGCCACCTGCATGGGAGACTCAGATAAAGCTCTTGGCTTTGGCCTGGCCCATCCCTGGATGTTTATCAGTGAACCAGCTGATAAAGGTTGATTTTTCCCCTCACTCCATAACTCTTTCAGGTAAATAAATAAATCTTTTAAAAAAAGAGAAATATGCATAGGGTGAAGCTAAAGGGTTTTCTCATAAACTTAGAGAAAGAAATGTCTAAAATCTTTTATCAAAATTCTTCATCCTAGGGATTAAAGGCATTGTGACAATGGTAAGGAAGTGCTTCCTTTCAATGTTTAAAATACCTGTGTTTTCCAAATGGCTAGAAAAGTCCACTATATAGTACACTTACATTTGTCTGATGATTTTCAAAATGCATAAGACTTGTTTTTTAAAAGCTTAAATTATTTAAATCCCTTTAGGGAACAAACATATATATTGAAACCAAATGGCAAATATTATTTTTTGCATAGAAATAAGAGAATATGACTTCTTTGAGTTTATTCCTCCTACCTGGCCTGTAGGGCATAATTACTTTATTTCTCCTCACAAGCATTAATAAGACCAAAATGAATGAACCAATGAAAATATCAGTGTAAAGCAAATTATTTTTTCATGTTCCTAATGTTTTGTATAGCAAACTAAACACTGGTTTCTGTTACATTCATGGGAGTAAGAAACTAAAAGCAATCTTCTCATTGTCCATGATGATATGCTGATTATAGGCAACTTTTTTTTAAAGATGCTTAAAATTTATTTATTTGAGAGATGGAGAAAGAAAGAACTCCCATCTGCTAGTTCACTCTTCAGATGCACAAAATGGCTATGACTGAGACTATTGCTATATTGCCAGGGCAATAGCAAGGAGGAGGGAACTCGATCCAGGTCTCCCATGAATATGGCAGGAGACCAATTACATAAGCCATCATTGCAGCCTTGCAGGATCTGCACTGGCAGGAAGCTGAAGTCAGGAGCCAAAAGTGGGAATCCAATAGGGACACTCCAATATCAGCTACGAGCATACCAACAGCATTTCTAACTGACAGGCCAAATACCTGTCCAGTATCTTATTTGTTAATCTCTCATCTACCTATTATTTTGCCATCCACCTTAATTTTAAAACAGGGACACAGTTATGGTACAGCAGGCTAAGCCATGCCTGTGACACTGGCATCCCATATGAGCACCAGGTGAAATCCCACCTGCTCTACTTCCAATTCAGCTCCCTGCTAATGCACGTGGCAAAGCAGTAGAAGATGACCCAAGTATTTGTGCCCCTGTCACTCACATGGGAGACCCAGGGAGTTCAAGGCTCCTGGCTTTGACCTGGCCCAGATCTAGCTTTTGCGGCCATCTGGGACATGAACCAGTGGATGGAAGATCTCTCTCTCTCCCCTCTGTCTTTACTGCTCTCTGTAACTCTTTCAAACAAATGAATGTATCTTTTAAAAATGAAAACAATAAAAAATCAGTAACTCCTTAAGTGACACCTTTAAGGAGGGAATGAGAAGAAGAAGGGGGATAGCAAGAAAGGAACTGAGCAAGTAGCCATTAAAAAATTAAAAACCCTACCTTTATAGCTAGAAAGTTCAGGCCACTTTCATTAGCCAAAGCCTTTGCTATCATTGTTTTTGAGCATCCAGGGGGTCCATACAGGAGAACTCCTTTAGGAGGCTGAATACCCATTCGGTTGAAAGACTCTGGATGTTTCAACGGCCATTCCACAGCCTGTTTCAATTTCAGTTTGACATTTTCCAGTCCTCCTATATCTGACCAGGATACCTGCAAAACATAACATTTTCTACATGTAAGTTTTTCCAGAACAGAGAGCACAATAAAATAAAACAAAACATATCATCCAAAGCCTAGGAGAGAACAGAACCATCTAAAGAATCAAGATGCTTCTTTAAAAAACAAACAAACAAACAAACAAACACAAGAATATCAAGAAGCCAATTGGGAGCACATAAAATGTGAGCTATCTACAATGAAAATACTAAGGAAAAACAAAATATTTCTGTAAGTTTTGTATAAATAATTACTTAAATAAGTATATGTATTAAGTCTATCTTCTAGGTAGCTTTAAATGTTAGGTTTCACCTGTCTGAAAATGCTTTGAGTGATCCACTTAACTAACTTCCTCCATTTCTTTTTTAGCAAATTTATTTATAAGAATATTTTGTAGATCTTTATGGAACATATCATCTTTGAAGCATGGACATAAGGTATCCTCAAAACTTTGTTCCTTTCCTCAAACAAGAAATACCACAAATGATAGCTCTTAAAAATATTTACGAACAAACATGTCCTAAGAACAATCTATGTAACAGATTAGGTACACAGTAAATGGATGAATGAGACACAAATCCAGATTTTAAAGAACTTAAGAAGTAGTAATAATCAGTGACATGCACATAAATAACCAGAGTACAGTGAAAGATACCAAGTACAACAACAAAGAAACAGAGAAAGCCTCTGGGAGTTCCCACGAAGAAAAGATTACTTCCAGCTGGAAGGCAAATCGCACGCCAACTCCGGAAGGATGGATGAGATCTGGAGATGTGACAACAGGGAAATGATCAGGTAGAGGCCAAAAAATGAGAAAAGGCTCAAAGGAACAAAGTATAAAGAGGATGAAAGACAAAAGATTTTCAGGACAGAAACAAAGAAATGTTGATCTCATAAAGCAGAGGATCCTAAAGACTAGATGCAGTTCAAACTATTCTTTGTATATATTAAGAAATCTACAAAGGTTTTTCATCTAGAAAGGGATATTGTTTGATCTGTGCTTCAGGAAGATTTCTCTGATGAGATTCACTAGAATGGAGACACAGAGCAGGGAGACAGTTAAGATCTATCATGGAAATCCTTTAAAACACACACACACAAGCCTGAATTAGGGTAACTGCATGCCGATGATGAAGACACGATAGAGTTACAGTTGAGGATAGAATGAAAAAGGGAAAACATAAAGCTGAAGAGTTAGGACAAATTGATAGATTGAATAGGAACCATATAATAGTATCTTTAGAAGAAAAAATAAGGAAGATATGTGGTTTTTTTTTTTTTTGGATTCACAGAAGTAGAACACAGGAAAAAATCAAAAGTGAGCAGTTGTAATATAAGTGTTGCAAATGGAGCTCTGAAGAGAGTAAGACTTGAATTTCAGCTATAAAGAGATATCCATATGTTAACAGTAAGGAAATGAGATTGATTAAAATTGCCAAGAAGGGGGCCAGCATCATTGCATACTGGGTAAAGCCACCGCCTGCAGTGCTGGTATCCCATATGGGCGCCGGTTCGAGTCCTGGCTGCTCCACTTCTGATCCAGCTCTCTGTTATGGCCTCGGAAAGCAGTAGAAGATGGCCCAAGTCCTTGGCCTCTGCCCCCATGTGGGAGACCCAGAGGAAGCTGTTGGCTCCTTGCTTTGGATCGGCATAGCTCCAGCCACTGCAGCCATTTGGGGAGTGAACCAGCAAATTAAAGATCTCTCTGCCTCTGCCTCTTTGTAACTCTACCTTCCAAATAATAAATTTTTAAAAGAAAACAATTGCCAATAGGAGGGAGATGCGGTTCAAAAGCAGACTGTTGGGCATCACCTACATTTAAGAGGCAGGAGAAGTCAGAAAACAGACAATCTGTAAGATCAAAGGAAAAGAAGGAGATTTTATTGTTTACTATCAGAAAGAGGAGGAGGCATTTGGCCTAGCATTTAAGATGCCACTCAGGATGCCCACATCCCACATGAGAGTACCTGGTTTGAATCTCAGCTCTAGTCCCTAACCCAGCTTTCTAATGCACACCCATGAAGGCCACAGGTGGTAGCTCAAGTGGCTGAGTCTGTTACCCACATAGGAGACCTGGACTGTGTTCTAAGCTCCTGGCTTTGGTCTGGTGCAGCTGTTACAGGAATTTGGGAAGTGAACCATCCCTCTTTCTGTCTGTGTGCAACTGTCTAAGTTTCTCTGCAGCTACATTAGTTTTGGGTTTTATTTTATATTTCTTTTTGTTTCTGATTTCCCCAATAAAAGTAAAATCAAACTTGAGATCAGTATGTATGATCTTAGAGATACCCAGCTATCATTGATAGGATTAGAGTTACTGTTGATCATAGAATTTGGCTGTTATTAGTATACCTTGGTCTGTGTTAGGCAGAAATACAGCACAGCAGTGTTCCTACTTGTTCTGATTGGTGACTTCTTTTTCTTCTTTGAGTGGCAAACAGAGACAGAAAGACAAACACGAAGAGTCCTATCGCTGGCTCACTGCTCAAATGCCCAAAATGGTGAAGACTGGAGCCAGGAAAAAGACTGCAACACAAGTCTCCCTGACTGGGAAGAACCCAATTACTTGAGTCATCAAAATTGCCTCCCAGGGTCTGTATAGCCAAGAAGCTGGAGTCAGGATCCAGAACCAGGAATTGAACTAATGCAACTGCAAGTAAGATGCTGATGTCTGACTGTTAGGCTAAATACCTGCTCCTTTTCTGATGTTTTTGGTAATTTTTATTTAACACCTAAATGCTATTTTAAAACTTTTCAAACATAAAAAAGTTGAAAACTAAGTACAATAAGTGTCCATATACTCTTTGTCAAAATTTACCAATTTTAAGTATTTGCCATATTTGCCTTACAGAGTATTCTTTCTCTCTACTACAAACACATATAGAAACAAACAGTGAACACAGAAACATACACACTTCATCAGTCTTAATTTTCTATTAAACCTTTCTAATGTAGGCTATGGTCTAACAATCTAGATGCACCTTGGGACACACCTATTCCATATCGGAGTGTATGCATTCAAGTCCCAGACGCAACTCTGTTCCCAACTCCCTATTGTATATACACCCTGGAAGGCAGAAGGTGACGACCTAAGTAAGCAAGTCCCTGCCATCCTTTTAGGAGCCCTGGATGGAGGTCTTTGTTTCTGGCTGTGGCCTAGCCTAGTCCCAGCTGTTGTAGCCATTTGACAACTGAAGCAGCAGATGAAAGACCTCTGTCTCTTCCTCTTTCTCTCCCACTCTGACTTTAGCATAATAAATCCTTACAAATGTATTTTTCCCAAAAAACTTAGATAATAAAAAAAGTAGAATATGAAAGTTTGTATATTTAAATTATAATCCTCAGTAAAACACACATGTGCATTTCTGACAGACTAGAAATTATTACAATAAAATATTAACGGTTATTTTTAATTGGGAAAATACAAATAATTTCTTATATTATCCCTCATAATCCAGGGCATTATCAAAATGTCCTACAGTAAAACTGTATTACATTTATCCTTTCATATTCACTCTCTTCTTAATAAGTGTCAATATATCATAACTACCAGAAAATTACTACAATCTAAACTAAATCATTTCTGATAATAGTTGGGTACTTTCTTACTTATCTTGCCTTAATGAAAACAGTGAACACTTGCAAACACATGGTTTCATAACTTTTTGTAAGAATAATAAAGTGAGAAGTGACCAAACAGCTGTCAAACAAACACAGACAAAGCAATGAGATAAATTTCTCAAGTAAAATGTTCCCACAAACATCTTTTTTAAATTTTTTTTTATTTGACAAGTAGAGTTATAGACAGTGAGAGAGAGAGAGACAGAGAGAAAGGTCTTCCTTCCGTTGGTTCACCCCTCAAATGGCTGCTAGAGCTGGCGCTGCACCAACCCGAAGCCAGGAACTTCTTCCTGGTCTCCCATGCAGGTGCAGGCGCCCAAGCATTTGGGCCATCCTCCACTGCCCTCCTGCATCACAGCAGAGAGCTGGACTGGAAAAGGAGCAACTGGGACTAGAATCCAGCACCCATATGGGATGCCGGCGCCTCAAGGCAGAGGATTAACCAAGTGAGCCACAAACATCTTAGAGTACTGTCTTCACAAGCATCTTTAAACACAAATCAGGGCCGGCGCCGTGGCTTACTAGGCGAATCCTCCACCTTGCAGCGCCGGCACACCGGGTTCCAGTCCCGGTCGGAGCACCGGATTCTGTCCCGGTTGCCCCTCTTCCAGGCCAGCTCTCTGCTGTGGCCAGGGAGTGCAGTGGAGGATGGCCCAAGTGCTTGGGCCCTGCACCCCATGGGAGACCAGGATAAGTACCTGGCTCCTGCCATCGGATCAGCGCGGTGCGCCGGCCGCAGCACGCCGGCCACGGCGGCCATTGGAGGGTGAACCAACGGCAAAGGAAGACCTTTCTCTCTGTCTCTCTCTCTCACTGTCCACTCTGCCTGTCAAAAAATAAAAAATAAATAAAAAATAAATAAAAACACAAATCAGAAAACAACAACAAAAACTCAGACTACACATCCATAAAATCTAAAGAACCTGATGATCAAGTTAAAAAAAAAAAACCTTTTATATACAAGGTCCCAGGGAGTGAAACAAAAATTAATGAACTGCATTGCAGACATTGTAAAAAATACTATGAGAGGAATTCAGTAGATCCATAGGGACTGACAATGTTTATTAAACATTTGTGACTCGAGATCCTCATTTGCTAAGTGTCAAGCGACAAAAATCCTTTTGAAAGTGTTACTCAACAGAAAATATGTGATATATAGTAACACGTTCCAGCGTAAAGACACAATGTCAGGCAGTAGCAAGTGGGTTGGCATCTGTTCCAAATTCTCTGCTAGGCAATATACTAACTTTTCAACAATTAAAACACTTAAACTATTTTGTTTAGAAATTATACCACTACTAAATTACTAAAGTTAGCATACAATACAGAAAAAACTTGGTTGAGAAAACTCAGCCTCTAAGATTTAAAAGAAAGAAAAATATTTTTCCAGATGCTCCTTTACAAGAAATAAAACAAAAAAAAAAAAATAAAAATAGTATGTCAAATACTTCAAGAATCTAAATAAAAATAAGTGAAAGCCAAAATTAGTTTTATTATTTTTAAATATTTCCTTATTTATTTGAAAGGCAGAGTTATATATATATAGAGAGAGAGAGACACAGACAGACAGACAGACAAACAGAGACAGAGACAGAGACAGAGATCTTCCAACCACTGGCTCACTTCCCAAATGGCTGCAACAAGCAGTGCTGGGTCAAGCCAAAGACAGAAGCTAGGAGCTTCATCCAGGTCTACCACATGGGTGGCAGGGGCCCAAACACTTGAGCCATCTTATGCTGCTTTTCCCAGGCTATTAATAGGGGGCTGAATCAGAAGTGGAGCAGCCAGGACACAAACAAGAGCCCTCCAGCATTGCAGGAGGAAGCTTTTACTCCAGCCAGCCCAAAGCTATTACCTTTATATAGTAAAAAAATATATATATTTTCCTCCATGCCATAAAAACATTCTATAGGGATGTAAAAAAAAAAAAAAAGTCAAAATTCTAGTTACACTATGGTGCTATAAGCCTTATTTCTCCCCTTAATTAAAAAGAAAACTCAGGGCCGGCTCTGTCGTGCAGTGGGTAAAGCTACCACCTGCAGTGCCAGAATCCTGTATTGGTGCCAGTTCGAGTCCCAGCTGCTCCTCTTCTGATCCAGCTCTCTGCTATGGTCTGGGAAAGCAGTAGAAGATGGCCCAAGACCTTGGGACCCTGCACCCATGAGGGAGACCAGGAAGAAGCTCCTGGCTACTGGTTTTAGATCAGCCCAGCTCCTGCCATTGCAGCCATATAGGGAGTAAACCTCTAGATGGAAGACCTCTCTCTCTCTGCCTCTCTATAACTTTTTTTTTTTTTTTTTTGACAGGCAGAGTGGACAGTGAGAGAGAGAGACAGAGAGAAAGGTCTTCCTTTGCCGTTGGTTCACCCTCCAATGGCCGCCGCGGCCAGCGCGCTGCAGCCGGCGCATTGCGCCTATCTGAAGGCAGGAGCCAGGTACTTATCCTGGTCTCCCATGGGGTGCAGGGCCCAAGCACTTGGGCCATCCTCCACTGCACTCCCTGGCCACAGCAGAGAGCTGGCCTGGAAGAGGGGCAACCGGGACAGAATCCGGCGCCCCAACCGGGACTAGAACCCAGTGTGCCGGCACCGCAAGGCAGAGGATTCGCCTAGTGAGCCGTGGCGCCGGCCTCTCTATAACTCTTTCAAATAAAATAAATAAATCTGTTAAAAAAAAAAAAAAAAAAGGAACCTCAGAGAAAAATACAAAAACCAACTATACCAGGACTCTGAAAGGCAGAGAAAAGCAGTCAGACTACAAAGGAAAAGTAAAAATGTAGTGGCACAGCAAGTTAGGGCACCACTAGCTACACCACCATTCCATATACTAGGGTCAGTTCAAGTCCAGGCTGCTCTTTTCCAATCTAGCAGGCATGAGGAACGTTTGGCCCTGCCAAGGCAACTACAGGCAGGAATCAAAATTCAGTAAATCAGGGCCGGCGCTGTGGCATAGTACGCTAAGCCTCTGCCTGTGGTGCCAGCATCCCATATGGGTGTCGGTTTGTGTTCTGGCTGCTCCTCTTCCGATCTAGCTCTCTGATTCTGGCCTGGAAAAGCAGTGGAAGATGGCCCAGGTGCTTGGGCCCCTGCACCTGGGTGGGAGACCCAGAAGTAGCTCCAAACTCCTGGCTCCTAGCTTCGGATCAGCTCAGCTCTGGCTGTTGCAGCCGTCTGGGGAGTGAACCAACCAATGGAAGACGTGTGTGTATGTGTGTGTGTGTGTGTGTCCATAATTACACCTCTCAAGAACATAAAATCTTGAAAAATTTTTTTCAGTGAATCTATAGCAGTCTAATTTTAAGCTGACAGTTTTGTATAATAAATATCCAAAGGTCTTGGCAGAAAAGAGGTTCCCATGGTTGGGATACCTGTATACCATATGCAAGAGTGAGAGCTGGAGTCTCGGCTCTGTTCCCAACTCCAGTTTCCTACTATTGGGCATTTAGGAAGACAGCAGTGATGGCTCAAGTACCTAGGTTCCTACAACCCAAATGTGAGACCTGCATTAGGTCCTTGGTTCTTCATTCCCTTGTTCAAACCTGCAATCATTTGCAGGCATCCAAAGAGCAAATCAGTGGATGACAGTACTCGCCTGGCATGTACATGCTGTCTCAAATAAGAATAAATCAAAGTAAAATAAATAAATTCAAGTCCAATTTCTAAAATATCATTATATTAAAATCACACTTTACTACAAATTTACAAGTCATAGTCAGACCTGACTGTATATGAAGCCAAATGTTATTAATTCTGCTTGAGCACCACAATCCAAAAGTCTGAACTCCAAAACATTCCAAAAATCAAGACTTTTTGAACACTGACATGATGCCACAGTGGAAAATTCCACACTTGATTTCATGTCATAGCATGCAATCAAAACACAAGTGAACTAAAAACATTGTATGAAATTACCTTCAGGCTATATGTACATCAAGGTATATATGAAATAAGTTAGTTTGGTATCTTGGATTGGGTTTTATCCCTTGATCGTTCATTATGTATATGCAAATACCTGAAAAATTCTGAAACTCAAAACACTCTGGTCCCAAGCATTTTGGAGAGGAGATAATCAGCCTGTAATTTATTATTCAAAAAAACCTCCCTCAGATCACAAAATGTTATGCTTTAATTCAACTCAACAACCGTTAACCATTTCCAAGATGAGGTTTTTTTTAAAAAAATTTACTTTGTGCCACATGGCCAAATCTTGGGGGGGAAAATCTCATAAAAGATGAAAATTTTAAATAAGGAAAAAAATAATAACCAAAAAGATCAAAAACTCAAATTGTGAGAATATAAAGCTTCACCTAAAAAATTCTTTATACCTCATTAAAATATTTTGCTCTAATTTACCAAATTCATTAAATAACTTCATGATGATCACCAAAATGTGATGTGGAAACTTAAGGAAAATGTTTAATAACCCCTGCAATTATTATTATGGCATAGCAGAACTGGAAAAAGATAAAGGAATATGGATAACAGAGAAATAAAAAATACTTAACATAAGGAAGACACAGGGACATCTAGTGATGACTGCCATGTTAAGCATATAATCACAATTTCTGAAAACAAATTTTACATCCAGTCATACAGATAACAAGAAGTCACATAAAAAGGCCCAGAGAATTTTTTTAATATTAAAAATTCTCAAGTAAGTTTTATTCTCATTTTTTCTTTGGAAATTTATGATATGATAGAATAAATCAAATGAAAGGATTCTTTTTTTTTTAAGATTATTTGAAAGACAGAGAGTTATAGAGAGATATAGAGACAGAGAGGTCTTCCATCTGCCTGTTCACTCCCCAGATGGCCGCAACGGCCAGAGCTGCACCGATCCGAAACCAGGAGCCAGGAGCTTCTTCCAGGTCTCCCACGTGGGTGCAGGGGCCCAAAGACTTGGGCCATCCTCTACTGCTATCCCAAGCCATAACGGAGAGCTGGATCAGAAGTGGAGGAGGCAGGACTTGAACCCGTCCATATGGTAAGCCAGCGCTTCAGGCCAGGGCGTTAACCTGCTGTGCCACAGCACCGGCCCCGAAAGGATTCTTTATTGTGCATCTATATATCACCTTCCTTACAGTGCCTGGTATATTGGATATGCTCAATGTTTGGTCAAGGAATAAATTAATGGAATAAATACATATTCTCTAAATTATCCCGAACATCAGATGGGTAAAAAGGACAGGCTGATAGGAAGAAAAATGTGAAAAAGAGGAAAGAAAATAATTATTAAATCAGTGTGTTAACCACTGTGAAGAATGCTGCCAGCACGTAAAAAAAGTAAAAGCAGCACACATACGCCTTGCCTTACATTTTCTAATCCAGATATGCCCAAATACTTTGGTCATAAATTCAAACCATTGATTGTCATCTTCTTTGATGGTAAACTGATACAAAAAATGTTTGCCATGTAGGGAAAGAAAAGCCCTCAACTGACAAGACTGGCTAAAGCAATGCTCCAAATGTTTGGTAAACAGGAGGCAGAAAAAGGACGATGCATCTCTTCAGAAAGCTGGGAAAACTCACAGAACCAAACTTCAAATGCAGCTCAGCTTCTGCATCCTGAGATACAGACCAGAAAGCTAACTTTCACCTGGTGGTCAGGGAAAAAAGATATTAGGAAAAGAGGACTGCTACTGATGTGCTCACTTGAAGGCAAGAGGCATGAGGACAAAGCCTTAATAATGAGGAAGGGAGGAGCAGGCATTTCACACAGCAGTTATGTTGCTGCTTGGGATGATCCTTCTGGAGTGCCATGGTTTTACTTCTGACTCCACCACCGATCCAGCTTCCTACTAACACAACAGCAGCACGTGATGGCCCAAGCACTTGGAATCCACCTACCCATGTGAGAGACAGACTAAATTCCAAGCCTCTAACTTCAGCCTGGCCCAACACCAGCTGTTGCAGGCCTCTGGGGGAGTGAACCAGCGGGTGGAAAATTTCTCTTACTATAAAATAAATAAAATTAATGGATTTTTCCCCCCAAAAAAGACAGTAAAGGAGATAATTGAAAACCATCCTTCCAACACAGTCCTAATGGGCAACATTTAGAAAAAGAACAAAAGGTTTTACCATTATGATAAAAGCTTGTCCCTGGATACTGAATGTGTTTCAAGTAAAAAAAGGTACCAGTTTCTTAAGACACAATTCAGAACATTAACTGGGCATGAAACATATCAAAAGCAAATTATGGAAAAAAAATTTTATAGAGAAATTAGACATATTATCTTAGGCATAGACAGAGTTCAATGAGATAGGTCAAGGCCGGCGCCACAGCTCATTAGGCTAATCCTCCGCCTTGCAGCGCCGGCACACCGGGTTCTAGTCCCGGTCGGGGCACCAGATTCTGTCCCGGTTGCCCCTCTTCCAGGCCAGCTCTCTGCTGTGGCCAGGGAGTGCAGTGGAGGATGGCCCAAGTACTTGGGCCCTGCACCCCATGGGAGACCAGGAGAAGTACCTGGCTCCTGCCTTCGGATAGGCGCAGTGTGCCGGCCGCAGCGCACTGGCCGCGGCGGCCATTGGAGGATGAACCAACAGCAAAGGAAGACCTTTCTCTCTGTCTCTCTCTCTCACTGTCCACTCTGCCTGTCAAAAAAATTTTTTTAAATAAAAAATAAAAAAAAATGAGATAGGTCAAGCAAGTCTCAGAGAGCAGGCCTAGGTAGATAGATTACTAAGAAAAATTGACTATCCTAAAGAAGTTGTTTAACTTAATCATTTTATAACATCTAAAAGTATGGACCCATATTTACAAGAGTATTACCATATTTAACAAAGGTGTCAGACATACAAGGTAATACATAAATATTATCATATTTAACAAGGGTGTCAAACATAAAAACACTTGGAAGAGGATTTAATATCTAATATCCATTGATTTTCTCATTTATTTAATTACTTTTTCACTAAGATATATTAATTTTACTGCAAGGTTGTTACACTTTCAGTACTTGAACAAGCTCCAAAAATATAACAATAAACAATACTGACAAAGTCTCTATGCTGTGGAGCTTATAGTCCGGAAGGAGAGACAAAGAATAAACAACTACAATGGTAACTTCAACCTGAGGACTATATAAAAAATTGTATGGGATGTCACAAGGACCATATAACAGGCTTTGAGGGTCCTACAGGGTCAAGTATAGCTTCCTAAACAACCTGACATTTAAACAGGGACATGAAGCTTGAATGTAAGGTAGGCAACTAAAGAAAATGAATGAGCTGTGCCATTTGGAGCCTGTTCCCAACAGCAGGAGCTCATATGGTGTCAGGTAGAATATCGAGGATTCTTTCTTACTAGTGGGGAAAAATAAACCCTGGACTACTCTGCCTTGGTCCTATCTACGAAAATTTGAAATCAAAACCCAAACAGATCAAACTGTTTCCAAGTAACTTAATTAAATCCTAAAACAAAAAAGTCAATAATATTTTTACATTAAAGGTATTAAAAGTATTTACAAAAGTAGAAAATATTCACCTCCCAACAAGGTAAAAATCCACAATGCCTAGAATCTAATAAAAAATTAGTCAAACAAAGAAACAGGAAAATTTAACACATTAAAAGAAGAAAAATCAATAAATTAAAGCTGATACAAAGATTATAGATGATAGATTTAGTAGAAAAGGACATTAGGGTTTTTTTTGGTTTTTTTTTTTTGTTTTTTTTTTTTTTGTTTTTTACAGGCAGAGTGGACAGTGAGAGAGAGAGAGAGAAAGGTCTTCCTTTGCTGTTGGTTCACCCTCCAATGGCTACCTCGGCCGGCGCGCTACGGCTGGCGCACTGAGCTGATCCGATGGCAGGAGCCAGGTGCTTCTCCTGGTCTCCCATGGGGTGCAGGGCCCAAGCACTTGGGCCATCCTCCACTGCACTCCCTGGCCACAGCACAGAGCTGGCCTGGAAGAAGGGCAACCGGGACAGAATCCAGTGCCCCGACCGGGACTAGAACCCGGTGTGCCGGCGCCGCAAGGCGGAGGATTAGCCTAGTGAGCCGCGGTGCCGGCGACATTAGGGGTTATAATGAATGTATTCTATAATGTTCAAAAAAGGAAGCATTGAAAGCATTAAGGGGCAAAAGTTTGGCACAGTGATTACAACACTGTTTAGGGACTCCTGTAACCTGTATCAAAGTGATTGGGTTCAAGTATAAACTCAGCTCCTGATTCCAGTTTTCTGCTAAACTGTGCCCTAGGAGGAAATATGGATTGGCTCAAGTACTTGGGTCCTTGCAAGATTTGTTTCTCAGCTCCTGGCTGTGTATTAGCCAATACCAACAGCTATTGCAGGCATTCTGGGAGTGAACCAGTGGATAGGTTTCACCCCATCTCCAGCATCTCTCACCTTAAATCTGCCTCTCCAATAATTAAGATTTTTTTTTGAAATTATTATATTTCTTTTAAAAAAAAAAGATTTACTTTATTTGAAAGGCAGAAATACACAGAGGGAGAGACAGAGAGAGAGATGTTCATTTGTTAAATGTCCGCAATGGCCGAGGCTTGGGCCAGGCCAAACCCAGGAACTAGGAGCTGCGTTCGGGTCCCCTGTGGGAGCTGGGGCCCAAGCTCTTTGGCTGTCCTCCTCTGCTTTCCCAGGCACTTTTTTTTTAATGTGCCACCAATGTAAGCATTCTTAATTATTCATTTATTTATAAATTACAACATATATATAAGCATATAAACCAAATTTATTTATAATTAAGATTCATTTTATTTATTTGAATTACAGAAAGAGAGCTTCCATCTGTTGGTTCATTTCCCAAACAGCTGTAATGGCCAGGCCCGCGCCAGGCCAAAGCCTGGAACCAAGGGCTTCATCCAGATCTCCCCTGTGGGTGCAGGGGCCCAAGGACTTGGGCTGTCTTCCACTGCTTCCCCAGGCACATTAGCTGGGAGCTGGATCACAAATAGAGCAGTCAGGACTTGAGCCAGTGCTCAGAAGGGATGCCGGCATCACAGGCAGCTGCTTAACCCATTATGCCACAAGACCAGCATGATTAAGAATTGTTTTTAAAAATTAAAAAAAAAATTTACAAATCCAACTTCTAGAGAAAAATTTACATTTACAACAAAAATAAGCAGTGAATGGGAATAACTAACAACAGATTAACCAAACAAACAGGTTAGTGAACCAGTAGGCACAGCAATAGGGGGAAGAAAATAGAACCAAAGGGGGAAGAAAATAGAAAAAACAATTAATGAACACAGTATCACTAAACTGTAGGACAACCTCAGGCGAACAGTGCAGACATATTTCGAGTCTCCACAGAGAAAGAAAGGGAGAACCACACTAAATATTTAAATAAATAATAGCCAAGTTTTTCAAATTCGATTAACACTATAAAACCACGTATACAAGATTAACTAACTAAAAGCAAAAGAAATGTGAAGGAAACTACCAAGGCACATGATAATCAAGTTTCTTTAAACCAGCAAAAATGAAGAAAATCTTAAACTACCAGAAAGGGTAAAAAGAGACATATTAGATATGGGAAACAAATACTGCTTCCCCTTCAAAAAACTGCAAGACTGAAGACAGAAAATGGGATAGGGGCCATTCTAGAGTATACCTAGAATTATTTACCCAGTAAAAAGTATCTTTCTGAAGCAAAAACAAAATGTTTTCACACATAAATAATTGAAAGAATTTATAACCAGCAAACTTGCATTACAGGAAATGTTAAAGCTAAGACCTCCAGGAAAAATGGTAACAGATGGAAATTTGAATCTACACAAAAGACTAAATAGAACTGGAAACAGTGACTATACTGAGCACTAAATTTAGATCTTCTTTAAATTTCTTCAAAAGAAAATGATCTGTTTAAAAACGATGACAATGTCCTGTAGGATTTACAAAGTATGTCACATGTAAATTGTATGACAATAGCACAAAGCCCAGGAGGGGAGCAATGAAAGCACAGTATTCTAAGGTTCCAGGAACAGAATATTACTTGAAGGTAGGATGTAATAAGATAAAGATGTCTTCAGGGAAATTTAATAATATTTTGAACTAGACATTTGGCCTAGTGGTTAAGACACCCATTAAAACACCCACATCCTATACCGTAGTGTCTAGTTTCAAATTCCAGATCCTGACTCCTGCTTCCTATTAATAATACACATCCTGGGAAGCAATGGTAATAGTTCAAGTAGTTGGGTCTCTGCCACCAGCCTGAGACTGGGATTTGGGTCGCAACTCCTGGCTTCAGTCTGGCTCAGCCTGGCCATTTGTGGGCATTTTGGGAGTGAACGGGTGGATGAGAACTCTCTCAGTTGTGTCTGTGTGTCCATCTGTCTGCCTCTCTCTCTTTGCCTGCCTCTCCAATAAAGTTAAAAACAAACAAAAAGGTTTAAAAATATCTTGAACAAGGGGCCAGCACTGTGGCTTCGCCAGTAAAGCTGCTTTCTGCAGTGCTGACAGGGGTGCTGGTCTGTGCCGTAGCTGTTCCACTTCCAATCCCGCTCTCCTCCCAGTGGCCTGGGAAAAGCAGCGGAAGAAGGTCCAAAGCATTTTGGCCCCTGCCACCCTTGTGGGAGACCCGGATGAAGCTACTGGCTCCTGGCTTCAGGTTGCCCCAATCCTGGTCGTTGTAGCCATTTGGGGAGTAAATCCATGAGAAACAACCTCTTTGTGTGTCTCTCCCTTTCTCTCTGTAACTCTTACAGATAAATAAATCTTAAAAATTTTTTGGACTAAATGGAAATGAAAATACAACAATTAAATATGTGTAATAAATATATAATAAAGTACTTTATAGAATGCTTGTATTAGAAAATAAGATTTAAAATCAGTAACCATTATTCCCACCTTGAGAAACTAAAGAAGGGAAAAATAAGCCTAAAAACAAACAGGAGAAGGAAATGATAAAGATTTGAGCAGAAATCAGTAAAATCAAAATCAGGAAAAAAAAAATTCTTCAAAAAGATCCATAAAACTGGCCTCTACCCAGACTGATCAAGAAAAAGAAAAATAACCAGAGAAACAATACATATCAATATCTGAAATGAAAATAGCACATCACACTGACCCAACACGACATTAAAATTTAAGTAATATTATTAACAGTTCTCTGGCCATAAATAACAACTTAGGTGAATTGCACCAATTCTGCAATAGATGTTAACTACCAAAATTCACTTACTCAAGAAAAAAACAAAACAGATAAACTAAACAGTCCTATATTTATTCAAAGGATTAAATTTTATGTATGCCTGCCAAATAATGAAAATTCCAGACCCAGGTGGTATTAGTGAAGCATACTTAAAGGAGAAATAATACTAATTGTATTAGTATAGTAGTATTAGTATAGTAATACTGCCTCTTCTACAAATTAAAAGAACATTTCTCTACTGATTTTATAATGACAGTATTACCTTAACACAAAAATTAGATAAAACCATTACAAGGAAAGGGAACTACAGACCAATATCCCTCACCTTCCACAATAAACTGCAGACAGTATTGAGCAATGTTATGGATATGACTATATGGCAAATTAGCATTCATGTCATAAATGCCAGACTGGGGGGCCAGCGCCATGGCTCACTTGGTTAATCCTCCGCCTTGCGGCACTGGCATCCCATGTGGACGCCAAGTTCTAGTCCCAGTTGCTCTTCTTCCAGTCCAGCTCTCTGCTGTGGCCCGGGAGGGCAGTGGAGGATGGACCAACTGCTTGGGCTCCTGTACCTGCACGGGAGACCAGGAAGAAGCACCTGGCTCCTGGCTTCGGATTGGCACAGCGCTGGCCGTAGCGGCCATTTTGGGGGTGAACCAACAAAAGGAAGACCTTTCTCTCTGTCTCTCTGTCTCACTGTCTATTTCTCTACCTGTCAAATAAAAAATAAATAAATGAATGCTAGACTGATTCAATGCTGAAATCAACTAATGTAATTCACCATGTCAATAGACTTAAGAAAAACTGTGTGCTCATCTCAAAATATGTGGAAAAAACATTCAACAGAATTTAACATCAGGGGCTGGCACTTGCGCAGCAGGTTAAGTGCCAGCAACCCTTATGAGTGCCAGTTCAAGTCCCAGATGTTCCACTTCTGATCCAGCTCCCTGCTGGTACACCGGGGAGGGCAGCGGAGGATGGGCCAAGTGCTTGGATGCTTGTACCCACATGGGAGATCTGGAGGAAGCTCCTGGATTCAGCGTGGCCCAGCACCGCATGTTGCAGATGTTTGAGGAGTGAACCAGCAGATGGAAGAGCTCTCTTTCTCTGTCTCCCTTCTCTCTCTGAAACTCTCTTAAATGTGTGTGTGTGTGTGTGTGTGTGTATGTGTAAAGGAAGAATATTATAAAGAATTTAACATCAAAGCTAGCATCATACTTGATTGTGAGAGAGGGGATCAAGTATCATTGGCTAATGTATATAAAGCTACAGGTTCATAAGATGAAATGTTCTGGAGATGGATGGCCACATAACAATGTAATGAATGCCACCACATATACACTTAAAAATAGGTATATTTACCACAGGAAAAATAAATACATAAACATTTCCCACATAATTCATTACATGCAGAATATAAGATTAACCCTATCCATGAAGAAAAAATATATCAAAAATATAAATGTAAGAATTAAAAACTATAAAATTCTTATAAAACTTATAAAAATTCTTTATTCATGATCTTGGATTTGACAATGGTTTCTCCAATGTGACACCAAAAGTACATACCCCCCACACAAACACACACCACTGATACTGAAGTTCAAAAAGAATGTGAAAAAGAAAACTCAATGGGAAAACAGATTTGCAAATCATATCTGAAAAAGGACATGCATCTAGAATACACAAAGAATTTCCACAGTTCAAGAATATAAAAGATAAATTACACCATGAAACATGGGTGCATTTATATTGTTGGTATGTAGTGAAGGATCTGAATGGGTATTTCTGCAAAAAATATACATTCAAATGACCAATCAGTAAATGAAACTAAGCCCAGCAACACTAGCCATTAAGGAAAGGAAACTCAAAACCACAATGAGATACCCCTTCCCAGGCACTAAGACAGGCAATAACAAGTGTCAGCAAGGATGAGCAGAAATAGGATCCCTCCATTCACTGCAGGTGGGAAGGTAAAACGGGGCATTCACATCGGAAAGCTGCTTGGCATTTCCGCAAAAGGTTAAACAGAGTTAATCATATGATCCATCAATTCCTAATATATGCTCCAAAGAATTGAAAACAGGAGTTAAAATAAAAACTTGTGGTGCATGAATTGTTCAGAGCAGCATTATTCAAAAGAACCTAAAAATAGCAAAAGGTAACCTATCAACTAATGAATGTATAAATCAAATGTGTTATATCCATACAATGAAATCTTTAGCAATAAAATGAATAAAGAACTGATACACGATACAACATAGACCAACTATGAATCCATCTATATGTAATGTCCAGAACAGGCAAATTTTCAGACAAAAAGTAGTTGTGGGTGCCTACAGCTAACAGGATCAGCAAGTTGGGAGGTGACAGGTAAAGAATACAGGATTTCTTTAACCTAAGGATGATGAAAATGTTCTAAAACTGATGCTGTTGATGATCACTCAACTCTGGGGATCACTGAACTCTACTCTTTAGATGAGTTTATTATTTGGTGTGTGTATTACATATCAACAAAGCTGTTACCCAAAGTGTCAATTTGATTACAGTAAGGAAACCTGAATAGCTGATAAAGGATTATTTCTGGGTGTGACGTTGAGGGTCTTTCTAAAGGACATTAACTTGTGTGTCAATGGATTCGGTGGGAGATACAACAAAAAGGCAGACAAAGGGGAATTCATTCTCATTCTCATTCATTCCCTTTCTCCTTCTCTCTCACCCTTCCTGCTTCCCTCCCTCCCTACCTCCCTCCCTTTTTCTGGAACAGGGGAACAAAGACACCTTTCTTCTCCAGTCCAAGGACATCAGAAGTCCAGATCTCTCACCTTTGGACTCTGTGACTTGGACCTGTCTCCACCCCACTCCTACCCAAGTTCTCAGACCTTTGGCCTCTCTCTGAGAGTTACACCATTGGCTTCTCTGATTTGGGGGCTTTTAGATTTGGACTAAGCCCCACTTCTGCCTTCTCCAAAGTCTCCAGCTTGCTAATGGCCAGTAACGGGACTTCTCAGACTCCATACTAAACCCCCTTTCGTCTATCCTTCTAGGTATTTATCTATCTACAGATCTGTTCTGTCTCCTATTGGTTCTGCTTCTTTAAAGAATCCTAATACAGTTAGAAAGGCAAAACAATTTCCAAAAAATGAAAAAACCATATGAACCAAAATACTGGCATCCCATATGAGCACCAGTTTCAGTCCCGGCTGCTCCACTTCCGATCCAGCTCTCTACTATAGCCTGGGAGAATACCTGTACCCACATGGGAGACCCAGAAGAAGCTCCTGGTTCCTGGCTTTGGATCGGTACAGCTCCAGCTGTTGTGGCCAACTGGGGAGTGAACCAGCGGATGGAAGACCTCTATCTTTCTCTCTGGTATCTCCTTCTCTCTGTGTGTAATTCTGACTTTCAAATAAATAAATAAATAAATCTTAAAAAGAGTATTATGTGAGACAAAGTGGAGGAGGCAGGAGCCAAGTTATGAAAGCTAACCTACAGAACTTATACATCACCTTAGAGATGCTGCACCATCAATTCCTTTTGGGAAAACAGTATTATAAAAGAATGAGATGAATGACCCATTCTTGAAGGGTGAGATCAGATGAATGTGCATTTTTTTTTTTTTTACTTTTTTTTTTTTTTTTTTTTTTTTTGACAGGCAGAGTGGACAGTGAGAGAGAGAGACAGAGAGAAAGGTCTTCCTTTGCCGTTGGTTCACCCTCCAATGGCCACTGTGGCCGGCGCATCGCGCTGATCCAAAGCCAGGAGCCAGGTGCTTCTCCTGGTGTCCCATGCGGGTGCAGGGCCCAAGGACTTGGGCCATCCTCCACTGTCTTCCTGGGCCACAGCAGAGAGCTGCCCTGGAAGAGAGGCAACCGGGACAGAATCCGGCGCCCCGACTGGGACTAGAACCCGGTGTACCGGCACCGCAGGTGGAGGATTAGCCTATTGAGCCGTGGCACTGGCCAGATGAGTGTGCATTTACCCCATGTATGTATAAGGCAAACTGATGAACAGAACAAGAGAACCAACCAAAGACTATCTATCACTGTTTATGTGAATTCACCCCTTTATCCCAAATCAAAATATCATCAAATGTTCAAAAAGTTTTGATCAACTACACATAAAAGTATGGTATATACCTCTGTTACATTCTCAAAATTATTTATAAATTATTTATAAATACCAAATAAGATAACCACCAAAAACCACAAATTAAGTTTTCCATTTAAAATCTGAGAGGATGGTTGATTGATTTCACCAGCTAATCAGGATTAGAACTGATGTTAGGAAAATGATGCAGTTTTATCTATGGCTCGATCTACGCCCTGATTTACATCCCAGGTCCTAGCCCCCACCACCATTGCTGGAAGCCAGGTAGCCACATGGCCCAACTACCTGTGCTAATCCTAATGGGATTTGCTGCTCCTGCTTTCCCTGCCTGCCCTCGGGCAAAGTTTTAAAAGGGCCTGTTCCTGAACACATGGCTCTCTTGGCTCCTCTTGGCTGCTCTCCTCTCCTCCTCTCCGTCTCTCTGCTCTATCTTCTCTCCTCACTAGCTCTTCTCCTCTGCCTCTCTCTCTCTCTCTTATACTCTCTTTCTCTCTCCTATCCTCCTTTGTCCCTCCCCTACAGTCGGCTGGGTTTTCCCCAATAAACCCTTTCCCTTACTCCAGTGTTTGGTGTGTTTTGTGACCGCCTAACAGAAATATATAACAACTGAGAATAGGTATAGGTAATGCTTCCACTAATTTTTGCTATTTCTCCTACAGAAACCTGAGAAAAGTAAGGTATAAAAAGAAAAGTGAAATAAAAGAGTTAAAACTTCTAAAATATTTAAGAAGGTTAAACCACAATCTTGATTTTGGCACTGAGTATTTCCTGGTTAAAAGTAATCTCCTTTCCCAAATGTGTTTTCCTGTTCAATTGTCATTACTTAAAACTATAAAAATGCACAAGACAAGTTGGCAAGCAACTCTGGGATCTTGGGAGTGACAGAAGACACTTTTCTGTCTAGACAACAAGAAGCAAAATCAAAAGAAACGAAATTCAAAAGTCCTGCCAAGAACCAATATGGAATTAACAGAATTTCCACAGGTTGCCCTACCATTCCAAAAAAAGCAACCTTTTATTTAGTAAAGCAACACAGAAACTTTCAATCCATTGAGTCTGTAAAAAATAAAGAAAATACAGAATATAGTACTGTATTTAAAGAACAGAAACTCAAATAAATTCTTTCTCATTATCCTAAGGGCATATGAAGAATGAAACATAATTAAGGTCAATTAAACTATTTCACTCAAACCTTTACACTAGAAATGTACTGCTAATGAGCTCATCCCATGAAATTCAACTGACTGTCACGTTCTGATGATTTGGGCTCATCTGAAAAGGTGCCAAATGAAACATTTTGAATATGTAATTAGTGAAACAGACAGTCATTTAATTATTCATATAATTAAAAAGTTTTCTACTTTAAAAAGTGGTAATACATGAAGAATGTTTATTTAACTAATGACACTCAATTTGATGGCTGACTACCTCTAAGATTAACCTGAATCCAAGCTTCCTAAGGGGCTTAGGGCTATACAGTTAAGTGAGGCTTAGCTCCAGTCATTTTACAAACGCAGCTTTACATCAAAGTAGAACACTACCTTTTTAATGGCTTTTAGCTTACAGTGAACCAAATGTCCAAATTCTGAAATGTGGAATTCAAAAGTGAGATCAAAGGTACGAAGCTGAATTATGACTACATAAAAAGGAACAACCTAGAACTCCACATAAAATGAAACAAGGAAACCTTGAAGAATTCGATGGTTGTCAATTTGTACATATTTGGCTAAGAATGTCAAGTTATCAATTACAACTGTTATTACACATATAAAGTGATTTATTGAGAAGATAGTAAATAAAGACAAATATTAGAAACACTTTTCTGAAGCCAGTACTGTGGCATAGTGGATAAAGTGTCTGCCTGCAGCACTGATATCCATTAAGGGTGCTGGTTCAAGTTCTGCCTGCTCTACTTCTGATCCAGCTACCTGCTAATTCACCCAGGAAAGCAGCAGATGGTCCAAGTGTTTGGACCCCTGCACCTATGTGGGAGCCCTGGAAGAAGTTCCTGGCTCCTGGCTTCGAATCAGTCCCGCTCCAGCCAAAGCAGCTATTTGGGGAGTGAACCAGTAGATGGAAGATCTCTTTCTCTCTGTCTCTCCCTCTCTCCTTCTAACTCTGCCTTTCAAATAAATAAATAAATTTTAATATCAATTTTTTTCTTGGAATATCTTAAGAATTTTTAATAGATCAACACATTTTTAATAAAGTGACACATTTTTGCATGAAGCATGAAGGACTTCTTTATAGCTTCCAGAATGGACAGGTTGGTGCTTTTGTAGGCATTTTTATTCCAAAAATCCCAAATTCTAAGGAATACTACAAAGCAGTTAAAAAAAAATCCTTTCAGGCCGGCGCCGCGGCTCACTAGGCTAATCCTCCGCCTTGTGGCGCCGGCACACCGGGTTCTAGTCCCGGTCGGGGCACCGGATTCTGTCCCGGTTGCCCCTCTTCCAGGCCAGCCCTCTGCTGTGGCCAGGGAGTGCAGTGGAGGATGGCCCAGGTGCTTGGGCCCTGCACCCCATGGGAGACCAGGAGAAGCACCTGGCTCCTGGCTCCTGCCATCAGATCAGCGCGGTGCACTGGCCGCAGCGCGCCGGCCGCGGCGGCCATTGGAGGGTGAACCAACGGCAAAGGAAGACCTTTCTCTCTGTCTCTCTCTCTCTCACTGTCCACTCTGCCTGTCAAAAAAAAAAAAAAAAAAAATCCTTTCATTTGCAAGAAAACGGATGCAACTGGAAACCATATTTAGTGAAATAAGCCAGTCACAAAAAGACAAATACCGTATAGTCTCTCTGATCTGTAGTAATGAACAGAGTACCTAAAATGTAATCTACAGGAGTGAAACTGTCTCTTCAAGATATGCTTTCAACAGCCCTTGCCTTGACTGTTTTGTTCTTCATATTCATGGGTGAACTCTCCTAATGCAGGGTTGATTTTATGAATATAAAAATTAACTGAAAAACTGATCTCGGTTAAAAAAAAAAAGAATGGGAAAAGAAGAGGAAGGAGGAAGAAAGGCAAGAGTATGGGGTGGAAAGGAGGTGGAGGGGACGAATCATCTTGTTGCCAAATCTGCATATATTAAAAGCATAAAGGGGAAAAAAAACAAATTCACTGAGCGAATATTAAAATTACTAAAGGGAGTGGGTAAGGCACCATGATCCAAACCAGAAGACCTGGGTTTAAGTCTCAGCACCTGCTCCTGTTGATACAGATCATGGGAGGGAGAAGTGATGGCTCAAAGAATTGAGTCCCTGCCATCAACACAGGAGTAGACTTCCAGCTCTTGGCTTCAGCATGGATAATCTTGACTGTTGTGGTCGTTTGGGGAGTGAACCAATATGAGAGATTTCTATCTCCGAAATAAATAAATGCTTAAAAGTTCTCAAATAAGTTGCTGTATGAAATGGGAAAATCAAAAATGCTACATGGAGGTAATCACAGACTTCATTGGATTTTGGTATGGAAGGAGATACTCATTTTCACATGTTGCTGAAATTAATCATTTACCAAGGGGCTTTTTTTCTATGAAAGTTATTCACTCATTCAACAAATACTGACTGGGTATCTATGTGCTACTTATGTGCTAAATACTAAAAATAAAACTCTGCTCTCACAGAACACAAAACTTACTACAACTAATGACCCAGCTACACTTTTTACCTAAAAATTTAATATTTTAAAAGAAATGAGCATAATTGACAATTATTTTTCATTTGCTTTTTAAAATCACTGTTTATTTCAATATTATTATCATTTCTCATGATAAAGATCTTCACAGGTAAGAAATAAACTTGTAGAAAGTAAAAAGACTAAAGTAAAAATGAGTTTCTTAAGCTATTTCTATCATATGATTATAAATTAGAACAACCTTTCTGGGGGAAAAAACAGTATGTTCACAGCTTTTTTAAAAAATCACATATTTTAGACTGGTAATTCCACTTCTAGGAATCATAAATGTAAAGATTTGGACAAAAATACCTTTATACTACTATGGAAAAACAGAATAAAGCCTGAATATTTGAAAACATAAGATGGATAAAACAATTACAGTATATCCATATAAAAAACATGATGTAATCATTTTAAAAGTTTGATAATAAACTTTTAAGTAAAATATTTAGGGATCAGGCATTTGCCTTAACAGCTAAGTCACTGGTTGGAGTGCCCCATGTCCCACATCAGAGTACCTGGATTTGATTCCTGGCTCTGGCTCCTGATTCCAGCTTCCTGCTCATGCAGTCCCTGGGAAGCAGCGATGATGGCTTGAGTGGCTGTGTTCTTGCCACCCATGTGGGAGACCTGGATTGAGTTCCTGGCTTCCTGCTTCGGCCCCTTGGCTGTTTGGAGCATTTGGGGAGTGTACCATCAGATGGGAGCTCTCTCTCTTTCTGTCTATCTGTTTGTGTCACTCTCTGTCTCTCTGCCTCTCAAATAAATACATAAGTTAAAAAAAGTATATCAAACTATAAATCTTAACTATATTAAAATACAAATTTAAACAAAAATAAAGGAATTAGAATTATAACAAAATACTAACAACTGTTATCTTTTAGTAAGAAAACTGAAATTCTACAATGAAATTAGTATATTTTTAGATTCTAAGGATTTCTACAGTGAACAAATTTGAATGTAATGTCATGATAATCAGCAATTCAGAAATAGCAGTAAAAGGAAACATTACATTTAAATAAATAGTTAACACCGAGCTCTCCTAAAATTAACATAGTATTTTAATTGGCAACACTTCTTAGAATTTTTTTTGCAAAATTAAATATAACTAGGCAAGTGTGATTAGAAGTTTTAATCTACATGCTAAGATCTCTTCTAAAAGAGGCTGAATGCTCAATTTACTGTTTCAAGGCTCACAATTATCTAGCCACTTGAAATGGGTTTTCTATAGCAAAAAGGTAGAAAATCCTATGCAGAAATAACCAGGGGATACTTTTATAGTTATAATAGCCAGAAATCAGGTAACTGACTAAATTTTCGGAATTCACCATAAAAATGTTGACTTCTTAGGAAACTTTTTACAATCTGAAGCAAGTATAAAAATAATGAGAGAAAGTACTAAAGTGCTAATCACGGCAAGCTCATAAGTAACATCACAGTACACCATGACCTGCAGCCAAATAATAAAGTGTCAAATGGAAAATGGCTCAAGTCCATGGATTGTACGTACTATGTCAAAAGAAAAGGGGAGAAAAATCTTTGATTAGAGCAATAAAAAATGCAGTTATAGTATCAGTCCCTATTTGAATAAATCTCTTTGCAATTCCAAGAGTAGAAACTGTTTAAACAAATTCCTCATTGGCAGGACCTTTAAATTTAATATTTTACCATATGTTCCTTTAAGTCCTAAATGTTTTAAACTCTAAAGTATTTCTCATCAGTGTTAACTGGTTTATAATTATCTACTAAAATTCTCACCATGTGGCAATTGATGACTTAAATCTACTATACTACGCAACAGTAGCCAAAAACCAGACAAATATTGCAAGTCAAAATATTCGTACCACAGCAGGTAACTGGCCTAAGGGTTAAGATTCCTGCATTCCATATGGGAATACGTAGGTTTGAAGCCCACCTCTAGCTCCCTAATCTAGCTTCCTGTTAATGCAGACAGATCATGGGAGGCAGCAGTGACAGGTGAAGTAATTGTGTTCCTGACACCAACCTTAGAGATCTAGGTGAGTTCCCAACTCCCAGCTTTGGTCCTGGCTGTTGCTGGACTTCTGGGGCACAAACCAGTGGGTGGGAATGCACCCTCTGTCTTCCTTTCTATGTTTCTCAAATAAATAAAAAAAAAAAAATTCCCAAGTTTTCATACCAATGTGCCCAAACTTTAGACCATAAATTCCTGAGAAATGAAGTTTCTACTAATTCAATATCAATTATATATTATTCCATAATTCAATTCATCAAATCATTTACACTAAATTAGCATGGTCTGCTATAAAGCTCTTGAAAAATACCAAAATTAAACTGTAGGTTCAATAACAAAGTTGAAAATTTTTCAAAAAGAATTCAAAGCCACAATAAGAAGCATAAACCATCAGCAAGTTCTTAGGGGATGCTCTGACTTCTAGCGCACTATTTCTCAGTCTAAATTTACAAAACCACTGTTTTGCATAAAAAGTTAACAAGTATATGCATCCTAAATTTGTTATCTTATTATTCCAAAAATTTAGTGACAAAAAGCAACAGACAATAATTATTTCTGACAAGTCTGCAGATTAAGTGGGTGATTCTTCTGCTCTGGGCAAAATTTCAGTTAGGATGGTATAGTCTCACATGGCATCACATGTCTGCTGATTAGTAGGATGAGTGACCTCAGGCAATCTCAGATAGGAGGCCTGCTCTATGTGGTCTCTCATCCTATAGGGAGCTAGGAGTACAGATTTTTCAACATAGCTAATGAAGAATTACAAAGAGCAGCAAGCTCCAAACACTGTCAAGCCGATTTGCATTATGACTGCTAATATCACATTGGCCAAAAAAAGTTCTATAGTCAGACACAGATTCAAAGGCTAGAGAAATTGACTTCTTTGCTTTTACAGTTAGAGTATAAGTCACATTGCAAATGGGAAAACACACAGTGATGGGAATGATTTGGCATCACTTTTTACAATCATCAGTACTAGAAAATGCAACTCTACTCCCCATGGTCTATGGACAAATTCTATAACAGTTCCTTTGTTTTTAATCACTTCATATTGTACATTAATATATTAAGGGACTCCAAGAAGTCCAGTAGCAAGGAAATGCAATCGATTTTATTTAAACTTATTTGAAGACAAGACACATTTTTCAAGAAACATGGTCACTTTTAAAAGTGAAAACAGATCCCTGCTTTCTCACCATAAAATTTCACATAGTCTGTTCCAGTGATTTAGTGGTTTTTTTTATTCTTATTCTTTTTTTTTTTAATGGCAGACAACAATTAAAAACATTAGTTAATGGGCCAAGAAAACTGTAGATATTGAAATACCTTGGGGCCAGCATTGTGGCGTAGAGGGTAAAGCTGCCACCTGTGATGCTGGCATCCCAAACGAGTGCCAGTTCCTGTCCCAGCTGCTCCACTTCCAATCCAGCTCCCTGCTAATGGTCTGGGAAAAGCAGCAGAGGATGGCCCAACTGTTTGGGCCCCTGCAACCCACATGGGAGACCTGGTTGCAGCTTCTGGTTTCAGCGTGGTCTATTCCCAGCCGTTGAGGCCAACTAGGGAGTGAACCAGTGGATGGAAGATCTCCCTCTCCACCACCCCCACCCCAGCTTCTACCTCTGTACCAATTGCTAAAATCAGGCACCAACCTCATCCTAGTGCCAAGCCTATTCCCTACAGACTCAGAAAACAATCAGCAGTAGAAAGTCCTTATCTACAATAATTGCTTAAAAAAAAAACTATTTATTTATTTGAAAAGCAGAGTTACAGAGTCAGAGAGACAGAGATCTTGCATCTACTAGTTCGCTTCCAAATGACTGCAACAGCCACAGCTGGGCTAATCTGAAGATAGGGGCTTCTTCAGGGTCTCCGACATGGGTGCAGGGGCACAAGGACTTGGGCAATCTTCTGCTGCTTTCCCAGGCACATTAACAGGGAACTGAATCTGAAGTAGAACAGCCAGGAATTGAATGGGCACCCATAGCAGATGCCGGAGTCACATGTGGTGGCTTTACCTGCTATGCCACAACACAGGCTTCTATAGTAATTACTTTAAATGTAAATGGAAAAAATTATCTAATCAAAAGACACATAATAGCTTTTTTTTAATATCCAAATTATTCTGTGTAGAAGAGACTCACTTCATCTTTAGGAACATGTATAAAGGGAAAATAAAGAGAAAAACAAAGATATTTCATGCAGTTTTTAGCCGAAAATGAACACAGGGCTAAATTTATATCAAATCAAATCAAAACTGTCATAGGACAGGCATTTAGCCTAATAGTTAAGATGCTGGTTAACATGCCTGCATTACAAGTGTGAGTGTTTAGATTCAATTCCTAGCATTGTTTCCTGACGTCAACTTCCTGCTAATATAAACTCTGAGAAACAGGGGTGATGGTCCAAGTAACTGCAATCTTATCACCCATATGGACTCCTGGTTTCAGTGTGGTCCAACCCCAGTGGTTGCAGGTATTTGGGGAGTGAACCAGTAGAGGGGCTTATTCTCTTATGCATGCATTCTTTTTCTGTCAGTCTCCATCTCTCATTCTGCCTCTCAAATAAAAACAAATAAATTAAACTGTCTCAAGAGTCCAATGTGGTCATTTTATAATAAAGGGGTCAGTTCTTCAAATACATACGTGCTGAACACTGGAGCACCTAAATACAAAGAAAATACTAACGGAACTAAAGAAACAGATTTAATAACAGATTTCAATACCTCACTTCCAACACTGTATAGATCATCCAAACAGAAAATAAGTAAGGAAAACAGCAGACCTGAACAAGATCATCGGTCAAATATCTCATACATGTGAAAAGCTGACATCTTTTCCTCTAAAATCAGGAACAAGACAAGGATACCTACTCTCACCACTGCTATTCAGTATGGCAATGGAAATCCTACTAAGAGCAATTAGGCAAAAAAAAAAAAAAAAGTATCCAAATTGAGCAGGAAGAAGTAAAACTACCTGTGGATGACATGATCTATATACAGAAAAATCTAAAGAGTCTATCAAAAAAGTTTTAGAATAAATGAATTCAGTAAAGTGGCAAGTTACAAAAAGCAAAGATCAGCAGCATCACTAAACACTAAGAAAAACATTTTCTGAAAAATGAAGAAAAAAATCCATTTACAAAGTGTCAAAAAAAAAAAAAAAAACTTTGGAAAAATTTACCTAAAGAGATGAAGTTCTGCACACTGGAAACCATAAAACATTGATGAAAGACACTGAGAACAACATAAATAAATGAACAATAATTCTGTGTTCATGTACTGAAGCACCAATATTATTAAAATGTCCATCTCATTCAAAATGGCCTACAAATACAATATAATCCCTACCAAAATCCCAGTGGCATTTTTTAACAGAAATAGAAATAACAATCCTAAAATTCATATGGAAACACAAAAGTCACTGAATAGCCAAACCAATCTTGGGTATAGGCATCTCACTATGACTTCAAAATATACTATAAACCTGTGGTTATCAAAACAGCACAACACTGGCATATAAAACAGAAATACAGACAAATGGAACAGAACGGAAAACTCACAAATAAATCCACACATGTATAATTAATTGATTTTAGCAAAAGGTGCCAATGGGGAAACACAATAAGGAAAGTCCAGGCTCTTCAAAAATGTTGGGAAAACTGGCTATCCAAATACAAAACAATGCCCAGGTATCTCATACTACACACAAAAAATCAACTCAAAATGAATTAAAGACTTAAATATAAGCTCTTAAATAACTATAAAACTACTAGACGAAAGCACAGGAAAACTCTTTTTAATATTGGCTGGCCAGCAATTTTTTGGGTATCACCCCAAAAGCACAGGCAACAAGAGCAAAAATAGATAAATCAGAGTACATCTGACCACATTAAAAAAAAACCTACAAAACAAAAGAAACAATCAACAGGGTAAGGACAACTATGAAATAGGAGAAATTATGTGCAAACCATATACCAGGTAAACATTTAATACCCCAAAAATAAAAATAAATAAGAAATACAATAGTAAGAAAACAAATACTTGACCAAAAACGGGCAGAAAGGGCAGGCATTGTGGAGCAGCAAGTTAAACCACTGCTTGGGCTGGTGACATTCCACATCACACTGCCTGATTCAAGTCCTGGCTACTCTGCTTCTGATCCAACTAGCTAATGAGCACCCTGGGAAGCATCAAGTGGCGGCTCAAGTACCTGAGTGCCTGCCACCCACTCGGTACACCCACATGAAGCTGCAGGCTTCTGTAAAATACAAGACTACAAAATATAGCCTGGCTCAGCTATGGATGTTGGCAGGCATCAGGGGAATAAACCAATAGATTCAAGTTCTCTCTATCCCCCCTTCTCTATCTCTCCCTCCCCTCCCCTGCCACTCTGCCTTTCAAATAAAAATAAACATTAAAATGAACTTTTAAATTTAAAAAATAAAGAATCTAACTAGAAATTTCTTTAAAAATGACATACAAATGTCCAAGGGTTATAGGAAAAAATGTTCAACTTCACTAAACATCAAAGAAATGCAAATCAAAATCACAGTGAGGGGTCTGGGCGCTGTGGCACAGCAGGTAAAGCCACAGACTGCAGTGCCAGCAGCAGTTGAGTCCCAGCTGCTTCACTTCCAATCCAGCTCCCTGCTACTGCATGGGAAAGCAGCAGAAGGTGGTCCAAGTCCTTGGGCCCCTGTGCCCACAAGGAGACTAGGAGGCTATCGGCTCCTGGCTTCGGATAAGCCCAGCTCTGGCCGTTGCGGCCATTTTGGGAGTAAACCAGCGGATGGAAGATCACTGGCTCTTTCTGCATCTGCCTCTTGGTAACTCTGCCTTTCAAATAAATAAATAAATCATAAAAATCAGAGTGAGATATCATCTAACACTTGCCAGAAAGACCATATATATATATTTATATATATATTATATATTTATATATTATATATATATTTATATAAATATAAAACAAGTGTTGGCAAGGAAATGGAGAAAAAGGAATCTTCTATACTGCTTGCAGGAATGTACACCAGTACAACCACTGTGGAAAACAGTATGGAGATTCTTTAAAAAATTGAAAGCAATCCCATTTCAGGGTAAATATCCAGAGGAAAAGAAATCTGTATCTTGAAGAGATAGCTGTACTCCCATGATCAATGCAGCATATTTCATAAAAGACAAGATATGAAATCAATCCAAGTGTCCACTGACATTAGTAAACAAAGAAAAGGTGCTATAATATTATTTAGACTTTATAAAGAAGGAAATCTTGTCACTTAGGATACTGAAGATAAACCTGAGGGAATAAGTAACATTGTCTTCCTGTATCTTGTTTATGTTAACGCCAGAGACGAAGGGATGAGGAAAAATGGGGAGTTTCTGGTCAAAGAGCTTAAAAATTTCAGTTATATAGGATGAATAAGTTTTAGAGACCTAAAATATAGCATGGTGACTAGAGTCAACACTGCACTATATACTTCAAATTTGCTAAGAGTCAAATTTTTAAATGTTTCTCATCACAAAAAAAAATTATCATTATGTGAGCTAATGATGGATATAATATGTTAAATAGCTTGATTTTGAAAATCACTTCACAATGTATAACAGATACAAGGATCTTTAAAAAGCTCGAGGAAACACTGTGAAGAAAAGATGTACAATTTCACTTTTTTTAAAATCAAAATAAAGTAGTAGTAACTTGTTATAGTATGTCTGAACAGGATCTAATTTAAGGCACTAAGAAGGATAAAAAAATCAGTTTGAAAGGAGAACTACAGGCCGGCGCTGTGACTCACTTGGCTAATCTTCCACCTGCGGCACTGGCACCCCAGGTCCTAGTTCCGGTTGGGGCGTCGGGTACTAGTCCCAGTTGCCCCTCTTCCAGTCCAGCTCTCTGCTGTGGCCCAGGAGTGCAGTGGACGATGGCCCAAGTGCTTGGGTCCCTGCACCCACATTCAAGACCAGGAGGAAGTACCCGGCTCCTGGCTTTGGATCGGCGCAGCACTGGCCGTGGCGGTCATTAGAGGAGTGAACCAACAGAAGGAAGACTTTTCTCTCTGTCTATAACTCTCCCTCAGTCTCTCTCTCTCTCTGTCTAACTCTGCCTAGCAAAAAAATAAAATAAAATAAAATAAAATAAAATAAAATAAAATAAAATAAAATAAAATAAAAAGGAGCACTACAAATCTGCTAAAATTAAACACAGAATAATTTATGGTGAAACTTCAATGGAAGAATGGTGAGAAACTATCAATGCTTTAAGAGAAGTTTAAAGGGACAATGTCCCCAAGGAAACCAAGAGTTTAGAAATGGATAAGTCATTTTAAGATGAAGCCCACAGAGGTAGGCCATTCACATCAATTTGTGAGGGGAAAAAAATCAATCCTATTCATGCCCTATTTGAAGGGGACCAACAATTTACAGCATAAACAACAGTTAACATTACAGCCATCTCAACTGTTTCCACTTACATAATTCTGACTGAAAAATTACAGTGGGATAGGCATTTGCCTAGAAATTAAGATGCCCATCTCCCAAACCACAGTTGGTTCAAGTCCCAGCTCCAGCTCCTGATTCTAGCTTCCTGCTAATGCAGGGAGATAGCAGGTGATGGCTCAAGTAGTCAGATCCTTGCTATGCATGTGGAAAACCTGCACTGTGTTCACAGCCCCCAGCTTTGACCCAGCCCAGCCCCAGCCACTGCAACGTAAAAAAACAAAGACTACATTGATGGAGTTAAATTTCCCAGACTCCTAGGGATGGACCAAATGGCTGGTATCATCACTCAAAATGTCTTGAATTTGCTGAGCTTATGTTGAGAAACAGTTTATATTTTTTATTTATTTTTATTTTTTTAAAGATTTATTTATTTATTTGAAAGTCAGTTACACAGAAAAGAAGAGACAGAGAGAGAGTGCTCTTCCATTCATTGCTTCACTCCCCAAATGGCTGCAACAGCTGGAGCTGAGTCAATCTGAAACCAGGAGCCAGGAGATTCTTCCGGGTCTCCCAAGCAGATGCAGGGGCACAAGGACTCAGGCCATCTTCTACTGCTTTCCCAGGCCATAGCAGAGAGCTGGATCGGAAGTGGAGTAGCTGGGACTTGAACCAGTGCCCATATGGGATGAAGGCACTGGAGGCGGCAGCTTTACCCACTATGCCACACAGCACCAGCCCCTATTTTTATTTTTAAAATTTATTTCTTGGGGCTGGCGCCGTGGCTCACTTGGTTAATCCTCCGCCTGTGGAGCCGGCATCCCATATGGGCGCCGGGTTCTAGTCACGGTTGCTCCTCTTCCAGTCCAGCTCTCTGCTGTGGCCCAGGAGTGCAGTGGAGGATGGCCCAAGTGCTTGGGCTCCTGTACCCATCTGGGAGACCAGGAAGAAGCACCTGACTCCTGGCTTCGGATTGGCACAGCGCCAGCCATAGCGGCCATTTGGGGGGTGAACCAACAGGAGGAAGACCTTTCTCTCTGTCTCTCTCTCTCTCACTGTCTATGGGAGACCAGGAAGAAGCACCTGGCTCCTGGCTTCAGATCGGCACAGCGCCGGCCGTAGCAGCTATTTGGGGAGTGAACCAACGGAAGGAAGACCTTTCTATCTGTCTGTCTGTCTCTCTCACTGTCTATATCTCTACCTGTCAAATAAAAAAAAATATATAAATTTATTTATTTGATAGTAACAGTTACAGAGAGAGAGGAGACAAAGAGGGAGGTCTTCCATCCGCTGGTTCACTCCCCAAATAGCCGCAATGATCAGGGCTGGGCCAGGCCAAAGCCAGGAGCCAGGAGCTTCCTCACATCCCTCACACGGGTGAAGGGGCCCAAACACCTGGGCCATCCCCTGCTGCCTTCCCAGGTGCACTACCAGGGGGCCAGATCACAGGCAGAACAGCCGGAACTCTATCTAGCACCCATATGGGATGCTACGACTGCAGATGTTGGCTTTACCTGCTGAGCCGCATCATAGGCCCCTCTTTTTATCTTTTATAGCTACTTTTCCTTTTTTTTTTTTTTGTTTTTAGGATTTTATTTAGAGGCAGAGTTACATCTTCCAGTTACATCTGCCATGAGCCAGTTCCATCCACCATGAGCCAGTTCCATCCACTGGCTCTCTCCCAAAATGGGCACAACAGCTGGAGGTCAGCTGATCCAAAGCCAGAAACCTCCTCCTGGTGTCTCACATGAGTGCAGGGGCCCAACCAATTGGGCCATCTTCCATTGCTTTCCTAGGCCATCAGCAGGGAGCCTGATTGGAAGAGGAGCAGCTGGGACTCGAACCAGCGCCCACATGGGATGCTGGCACCTCAGGTAGAGGCTTAGCCTACTACACTACAGCATCAGCCCCCAAAACTATTTTTCCACAAATGTTGTAGAATCCCTCAATATCAAAACATCATGCTGTTCACTACAAAAATGTACCATTTCTATCTGTCCTAAATCTTAAACTTTATGAGCATCAACGTGATGCTCAAAATGTTTCAGATTTTGGAGCATTTCAGATTTCTGATTTTAGGAATAGGGATGCTCAACTAGTTAAGTCTATACAAATTTTCCCAAATTCAAAAAAGTCCAAACTTGGAAACATTTTTTATTCTAAGTATTTCAGATAAGGGATACATACTCAAATGCTTGGGCCTCTGCCACCCACACAGGAAACCTAGATGGAGTTCCTAGCTCTTGGCTTCCATTTGGCCCAGCCCAAGCCATTGCAAGCCTTCTGGGCAGTCAACCAATTCTGTCTCTTCCTCTTTCTAACTCTGCCTTTCAAATAAATAAATAACTCTGTAAGCAATATCATAAATGAAAAAATGTAATACTGGCTTTAGGAAATATCCTAAATAAAAAAATATATAATACTGGCTCTAGTATTGCCACAGTTTTGTAAGATGTTGCCAATGGAGGAAACTGGATAAAAGAGACAACTGTACTGCATCTAAAATTATCTCAACAAAAACTCCAATTACAAAAAAATTCTTAAAAGAATGTTAGCATAGGAAGCAGTCTCCCTAGGGTCATAGTGTCTTTCACAGTTTAATTCAAATAGCGTGGCTAATGTGAGATATAAATTACTTACATTTGGGATATCAACTGCAACCTCCCTCATGGCACTGGGCCTGATTTCATTCATTGCCTGCAAGAAATCTCTTAGGCTGATCTTTACCAATCCAGCCATCTTGCTATCAGGGAGGTTAGGATGTTTATCAAAGACTCTCCGAAAGGCCCGGAGACCTGCAAAGAGGAAATAACATATGATTTATATTCTACTCCACAAATATAGAATGAATCATTACCAACAAAAATAACACCTAACCCCATTCATATTATAGTACTGAAAAAATTTCGTGCTTGTGTGTAGAAGGAAAGGAGATGGAAAATGTGTAGACCAAAGGTAAAAATCCAAATCCTTAGTTTTGGCAGTGAAACTGTGAAAAACTGGTATTAAACACGAGAAGACAGATACTTTATGAACATGAATACAACTCATAAAATAACATCCATTACAGGGTTTAAAAAATAATCTATTTGGAGAACTTCTTTCCAAAGAATAAAATATTAAAATATAGGCCTTTTACAAACTCTGCCCTTTTGTTGAATACACTCAAACTAGAATCACAATGTTTGTGAGGTACTGGGAGAACAGCTAAAAAGAAATATTCAGGGCCGGCGCCGTGGCTCAATAGGCTAATCCTCCGCCTTGCGGTGCCGGCACACCGGGTTCTAGTCCCGGTTGCCCCTCTTCCAGGCCAGCACTCTGCTGTGGCCCGGGAGTGCAGTGGAGGATGGCCCAAGTGCTTGGGCCCTGCACCCCATGGGAGACCAGGAGAAGCACCTGGCTCCTGCCTTCAGATCAGCGCACTGGACACAGCAGCCATTGGAGGGTGAACCAACGGCAAAGGAAGACCTTTCTCTCTGTCTCTCTCTCTCACTGTCCACTCTGCCTGTCAAAAAAAAGATAAAAAGAAAAAAAGAAATATTCAGTTGCCAGAAAACAATGTGGTTTTGAAAAGTAAGACAGAAATATTCTTCAGAGTTACGTGCACACAGGAGACCAGTTTTACAGGAGTGGAAGGGGATCTACATGGAAAAATGCCACAGGGATCAAAGATGAAGGAATGATGGCAAAAGGCAAATCTTCAGAAAGTCCATCATTGTAGTAAGCACTGAAATAAACAAAGATAATTAATGGGAAGAGACAGAGGTTATAGTCAGAATTATAACACACTAAAGGAACCAAAAAGATGCTCAACAAAGTCAAGTTTGGATAGTTCCAAAGTAAGTTAAGAGAGATCATACTGACCTGAAAAATTAGACACTAAGTCTTTGTTTTTGCTATTTGCTTTGGCATTTAAACACTAGCAAGACTGAAAGCCCTACTACTGGGCTGTAAGATTTAGAGCTCTTTCATCTGTGACAACAACCTTGAATGTTAGAAAGTCCCTACATGTTCTTTGTGCTAGGGTCCTTTTTAATGAGGTGCTACATTTATGTTCCCATTCACTATGAAGTTCTACACTGAATAATTTTAGCCTCAGAGGTCTCTTAGAAACCCAGCTGGAGTGCGTAAAGCTGGCCTACAACATAACTAGCTCATCATTTTTTAACCTCTTTTGTCCAAAACATTAGGTCTCAATGAGTTTTTACTAAATTATCACTTCATTATTTCACTTGCCTTCACTTACTTGAACTTTCAAAAACAGAAAAAGGGATGCAAGAAAGGTAGACACAAACTTCCAAAAACAGAGGGTTGAGTATTTTCTACTACTAAGAAAAAACTGAGGCCTAGTACAAAGGTACTCAAAAACAATAATGTATCATAGTGTTATCTAAAATCTATAAGTCAGTTACTTAGGCCTATCTTACAAATAGCTTTTGGTTTTCTGCCTTTCAAAATATTGAAAGATAATTATTCTTCACACATCTTGCATTTTTGCTTCTCTTGAGAGAAGAGATGCCTCTGTTCATGACTATCATTTGAAGGATGTTATTTTATAGAGGAAAACACAGTGTCTCCCTCCAAAGCAAAGGACAGACATCCTTAGTGTCCACTGTAAGATTCAGGTTTAAGGTTGCCCTTTTACAACGTAACCTTCCAGGGACCCAAGTGTCACTCTCCAAATATAATGTTCAGGGAACAGGTCTAACTTCTTCTGCTACGTACTCTGTGCTTTGACTCTAACCCATGAATTCTGTGTCTTCTGCAAACACTCATGAAATCTGTTAGCTTGCAAGTAGGATAAATCTCAGACTCAGGAACTCAGAGTTCCTGACCAAGAATCAACTCTTATGTTTTCTATGTTTTGAGTGCTTTTGTGCCCTCCAAATTCACATTGCAACTTAATCTCCAATACAACAGTGTTGAGAGGTAGGACCTCATGGAAAGTGCTTAGGTCATTAAGAACGTTACCCTCACGAATGGAATTAATGTAGCTACAAAAGGGCTTTTGGGACTGCATTCATTCTCTTCTCTTCTGCCAGGTGAGGACACAGTGTTCCTCCTATTTGTAGGATATAATGTTCAAGATCCTGGAAGCAGACAGACCAGGCCCTAACCTGTTTGCACCTTAATCCTGTACTTCCTAGCCACAGGAAGTGTGAGAAATTTATCTCTGCTCTTTATAAATTATCCATCTGTAGTATTTTGTTACAGCAGCACAAAACAGACTATGATAGCGTTGTTTCATTACTCCATATAATCATTAAATGGTGCAGTAGCATTTAAAAAAAAATTCAGTACTACAGTGCCATGTTGTATTAAACAGTGCCTTAGCAGCCTGAAACATTGAAACCATTCCTAAAAAATCTAACACAAATGGAAGTAATCAAAAGACCAGCATATCTTTACTCTTCTTCACATCTCAAATGCTATCTGACAATACACATTAAGACTTCTAAATTGAGGCTGGCACCGCGGGTCACTAGGCTAATCCCCCGCCTTGTGGCGCCGGCACACCGGGTTCTAATCCCGGTCGGGGCGCCGGATTCTGTCCCGGTTGGCCCTCTTCCAGGCCAGCTCTCTGCTGTGGCCAGGGAGTGCAGTGGAGGATGGCCCAGGTGCTTGGGCCCTGCACCCACATGGGAGACCAGGATAAGTACCTGGCTCCTGCCATCGGATCAGCGCAGTGCGCCAGCCGCAGCGCGCCAGTCGTGGCGGCCATTGGAGGGTGAACCAACGGCAAAGGAAGACCTTTCTCTCTGTCTCTCTCTCACTGTCCACTCTGCCTGTCCAAAAAAAAAAAAAAAAAAAAAAAAGATTTCTAAATTGAGCCAGATGATTCAATTCCTATCATTACTGAGATGCTAATATTCAAAGACAGGGGCCGGCGCTGTAGCACAGCAGGTTAACACCCTGGTCTGAAGTGCTGGCATCCCTTATGGGCACTGGTTCGAGACCTGGCTGTTCCACTTCTGATCCAGCTCTCTGCTGTGGCCTAAGAAAGCACTGGAAGATAGCCTAAGTCCTTGCGCCCCTGCACCCACATGGGAGACCCAAAGGAGGCTCCTGGCTCATGGCTTCAGATCAGCACAGTTCCAGCTGTTGCGGCCAATTGAGGAGTGAACTAGTGGATGGAGGATCTCTCTTTCTCTCTGCCTTTCCTTCTCTCTCTGGTTATTCTGCTTTCAAATAAATAAATAGATTTAGAAAAAAAAAAAAGACAAGCATTTGGCAGAGGAGTTAAGACGTTGCTTGGGCTATCACATCCCATTTTGGAATATCTGGGGTCAAGTCTTGGCTCCACTTCCTACTCCAATTTCCTGCTAAGTGCACCCTTGGAGGTAGCAGGTGATGGCTCAAGTACTGAGCAGCCTAGGAGAAAAGGACTGACTTACTGGCTCCTGGCTTTGGCCTCTCCCAGCACTATCTCTTGCAAACATTTGAGGGGTGAAATCAGTGGACAGTAGATATTTCATTCTCTTTCTTTTCCACTTTCAAATAAAATGAAAAGTAGATAGAAATTTTTAAGAATAAATAAAGGCCGGCACCGTGGCTCACTAGGTGAATCCTCTGCCTGCGACACTGGCACCCCAGGTTCTAGTCCCGGTTGGGGCGCCAAATTCTTTCCCGGTTGCCCCTCTTCCAGTCCAGCTCTCTGCTGTGGCCCGGGAAGGCAGTGGAGGATGGCCCAAGTCCTTGGACCCTGCACCCACATGGGAGACCAGGAGAAGCACCTGGCTCCTGGCTTTGGATCGGTGCAGCGTGCCGGCCGTAGCAGCCATTTGGGGGGGTGAACCAATGGAAGGCAGACCTTTCTCTCTGTCTCTCTCTCTCTCACTGTCTAACTCTGCCTGTCCAAAAAAAAAAAAAAAAAAAAAAGAATAAAGAATAATAATTGAAAGAAGTGGTCTAATAATTTTCCTGCCTTATTTGTTACAAGCATATTTTATAAAAGCATAAAATCTGACAGTAGAGAAGACAAATTATTTCCATTTGAGGAAGTTTTGAAAAGGCAGGCAAAAATGTTTTTATATATAATATTATAATATAAATTATATTTATAAAATAACAAAACCTCTATGATTTCTAATACAAATGACAGAATTTAGAGCTGGTCAAAATCCCCACAGCTATGAGGACAAAAATAAGGTAACAATAATTCATGAGAGGGAAAAAAAGCTAAGAAATAAAGGAGCATAGAATTTTCAGAGGTTAACAAATGGTAAACTACAAATTCTGATTCTGTAATGAATACAGGACAACATATATACATAAGCATTTATACCAATGAGCAATCATTTTTTTTTTTTTTTTTTTTGACAGGCAGAGTTAGACAGTGAGAGAGAGAGAGATAGAAAGGTCTTCCTTCCATTGGTTCACTCCCCAAATGGCTGCTACAGCCAGGGCGCTGCGCCAATCTGGAGCCAGGAGCCAGCTGCCTCCTCCTGGTCTCCGATGAGGGTGCAGGGCCCAAGGACTTGGGCCATCCTCCACTGCCTTCCAGGGCCACAGCAAAGAGCTGGCCTGGAAGAGGGGCAACCGGAACTAGAACCCTGGGTGCCGGCGCTGCAGGCGGAGGATTAACCAAGTAAGCCACGGCGCTGGCAGAGCAATCATTCCTAAAAGCATATTTTCAAAACATCTTCTTACTAAATTGTCATGTAAGTTTGATTATAAATCATTTCTGGAAAATGAATCTTAAAGCCGTGCTTTAGGAATGGGTGTTGTTGCACGGTGGATTAGATAAAGCTGCCACTTGGGCAGCCGCAAATCCGTATCAGAGTGGCTGGGATTGAGTCCTGCTTCTGCTCCTCATCCAGCTCCCTGCTAATGTTCCTAGACAACAGCAGATGATGGCTTAAGGACTTGGTGCTTGTCACCATGTGGGAGACCCAGATGGAGCTCCTCACTCCTGGCTTTGGCCTGGCCCTGCCCCAGCTGTTGCGGACATGTAGAGTGAACGAGTAGATGAAAGATCTTTGTCTCTGACTTTCCATCTCACTGTCACTTTGCCTTCCAAATAAATCAATGACTAAAACTTTTTTTTAAAGTCTTGATTTATCATTTATCTTTTTTTTTTTTTTTTTTTTTGACAGGCAGAGTGGACAGTGAGCGAGAATGAGAGAAAGGTCTTCCTTTGCCGTTGGTTCACCCTCCAATGGCCGCTGCGGCCGGCGCACTGCAGCTGGCACACTGCGCTGATCCAAAGCCAGGAGCCAGGTGCTTCTCCTGGTCTCCCATGGGGTGCAGGGCCCAAGCACTTGGGCCATCCTCCATTGCCTTCCCGGGCCACAGCAGAGAGCTGGCCTGGAAGAGGGGCAATCGGGACAGAATCCGGCGCCCCGACAGGGACTAGAACCCGGTGTGCTGGCGCCACAAGCCTGGAGGATTAGGCTATTGAGCCTATCATTCATCTTATTCTCTAGACAGGAATGCAAAATTCTATTGACTGTTTCGAAAAATAAAAGACGAAAATGGAGCGTTACTGAGCATATTCAATCAAGAGTTAAAAAATAAAGGTTTTAAGTAAAGGCACTCTAGCCAAGTAAACAGATTACTTTATACACAACCACTTACTTCTGTCCCTTATCATAAATCATAGTCATCAGTATGACTATGTGCTGAGTACCATAACCCTTCCTAACGAAGCACTGGGATGCAGAGGGTTAAGCCTACACCTGCAACACTGGCATCCCAAATGGGTGCTGGTTCAAGCTCCTCATGCTCTACTTCTAATCCAGTTTCCTACTAATATGCGTGGGAAAGCAGCAGAGGATGGCCCAAGTTGCACATGGGAGACAAGGATGAAGCTCCTGGGTCCAGCCTGGCCTACACCTAGTATTTGGGGAATGAACCAGCAGATGGAAGATCTCTCTCTCTGAATCTCTACCTTTTAAATAAAAATAAATCTTTAAAAAATAATTTTAAAACTAGCTACAAGAAACAGCATAGCACTTTAGATAGTAAGAAGCCCTGTAAAATAATTACAGAGCAACCTTATACATATGAAAAAAACATGTTTTATTTAAACCTAAGCCCCAAGGGAGCATTTAGAGCAGAGGGTTAAGACACCTACATCCAGGGTCTAGCATTCTAGAATAGGGGTATGGTGTGTTCAGACTGCCACCTACTAAACCAGAATCCTATAAAGGTGCTGAACTAAGTTTCTGCTGATCCACTTCTGATCCAGCTCCCTGCAAATGCAGCAGATGGCCCAAGTCATAGGGTCCTTATACAGGTATGCAAGGCCTGGATGAAGCTCTTAGCTCCTGGCTTTGGCCTAGCTCAGCCCCAGCTGTTACAGTCGTCTGGGGAGTGAACCAACAGATGGAAGATATATCTCTGTCTCTAACTCTACCTTTAAAAAAAAAAAAAGACACCTATATCCAACACAGGAGTGTCTGGAATGGATTCCCAGCTCCAGCTCCTGATTATAACTCTCTGGCAATGCTTACCCTGGCAGCAACAATGATAGCTCAAGTACTGAGGTCCCTGCAATCCCCACGAAAGGCAGACCTGGAATGAATTCCTGGCTCCCTCTCTGGCCAGGTCCCTTGCAGGTATTTGGAGACCAGGGCACCCTGATCTCAGATTGGATCTGTAAATGTTAAGTGTGTAAAATTTCCCAAGAATATACTCATGCACATGAAGACTGAAAAGTAATATAACAAAAACCTAAAATTCCCCTTTTTAAATTGTATCTGGAGTCCTAAATCTCCTTCACCTCTCTGTTAAATATAGACAAGGCGGTAAGTGTAAGTAGACAGAGGATAGGAATTCTGTTTCTTTGTCTCTCTCTCTAAAGTAAAATAAACCTAACTCCAACTCAATTTATGTGTCAATATATGAGAAGACAAAGTACAGAAGATTGTCAGAAAAGAATATAGAAGTTTCCTCATTTCTAAAAGCTACAAAAACATAACGGTGGGTCTTAGAAGTTCCTTCCATGGGGGGCTGGCATTGTGGCATAGCAGGTGAAGCCACCACCTGCAATGCCAGCATACTGTAAGGGTATAGGTTACAGTCCCAGTTGTTCCACTTCTGATCCAACTCCCTGCTGGCACAGAGGTTGGGATGCTCCTTGGGACTCCAATATTGGAGTGCATGAGCTCAAATTGCCGGTCCACTTCTGATTTCAGCTTCCTGCTAACATCTACCCTGGGAGGCAACAGATGATGGTTCAAGCTTTTGGGTCCTTGCCACCTATGTGGGAGATCTGGATGGGGTTCCTGGCTCTTGGCTTTAGCCAGGCCCAACCCCAGTTGTTGCAGGCATTTGGGGCGTGAACCAGAGAATGAAAGCTCTCTTCCTCCATCTCTCTCTGTCTCTCTGCCTTTCAAATAAGTAAATGTTAAAATTAAACATCACTGGAGGGGCCAGCACTGTGATGCAGTAAGCTAAGCCTCCGACTGTGGCACTAGCCTCCCATATGGGCTCTGGTTCATGTCCCAGCTGCTCCTTTTCTGATTCAGCTCTCTGCTTATGGCCTGGTAAAGTAGTAGAAGATGGCTCAAGTGCTTGGGCCCCTGCATCCATGCGGGAACTCGGAGAAAGTTCCTGGCTCTGGACTTCAGATCAGCCCAGCTCAGGACGTTGTGGTCATCTGGGGAGTGAAACAGCAGATGGAAGATCTTTTTCTCTGTCTCTCCCTCTTTCTCTCTCAAATAAATAAAATCTTAAAAAAAAAAATCACTGGAGCTATTAAATTAATGTAATTAACTCTAGGTCTACTACTACTTCACCTGTGACTTTAATAGCTTATTTAGCCACCAGATATCTCATTTTTAAATGAAAAGTTAAAACATATTTTATCTAATTATTTAAATTTAAATAATTTATCTGTGATGTTACATTTAAATTACAGCCATCAACCATTCCTAATCAGAACACACTGGAACCTAACCCAAAAGATTACATTTTTAAAAAATACACATATTTTTAGAAACTAGAAAACAATTAACTAGAGAAGCGAATGGACATATGTACATCATCAAGGAATATAGCTCAGAGCAAGCAATCTATAACATTTCCTTTTCTTACTAAGTCTGAACTTTTCAAAATATAAACAAATACAGACTATATTCTCAAGAAAACATAACTTTGCAACAAAAAACAGTTGTGGTTAATTAAACAATAGATTTGTCATCTTGTTTTATTTTCCAATGCTCTAGAAAGTTTTGAGAAGAGAAATAATAAAACAGAATAAAAGGGAGAAAGAGCAAAGTGCCTTAGGCAAGCCTAATGTAAATGCACGCCTTCCAATGTAATAACTTGTTCCCCCTAGCTCCACGTCAATAATCAGATACAACCATTTCTGGACAAGAGAAATTATTCTGAATTCATGACCTTCAAAACCATCAGTACAGATACAATCAACAAACAACAACTTGCCCCACCCATAGAGAACCCTAAAAATGTTATATTCAATGGTAGCTAAATTATGTTAATTTTGAGAGTGCAGTTAAGTTTCCTTATTAGAAACAATGAACTTGCTTATTCAGAGGAGTAATGAAGCGTTTTAGAATTAACACCTACCACCTACCAGGGCCTGCATTGTGGTGTAGTGGGTTAAGCCATTGCCTGTCACGCCAGCATCCCATACCGGCACCAGTTGGAGTCCCAGCTGCTCCACTTCAACCCCAGCTCCCTGCCAGAGGGCCTGGGAAGCAAGGGAAGATGGCCCAAGTACTTGGGCCCCTGACACCCACATGGGAGACCCAAATAAAGTTCCTGGCTCCTGGTTTCAGTCTGATCGAGCCCATCATTTGGGGGAATGAACCAGCAGATGAAGATCTCTCCCTTTCTCAATCTCTTTCTCTCCCCTTCCTACCTTCCTCCCTTGTAACTCTCTCAAATAATTCAATCTTAAAAAAAAAAAAAAAAAAAAAAAAACCTACCTTAGAGAAACTTAACATGAAACATGGGTACCTCAATCTCAGATCTGAATTATAAATATTGAGAATAAAATTTTCTAATAATATACTCATACAAATGAAAACTGAAAGCAATGTTACAAAATTCTAAATTTTTTTTTTTTTTTTTTTTTTGACAGGCAGAGTGGACAGTGAGAGAGAGAGACAGAGAGAAAGGTCTTCCTTTTGCTGTTGGTTCACCCTCCAATGGCCGCCACAGCCGGCCACCGCGCTGATCCAAAGCCAGGAGCCAGGTACTTCTCCTGGTCTCCCATGGGGTGCAGGGCCCAAGCACTTGGGCCATCCTCCACTGCACTCCCGGGCCACAGCAGAGAGCTGGCCTGGAAGAAGGGCAACCGGGACAGAATCCGGCGCCCCGACAGGGACTAGAACCCGGTGTGCCGGCGCCACAAGGCAGAGGATTAGCCTAGTGAGCCACGGCACCGGCCTAAATCTCCCTTCTTAAAAATATACTTTCCTCAGCTGGCGCCAGGGCTTGCTTGGCTAATCCTCCACCTGCGGCGCCAGCATCCCATATGGGCACCAGGTTCTAGTCCCAGTTGCTTCTCTTCCAGCCCAGCTCTCTGCTGTGGCCCGGGAGGGCAGTGGAGGATGGCCCAAGTGCTTGGGCCTCTGCACCTGCATGGGAGACCTGGAGGAGGCAGCTGGCTCCTAGCTTTGGATCGGCGTAGCTCCGGCAGTAGTGACCATTTTGGGGGTGAGCCAATGGAAGGAAGACCTTTCTAGACTCTTTAGTCTCCCTCAATTCAATGTTAAGAACAGGCAAGGTGATAAGTATCAGTTACACAGGTCTCTTCCATTTCTCACTTTTCATTAGTAGAAAAAGAAATCAAACAAGAGTACTGTAGTTCTAACCTCATTTATATTACAATTATCACTGTGCTTAAACTGATCACAGGAGCTAGCATCTCATCACATTCCAAAATTTCTTTTGTAAGTAATGGCACTATGGAAGGCACATTGTTCTCCAGACCTAAACCTCAGGTCAAAGCTTATACCTCACTACTCTTTAGATGCCAAAAAAAACAGTCTCTCCTCATTTGTGAAAGAAGGATGTATACTAAATTATCTCTTAGAGGTTATTCTAAAGTATCCAGATTAATTAGCTTCACCCTTCCCAGGTTTCAACAAACTTTCCTGATAATGTAGCTTTTAGTTTCATATTTGTGCTATCAAAAAAAAAACATGTTGACTAGACCTCATTTTTGTTTGTTTATTTAAATGTCAGAGTTAGAGAGGGATAGGGAGAGACAGAGAAAAAGTTCTTTGATCTGCTGGTTCACTTCCCAGATGGCTGCAAAAGCCAGGGCTGGGCCAAGCTGAAGCCAGGAGCACAGGAGCTTCATCCAGGTCTCAAATGTGGGTTGTCAGGGGCCCAAACGCTTGGGCCATCTTCAGCTGCATTTCCCAGGTCATTAGCAGGGAACTGCATTGGAAGTGGAGCAGCCACAACTTGAACCAGTGCCCATTTGGGATGCCAGGACCACAGGCAGAGGCCCCAAGACCTCAATTCTTAAGCTGAGAGAGGCTATAGGCCCACACCGGGGTGGTAGACTAAAGCAGAGCCCAGGAAAGATGAGAGAAGCCAGGAAATAGTCTGATTTGGTTTTTACTTAAGGGGAGAGGGCTGCCTGAGGGATGGAGAGTCAACTGAATTCATCTCTTTTCCATGGGAAGTACAGAAACTCCAGTAACACACCATTCAATCTGAGAAGGTAACTGACAATCACTACTTTGGCTCCTTCAACTCTCATTCACCCCTCAACTAACTGCAACCTCACAACTAACCAGACAGAAGACACCACTAAAGCTTCTCTCTTCTGAGGCCCCCTGACCTCCCAAGAAAGAAACTAACCACTTTATGACTGTGGTCTCTGTAGATCCTAGATCCACTATATTAGCTGTATGATCTTAGCAAAGTTCCTCAACTTCCACTGGTCGTTTCTTCAACTATAAAATAAAAATAATCTCAGGGTTGCTGAGGAAGAAATATATTAGTGCATCTAAGGTACTTCAAACAGTGGTGGAGATACTGCAAGTACTCAGGGTTAACTAATATCACATTATTTCTTCATTTCATTTGAGTCCCTTCTTTCTTTGAGTTTTCTTCCCATCTCTCCAAGCCATTCCTCTGACTCCTACACCACCAGATCTTGGTTAACAGCCCAATCTTCAATGGCAGTGCTCCCCAGGACCCTTTTGTTCTCACGGGCATTTTGAAATTCTGAAACCTTTCAGGTCATTCACATAACACCCCACAGTTCTGTAATTTAGCTGCAAAACAGCTGCACTTCCCTTTGTATCTCAAGCTCAATGAGGACAGAGGGTCCAGGTCAGTCTTAATTCTCAGAGGTAGCCCCAACACCCAGTGTAGTGCCTGACTCAATAATGAAATGAATGAACTCTACTTACTGTCTACCTGTATTTCATTCATTTCTATGTCTTCAGTCACCAGGTAGCCACTGGCAATTGCCAAACTCACATTTGTAATCCACATGTCTCCTTATCTCTAAAACTGCAATTCAAAGTCCTGCACATTAGGCAATATCAAGAATAAAGGGGGGGGGGGGGGGACGCCGTAGCACAGTAGGTTAAGCCTCTGCCTGCAGTGCCGGCGTCCCATATAGGCACCGGTTCTGGTCTTGACTGCTCTTCCCATCCAGCTCTCTGCTATGGCCTGGGAAAGCAGAAGAAGATGGCCCGAGGCCTTGGGCCCCTGCACCCATATGGGAGACCGGGAGGAAGCACCAGCTCTGGCCGTTACAGCCATCTGGGGAGTGAACCAATGGACAGAAGACATTTCTCTGTTTCTCCCTCTCACTGTCTGTAACTTTACCTCTCAAATAAGTAAATAAAATCTTAAAAAAAAAAAAAAAAGGGAGGGGAGTGGGAAGAATAGGCAGGAAGATGGTACTTCAATAACCCAGACATCAGCTGATAGCACGAACTACACTGGCACCAATAAAAGTAGTTTTAAAATTTGTTTTTAATATTTAAGAAGTCAAATGCTGAATAAATGTGAAAACAGAGCTGACAAGATCCATAAAGAGTAAAGGAATAACATGACAAGAACAACTCAAGAATAATTTATTTAGATAGACTGGTTTTATTTTTGTGATTGTTTTAATTAGGATGAAAACCTTTCCTCAAGTTTTATACTTTTATAGCCTTGGCAAAACAACCCAGAAAATTTTCCACTAGCAAAGTAAATGGTATATGTCATTTAGAGTTTAAACAGAATCAAAACTACCACCTGTTTTTCTGAAATAAACCATTCAGCACCAGTCATTTCACATGAGTAACAAAAGTAATATTAAATACTTCCTTCACGGTATATCTCTCTTAAATAACAGCCACAATACTTATGCAAAAGAAAAAATCCTATTATCATAACCACAGCATTCTATCACTACATTTCAGAATTACAAAACAGAAGGGAAAACGCATTCTTATGAGATATTATGCTGCATAATTACTGGTTATTTATTCAGCTACAATAACATTGTCCTTTGTAAAGTACCTTAACTAAGAGTGACAACTTGATGTACACAACAAGGAAATTTCTACTCCTACTTCTGCTGCTCTTCTGCAGGCCTACAGTGAATTCACATGTGGGATTAGGTGTGTCCAGGAAGAGAGGAGCCTCAGCCTTGCCTATGTATGGCATGAAGCCCTCAAGTTCAGCAAGAAAACTTGTCCAGGAGACCAGATCTATAACTAGTCTGCAAATTCTTAGTGATGCTCGAGACTTTTCCTCACCCAGATTCAGTAAAAATCATTACTTTTGTAAGGTAAAGGATTCTGCCACATGTCCCACATCTCTCACATCAAGATAATCAAGAATACTTCATAATATATCAGGAATACTGTCATAATTTCAATACATTTCTATGAGATAAATGTAAAAATACACATAAAATATGAGAATTTTAAAAAAATTTAAATTATTTCTATAAGTAAAGGGGAAAAACATAAATTGATACTAATCAAGAAACTATACAACCATGACCACTTCTGCCACATTTCTAAGAACTCTTAAAAAGCTATCCCTATCAGCTGATCAGGAAGCAGATCTCAAGATCTGAATGGCTTGCCCAATGTCCCTCAGCTGATAAAGTGCACACCTTAAGGTTTCTCGTATCCCCACTATTTCAATGGATTTTATTTTAAAATACTCAATTCTTATAGAATCAAGTTTCATTCTAACTTAGAATTCAAAAATTGGTAAAATGTTAGAAAGACAAACTTTCTACATTAGACTGTTATATAGAGTAAATGCTTCATATGTTCCTATTGAAATAAGCTAGAGGGGAGGTGACAGGGAGGGCTAACAAGTTATAAATATCAGAACTCTAGCCAAGACAGATAAAATTTTCTACCTCACAAAAAGTTATAGCAATTAGATTCCATATTGTTGTAGGACCTATGTAAGTGCTATAATGACAACATTATTGTTTAAAGAGTCTTAATTCTTCCTGTTCTGTGATGCTATCTTATCAAGGCCCAGGTATCTGGCATGAACATCTTGAAAAGATGTGTAATCAATAAGGATGCTAAAGATAAATTGTTAGATATGTGAAGCAAATACTTCCTTTCACTGTAAACAAAGTGACGGAGTCCACTTCTTGAAGAAATCAAGCTCTATTTATATTCTCTCTCCTGAAATGGCACAGGCAGCCTTAGAAGGATAAGTTTATAATAAATCCCTATATTTGGAAAACATTGTTGCTAAGCATCTTCTAACATTCAACAGAGTTTATATAATTCATGTCACTGCTACATAATTAACATTTCATGTTTTCCAAAAGAGTGCAGAATGCTTATCTATGTCGTTCATTTAAAACATTATAAATTTTGAGGGAATTAATAAAAGGCTATGCAACTAATTAATTAGAAAGGCAGCCTAATCCCAGAAGGAATACAAACATAGACATTAAATGTCAGGATGTGTTAGAGCCTCGCTTGTAAACAGCTTGTCCACTTGAGATAAAACATTTCAAAATGCAGCTGCTCTTTGCTAAAAAAGGTGAGCCACAAAACATTATATCGTTGCACAAGTCATGACATATCAAACCACACTCTAGCTCAAAAATTAATTATAAAGAAAACGTAACATGTGAAAATAAGCTTCCCATCCAAGCATCAATACTGAACATTCTATCTACTCAAATCATGGCAGATCGAGTGTTGAAAGCAACACTAACCACTGTGATATTTCCAACTTTCAAATTCATTATAGGAACAAAGTCAAAAGATGCAGGATACATTTTATGACACTCAAAAGATTAGAAAAGTTGAGAGTAAGCATACTATAAGATGTACTATCATTCTTACAAATTATGGAATAGATTGTTAACCTTGTATCCTCAGGAAAAACATGCATAATGTATGTACAGACTACAGACACAATATACACACACAGTAACATTTTGATTTCAACCACACTGTGCAGGAAAGCACACCTATGTGTAAAGTTACATTCAGACAAACGGGCCCTACTGAAGGATATGAAGGCCACATGGTACGTAGGCAGCTAATGAAGGCTAGGATTAGTAAGTAATGGGGATACTTCCTGGTTGGTCTTTCCCATTTCTTTTTCTAACTCTTCATACATATCCTTTTACCCTCATTTCTTCCTTGCCTTCCTTCATATCCTGGATAGATCACTATTGCAAGGGCACTAAAATATCATTTATTCCAATTCTCTCAATTTATAAGTGGAAAAAACTAAAGCTCAGATGAGGCAAAGATCACAAGCCTGATTGGAAAGGTAGGTCTATCCACCTCACGATACTTGCCCAGTATTGTGGTGCAGGGGTTAAGCCACAGCCTGCAATACCAGCTTCCCATATGAGTACCAGTTCAAGTCACTCCTTGTTTGTGCCTGGGAAAACAGTGGAAAATGGCCCAAGGCTTTTGCCATCATGTAGACACAGAGTTCCAGGCTCCTGGCTTCAGCCTAGCTCAGTCCTAGCCATTGTGGCCATTTGGGGAATGAATCAGCAGATGGAAGATCTCTCACTCTCTCTCCTTCTCTCTTAACTATGCCTTCAAACAAATAAATAAATCTTTACAAAAAATTCTTTAGTTACAAACACTATTTATAATATTAATATTATTTACTAAATATTATAATATTAATAAATTAATAATTATTTATATTATAAATATTATTTATTATTTATAAATCTAATTATTATTTATTTATTTGAAAAGCAGAATGACAGAGAGGGAGAGACAGGGAAAGACAGAGATTATCCATCCAGTAGTCCACTCTCCAAATGGCCAGAAGAGCCAGGTCTGGCCAGGCCAGAGCCAGGAGCTTCATCCTAGTCTCCCATATGGATGGCAGGACCCCCAGGACTTGGGCCATCTTTTGCTGTCTTCCTAGGAACAGTAGTAAGGAACTGGAGAGAAAGCGGAGCACTCAGGACTTGAATTAGCACTTTAATAGGTTTTCCAGGTTGCAAGTGGTGGCTTAACTGCACCACAATTCCAGCCCCCTAACACACATTTCTTAAATGTCACTCTGCTATAAAAAGTTAAGAGTACGACATTACATAATATACCATATACTAGTATTCAGGACAATAAACACAAAACCATATGTATTTTCCCTACATTCATCTTTTTAAAAACTATCTTCTTATAATGAATTATTACTAGGTCAGGGAAAAATACATCTATTCAATACCTGGATGGATATTTTCTGCTTTATAAGTGGATCCTATCCTTTGTTTCATATATTAAAATTAAATCATAAAGCTTTTTATCACTCTGAAAAACATCCATGTTTTATTATTTCATTTGCTTGATGAGTAGAAAGTAAAATAACCCTAAGTTTAAATCCCTACCTTGTCACATACTGGCTGAGACCTCTGCTAAGTCTATTTATCTTTCTAGCACATGCTTAGTAAGAGGATTAAACGAAAGAATGTTTTTCCTTTCTCGCCTTCTCACTCCCCGGTCTGTAGAACCTTTTTCTATTTAACCATAGCATTTCCTTTTCCCATTGAAGTTAACTACATTTCCCATATTTTTATGAATGTTTTGTTATTGCACTACAAATCTTTTTCCTTCATCAGACTATGTTTCTGCACAGCAAGAATCCTCGAGTACATGAAATGCATCAAAAGTAAAAAATGTCTGGGGCCAGCGCTGTGGTGAGGGGATTAAAGCCCTGGCCTGAAGTGCCGGCATCCCATATGGGCGCCGGTTCAAGACTTGGCTGCTCCATTTTGATCCAGCTGTCTGCTATGGCCTGGGAAAGCAGTGGAAGATGGCCCAACTCCTTGGGCCCCTGCACCCACATGGGAGACCTGGAAGAAGCTCCTGGCTCCTGCCTTCGGATCGGTGCAGCTCCAGCCGTTGCAGCCATCTGGGTAATGAACCAGCAGATGGAAGACCTCTCTGTCTCTACCTCTCTCTGTAACTCTGTCTTTCAAATAAATAAAATAAATCTTAAAAAAAAAAAATGTCTGGTAAAGGATGTGGAAGACTGAATACTTGCCTAGACACCATGCACAAGTCCAAATCAATGCTAACACAGTTAAATGGATCATCATTAAATGATCATCTAAGGGAATAAAGGAAGCAAAGCTACACAATGACACTACTGCTTCCTGATCCCTAAGAAATCCATTTTTATGACCAGGCCTATGACTCCATGTGCAGTTAGAAGTGGCACAGAAACTAGAGAAGAACGCAGTCCTTCCTGTATTCATAGACCGTAATGTACTGAAAGAATGTTTTTATTTGCCTTGGTACACTATACATCCTATAGTCTCTGATTACCATGAATGGTCTAACCTGGAAATTGTGGTGATGATGAAATACAATGAAATAAATCACATTTTCCTCACCGAAATGAAGATACTCAAAGATTCCTAAATATTTTTCCAAGTTTTATTTTCCTACCTTCTTTTCCTTCTCTAATCTCTCTCCCACACACATCAAGCCAGATAAAAAGGATGAAAGGACTAAATGGAAAGTCTTCAAAGCCCACCAAATTAGAAAACCATCAATCAATGATTTGGAGGTAAAAGTCACCATATCTCTAAACAAAAGCTCTAAAATAACTAAAATCAAGAGTTAATCTTTCTTCAAAGCACCTTATAAAGAAGAAAATGCAGAATGCTACAACTGTAAAAAAAATTCCTCCCAAGTATAACAGGACATAGAAACATATGCACATACAAAAAAAGGGGGGGAGGTAAATTTAAGGAACCTCAGATTACCGACAGACTATAGATGTTTTGTGGTATGCCCAGCCTTTAAAAATTACTAGAAAACAAACAGATCATCTCAGACTCAAAAAAAAAAAAAAAAAAAAAAGAGAGACAATCAGATTCTTTTCAGTACATTATTACCTTGGTGGGTTAAGTATTTCAACCACTTATAAAAACTGGCTTCATTTGAATACAGATTTCATAGTTAAGGTTACTCTGAAGAATTGTACAAACAGTAAAAAGGTCTTAAGGGCTTCCAAAGTAACTACAGCTATGCCGGGAAAGACAAGGAGGCAAGTGATTAATAATAGCCCTTAAACATGTTCAGAGTAAAAATATCACTGTCACATTCCCTGTAGAATTACTGAGCTTTGCTGAGTAATGTTTAGCACGTCAACATATACCAGGCTGCTTAATGAAAATTGTGATCCTCTTGCAGACACTTTTCCCTAATTTCCATAGCATAATATTAGAAAATATCATCGGCATCAATACTGTCAGCAATGCACAAGATTACATGTGTGTTTACACTTAGGAAGTCTGGAAGGATATGTGGTTATTTGAAGGAGGTATGTTTAAGGGTTTTCAAAATATCTTCTTGGTAATTTTCTGAATCATCAGCTCTTTTTCCAATAAATATATATTTTAATTAAACAAATAAAGTTATTCCTATTAAGAAATAAGCGAGACATAAATTATCAGCATGTAAATAAACTGGAGTTAAGGACATCACAGACACACCATAGCAAACCATGCTCACCTGCTTCATTACACAAAGCTTTCAAGTCTGCTCCAACATATCCATGGGCACTGTTAGCCACCTGCAGCAGCTCAGCTTTAGTGAGCAAATGGGGTATCCTTCGAAGCAGTTTCTGGAGAATGTCTAACCGGTCCTGAGCATTAGGAACTCCAATCTCAACCTCTTTATCAAAACGCCCAGGTCTTCGGAGTGCTGCATCCAAAGCTTGAGGACGATTCGTGGCCCCAAGGACCAAGACCTGTCCTTCACTTCCTTCCTAACAAAATAAAGTGAATAAAAATTGCATATTTTTCAGAATGTCCAAAAAAGGAGGATGGGAGAGGCAGTCTATATAAGAGGGATAGACTGAATTGTCCACGCAATGAGGTCCTATCTCTTACACCTTTATCACCCAGCGGCTATAATGTTTCTTTCCATGAAAAGTCTTCCAAAACTTACCACCCACTCTAAGTGATGTCTCTATAACTGCTGACACCTTTGTACCATTCTTATAAATAACATATGATATTCTACCTCAAGGTTATTCTGTTTAATTGTTTTAGGTAGTCCTTTCCCCTCCCGCTTTGAAACAAAGATTATGAATTACATATTATTCAGATAAAACAAAGCCCTACTGGGAAGTTGTCTAAAAAAAAAAATCTTCCTCACGGACTTTCTTCTTTTGATAAACTTTAAATTCCCCCAAAATACAAACAATATAGCCAATATCTGAGTACCAGTCACTCTTGACTATGTATGTATTTCTACTCTCTGAAAATAAAATTAACTTACAAAGAACTATGATCCTGATACGCCACTTGTATAAAGTATCCAATATTTTATCAGGTGACCCAAGAAGAATTTTGCAGAGACAAGCACAACTGGAATGTGACTTATCTAAGAAAATTCAAACCTGACCAATTATACTAGATGTGCCAACAGAAAATGTATGGACTACAGTGAACTGATAAAACACAAATTCACAACAAATACAAGCACTTAAATATTTTTTGGCCAAAACATCAGCATCACCTGCTGTTAGTCCTGCCTGAAGGCCAAGAACAGCATTCCAGACTGGAATCCTCTGACATGTCAGAGACAGAGGCAGCAAACTGACATGTCCAACAATGAGCCTTCTAAATGATTTCCTGTTCACCAAGGACCCTTTCAGTTATAATACCACTCTCTAGGTATATTTGCCTTCAGGGTGAAAATACGGTCATCAATAAATGAAGATATTTCATCTGCTTTGTTATATCTGTTATTATAAAGGCTAAACTGGTGGCCCAGTTTATATACCAGTCTCTTAAGAGAACTGTTACGAGTCAGGCCTCAAGGTTCCACCCAGCTTCACAATGTGACAACTTTTTTCTTATGTATCCTTAAAATTTTTAAGTCTCTCAGAGAATTTTTCTTCATTCCTGTTATGTAATCTTATGGACCTCCTTTCATAATTAGCAATAAGAATGTATACCCAAGCAGACAATCAGAGAATAATGAGTGACTTCTTTATAAATATTATACACAGCCAGGCGATGTGGTGCAGTAGGTTAAGCCACCAGTTGGGATGCCCACATCCCATATCAGTACTGGTTCAAGTCCCAGCTACTCCACTTCCCATCTTGCTTCCTGCTTTTGTATCCTGGGAAGGCAGCAGATGATGGCCCAGGTATTTTGACCCCTGGCATCCATGTGGGAAACTTGCATGTTGCTCTGGGCTCCTGGCTTCAGCCTGACCCAGCCTGGCTACTGCAGGCTGAAATGATTTTTACAAGAATAATAAGATTCATAAAATTCCTTCATAAACCTCCTAAAATTTAGCTTGCTGATTCTTCTATACTGCTTTTTGCCTTAGGTTTTTTAAGTTAATACCATTTATAAAAGAAATCCATCATATCATATTATTTTATATGCTGGAAAAACATGCCAGGTTATATTGTTCTAGCATTCACTAGTCTACTGAAGCAAATTATTTCCTTTAGTCTTTCCTCTAGTTTCTGTGGCTAATATTTTCCCCTTACCCTGGAATATTTCAGACACAGTCAACGTTTGCTGCTATATATATATTAAAGTATATGAATAAGAACCAACTCATTCCTACACAAGGGTAGTGCTATACTTACTGAACCAATACCATCCATCAGGGTTAAGAGTGAAGCTACAACTCTTTTCTCCACTTCATTCTGAGCCCCCTCTCTTTTAGGACAAAGTGCATCCAGCTCATCAATAAAAATAATTGCTGGCTGCCTTAAAAAAAAAAAAGTAAAAATGAAACTTCTGATTTGCATGTCTTTTTAAATTTTACTAAGTTTCAGTTTTTTATCTGATACCCAATTTATCAAATTTAGGACTTACCTAGTAATATACAAAGGCATTAGAATGTTGATGCTAAAAAACTTTATATTAGTTTTAGTCCAATTAACTCACCAACCTCATATTCTAGTTTATCCGCCCTCAATTAAAAGGCAGACTTTTGAGAGAAGTCTATTGTCATTGAGATGAGAGTACAGGCACAACTCTCTCACTAGCGCCCACTAAATTATTATGATCAGATCAATTCAGAAGTTGAGGTCAGAAATATCCCTTGGAACAGGTTTAAAGCCCACAGCATACAAAACAGAAGCACCCTCTTCTTTTTAACCTTTTAAAAAAGGTACTTTCAAGAAGTTCAATTCTCCTATGAAATGTTGTAAATCTTCTCACAAGAGGAAACCTCAACTACCATTAAGACAACAAAAACACACTTCCTAAATATGGTGTAGCACTAAGTTTCAAATGTTCAGTATTGGAACTACAAACTTACTTATTTCATCTACTATTCCTGGAGAGGGAAATTTTTAAAATAGCAGCTTTTCTGAGAAAAGCAGCAATATGACATTAAATACCAAAACAATGAAATAGACACACAGTCATATTATGAATACTATTGCAACAGGCCAAGTTATAAAATACTCATTGTGCTGTAAAAATCTAGCCTGAATTCAGGAATAATCAATAAATTTAAAAGACTGGCCCCATCTGAAGCAAAATATAATGAAGACTGAAGTATAAAGGACAATGATAATGCAGGCTACCTAAGGGAGTTAATAAACTGGATGTTCCCAAGCACCCTCAAGAGTCATAAAATTATATGCTCAAGCAAGGTCACATGATTTACCACCCTATCTTAATTCATCAACTTTATGTACTTTAACAGATCACTGCTCAAACTTCTAAAAATAATATTAGATAAATTAGACAGAATTTCCTTAGTTCCATAATCTGTTTCTAATACTACCACTTTTTTTAAAACTATTCTTTATGCTTTGTATAAAGTGTTAGTATCTCACTTTAATACTTTTTTTATTAATTTAAAAACATAAAATTAAAGAATACCTTTGAGTGGCTTCAGCAAATATCTGACGTAATTTTGCTTCAGTCTCACCATAGAATCTGTAACAAATAAAATCATTTAAGGAATATTTCTTAATGTTTTCAAGCTTTGTCTCTAAAGGCAAATATTTCTAAAATATTTTAAGTTACATTCAAAAATTATGTTTCTACATACTAAAAATCAAATTTAAAATGTTCAGTGTATGACATACCCAGGTAGAACACCACAGAACCATTTTTAAAAACCATCTTTGAAGGGTCAGTGTTTGGCACAATAGGATAAACTTCCACTTGCACACCAGCAACCCACATGGGCGACGGTTCAGGTCCTGGCTACTCCACTTCCAATCTAGCGCTCTGCTAATGCGCCTGGGAAAGCAGTGGAAGATGGCTCAAGTGCTTGGGCCCTGCACCCACGTAATAGATGGGGAGGAAGCCCCTGGCTCCTGGCACTGCAGACTTTTGGGGAGTGAACCAGCTGATGGAAGACCTTTCTCTGTCTCTCCCTCTCTCCGTAACTCTGCCTCTCAAATAAATATTCTTAAAAAAAAAAAAAAAGGTTGAAGGCTGGCGCCGAGGCTCACTAGGCTAATCCTCCACCTGCGGCGCCGGCACCCAGGTTCTAGTCCTGGTCGGGGAGCCAGATTCTGTCCCGGTTGCTCCTCTTCCAGTTCAGCTGCCCAGGAAGGCAGTGGAGGATGGCCCAGGTGCTTGGGCCCTGCACCCACGTAGGAGATGGGGAGGAAGCCCCTGGCTCCTGTCTTCATATTGCCCCAGCTCCTGGCACTGCAGCCTTTTGGGGAGTGAACCAGCTGATGGAAGACCTTTCTCTGTCTCTCCCTCTCTCCATAACTTTGCCTCTCAAATAAATATTCTTTATAAAAAAAAAGGTTGAGAAGTATATTTGATAATATTAACTTCAGTGAATCATGCACCTACTTGCTTATAATTTCAGGACCATTAATTACAGAAACATAGGCTCCAACTTCATTACCAATGGCTCTGGCAATCATTGTTTTTCCAGTACCTGGAGGACCATAGAGTAACACTCCTCTAGGGGCAGGAATTCCTATGCAAAAAACAGAGAACATTGGATTCATCATTATTAGGTTTCTTATAAATACTGTCAAGCAATTCCAAAGATGAGTTATAAAATATAAATTTACCTTGCAACACAAGAGGCAAACAAGAGTGTAACCTTCCTGCTTCCCCACCTCACCCACACAAAGATATACTAACCAGGCCAAACACTGACCCCTGGAAGTGACTTGTTCTTTCTGTACACCACAGATCAGGGGGTGTGTAATGGTTAAAAAAAAAAAAAAAAAAAAAAAAAAAAGGGCCAGTGTTGTTGGTGTAGTAGGCTAAGCCTCTGACTGCAGTGCCGGGACCCATATGGATTCCAGCTGCTCCACTTCTGATCCAGCTCTCTGTTACGGCCTGGGAAAGCAGCAGAATGATGGCTCAAGTGCTCGGGCTCATGCACCTGTGTGGGGACCCAGAAGAAGCTTCTAGCTCCTGGCTCCTGGCTTTGGATCAGCCCAGCTCTGGCTGTTGCAGCCATCTGGGGAGTGAATCATCAGATGGAAGACCTTTGTCTCTCCCTCTCACTATCTATAACTATCTCTCAAATAAATAAAATATTTAAAAAGAAAAACAAAACAAAACCAGTCATCCACATTGTTGCCATGCCCCTTCCCACAAAGCACAGTTCAACAATAAGAATACAAAGTATAGACAACATGGACAAAAAAAATCAACCAGCACTAATCCCAATTTTCCTTCAACTAACTCAGACAGTATCCACGTTACTATCAAAACATCAATCCAATTTTTAAAGGGTCATGAAAAAGGAAAAAGCAGAGGAAGAAAGATCATGGATCAAATACACGCCAGAGATCTACACAATTATCAAACCAGGAGAGCCGGCGCCGCGGCTCACTAGGCTAATCCTCCGCCTAGCGGCGCCGGCACACCGGGTTCTAGTCCCGGTCGGGGCGCCGGATTCTGTCCCGGTTGCCCCTCTTCCAGGCCAGCCCTCTGCTGTGGCCAGGGAGTGCAGTGGAGGATGGCCCAGGTGCTTGGGCCCTGCACCCCATGGGAGACCAGGAAAAGCACCTGGCTCCTGGCTCCTGCCATCGAATCAGCGCGGTGCGCCGGCGGCAGCGCACCGGCCGCGGCGGCCATTGGAGGGTGAACCAACGGCAAAGGAAGACCTTTCTCTCTGTCTCTCTCTCTCACTGTCCACTCTGCCTGTCAAAAAAAAAAAAAAAAACAAAAAAACCAGGAGAACCCATGACTTTCCTAGAAGTCAGGTCACTCCTTTACCTGCTTCAATGCAAAGAGATCTGAGCACAGCTACATTTCCCAAAAAAACAACTTGAACATTTGATTCATTTCTTCATTCATTACAGATCATTTAGTATGGCAGAATACTTATTCTAGATGCAATACAAGCAATTTGGAAATATGCTGTTAGAAGAGACAAAGCTCCCACCAACATTATAACATAAAACAACCAAAAGTATAGAAGATGGTTTTTAATGGCATCCCTCAAAGCAACTGACTTTCTACCTTGTCTGGCACTTTGAAACAGATACAGAAAAAGACATCAGCAGGCAAAACATCAGTGTAATTCACCAACTGTTCTTAGTTGGAACACTCTGGGGTACAATAAGCTATACGTACCATAAGTCTTGAAAAGTTGAGGCTGTTTGAGAGGTAATTCAATCATTTCTCTAATTGCTTTCAGCTGACTATTTAAGCCACCTATCATGTCATAAGTAACTTTCAATGAGTCATCTTGCTCTTTTGCATTTGTACGAATCTTTGTAAAATTTATTTTTGTTGTTGAAGAAATAAAATAAAAAGTATCAGTATTGCACTTTGCTCCCATGCAGATGGATTTTAGCAGTTTCTCCTCACTGTTAAATTGCTCACTGCCTTCTCTGGCAGACTCAGAACCACATTTAAGACCTGTGACTTCCTTGAGTTCAAGTCCACTGCCATCCCCAGGGCTCTGTGTAACACCCAACAAAACATCACCGGCTTTTGTTATACTTCTGTCATCTCCTGGTTTACAAGGAGTACTTCGTGATGTTGGGCTTCGGGGTTCTTCAAGATCTAACTGGCTTAGCCGGAAGGATAGATCCAGGCTACTGGTTTCCGTGCTGGACTGTTCTGAGGCCAATCCCTGGGTACCAGTCTCGGAGTCACTCTGAGGTTTTCCCAGGATCATGCCATCTGCCCCTTTCACTTGCAACACTTGAAGTTTGCACAGTCTTCCATAGAAGGTACAATACAAAAAGTTGCCTGGTAAAACAATCTTGCCATCTAGAAAACAATTTATTAAATACACATGTTAGAACATTTTTTTTTTACCATTTTAATGTTTAAACAGCAATTTATTTGCTATTAACAAAAAGATCCAACTGAAAACGCTCAATCAAAGGTAGGTTATAAATGATTTGTATGGGGTCAGCGCTATGATGCAGTGAGTTAAGCCATAATCTGCAGTGCCGGGATCTCATATGGGTGCACATTCAAATCCTGGCTGCTCCATTTCCAATCCAGCTCCCTGCTAATGTGCCTGGGAAAGCTGCAGAGGATGGCCCAAGTTATTGGGCCCCTGCACCCACATGGGAGACCTGGAAGAAGCTCCTGACTCCTGACTTTTGCCTGGCCTAGCCCTAGCTGTTGCAGCCATTTCAGGAGTGAACTAGTGGATGGACGATCTCTCTGTCTCTCATCTCTCTCTGTAACTCTTTTTTTTTTTTTTTTGGACAGGCAGAGTGGACAGTGAGAGAGAGAGACAGAGAGAAAGGTCTTCCTTTGCCGTTGGTTCACCCTCCAATGGCCGCCGCAGCCGGCGCACTGCGCTGATCCGAAGGCAGGAGCCAGGTGCTTCTCCTGGTCTCCCATGCAGGTGCAGGGCCCAAGCACTTGGGCCATACTCCACTGCACTCCCGGGCCACAGCAGAGAGCTGGCCTGGAAGAGGGGCAACCAGGACAGAATCCGGCGCCCCGACCGGGACTAGAACCCGGTGTGCCAGCGCCGCAAGGCAGAGGATTAGCCTAGTGAGCCATGGCGCTGGCCCTGTAACTCTTTCAAATAAATAAATAAATCTTTAAAAAAATTAATAAACAACTTGAATGGAAAATGGGACCTTTTATTGCCCCATAATATACACTATCTGGAGTGAGAAGGACAAGATGATTCACTGAAATCCTCTACATGCAAAAAAGCTAAGATTCTATAAAACAGAACAAATAGCCAGGAGTTGACACACCTAAACCAACACTCCAAATAATGTTTCTCATTGGAAAGAACAAATGTGCAGCGTTAGAAGTTCTCAGTTTGGGGGCTGGCACTGTGGTGTAGTAGGTTAAGCTTAGTCTGCGGCACCAGCATCCCATATGGGTGGCGGTTTTAGTCCCAGCTACCTCTCTTTTGATCCAGCTCTCTGCTATGGCCTAGGAAAGCAGTAGAAGATGGACCAAGAGTTTGAGCCCCTGCACCCATGTGGGAGACCCAGAGGAAGCTCCTGGCTCCTGGATTCAGATGGGCTCAGCTCCAGCCATTGCAACCTTTTGGGGAGTAACCAGTGGATGGAAGGCCTCTCTCTCTGTAGTTCTGTCTCTCAAATAAATAAATAAAATCTTAGAAAAAAAAAAAGTTCTCAGTGTTACTACTGTGCCTACAGACATGTCACATACACGTATGCTCAACTGCCAATCAATTAAGAAGAAAAATGACACATGTCTGCCTTAAAAGGATGGTAATTCATTGAGGGGAATATTCTCTAAGCTATTCTGAAGACCTGCAAGACACTTCACTGCTATCCTACCGCTTAAAACTTCAAACAATTTAAAATATTTGTCTCACCTAGTTTTCTCAGAATACATCCTGTCAGCTCTTGCTCATTAATTTCCATATCTTTGTCACTGTAGAATGGAGGGAGAGATAAAAATCAGCAGTAGGTATACCAGCAACTAAACTCGGGTACAAATGACATGTACATAGCTATCATATAACTAAACAAAAGAATAATAGGTTTGTAACCTGAAAATTAACAACTTACACAATTTAGGAATGATTTATACTTTTCAGATACTTCTTATACCCAGGAAAACTAACATTTGTAATTTGGTGCCCTTAGGACCTAAATCAGTGTTCATCAAAATACTATCTTTTGTTTTTGTTTTTTAATTTATTTTTTATTTAGTAAATATAAAATTTCCAAAGTACAGTTAATGGATTACAATGGCTTCCCCCCCATAATTTCTTTTTTTTTTTTTTTTCAAAATACTATCTTATAGTGGATCATCCAGCACTTTTGTACTAGAATAACAATTATCAGGGTACACTGAATATAGAAAAGGGTAGATATTGCAAAATATTCATTTCTTACACAACATGTACATATACAAGTTGCATACACCTCTATGAACATGTATACAGCCATACATACATGTACACATGTGCAATATATCTGTGGGTGTGTGTATACAACAAATCATGGTGAAAACTCTTTTTTAATTGTATATCACAGCCAAAAACACACACCAAAACTAACCATCCTATTTCCAAATTTTTCTAGCTTGGAGAAAGGCTTTTATTCATAGTTTACTTCATTCCTTTTGTATAATCTATAAATTATCTCTTGAAGATAAATCCATGAGGACAGCATTGTGGTGTAGTGGGTGGAGCTACCACCTGTTATGCCAGCATCCTATATGCGCACCTGTTCAGGTAGCAGCTTTTCCACTTTGGATCCAGCTCCCTGCTAATGGCTTGGAAAAAGAAGCAGAGGATAGACAGGTGTTTAGGCCCCCTGCCATACACGTGGAGACGAGATGAAGCTCCTGGTTTCAACCTGACCCCGCCCCAGCCACTGCAGCCATCTGGGGAGTGAACCATCAGATGGAAGATTTCTATCTTTCCCTCTCTTTCTGGAACTCTGACTTTCAACTAAATAAATCTTTAAAAAAAAAAAGAAAGAAAGAAAGAAAAGAGATTTAATCCTATATTGTATTAACCTGAAGAGGCAGAAGTATGGCAAAATAGAAAAGTAGGTGAAGTATACATATTATTTTGGAGAAAGGGAAGGTATATGCCTGAGAAAACAAGGAAGACAACCTTCTCTCTGATGACAATGGTATCTTCCAGGAGAGTCGTTTACTCAAGGACGGGAAGTAGGCAGATCTCAATGTAACTGCACTTGTAAAGAAACCTGCCCCTAAAAAATTCTTAGAACATTAGCACGTTTCCTTCTCCTCTTCCATATGTAAGCAGCCTGCACCAGCAGAGGAGGTCAACAGTTGTCCATCGTCTCCACATCCAACGGTGAGAGGGAGGGGAGAAGACAGTATATAACCCAGGCAAGGTTTTCTAAGAAAGCTCATCTTGGAGACTAGTGTTGTGGTACAGTGAGTTAAGTGCTGGCTGGCATCCCCGCTGCACCACTTCTGACCTAGTTTACCACTAATGCTCCTGGGAAAGCAGCATAAGATGGCCCAATTGCTAGGGCCCTTGTCACCCTTTCAGTGGAAGACCTGAATGAAATTCCTCATTCCTGGCTTTGCTTGGCCCAGTCTCAGCTGTTGCAGCCACCAGGGGAGTGAACCAGTGGATGGAAAATCTCTGTCTCTCCCTCCTCTGTAACTCTGCCTTGCAAATAAATTTATTCAAAAAAAAAAAACCTCATCTGGTCAAAATCTAAATCTTGTCCTCCAACCATTTTATCAATAATACAACTTGTCCTCATTACCTGTGGATACTCTATTTGAAAATTTACTTTCTCATTAAAATTTAATTGTGCTCCAAAATCAATATTCAAGGAGCATTTGCAGTTAATAATGGACATGGCAATGTGGTAAAAAAATTTGAGTCATGTAACACCCACATTCCAGGGTAAAGTAGAGAAAGGGACCCTGTGCTTTCTTATTTCAATTCTTGTTCGGAGATGACCAGAACATGGAAACAGGAACAGGCTGTGTAAAGCAGTACAAAAAGCTCCAGGATCAGAGAGTTTGAATTCCAAGGCTGATGCCTGTAGTGCAATAGCCTCAGGGAAGTTCCTTATCCCTTATCCCTTCTGACTCTCCTCTTCACTTCGGTAAACTAAACAGAATCTACCAGAATAAAGAGATTTAAGGATTTAATATTATAATTTATGTAAGATATGTGTGTGCGTATGAGCAATGATTCAGTATTTGCTTATAGTGCTCAAGGTATTTGAATAGGACATAACTACCACACACACACAAAACAGAATCAACTACATATTCATATAAAAGAGAAAGAAATAGAACAAAGAGGAAATTCCATGAATCAAACACGTAACTAATGACAAAACTGAACAAGAATACTTCAAATAGCTCATGGAATTAAAAGGTAAGTTCATCCTGGTGTAAAAAATGTTTGCAATCCATCCATGTCTCCTTAAATGTTCAAATTTACTTCTGTGGCAGGTACTTGGCCTAGTGATTAAGATACCACTTGGGATAACTGCATCACATATTAGAGTGCCTGGCTCTGAGTCCCATTTCTGCTCCCAATTCCAGCTTCCTGCTAATGCACACATTTGGAGGCAATAATGACTCAAGTAATTGGGCTTCTGCCACCCATGTGGGAGACCTGGACTGAGTTCTTGGCTCCTCACTCCAGCTTGGCTCAGCTCTAGGTGTTGCAAAGCATCTGGAGTGTAAACCAGTGTATGGGAGCTCATTCTGTCTGCTCTGTTTCTCAAATACTTTTTTAATAACTTACTTCTATTTATAGAAATCTGAAACAAGTTACAATGAAATTGTTTTTAATTTACTAAACTAAAAAGGAGATATTTATAAAGTTATGTATAAATAGTAAAAATGTATAACTAGTTTTGCTCTTAAAAATTGGGTGCACATAAAATCATTTCCACTAGAAGGAGCTCTAACATTACTAATAAATTTCTTCAACATCAACTAAAGGATTTAATAAAAGTACTGATTTTTCCTAAATGGAAATTGACTTGTCTACACGCCGCTGCCGTATTTAAAACATTTTTAAAATAAAATGTTAAAAAACAAGTTTCAGTTCAAAACATATAGGGTCCTCTGTACCAGCCAATCTTTATTCACCTAAGATTGCCAGTGCCCTCAAGAGGTCAGACCAGTTCCTAGATCATTATCAATATTAATTCCAGTTAACTGATTACTGCAGCCTAGAGCACTGTTTTAAGACACAGTTGGAGGATTAAGATGGTTCAATCTGAGAAGTATTTTCTAACTATCTCATAAAATATTGGGCAGCCTACCATACCTTGCAGGGTGTTGGATGATTAAACAGAGGGAAAAGGATAAATGTGCAAGCGATCAAATGCAAATATTGCATGTGTTAATATACACCAAGCATCTGGTACACAGGTGGTTTTCAGCATTATGTTGTATTTCTTTCTCTTTCTGCTTTTTAATTTTTCATTAAACCCATTATATGCTCTGAAAACATTTTTCTGCTTTTTAACCAAAAAAATAACACCTAAACTCAACGTTGGAACTTAAAAAAGTAACAAAACATTTCAAATTGAAGATAAAGACCCTAGAAAAACGTTTTGTGATTCTGGTATATAACAAACACATTCCCAAAAATTATTACTAAGTTGATATTAAAGTATCAAAGGATGCTGTTTAAAATGAAATTTTGTAAGATCTGTATATACAAACTTCTTGACTTTCTTCCCAGGGAAATTATATTACTCAACTGTATTAATAGTTTATTAATCTATTATTATAATACTGTATTAATCAACTGTATTAATAGTTTGAATCTAACAATTTTGAAATAATCAATGAGTTAATTATACAATCATGCTCTTTGCTTGAGCATCTTAATTAAAAGTTATTTCACCTCACAAGAATTTATTCCTTCCTTTACAACTGTAAGAAGCCTTGTTATATGGCAATTCAAGATTAAAAACACTGCCAAATGTTCATCAACAATAATTCCTCTAACTTAAAATGTCAGAGCATTCTATAATCATGATATGACAATCCCTAATACATAAATTCTACCACACTCATCTATCTCACTTGTGTCAAACACAGTAGGCCAATATCCTCTCACCACACATAGCTATCAAGTGCTTACTACGTGGCTAGTCTAAAATGACCTGTGACACAAGTCTAACATGCTGGATTTTAAAGACTCAGTTTGGAAAAAAGGATGTATGCTACCTTACTGATTTTTTTTATAATTCTTACATGTTAAATTAAGATTTTACATATGTAGACAAATATGTGGACATGTGTAGACATAGACAAATATATAGACATGTAGACAAAATATATAGGTTGGCATATGTAGACAAATAAAATATGCAATTCTTTTCACCAGTTTCTTTTTACTGAATAATGTGGCTACTAGAAAATTGTGGAAAACTGTACGTGCAACATACATTCACAACTTCTGTTATATTTATTGTGAGCAGCACTGATCTAGACAATCATCAAAGAAGAGACAAACCTCAGTAACACGTCCATCTCCTCAGCTTGTAGCACGGCACCCAGCAGAGGCTGGGCTCGGATGGAATCACCAGCCCTTACTCCCATGTTCTTCTGTGCCATATCGCTTAGGCCAACCTTGCCTCCAGGAAACCCTGCCACAGGCCAGGCTGTATAGATCTGCCCAAACAGGAGAGGAAAACCTCAGGAAATAAATATATACAGTATTCCCTCAATTTACGAGAAGAATGCTAAGCACAGCTAAATATACAGATCTTTTGCAAGGCATGGTCCTTACAGTAAAGTTACAATAGGATAAACTGCATTTTTAAAAAAGGATAAAATATTACAAGGGTTCACAAAAAATTATTTTAATAAACAGTACATCCTTTTGAGAAGATCAGGAATGATCTCACAGTGAAGATGATAGAAGATCTGAAAGGTGGATTTAGGAAAAAAGACACAACTACTAATAGGCGATAAGAAGAAAACGAGGAAAAACTGAAGGTAACATAGTTGTAATCCTGCCGAAACTTAAACTACATCCAGAAAGTAGTAAGACACACAACAAAAATGCTTTATTAGAACCTGGATCTCATCAAATTTAAATGTTAAAGAGGAAGAGCAGGTTAATGGCACAGCAGGTTAAGCCACTACCTGTGACACAGGCATCTCATTTGGAGCAACTGCTCTGCTTCTGATCCAGCTACCTGCTAATGAGTCTGGAAAAGAAGTTAAAGATGGCCCAGGTGGTTGGGCCCCTGCTACTCACATGGGAGACCTGGAAGGAATTCCATTCTGGTTTCAGCCTAGCCCAGCCCTGGCCATTGTAGCCATTTAACCAGGAGACAGAAGATCTCTCTCTCTCTCTCTCTCTCTCTCTCTGCCTGTCTCCTTTTCTCTCTGTAACTCTACTTTTCAAATAAATAAATCTTAAAAAAAATTTTTAAAAGAGAGCAAAGATTTCTGCACAAGCTTACACATTTACAGTCCTCTTTTTTTTTTTTTTTTTGGGCAGGCAGAGTGGACAGTGAGAGAGAGAGAGAGAGAAAGGTCTTCCTTTTGCCGTTGGTTCACCCTCCAATGGCCGCTGCGGCCGGCGCATCGCGCTGATCTGAAACTAGGAGCCAGGTGCCTCTCCCGGTCTCCCATGCGGGTGCAGGGCCCAAGCACCTGGGCCATCCTCTACTGCACTCCCGGGCCACAGCAGAGAGCTGGCCTGGAAGAGGAGCAACCAGGACAGAATCCGGCGCCCCGACCGGGACTAGAACCTGGTGTGCCGGCGCCGCAAGGCAGAGGATTAGCCTATTGAGCCATGGCGCCGGCCTACAGTCCTCTCTTTCAAAAAAAAAAATACAGTATGACATAAGCCTACAAAAATTAAAGGAAAGGGAGGGGTGGGCCATCAGCAGTCAAAAGATTTCAAAACATTTCAAGACATCTCCAGAGGACCCCCAGTGGATCAGAGAAGCAAAAGAAGAAGCCATGTAGAAGCAGGCCCTGGTAGCAGAGAAGAAAGTCAAGGTGTTAAAAAAGAGGGGGGGACCAGGCAGTTAACCTAGCCATTAAGAATTTTGCTCCCCACATCCTGTATCAGAGTTCCCGAGTTCAGGATGCACAGCTCCAGCTGCAGAGTCCAGCTTTCTGCCAGTGCAGAGGCTAGGAGGCAGCTATGATGGCTCAACTAGGTCCCTGCTACCTCCATGGGATACCTGGTTGAGTCCCAGGCCTGCTCCAGTCCAGGTGTGTCAGTGCAGTCATCTGGGGAATGAACCAGCAGATGAAAACTCTCTCACTCTAACAAACGAATAAATTTTCAAAAAATGATCTAGGAACAGCATTGTGGCACAGTGGCTAAGCCACTGCTTGTAACGCTGGCATCCTGTACTAGAGTGCTGCCATGAGTTCCAGCTGTTCCACTTCCAATCCAGTTTCCTGCTAATGTGCTTGGGAAGACAGCAGGGGATGGCCCAAGCAGCTGGACCTCTGCCACCTCTGTAAGACATCAGGATAGAACTGTCTTTTTTTTTTTTTTTTTGACAGGCAGAGTGGACAGTGAGAGAGAGAGACAAAGAAAAAGGTCTTTCTTTTCACCATTGGTTCACCCTCCAATGGCCGCTGCAGCCGGCGCGCTTTGGCCGGCGCACCGCGCTGATCCAAAGCCAGGAGCCAGGTGCTTCTCCTGGTCTCCCATGTGGGTGCAGGGCCCAAGTACTTGGGCCATCCTCCACTGCACTCCCGGGCCATAGCAGAGAGCTGGCCTGAAAGAGGGGCAACCAGGACAGAACCTGGTGTGCCAGCGCCACAAGGCGGAGGATTAGCCTATTGAGCTGCGGCGCCGGCCAGAACTCCTGTCTTCAGCCTGGCCCAGACCTGGCTGGTGTGGCCATCAGCGGGAAGTGAACCGGTGCATGGAAAATTTCTCTCCTCCCTGACATTCTGCCTTTCAAATAAATCATTCTTAAAAGTTTTATATAATATATATGTTACATACAATTTCCATATTTCTATGTTTATATGTGTTTTTGTATATGATGCATACTGTGTGTGTGTGTGTGTGTGTGTGTGTGTGTGTAATGAACCAGGAAGGATTCTGGGCTTGAAGTCTCAAGTATGATAAGTGACAACAAAGAACAGATGAAAACAGGGAGAGTAATTAAGTATCTGCATGTAACACAGGTGACCTTCTTACCCCAAAATACCATTTCTGTAGAAAAATGGGGCCACTAATATATGTGCTGCTACGTCCTAAGGAGAGACCTTTCTCCATGTGACATTTTGGAGGCTACTAATCCAGCACAGTCATGGATACCAAAATAAAAGAGTTTACATACATGTGAATGTAATTTAAAATAGAGTATTTCATTTACTCCAGCTTGCAATGAAAACTAAAATCAGGAATATCATAGGGGGGCTGCCGATATAGCGTAGCGGGTAAAGCCACCACCTGCAGTGCCAGCAACCCATATGGGTGCCGGTTTGAGTCCCAGCTGCTCCAGAGTTCCGGCTACTCCACTTCTAATCCAGCTCTCTACCATGGCCTGGGAAAGCAGTAAAAGATGGCCCAAGTCCTTGGCCTCGTGCACCAACGTGGGAAACCCAGAAGAAACTCCTGTCTCCTGGCTTCAGATCGGCACAGCTCCGGCCCTTGCAGCCAATTGGGGAGTGCACTGGTGGATGGAAAACCTCTCTCTCTGCCTCTCCTTCTCTCTGTGTAACTCTGACCTCCAAATAAATGACTAAATCTTAAAAAAAAAAAAAAAAAAAAAAAAAGGTCAGCGCTGCAGCTCACTTGCCAGCGCCCCAGGTTCTAGTCCTGGTTGGGGCGCCAGATTCTGTCCCGGTTGCTCCTCTTCCAGTCCAGCTCTCTGCTGTGGCCCAGGAAGGCAGTGGAGGATGGCCCAAATGCTTGGGCCTTGCACCCGCATGGGAGACCAGGAGGAAGCACCTGGCTCCTGGCTTCGGATCAGTGCGGTGCGCCAGCCGCAGCACGCCAGCCCTAGCGGCCATTTGGGGGTGACCCAACAGAAAAAGGAAGACCTTTCTCTGTCTCTCTCTCTCTCTCGCTAACTCTGCCTGTGCAAAAATAAAAAATTAAAAAAAAAAAAGAAATATCACAATATCTCTAAACAAAGGAAATGAAAAGGACTCTTACCTCTTGCTTTCCATCCAAACTGGTAAGCAACACCGGCCGACCTATACATATGTTTGTAGACTTCATAGTGTTGAGTCCAAGATGAACAAGGGAATTTTGGAATGTTTTAGGGACTTTGCCATCCACTATGAAAAAAGAGAATTATTTTTATAGTTTTGTAACTGAAGTTAAAGCATGCTTTATTTTTGGAGTGAACAAAAATCCTCAATCCGTATAACCACGTGAATGCACTTATCATAAGGAGAAACCACTGCTCCAACCCTAATTATAACAAACAGATTCCAAGGGTGCTGTTGTGGTGCTGCTCTGCTTCTGGTGCAGAAAGATGGTCCAAGTACTTGGGTCCTTCTAGCCAAATGGGATGGAGTTCCAGGCTTCATGGCTTCAGCATGGCCCAGCCCCAACCACCGTGGCCATTTGGGAGTGAACCAGCGATGAGAGATCTGTGTGTGTGTGTGTGTAACTCTGCCTTTCAAATGAATCTTTGAAAGAAAAAAATTAATTTAAAATCAAGCCATTTTGAGGGCTACTGACAATGTATAAGTGTTAACTAAAAAGAGGATATCTCTAATTTTATTAAGAATTAAATACTTGCAATATTCCCTGAGCTTTTCGTATTTCAAGTTCTTTTTTATTTATTTATTTTTTTTTATTCTTTGACAGGCAGAGTGGACAGTGAGAGAGACAGAGAGAAAGGTCTTCCTTTTGCCGTTGGTTCACCTTCCAATGGCCGCCGCACTGATCCGATGGCAGGAGCCAGGTACTTATTCTGGTCTCCCATGCAGGTGCAGGGCCCAAGGACTTGGGCCATCCTCCACTGCACTCCCTGGCCACAGCAGAGAGGTGGCCTGGAAGAGGGGCAACCGGGACAGAATCTGGCGTGCTGGCACCGCTAGGTGGAGGATTAGCCTATTGAGCCACGGCACCGGCCCTTGTATTTCAAGTTCTAAGTTGAATTAGCTAGCAGCACTCAAAAGCTTCAACTGGGAACTGGCACATCTAACTGGCTCTAAAGGATTAAAGTATATTTCTACTTCTGACACAGAGAATAATCAGATTCTTTTCTATTACTAATACACTGATAGGATAACAACACAAGTCTTATTCTTCAGACGAATACACTTAAACTCCCTGAAAGTACCATTGGTGATTCTAACTTTTGGCAAATGAGGCCCTGAATTCATTCCAGACGGGGACACCTCTAAAAATGGTATGTTAACATCTCTATCCCTTCCTACCTCACCCGCTCAATAAGCTCTATCTTTGCTTAGTTGTCTCTCCTTTGCTTCTCACAGTAACCTGTGCTGCAAGACACTAGAATTTATCATCATAGTATTCATCTGTTTTACGGACTTTTTCTAAACCACACCCTGCTTTCAGGACAGAACTGGGTCAATTTGTAATTCCAATTACAAATTGCCTAAGAGCACATCAAATATAGCAATTGCACAATAACTATCCATGAAATGAATGAATATAGATGAGTATACAATATTTTCCTTGTCAGCGCAAAAGCCAAACACATATTGAATTTTTTTTTAATTTTTTTTTTTTTTTGACAGGCAGAGTGGACAGTGAGAGAGAGACAGACAGAAAGGTCTTCCTTTGCTGTTGGTTCACCCTCCAATGGCCGCCGCGGCCAGCGCACTGCAGCCAGCGCACCACGCTTATCCAATGGCAGGAGCCAGGAGCCAGGAGCCAGGTGCTTTTCCTGGTCTCCCATGGGGTGCAGGGCCCAAGCACTTGGGCCATCCTCCACTGCACTCCCTGGCCACAGCAGAGAGCTGGCCTGGAAGAGGGACAACCGGGACAGAATCCGGCGCCCCAACTGGGACTAGAACCCGGTGTGCCGGCGACGCTAGGCGGAGGATTAGCCTAGTGAGCCGTGGCGCCGGCCACATATTGAATTTTAATCAATACATTTTGTGATAAAATTTATTATTGACACAAATATGATAATCATAGAATTCTACCTAATATTAGTGTTAATAATCAGAAAATCCTTTGCAATGAGAAACTAACAATCAATGAAAGCAAAATTAGGAAACATATCTGAAGGGCAGGCACTGTGGCATAGCGGGTAAAGCCACCACCAGCAGTGCCAGCATCCCATCTGGGCACCGGTTCGAGTCCCAGCTGCTCCACTTCAAATCCAGCTCTCTGCTATGACTTGGGAAACCAGTGGATGGACCAAGTGCTTGGGCTCCAGCACCAACATGGGAGACCCAGAAGTTCCTGGCTTCAATCGGCCCAGCTCCAACCATTGCAGCCATTTTGGGGAGTGAACCAGCGAACGGAGGATCTCTCTCTCTGCCTCTCTGTAACTTTGTCTTCCAAATAAATAAATAAAACTTAAAAAAAAAAAAGCATTTACATTGTTATTTAGTACTACAAAATAACTCTCCAACACTTACTTTCCTTGAGTCAACAGAAGAGCAAATCTACAAAAACAAAACATCCTACGAGCTAAGATGAGCAGTCTTGAGAATAAAACAAAACAAGCATAGTGTATGATAAGAGAAGCTGAACAGAAATTCAACCTTCCTCTGAGCATGAGGTCTCTTACACAATTTGCTGATCAATGACAGCAAAGAATTCCACTGTTGCATGACCTCATCTTTAGTTCCTGCTACCTCTTTCTTCTTTAACCTCAGGGAATCACCCTTCTCTCTTGACCATTACCTCAGAGGTATACTCAGTCCTTTTCAGGGTTCTATGTTTTCTCCTTCTCCCTCCATCCTGGGCTGCACAGTCACCATGTCCCAGGATTTAACAAATCACAGGTAGCCCTAAACAATTCCACACTATCAATGGAGATAGCATTTGAATCCCCATCCACTGGTCTCATCTCCCAGTACATCACCACTGTGTTCTCTGCTTATAGCATCCAAATACAAATCTATCCAAGCTATCCAGACCACTTTCCTTCACCATTCCTCATTCCTCCAATACTTTAAAAATTATCTTAATATCCACTTCCCCTATTAACTACCTTCACATTTATGGATCACTTGCAGTGTCAGATTAACTGACAAGATAGTAAAGATAATTCCAAACAATTACGCATTGTTCATTTATTCATTCAGCAAATACATATTACGCACCTACTATATGGCAGACACAACACCTGGCTTTTGTTCAGTCCTTGATCTACAGAGTGTATAATCTAGTAGGATAAGAGACTTATTAAGCAATCACTGAAGAACTGTATAATTATAAACTAAGATTAATACAATGAAAGAATGGCTGAGAATGCTGGGGCCAGCGCCATGGCTCATTTGGTTAATCCTCCGCCTGCGGCACCAGTATCCCATATGGGCATCGGGTTCTAGTCCCAGTTGCTCCTCTTCCAGCCCAGCTCTCTGTGTGGCCCGGGAGGGCAGTGGAGGATGGCCCAAGTGCTTGGGCCCTTGCACCTATGTGGGAGACCCGGAAGAAACTCCTGGTTCCTGGCTTCGGATCGGCATAGCTCTGGCCGTGGCGGCCATTTGGGGGGTGAACCAATGGAAGGAAGACCTTTCTCTCTGTCCCTCTCCCTCTCTGTCTAACTCTATCTGTCAAATAAAAAAATAATAATAATAATAAAAAGAATGGCTGAGAATGCTAACAGCGCCTATGAGGCGGGATCTTGCCAAATCTGGAAGAATCAAAGAGCACTTCTCAAAGGCAGCTGCAGGAAGACTAGGAAACAACTCAATGAAGAGAAGAAAAAGGCAGCTGCTGCAAGCTCAGAAGGGAAAACAGAGAGGTGAGAGACAAGGGGCGCCACCTAAAGAAGGACAAGACCCAGGCAGGCAACAGGTAGGGTCCAGCGAAAACAGAATAAAAGAAGAAAATGAAGAAAAAACTAAAAAAAAAAAAAAAAAACCTAAGTTGCTTGCTTTATTTACTTAAAAATGCCAGGTTGTTTTACCTGCTTGAAAATGCCAGTTTACGAAGGACCCAGCTCAAAGGCTGCCTGTTCGCTTGCATGAGACAGCAGAAAGTCCAAACTCAAAATGCCCAAACCCAGGGAGGTAACAACAGGAGTTAACTTTGTAAAACTCACGTTGACAAGGACATTGCGTGAGGGGTCTATTAACGGATGACCATGGGCCAAAGGACCCCGATGGGAGACTCCCCAGCAATACCTATGGGAATAGCCCAACAGTATCTCTCCAGCAGGACACTTGGTCTGAGTCCCCAGTGAAAACTCTCTGCCCAGGACATCTGGAGAAAGTCTCCCTGGCAATGCCCCCCTCACCTCTCTAAAAATCGGCCTATAAACTCACAGACCAAAACACCACTAGGCCCTGAGAGACTAAGCTGAGTTCTTAGGAGAGGACTGCTCCCACTTGCCATGTGGAGTGTACCCTGGTTACTATGATAAATCTTTACTACCCACTATCTGTCTGTGTAAGCCTCCTTCAATTCACTCAGGGCAGTGGTCTGTATCAATATAGTGGCAATTACTCTGAGAGCAACCAGCACCCAGTAAGGGATGAAAAACAGGGTCATGTTTAGTTTAGTTTGAGAAGCAGAGAGAGAGCTCAACCATTTGTGGATTCACTGCACAAATGCTAACAACTGCTGGAGCTGGGCCATGCCTGATGCAGGGAACACCCTCCAAATCTCCCATGTGGGTGGGCAGGAATCCAGCCATTTGAGCCAGGACCTGCTGCCTTCCACAGCACACATTAGCAGAAAGGTAGAATCAGAAGGAAAGCTTGAAATTGAGCCCAGGCACTCTGATACACGGGTGCAGGTGTCCCACCCGGCATCTTAGCCACTAGACTAAATGGCAACTCCAGAATCTTTACTTTAAAAGTTCATTCTGGCTGTAGAATGAATGGAAGAGAACAAAAGCCAAAGCAGAATTCAGCTAAAGGGCTATTGCAGCAGTCCAAGTGAGATGGTATCTTAGATTACAATAGAAGCAGAGGGAATCGTGTAAAGAAAAGCGTGTGGCTGCTTCTCCAAGAAAACACCAAATGGCGGATGACAGCGCAGCAGGAGGGCACAGAGGCCCTGTAATGCAAGGCCACCACTACTTCCACAGAAGCTTCTGCAACAGCACCCAGAGCTGAGCCTACACCATGGAGTTCACAGATGCAAGGCCATGGACAAGAGTGGCTCCCTGTCACCAAGCTGGGCTGCCTGGTCAAGGAGCTGAAGATCACGTCCCTGGAGGAAATCTGTTCTCTCTGCCCATCAAGAAGTCTAAGATCATTGACTTTTTCTTGGGGGTGTCCCTCAAGGTTGAGGTTGTTAAGATGAAGCCGGTACAAAAGCAGAGACAGGCTGGCCCAGGTTCAAGGCATTTGTTAATACTACAGACTATAATGATCAAGTCAGCCTGGATGTGAAGTGCTTAGGGATGTAGCCACTGCCACCTGAGGGACCATCATCCTGGCCAAGCTCTCCACTGTGCCCGAGCTGAGAGGCTACAGGGGGAACAAGATCAGCAACCCTTACAAGGTCACCAGACACGGTGCTCTGTGCTGGTCCACCTCATCCCCACTTCCACAGTTACTGGCATTGCCTCGGTTGCTGTCCCCAAGAAGCTGCTGCTGATGGATGACACTGAGGACTGCTCCACCTCAGCCAGGTGCTGCACTGCCACCCTGGGCAACTTTGCCAAGGCTACTTTTGATGCCGACCCCAAGACCTACAACTATCTGACCCTTACATCTGGAAAGAGACTGTGATCACCAAGTGTCCCTATCAGGAATTCACTATCTGTAAAGACCCTGTGCAAAGGACCCAGGCTCCAACTGTGACTACAACATGGGTTTTTACACAAGAAAAATAAAGCGAATTAAGCCTGTTTAAAAAGACAAACATGGAAAACATTTAGAGAATGTTTAAGTGATAATAACGAGGATGTAGTGATGGAGTGGAGATGTGAGATATGACAGCAAGCAGTGCCACAATGATTCCCAGGTTTCTGAATTTTGCAATAGCAAATGTTGAACAGTGATTAAGTTTTCTATTTTGGAAGACATAAAAGCTCACGAACTCAGTCCCAAGGTACCTCTGAGAAATCACAGAAGTACTCTACCATGCTATTCAAAATGTGGTCCACAGAAACCAGGGAGAGCAGCAGAAGATGGCCCAAGTACTTGGGCCCCTGCATCCAAGTGGGAGATCTGGAAGAAGCTCCTGGCTCCCAATCAGACAAGCCCCTCTCCACTGTGGCCATATGGGAAGAAACCAGCAGATGGAAGATCTCTCTCTCTCCCTTCTCTATCTCTCCTCCTCCTCTCTCTCTCTAACTCTACCTTTCAAATAAACAAATCTTAAAAAAAAAAAAAAAAAGTGATCCACAAACTAGTTGTTAATGGTTCATAACAAAATACAGAATATTAGAATAAATGTTTAGAAGCTTTCATTGCAATTTGACAGAGTAATCTTATATCTACTGAATCCAATACAAACTTTCATTTTGCTTTTTAGCTTATTTTTCCAGTAATCCATTTTCACTGTATTTAGCAAACGTGCAATCTGTGATTTATAGTAAAGCTTAAAACCTTCACCACAGAGAATTTAAGAAGCTGGGTCTAAAAGATAACTGAACCGAGACTGAGAAACAGTAATGGAGGTCAAATAAAAATCTGACACTGAAGAAGACACAGATGGGAAAATCTTGGCATTGGCTGAACTTGCCAAAGGGAGAAGACAGAGAGAAAGGATATGGGTTTAGAACTAAGAATTGAGAAAGGTCAACATTTAATAGTCAGGTGGAAGAGGATGAGCCTGCAAAGTTAGCTGAAAAGTACAACGAAGGAGGAGGAAAACTAGGGCAGTCTGCTGACAGCTGAGACAAGAAGGAAACTGCTGCCGCCTAAGGTTGCCGAGGTCAAAGCAATGAAAAACCATCCACACCGGCATATCATCAGATGATCCAGGACCGCAGCAAGGGGTGCCCATGGAATGATGGAGAGGAACAGTTTGTTAAAGTATATGAGTGAAGAGCAGGCAGAGACCATTTAAAAAGTCTGACCTCCCCCGCCCAAAAAAGGCAGCGAGGCGGGTGGAGGTGGTAGTGAGATGGGGGTGAAAAAAGTCAGCTTTTAAGATGGAAGATTTAAATGTTAACGGGCGAGGGCTCAAGCACTTGGGTCTCTACCACCCACTTGGAAGACCCGGTTGAAGCTCCCACGCAGCTCCTGGCTTGTGCCTGACCCAGCCCTGGCTGCTGTCGACATTTGAGTCTTTCTCTCTGCCTTTCAAGTAAAATGAAAACCCATAAGTAAAAAATTTACAAGGATATACTCATTAACCTTAAACGAAACAAACTTGTTTCGAGCGTAACTTAGAAAAATTCAAACCGGGGGCGGGCGTTCGCCCCAGCGGTGAAGAGGCAGGCTAACAGCCGGCTCCTCACTCCGCCTTCTGCTAACGCGGACCCCGGGAGGCAGCGCTCCCGGCTCGCAGCACTGGCTTCCTGCCACGCACGTGGGAGACCCCGCTGCAGCCCTGGCTCCCGGCTTCAGCTCACCGCGAAGCGACTTCGCGCGTGCTCGCTCAGGCGCTCGCTCTCCCGCGCTCTTAACTAAATAAACTCAGGCTTTTGGGGGAAAACTCCAATGACTTCGGCACGGATAACCGCGAGTGCCTGACTTCTCTAGCGCCAAGTGGGACTCCACTGAAAATACTCCTTCTTTCAGTGTCGCTCTCACATCCACACCACGCCCAACGCCCTAAACCCCTGCACCTCACAGCAGCGTCGCTGGCCATTCCTCCCCTCACACGCGCTTCCTCGACCTCAGTCCTCGCTCCCACAACTCTTTACCCTTTTCTAGGAAGTTGGTCACCGCCAGTAATCCGGCCGCCACCGCGAGGTCCGACTCAGGGGAAGCAGCCCCGGCTCCTGCGCGAACGGAGGACAAAGGCGAACCATTGTCCGCGCTTTGGTTCAGCCGCTTTCTATTCTTTTTGGAAGACATGATCAGAAACCAGCAAAGGCAGCCAGAGCAAAAGCACCGCAAACCCGGCACAACGTGCACGGGCCACTGAGAGAAAAACTTCCGGAGCGGAGGTCAGCGAGGCTCCGCCCCTGCGCCGTATTCCCCTATGTGTGTGCAAGATGGGGGCCAGGAACAGGGCGGGCAGGACCGGCGGGCACCGAACCCGCGATGTTTGAAGCGGTCCTCTGGGTCCTGACTTCCGCCCAGGAAGGAGGGTTTGGCGTGTGGCGCCGTCATTTACGTTGTGAATTCCAGACGAGACTTTCTTGTATCCCCGCCCGCCTTCACGATCCCTAAACAAACGACTGTTGACTTAAATTAGCAAAGTAAGTGTGTGAGAAGGATTCTCGAGGCTTCCCTGGAGCCAGGCAAATTCCTGGGAGGGGCTGGTGGACCTGTCCCCCAGTATAGTTATCTCTGAAAAGCAGTAACTCGGTTCACATCTGAGCCGGTTTGGGAGGCGCTCTTCTAAAATTTACGGTACGGAGCTCCACTCCGGAACGCTGGAAGGTGATTTGGCCACTGCGCGCGAGGGCCTGCGAGGCGAGGGCGATGGTGCTGCCGCGCGGGGGTTCGTGGCGCGCGGTGCTCGCCCGGGCCTGCTGGCCCAGGCTGTGGACGCGGCCCCGTGGAGTCTCGGGCGGGCCGGGCCGCGCAGCGGGTTCTCCTGCCGGACCGTACGAGCTGCGAGGCGAGCTGGACAGGTTCGGGGGCGTCTCGGTGCGCCTGGCGCAGCTCGGCGCGCTGGACCGCCTGGACGCCGCCGCCTTCCACAGGGGCTTACAGGGCAAGTGCACCTGGGGCGAGGAGTTCCCGGAGCTGCCCTCCCGACGCCCTGCCCCCCACCCTCAGTCTCCCTCCACGCGGCTCCAGTGCGAAGCCGAGAGGGCTAAGGAAAGCGCTTGCGTTACCCGTGCCCATTTTGTTCGTTTTCGTCTTGGGCCCTGGGCTGAGAGGACTCTGGAGGCTTGGGGTGAAATGGTGAAGAGCCCCGAGTTTGACGTAGGCAGCCCCGGATTCTAGCCCAGCTTTTAGGGTGTGACTTTGGAAAAGTTCTGTAAGCCACCGTTTCCTCATCCCCAAGCCCGGGTAATAGGTTAAGGGAGATAATAGAAAGTGCCTGACAAGGTGTCTGCCGTGTATTTAACGCTCAATAGGCTCAGCAGATGTTTGTTAACAGTCTCTCCTTATTACGATTTACCGAGCCTGCGTTCTGCCCAGCACAGAAAACTATCGCATCCAGTATAGGTGGTGGTCAGTGCGTGGACCACAGAGATCCTGATGGTCGCATCAGATTGGATCAGGAGCTGTCTGGGCTAGAGCTGGAATTTGCTTCCACTCAAAGGTCCACAAGTCTTATGATTAACCAGGGAGGGTGGTGAATGGTTTCAGTCGTCCAGAGGAGCCTTTGGGGAAAATCCTTAATATGTGGAGTTGCCTGTTTTTCAAACCGCCCCTGCGGATTTTATTATCTAATTCAAGGTACAGCATGGAAATTCAGCTATGGAAAGGTCCCATCACATTAACAGGAAAGTTCAAATAATATTATACTATTGAGCAATATGCCAAGTAGGCAGCCTTGTGAATGTAATCAAAATTATTTCATCGTTTAATCATCCTGATACCTACACTACTTGCTGTCCTGTTTAGGAATAATTTCTGACAAGCCCCAACAATGTCACCAGTAGAAGAATCAAATCAGTTCATCCTCTGATTTGTGTCCATATGTGTGGGTAGACCTAGGTATTTGTGGCAGACTGATAATTACCAGTGGCCAAACGGATGATCAAAGTACAAGCCTTAGTGGGCATGGCAAAGCAGATGGCATGTTGGTTTTTGAAGGGACGCATCCAAGTCAAGTCCTGGGTTCTGTCACATGCCTTGCCAGGCATTAGTCAAATGCTGAAAATACTTGCCTCATAGGTTGCTTATGTGAATAATGTTAATCCTAATTAGTAAACCAATGTGATCAAAGAGGTTATGTGAAACTTCCTGAGAAACATACATGTTTTTCAACAAGTAGCACGATAGTGCTGGACACTTTTGAAGACTTTACAGATATTCATTTAATTCTCATCATAACTCTGTGGGGTAGATACTGTAACTACTGGCATTTTAAACATAATGGTACTAGATACAGAAAATAAGTATCTTGCCCTGGCTTTAGATCTGTACCTGCTGCTTCTGAGAGCTACTGTTGGTTCTGTTGTCTTAGTCAAACAAAACTAATTTAAAGGTGGTGCTAGCAAAGAGAAACTAATCTGAGAGGAAAGCCTGATAGGAAGTCTTTCTCTGTTCTTTCCGTGTATGTTGGATTGATGGTGTATGATACGTTAGCAATGGTTGTTTCAGGTGTTTCCACATGAACCTCACTCTTTTAGTCTTCCCATTTTGTTCCTGACAACTCTCAAGTTAGAGGAGTAAACAGGTGATATGTGGTTAGCCGCACAAGTCTGCAACAGTGGGGCCATAGCCTTGATTCTGGTCTTTGCTACATTACTGATTATGTTATTTCAGGCATGTCAATCATTTAGAAAATATGAATGGGGGGCAGACATATGGCACAGCCGTTAAGATGGTGATTGGGACGCCCACATCCCATATCCGAGAGCCTAGATTTGAGTTCCAGCTCTGCTTCCAGTTCCAGCTTCCTGCTAATATGTATCCTGGAAGTAGCAGATGATAGCTCAAGTGCTTGAGACCCTGCCACCCATGTGGAAGATACAGATGAGTTGTTCCTGGTTCCCGACTTCAGCCTGGCCCAGTCCTGGCTCTTCTAAACATATAGGAGTAAACCAGCACATCTCCATCTGACTCTCTCGCTCTCACTCTCCTTGTCTCTCTCTGCCTTGCAAATAAAAATAAATGCAAATTAAGCCCCAGTTCATAATATCAGATTAACCTAGAGGATGGCAAATGCATACAGTGTTAAATAGGATAAGAAAAAATAGATAATGGAAGAGATTAAGTAATGTGTGGTACATTCTCATAAGTCATATATACATGGTAAGTAGTTCTTAAGTTGAGTGTAGTGTTATGGGTTTTTGTTTGTTTGTGTTTTTAGATTTATTTATTTGAAAGGCATAGTTACAGAGAGACAGGTCTTCATCCACTGGATCACTCCCCAGATGGCAGCAACAGCTGGGGCTGGGCCAGCTGAAACTAGGAGCTTCTGAAGGGTCTCCTATGTGCAGGGGCCCAAGCACTTGGATTGTCCTCCACTGCATTCCTAGGCGTATTAACAGGGAGCTGGATCGGAAGTGGAGCAGCCAGGACTTAAACTGGCACCCATATAGGATGCTGCAGGCGGAGCCTTAACCTGCTATGCCACATTACCAGCCCCTCACTCCATGCAGTATATAAGCTGGATTTGAGCTGTGGCGATGAGAGGAAAAACCACTGGAGTTTATTTAAAAAAAAAAAGGAATTTAAAAGGTTTAAGCATTACTGCCACAAATAAAGAAATACTAAAGGTAATCTGGGGTATAAAATTACATGTTGAACTTGGAGAAATTTGAAGGAGCAACTTCTGGAGATGCCTGACAGCACATGGAAAGTGGCAAGTTTAGTGTTCAGTGAGGTCAGGACTGGGCAACCATCCTCCTTTAGGTGGTAGCAGGAGCAATGGGAGTAGACGAAGTCCCCAGGGCAGAAGCAGCAAGCAGATAACTATGCTTTTGGAAACTTGTGCTTTATCATTTGATGGGAAGGATTGCCTGGAAAGGAACACATGGGAATTCTGTGGGATGTCTCAATGACAACACCACCTAAGCTGGAACAGGCTGAACCTGATAACAGAACTTTCAAGTAGATGAAAACAATTTTTTTTAATTCATCAAATGCACACTTAAGATTTGTATATTTCACACTATGTAATTATACCTCAATTTAAAAAATTTAAACAACAAAATTAGAAGGCTCTGATCCTACAGGCCTTTTGCATGCTAAGTCAAATCACCAAGTCTTCATTAATGGCCTAAGCCTCTGTCCCTGTGCCACCTACAAGGACAAAGAGGCAGAAAACATGGTCCTTAGCTGGGAGGAGGAGCTTGCAGCACAGCTGAAGAAGAGAAAAGGGAGAGGAAAGTAATCACTGTAGAGATAATCAGGGCTCCCAAGACATAGCAGAGTTAGCAGAAAGTTTAAGTGATGATGAACAGAAAGTTGTCTGAAAAGTCTAGAATCTAAAACTGCCAAGTATCCATTTCTTCCCCTAGAATTAAAGATGATGCCTGTCTTTCACAGTTGTGAGCACTTAAGATATTTCTGAAGCATCTAGAACTTAATAAGGTTCAAATAAATATTAGTGCCTTTTCCTCTGGTTCAATCTTTGTATTAAAACAGGATTTAAAGAATTCAGAAACAGAAAACGTTTCCTTATGTTCATCTTGGTAACATTTGTAATAAAGAAAAATTAGGAGCAGTTGTCCACAAATAGAAGGCTTGTTGTTTATGTTGTACCAACATGAGGAAAAGTGTGCAGTCATTTACTTATTTTTAAAGATTATTGATTTGAAAGAGTGACAGAGAGAAAGATCTTCCATCTGCTGGTTAACTCCTGAAATAACTGCAATAAATGGAATTCTTCCAGACTAAAGCCAGGAGCCTAGGACTCTATCTGGGTCTCATGTGGGTGGCAGGAGCCCAGCTACTTGGAACATCATCTACTGCCTTCACAGCCACACCTGCTGAATCTGTAGTGGAGCAGACTGGACTCAAACCAGGATTCGGGAATGGAATGCTGCCTTGCTGGCTAAAGCTAAACCACAAGGCCAGCCCAGTATGCAGTCATTTAAAATTCCTATTCATTGAAAGAATTTTAATGACACAGTGAAATGTTTTAAATATTTTTGTGAAAAAATATAAATTACATGTTATGATGTTAATTGCAAAATGCATGGGAAAATGCCAAATTTTTCAATTTAGTTCCTTCATGCATGCTAGTAAACTAAAGTTTGATTTCTTCATTATATTTTTCTTGATTTTCAAAATTTTTTAGAGCTAGCATACATTATTTAAAATCAATTAAACATATTTTTAACTACTTTTAAATTTATAAACCAAGATTGGCATTGTGATGTAGCAGGTAAAGCTGTCTTCCACACCAGCATCCCATATGTGCACTGGTTCGTATACTGGCTGTTCCGCTTCCAATCCAGCTCCCTATTAATGGCCTGGGAAAAAGCAGGGGAAGATGGCCCCTAGTAATTTTTAGTGCCTGCCAACCAAGTGGAAAACCCGGATGAAATTGCTTGTCTTTAGGCTGGCCCAGTGCTGGCCATTGCAGCCTTCTAAGGAGTGAATCAGCACGTGGAAGATCTCTCTCTTCCTCTGTGCCTCCCTGTATCTCTGTAACTCAGATTTTCAAATAATCTAAAAGAAAAAAAAAATCCATAAGCCCTCCAAAAAATTTGGATAAAACTCTTAAGAGCAAATAGAAGTCTATCATAATCACTTATAAAGTTAAAAACTAAGGATGTTTAAAGAAACCACAGTAGCATGATGTTTTGTTTAAGTCTGTGCATTTGTCCATTCTACAACTATTGAGCACCTATTATGTGCCAAGCATGTCTTAGGTGGTGTGGCTGTAATTATCAGCACTCGACGTATTCTATTACCGAAGAATTTAGTTTGCCAGAAAAAATTGCAAAATAAGATGGTAGTTCTGATAAAACATATTTCTCATGCTAGTGATGTAAACAGGACATTTTGGGATCTTTTCCCAGAGAGCTTACTAGTGAGGGAAATACACACTTAAAGATGGTTTGCTGGAGGAGGAGATATTCTCAGCTATGTTTAAATTTGTTCTACATTGTGGCTCAGCAGTTAAGCCACTGATTCAGACACCTGTTTCCCATGCTGGAGTGCTGGTTCAAATCCCAGCTACTCCGCTTCCAATCAGGAGTTCTGCTAAGGTGTCAGATGATGGTTCAAATTGTTGGGCTGCTGCAGCCCACATGGGAAACCCAGATGGAATCCCAGGCTTCAACCTGGCCCAACCCTGGCTATTGTGGGCATTAGGGGAGTGAACTGGATAACAGAAGATAGATATGGCTGGAATATAGTCAACTATGATTTGTTTGTTGTTTACTATTCAAACCTAGCAAGTTTGTGTTTGACTAAGACCCTCTGTCTCCCTCTCTCTCCCTCCCTCTCCCTCCCTCTCTCCCTATTTCTTTCTCTCTCTCTGTCACTGTCACTGTCTCATGGTCACTCTGCCTTTCAAGTAGATGAAAATAAATACTAAATAGATTCTATTTGTCTCAGTAGAGAATCTTTACAGATTTTTATCTTATACATTTTAGCAGCAATAGAGCAGTGGCGATCAGAAGGTAGAATTGCTGTCTGGTTACACGTTCCCATCCTCCAAAGCCGGTTTATCGCCCCTGCGGCTTCCCTGGGCTTCAGCTTTCACCACGCAGAACGGGATTCCGCAACGCTGACTCTCTGGCTGAGGGAAGGGCCCAGCAGACTACCAGGATATGCTACACATCAAGTGGGAGTTGCAGGTCAGTTTCAAACTCATAATAACCACAATTAATATTAAAAGTTCACCCAATTTCTTACTTCTTCCAGTTAAGCAAATAGTTTATTCACAGGGAATGAATTATTTGAAAAAACAACCATCTTTAGAGTATTCATACTTTTATATCTTTTTTGAACCTTATCTAGTGTGCATGAATTTACTTTTGTTCCTGGAACCTTTTATTTAAGGTTTATAAATTTTGTGCATTTCATATATACAAATTTAGAAATATAGTAATTCAACTCCTCCTGCCCTCATTCCCACCCTTCTTACTCCTCCCTCTCCTATTCTCATTGTTTTTACTAAGATAATTTTCAATTAACTTCATACACATGACATTAACCCTAACTGTGAGTTCAACAAATATTATGGAAAAAATCAAAAAATAAAAAAACTGTGCCTCAACAATCTAAGCAAGGGCTGTTCAAAGTCATTGCATTGCACAGTGTCAGTTTCACTTCTATAGATTACATTTTAAATACTCCATTAGTTACCACAGATCAGGGAGAACATATGGTATTTGTCTTTTTGGGACTGGCTTATTTCAATAAGTATAATGTTTACCAATTGCATCAATTTTGTTGCAAACAATAGGATTTAATTTTTGTTACCACTGTATAGTATTTCATGGTATGAATATGGTATATTACATATACCACATATGTATATATATGTAATATAATGTTACATATATATGTATATAACATATGCATATATATGTATATATGTATATAATATACATACATATAATGTAATATAAATATGGTATATTACATATACCATAATTTCTTTATCCTGTCAATAGCTAATAAACATCTGGGCTGATTCTATATCTTAGCTATTGTGAATTGAGCTGCAGTGAACATGGGGGTATAGATAATTATTTCATATGCTGATTTCATTTTCTTTGGGGAAATTCCCAGAATCGGGATGGCCGGGTCATATGGTAGGTCTATATTCAGATTTCTGAAGTATCTTCATACTGTCTTCCACAGTGGCTGTACCAGTTTACATTCCCACCAACAGTGGATTACGGTACTTTTTTCCCCACATCCTCACCAGCATTTGCTGTATGTTGATTTATATATGAAAGCCATTATAACTGGGGTGAGGTAAAACCTCATTGTGGTTTTGATTTGCATTTCCCGCATGGCTAGTGATCCTGAGCATTTTTTTTCAAGTGTCTGTTGGTCATTTGAAAGTCCTCTTTTGAAAAATACCTGTTCAACTCCTTTGCCCATTTCTTAATTGGATTATTTGTTTCATTGTTGTTGAGTTTCTAGACCTCTTTATATATTGTGGATAGTAATCAGTTGCGTAGTTTGAAAATATTTTCTCTCATTCTCTCAGTTGCCCCTTCACTTTTCTGAGTGCTTCTTTTGCAGTGCAGAAGCTTCTCAATTTGATGTAATCCAATTTGTCAATTTTGGCTTTGATTGCCTATGTTTCTGGGCCTTTTCCAAGATGTCTTTGCCTATGCCAATGTCTTGCAGGATTTCCCCAATGTTCTCTAATAATTTGATGATAATATTGAGTCATAGATTTAGGTCTTTGACCCATTTTGAGTGGATTTTTTGTAAGGTGTGAGGTAGGGTCTTCCTTCATACTTCTGCTTGTGGAAATCCAGTTTTCCCAGTACCATTTGTTGAAGAGACTGCTCTTGCTCCAGAGATTGATTTTAGCTCCTTTGTCAAAGAGAAGTTGGTTGTAGAGACATGGGTTGATTTCTGGCATTTCTATTCTGTCCCGTTGGTTTATCCATCTGTTTTAGTACCAGTACCAGTCTGTTTTGATTATAACTGCCCGGTAGTATGTCTTGAAATCTGGTATTTTGATGCCTGTGGCTTTGCTTTTATTGTTTAAGTTTCCATTATATATTCAGGGTCTCCTGTGTTTCCATATGAATTTCAGTATTTTTTTTTCTAGATCTGAGAAGAATATCATTGTTATTTTTATTGGGATCTCATTAAATCTGTAAATTGCTTTTGGTAGTATGGACATTTTGATGAACATGGAGGATTTTTCCTTTTTTTTTTTTTGTCTCCTATTTCTTTCATGTTTTCTAATTCTCTTCGTAGAGATCTTGATATCTTTGGTTAAATTTATTCCAAGGTATTTGACTTTTTTGTAGCTATTGTGAATGGCTGCAACGGCCAGGGCTGCACCAATCCGAAGCCAGGAGCCGGGAGCCCCTTCCAGCTCTTCCACATGGGTACAGGGGCCCAAGGACTTGGGCTGTTTTCTACTGCCTTCCCAGGCCAGAGCAGAGAGCTGGATCAGAAGTGGAGCAGCTGGGCCTCGAAGCAGCACCCATATGGGATGGCGGCACTGCAAGCGGCAACTTCACCTGCTGCGCCACAGTGCCAGCCCCCTGCAGATGAGTTCTCATAGCATTGTCTACACTGTGTTCCAAGGAGTAGTTAAAGGTTCAGAAACATAGAGGAGAGCAAAGTGAAACAGTTTTCTTCACTGTGGGATTTCTTAGAGACTTTATGTGCAATATGCAGCTCCAAGTGACGGGGGCGGGGAGGGGACGGAGAGACAGTATGTTGTAGTTTTCAAATGTATTTCACCCTTCTGTGAGATTTCTAAGTGATCATTTTTCCTGGAATCACAGTGTCAGGGCCAATGGATCAAAGGAAACTTGGCTACCCCGAGGGTTGTATTCCCTAGGTTGCAGGTGCTACTGGTCCAGGCTTGGGGAGCTCCTGCAGTGCAGCTGCTGCTCCTGACAGAGGGGACTGTAGTATGTGGCTGTTACGGATTGAAATGCCCCTCCAGAATCCATGAGGTATTTGCAGATGGGGTCTTGGAGAAATGACTAGGTACATGAGGTCATAAGAGGAGACCCACAAGGACTGTGCCAGGAGCTGTGGGGACAGAAGTAAAAGTCCATCTCTGCTCACCTGGGGCAGCAGAGCAGGTGCGTGAGTAAGCATCAGGCCAACACAGCAAGCCCTACAAGGCCACCTTCACAAAGAGTTCAGCTATTTACAACTGAAGACCCTTTACTGCCAAATAAAGATGAGAAGAGAAAAATCACTTTATTTTCAAGCTGCCGTCTTGTTTCATCTAGTTGATGCCAACCATCTGACAGCAGCTTCTCTGTAACCCTTGATTCCTGAAGTGTTCCACATATTCCAGGTCACAGCTCTATCAGCTTAAAGTAGACATGAGTAGCTTTTCCCTAAAGACCCAGGACTTGCCAGGAAGACAGCCAGCTCCCTTCTCCCTACACACAGGCTCCTTGGGGTCTGTAGTGGAAAGCACCCAGGCAGGAGGCTGACCACAGCCACTATCCTCACCCAGTCCCTCCAGGGGAACAAAGAAAATGCTGCTTCTCCAAATGGAGGGCCATAACATCAAGCAAAGTTCAAACACAAACGAAGCTCAACACCTGGGAGGCGACATTGAGAGCTTTCACTTTGCATCTCCCACTGCACTCTGGGAGCCCTTCTTACCCACTGCTGTGATTTTTCTCATCTTTCCCAATAGCAGAACTACATTGGAAGAATGAACTAGAAAAGGAAAAAACTCTAATCCTGGAAAAATGCTTTCTTAGACACACCTCTGTGGGATGAACATCAAGAAAACTGACATCCCTCTACCTCCCCTCTCCCACTCCCAACCCTGCCACACTCTCCTCTCCAGACACTCAGACATGTCCCCCAGAGAAAAGGTTCCAGGAGGAAGGGACCAAGGTGACTAGGTGCTGCTGTGTCCCCTCAGGTGGAAGCCAGGGCTGGCAGCACGGGCACCACCAGGTCAGTCTCTGAAACCCACCTGGGGACCCAAACTCCTGCTTCATGATCTGGTGCCCGCAGGGCACTGTTCCTTCTGGTAGATCTGGTGTGTTGCTGTCTGTCCTGGAGCTTGTCATGTAGCCAGTTTGTACTGAACTCCACCATGTGGTCCATGGGGCCTCCAGATGCGAAGGACTCAGGAGCAACTTGAGGGAGAGCAGATGGACCCTGGCTCTGTACAAGACTTTGTTCTTGACGTTTCCTAACCCTGAGAAGTATCTCTGGTCCAACAGTGTATAGCAGACAGGATGGGCCCAGTCCAAAGCTTCCAGGGCTTGCCCTCCATGGAACTTTTCAGACAGGATGTCAGAAGTGGCTCTGACCACTAGGGAAGAACTCCAAGACATCTGACAATCATAAAACACCAGAAAGCTGCCACTGCCCAAATAAAGGATCAGCCTGGGCATAGGGTCCCTCCAGTCACCGCTCTTGTTGGCTTTCTTCACTCTGGAGAACTGGTTCACCCAAATGCTGCCAAACAGAGCTGACTTGTGGCTACCTCTCAGCATCTGGCATGAGGCGATCCACCCCTAGACATTTGGGTGCCTTGTCTCCACTGGGGATGGCAAGCTCAGTAGCCTGGAGGACTCATCAGAAGCTGTCTGCTGGGCCCCACGGTCTGCTGTTGATCTATAGCCTCCACCTACTGGGCTCCTTTATGAAGCGTTTCTGGAAGTGGGTCATTTCCGTGGGTCTCCAGTTCTTCATCTGGATCAAATCTAATGAATAATTTCTTTCCATGGACCTGGGTGTCTTAGAGCCAGAGATTGAAGGTAACGTGGGTATAGCTTCTTGCTGCTGCCCCTTGTCTGGACCACCTCTGGCCCCCAAAGGGGGATACCGGTTGGTGAAATTTCCTTACCAGTGGTCCTTCTGGCATCCCTCTTGGGCACATGGACATGCTTCTCTTAGGTATTTCTGTGGAGGGGGTGAGAAGCAGCATGATGCGAACTGGCTGCCCATGGCGTGCCCTTTCTGCGCACGGGGGTCACCAGTGACATGCAAGGCTGGGGAAGAGCGAGAGCCATGGCAGGGGGTGGGGGTGGGGGGTTGTTACCACCCAAGGAGAGACTAAAAATGACTGCTTTCCACAAATCTTTTCCGCGTAGGGGTAGAGGAGCCCACAGAGGTGGGACCGAGGGCCACTGGCCACCCACAACAAAGAAATTGAATGGGGGACTGGCATCTAGGGACCCTTCCTAATATACCTGTCATTTAGTTTTCACTCTGAAAAACACAACAGTGCCCCGCTTTGCTCTAGGTGCCGCACAGCCCTCCCTGCCCCTACCCCTCCACAGGCCTCAAGTCAAAGTGGGGGCCCCTGGTCAGGCCAAGGAGGCAGGCGCCCAGCAAGCTGGCCAGGTTGCTGAACTCTCTGGCTCCGCAGTGCTACACTATGCCCACAGTGGCTCTGCTGCACACTTCAAATGCTCCCTTCCAGCTAGTATTTTGTTGAGGATTTTTGCATTTGTGTTCATCAGGGATATTGGTCTATAGATCTCTTTCTCTGTCATATCGTTTTCTGGCTTAGGATGCTGCAGGCTTCATAGAAGGAGTTTGGGAGGATTCCCTCCCTTCAGTTGTTTTGAGTAGCTTGAGAAGAATTGGAGTTAGTTCTTCTTTAAATGTCTGGTGGAATTCAGCAGTAAATCCATTTGGTCCTGGGCTTTTCTTTTTTGGGAGGGTCTTTATTACTGATTCAACTTCTGACTTGGTTATTGGTCTGTTTAGGTTTTCTATGTCTTCATGACTCAATTTTTTAGATTGCGTATGTCCAGGAATCTGTCGATTTCTAGGTTTCTCAATTTGTTGGCTTTTAGCTCAATGTATTAATTTCTGGTGATTCTTTTTATTTCTGTAGTATCTGTTGTTACATTTCCATTTTCATCTCTGGTTTTATCATTTGAATTGTCTTCCTCTTTTTTAGGTTAGTTGGGACAGTGGTGTGTCAATTTTGTTTATTTGTTCAAAAACCACCTCTTCATTTTGTTAATCTTTTGTATTGATGTTTGGGTTTCAATTTTGATTATTTTCTAATTATTTCTTTGCTCCTACAAATTTTGGCTTTGGTTTATGTTGCTTTTCTAGCTCCTTGATAGCTCATTTATTTCGTGCCTTTCCAATTTCTTAAAGTAGGCACCAATTGCTATAAAATTCCATCTTAACACTGCTTTTGTTGAATCTCATAAGTTTTGATGTGTTGTATTGTCATCTTCATTCATTTTCAGAAATTTAATCTTTTTTTGACAGGCAGAGTGGACAGTGAGAGAGAGAGACAGAGAGAAAGGTCTTCCTTTTTCCGTTGGTTCACCCCACAATGGCCGCTGTGGCTGCAGCCAGTGCACTGCGCTGATCCAAAGCCAGGAGCCAGGTGCTTCTCCTGGTCTCCCAATGCAGGTGCAGGGCCCAAGGACTTGGGCCATCCTCCACCGCACTCCCTGGCCACAGCAGAGAGCTGGACTGGAAGAGCAGCAACCCGGACAGAATCTGGCGCCCCAACCGGGACTAGAACCCGGGGTGCTGGCACCACAGGCAGAGGATTAGCATATTGAGCCGTGGCGCTGGCCTTTAATTTTTTTTAAAAGATTTATTTAGTTATTTGAAAGTCAGAGTTAACATGGAGAGAGAAGGAGAGGCAGAGAGGGAGAGGGGGAGGGGGAGGGAGGGAGAGGGAGAGAGGGTGACGGGGAGAGGGAGAGGGAGAGAGAGAGGTCTTCGATCTGCTGGTTCACTCCCCAATTGCCTGCAATGGTCAAAGCTGAGCCAATCCAAAGCCTGGAGCCAGGATCTTCTTCTGAGTTTCCCGCGTGGGTGCAGGGGCCCAAGAACTTGGGCCATCCTCTCTGGCTTTTCAGGCCACAGCAGAGAGCTGGATTGTAAGTGAAGCAGCTGGGACTTGAACCGGTGCCCATATGGGATGCCACCACTACAGGCAGCGAGTCAACCCACTATGACACAGCGCGAGCCCCAATTTCTCTTTTCATTTTTTATATGATTCAGTTCATTCAGGAGCATGTTGTTCAGTCTCCATGTGTTTGAATATGATCTAGAGATTCTTGAGTTGTTGAATTCCAGCTTCTTTGCATTGTGGTCCGAAAAGCTGCATGGTATGATTTTGATTTTTTTGAAATTGCTGAGATTTGCCTTATGGCCTAGCATTTGTTCTATCCTAGAGAAGGTTCCATGCACTGATGAGAAGAATGTATATTCTGCAGTGTAGGGTAAAAAGTTATATAGATAACTTTGGTGCATAGTGTTGATTAGCTCTGTTGTTTACTCTTGATTTTCTGTTAGTTGATCTGTATGTTGATGTTGCCCATTACTATTGTATAGGAATATATGTCTTCCTTTAGATCCATTAACATTTCCTTTAAATAGCCAGGCGCCCTATAATTGGGTGCATATACATTTATTATAGTCACATCTTTCTGTTGAATTGTTGTTGCAAGCACCACTTGTCATGTAGCTCAACAAGGCTAATGCAGTGTGTTGCAGCATGGGGAAGAATCACACAGAATTGTGATTGTCTTTTCAATATAATTATTTAATATTCAGTATCACTCTATATATTCACTGCACACATCTAAAGGTCAATACCACTAAATATGTCTTTAGTCCACAGATCATAACACACATCTGAGAGTAAAACAACTTCCAGAAATATCCAGCAATAGTAATAAGTATAACACATACAAAGTATAAAAGCATAGGTTCGGTCCAGCTCCGAGGTCAGCTCCGACAGCAGCTGGGATGTCCAGGCGAAGTTGGCTCCAGCAGAGTGGAGAGTTAACTGGAGAAGTTGAGGCCATTTACATTCAAAGTGACTATTGACAAGTAACAAATTGACCCTGCCATTTTTCCATAAATATTTCCATTGTTTTCTTTGGCTATTCTTTGTAATTTTACTGGGAGATTTTCTGTCTTCACCTTCTTTCATAGTGATGAGCATGTTTATGTGTTTCTGGGTGTAGCACATCCTTAAGCATCTTTTGTAAGGCTGGACGCATGGTGACAAATTTTTTCAATTTCTGTTTGTTATGGAAGGTCTTTATTTTACCTTCATTCATAATGAGAGCTTTGCAGTGTACAGTATTCTGGGTTGACAGTTTTTATCTATTTAAGATTTGGACTGTATCTCACCATTCTCTTCTAGCCTGTAGAGTTTCTGATGAAAAGTCAGCTGTGAGGTTAATTGGAGATCCTCTGAAAGTAATCTGTTGTATCTCTTGTGCACATTTTAGAATCTTCTTGTTTTACTGTGAAGAGTTTGACTGAAATGTGTTGTGGTGATGATCTTTTCTGGTCATGTCTATTAGGAGTTCTGTGTGATTCCTGTACTTGGACGTACCTTTCTTCTTTCTCCAAATTAAAGTTTTCTGTTATTATTTCACTAAAAAGGCCTCTAATGCATTCTCTCTATATACCTACAAGAACACCTAAGACTTGTATGTTGGATCATTTCATAGTATCCCATAAATCTACAACACTGTTACGTTTTCTAATTTCTTCTTCTTCCTCTTCCTCTTTTCCCTCTTTCTCTTCTCCCTCTTACTCTTCTCCCTCTTCTTCCTCCTCCTCTCCCTCCTGTTCCTCCTCTTCCTCCTCCTCCCCCTCCTTTTTTGGGTGTCTATAAAATTTCTAGAGATTTGTCTTCTTGGATATTCTTTATTTTGCCTCACTGAGTCTATTGTTAAGGCTTTACACTGCATTTGTTATTTGATCTATTGATTCTCCATTTCTTGTATTTTGTTTGATTTCCCTTTAAAATCTCAATTTCATGGGAAAAATATCATATATGTCATTATGTATTTCCTTAATTTGTAGATTTGCTTCTGATTTCTTCTGAGTAATTCTATGATTTATATTTTGAATTCCATTTCCAGCATTCTTCAATCTCATTCTCTTCTAATTCTAGTATCAAAGTGTTGGTGTGTTCCTTTGGGGGCATCTTCTTGTCTTCCTTATTCTCATTTCATGAATTTCTGTCCATATTTTTATATATTTGTAAATGTACTTGTTTTTTTTTTCTCTGATGTCTTTTATCTGTAGACTATGTCTCTGTGATGTAGTGGAGTGTCTGGTCTGTCAGTGAATATCTTGAGGCATGTGCTGGGTGTAGCCAAAGAGCTCTGTTCAGTGCTCCAGGGTGAGGGGAGTATCCAAGTTGACACCTAAGTTGGGCACAGGGCATGGTAAATCTCTCTTTTTTTTAATCAGAGGAAAAGGTTTGATCACGTCTCTTGGCATAATTACATGCAGCCTCACATCCTCTCCTCCAAAGCAACCAATGCCTGGGCTCTATCCCCAGTGGCTGCAGTCGTCTTCTTCATCTGCACTGCTACAAGGAGTACACAAAGGATGTTTGCAGCATGGACCCTGCAGCAGTGACCTTCACCAGTCATTCGGGGAGCTCCACGCATGTGAAGCTGTCCACAATGACTGCCCAAAGTCCCAGCCACACCCTGCACCCTCCCATGCAGTCACAGTGTTTCCACAGTCCTAGCACAGAAGGCTCCCACAGTCACAGAGGACTGAAATCTACTCTGCCCTATCAATCTATCCCATCCTTAGAGAGGTGAAGATGCTCCCAGGGCCAGCCACCTGTTGGTACTTTGTCCAGGCAACCTAAGCCCCAGAGTCTGACAGGCTGGGAGTCTGGGGGCTCTTCACAGTCCTAAGTGGGTATCCAGCCCTATGTCAGTCCGCTAGCCAGTCACAGGTGTCCCCTCTCAGCTGGTATCTGGGCACTCAGAAACAAGCTGTCGCAGCTGTTACATATGTCCAAAACAGTGTCCATCCTGTCTCAGCTAGTTGCAGGGATTCATTGTCAGGGGGTCAGAGAGAGAGAAACGTGCCCCTTTTTTTCTTCTGGGTTGGCAGGTACAATGTCCTCTACAGGTATGCAGACTGGACTCACACCAGGCTTTCAGTGCAGCTTTATCACCAGTGGCTTGGGCTGCTGCAGTCTGGTCTCACCTCCTCTCTAAAGCTGGTGCTAAGGCTCTCAGCTGCTGGGGTCCTGTGCTGTGTCCGTGCTGTCCATCCACACCCTCTATGTTGATCCACAGCATCCTTGTAACTTCCATGGAGTTTCCACTGTAGTTTCCACCCTAACTCTTGCTGAGAGTGAATGCTCTCCACTTTTTATTTAATCTGAGATTTTTTTAAATTTAAGTTATGCAAGTTCTGTGTATTTAATATATACAGATTTAGGAACATAGTGATACTTCCCCCCTTACCCTCCTTCCCACCCAAGCTCCAACCCTTCCTCCTCCCTCTCACGTTCCCATTCTTAATTTTTTTTTTTTTTTTTGACAGGCAGAGTGGACAGTGAGAGAGAGAGACAGAGAGATAGGTCTTCCTTTTGCCGTTGGTTCACTCTCCAATGGCCGCCGCGGCCGGCGCGCTGCGGCCGGCGTACCGCGCTGATCCGATGGCAGGAGCCAGGAGCCAGGTGCTTTTCCTGGTCTCCCATGGGGTGCAGGGCCCAAGCACCTGGGCCATCCTCCACTGCACTCTCTGGCCGCAGCAGAGGGCTGGCCTGGAAGAGGGGCAACCGGGACAGAATCTGGCGCCCCGACCGGGACTAGAACCCGGTGTGCCAGCGCCGCTAGGCGGAGGATTAGCCTAGTGAGCCGTGGCGCCGGCCCCATTCTTAATTTTTACAATCATCTATTTTCAGTTTACTTAATGATTGCATAGTTAACCCTGCACTAAATAAGAGTTCAACAAATAGTATGAAGGAAAAAAAAAAAAAAAAAACCAGAAACACTGTTCTTCAAGAGAAGAAACGAGGGCTATAAACATTCATCAAATCTCAAAATATCCATTTCACTCCTAAACATTACATTTTAGGTATTTTATTAGTTACCTCAGATCAGGAAAACATATGATACCTTTTTCAGAGTGGCTTACTTCACTGCAACTGGGACTTGAACCAGCAATTATGTGGTTTGTTGGCATCACAGGTTGATGCTTAACCAACTGTGCCACCACACCAGCTCCAAAACTTGACCAGATTTAAATAACAACTCAGTGGGTTGGCTCTGTGGTGTAGTGGGTAAAGATGCCACCATGTGGGTACCAGTTCAGGTCCCAGTTTTTCCACTTCTGATCCAGCTCTCTGCTGTGGCCTGGAAAAGCAGAAGATGGCCAAAGTGCTTGGGCCCCTGCAGCCACATGAGAGACCTGAAAGAAGCTCCTGGCTTTGACCTGGCCATGTGGCCATTTGGAAAGTGAACCAGTTACTGTAAGATATCTCCCCACTCCCCAACAAGTCTGCCTTTCCAATATCCTTTAAAAAAATTATTTTGGGTTATGCAAATTCATATTTTTCATATTTACAGATTTAGGAACATAGTAATAGTTCCTACCCTATACTCCCTCCCGCCCACACTCCAGCCCTTCTTCCTCTTCCCTCTCCTAATCCTACTCTTAACTTTTTTTCTTTTTTAAGAAAACTTTTATTTAATGAATACAAATTTCATAAGTACAACTTTAGAAATATAGTGGTTCTTCCCCCCAATACCCATACTCCCAATAACCCTCTCCTCCCACCTCCCCCTCCCTCTCCCATCCCATTCTTCATTAAGATTTGATTTTAATTAACTTTATATACAGAAGGCCAACTCTATACTGAGTAAAGATTTCAACTATTTGCACCCACACACACAAAGTATAGAGAAATGTTTGAAAACAAATTTTACAGTTAATTCTCATGGTACAACTCATTAAAGACAGAGGTCCTGCATGGGGAGTAAGTGCATGGTGACTCCTGTTGTTAATTTAACAATTAACACTCTTATGTATGACGTCAGTGATCACCTGAGGCTCTTGACATGAGCTGTCGAGGCTTATTATAAAAGCCTTTTGAATCCACAGTCTCCATCAGTATTTTGACAGGGCCATAAGCAAAGCGGAAGTTCTCTCTTCCTTTCAGAGAAAAGTACATCCTTCTTTGATAGCCACTCCTTTCCACTGGGGTCTCACAGAGATTCTTCATGTAGGATTTTTTTTTTTTTTTTTTTTTTTTTTTGCCACAGTGTCTTGGTATTCCATGCCTGAAATGTTCTTATGGGCTTTTCAGCCAGATCAGAATGCCTTAAGTGCTGATTCTGAGGTCAGAGTGCTGTATAGGGTATTTTTCATTCTGTGAGTCAGTTGTGAGGACTGCTTCCCATGTTGGAACATTCTCTCCATTTTAATTCTATCTATTGTTATTACCAGACACTGGATCTTATTTTTATGATCCCTTTGACACTTAATCCTATCCAAATGATCAATTAAACGCATAATAAGGAATTATTGCCACCTAGATTAATGGAATTTAGAGTGCCATGACAAGTTTTTAGTTTTCTGTTAGAAGTAAGTCCATGGGAATGTATGCAGAACTATATAGCTCCTCTTGCTCTTATTCCCACTCTTACTGGGATGTATTTTCAGTTGACTTTATACACATATGATTAATTCTATGCTAAGTAAAGAGTTCAAGCAATGGTATTAATAGGCAAAAAATAATAATAAAAAAATAAAATGAAAGGACTTCCTCAACACTCAAGTCAGGGCTGTTCAAGTCATTGCTTCTCATAGTGTCAATTTCACTTCTGCAGGTTTCCTTTTAGGTGCTCTGTTACCACAGATCAGGGGGAACATATGATATTTGTTCCTTTGGGACTGGCTTATCACTAAGTATGATGTTTTTCACATTCATCCATTTTATTAAAAATGACTGGATTTCATTTTTTTAACTGTTGTGTAGTATTCCATAAAGTACATATCCCATAATTTCTTTATCCAGTCTTCAGTTGATGAACATTTAGGTTGATTCCATGTCTTAGCTAGTATGAATTGAGCTGCAATAAACATAGGGATGCAGACAGCTCTTTTAATTTGCAGATTTCACTTCCTTTGGTTACACTCCAAGGAGTGGGATGGCTGGGTCATATGGTACAACTATGTTCAGATTTCTGAGGTATCTCCAAACTGTTTTCCATAATTGTTTTACCAACAGTGGATTAGGGTACCTTTTTCCCCCACATCCTTGCCAGCACTTGTTTGTTGATTTATGTATGAAAGCCTCTGTAACTGTGGTGAGGTGAAACCTCATTGTGGTTTTGATTTGCATTTCCTTGATGGTTAGTGATCCTGAGCATTATTTCATGTGTCTGTTGGCCATTTGGATTTCCTCTTTTGGAAAATGTCTGTTTAAGTCCTTTGCCCATTTTTTTTTTTTTTTTTTGACAGGCAGAGTGGACAGTGAGAGAGAGAGACAGAGAGAAAGGTCTTCCTTTTGCCGTTGGTTCACCCTCCAATGGCCGCCGCGGCCGGCGCGCTGCAGCTTGCCCATTTCTTAACTGGGATTATTTTGTTGTTGTGGAGTTTCTTGATCTCCTTATATATTTTGCATGGTTTGCAAATAATTTCTTCCAATCTGTTGGTAGCCTCTTCACTTTCCTGACTGTTTCTTTTGCAGTATAGAGGCTTCTCAATTTGATGTAATCCCATTTGTTAAATTTGGTTTTTATTGCCTGTGCCTTTGAGGTCTTTGCCTATGCCAAAGTCTTGTAGGATTTCCCCAATGCTCTCTAATAATTTGGTGGTATCAGGTCATAGATATAAGTCTTTAATCCATTTTGAATGGATTTTTTGTGTAAGGTGTAAAGTGGCGTCATGGTTTATACTACTGCATGTGGAAATCCAGTTGTCCCAGCACCATTTGTTGAAGAGATTGTCCTTGCTCCAGGGATTGGTTTTAGCTCCTTGGTCAAATATAAGATGCATGGATTGATTTCTGGCATTTTTATTCTGTCCCATTCATCTATCCTCTGTTTTTGTACCAGTATCAGGCTGTTTTGCTTATAACTGCCCCATAGTATGTCTAATATTGTGATGCTTCCAGCTCTATTTTTGTTGTACAAGATTGTTTTAGCTATTTGAGGTCTCCCATGCCTCCATATGAATTTCAGCATTTTTTCCTGATCTGAGAAGAGTGTCTTTGGTATTTTGATTGGTATTGCATTGAATCTATAATTGCTTTTGGAAGAATGGACATTTTGATGATATTGATTCTTCCAATCCTTGAACATGGAAGATTTTTCCATTTTTTAGTATCCTCTTCTGTTTCTTTCTTTAAAGTTTTATAATTCTCATCATAGAGATCTTTGACCTCCTTGGTTAAATTTAGTCCAAGGTATTTGATTTTTTTGTAGCTATTGTAAATGGGATTGATCTTAGAACTTCTTTCTCAGCCATGGCATTGTCTGTGTATACAAAGGCCGTTGATTTTTTTGTATTGACTTTATACCCTGCTACTTTACCAAACTCTTCTATGAGTTTCAATAATCTCTTGGTGGAGTCTTTTGGAACCCCTCTATGTATAATTATGTCACCTGAAAATAGGGATAGTTTGACTTCATCTTTCCCAATTTAAATCTCTTTCATTTTTTTTCTTGCCTAATAGCCCTGGCTAAAACTTTCAGGACTTTATTGAATAGCAGTGGTGAGAGTGGACATCCTTGTCTGGTTCCAGATCTCAGTTGAAATGTTTCCAACTTTTCCCCATTCAATAGGACGCTGGCCATGGGTTGCCATAAATTGCCTTAATTGTGTTGAGGAATGTTCCTTCTAATCCCAGTTTGCTTAGAGTTTTTATCATGAAAGGGTGTTGTATTTTGTCAAATGCTTTCTCTGCATCTATTGAGATAATCTATGGTTTTTATTCTTCAGTTTGTTAAAGTGATGTACCACATTGATTTGCGAATGTTGAACCATTCCTGCATCCCAGGGCTAAATCCCACTTCATCCGTGTCAGTGATCTTTCTGATGTGTTGTTGGATTCGATTGGCCAGAATTTTGTTGAGGATTTTGTGTCTGTGTTCATCAGGGAAATTGGTCTGTAGTTCTTTGTCTGTTGCATCTTTTCCGGGTTTAGGAATTAAGGTGATGCTGGCTTCATGGAAAGAATTTGGGAGGATTCCATCCCTTTCAGTTGTTTTGAATAACTTGAGAAGAATTGGAGTTTAGTTCTTCTTCTTTAATGTCTGGTAGAATTAAACAGTGAAGCCATCTGGTCCTGGGCTTTTCTTTGTTGGGAGGGTCTTTATTACTGATTCAATTTCCGTCTTGGTTATGGGTCTGTTTAGGTTTTCTGTGTCTTCATGGCTCAATTTAATTAGGTTGTATGTGTCTAGGAATCTATCCATTTCTTCTAGGTTTCCAGGTTTGTTGGCATACAGCTCCTTGTAATTTCTGATGATTCTTTTATTTCTGTGGTATCTGTTGTTACATTTCCTTTTTAATCTCTAATTTTGTTGATTTGGGTCTTCTGTCTCCTTTTTTTAGTTATTTGGACAAATGATGTGTCAATTTTGTTTATTTTTTCAAAAAAACAGCTCTTTTGCTGATCTTTTGTATTTTTTTTTTGCTTTCAATTTTGTTGATTTATTCTCTAATTTTTTCTTTTTTCCTACTAGTTTTCAGTTTTGTTTGCTATTGTTTTTCTAGATCCTTGAGGTACATTGGTAGTTGATTTATTTAGTGCTTTTCCAATTTTTTGATGTAGGCACCAATTGCTATAAACATTCCTCGAAACACTGCTTTTGCTGTATCCCATAAATTTTGGTAAGTTTTATTGTCATCTTCATTTTTTTCTAAAAATTTTTTGATTTCTCTTTTGATTTCTTCTGTGACTCGCTGTTCTTTTATGAGTGTGTTGTACAGTCCATGTGTTTGTGTATGTTCTGGATATTTCTGAATTGCTGATTTCCAGCTTCATTGCATTGTGGTCCAAGAAGATGAATGGTATGATTTTGATTTTCTTTTTATTTGTTCAGACTTACTTTAAGGCCTAGCATGTGATCAATCCTAAAGAAGGTTCCATGCACAGGTGAGAAAAATGTGTATTCTATATCTGTAGGGAAGAAGGCTCTGTAGGTATCTGTTAGGTCTTTGTGGTCTGTGGTGTTGATTAACTCTGTTTCCTTGTTGATTTTCTGTTTGATTTATCTGTCCATTGGTGAAAGTAGGGTCTTTAAGTCCCCCATTACGATTGTATTTGAGTCTTTATATCCCTTTAAATCCCTTAACATTTCTTTCAAATAGCCAGGTGCCCTATTATCAGGTGCATATACATTTATAATAGTTACATCTTACTGTTGAATTGATCCTTTAATCATTATATAGTGTCTTTCTTTATCTCTTTTAATAGTTTTTGTTTTAATGTCTATTTTGTCTGATATTAGTATGACCACGCCAGCTCTTTTTTGGTTTCTGTTAGCATGGATTATCTTTTTCCATCCTTTCACTTTCACTTTCAATCTGTGTTGCATCTTTGTTGGTGCATTTCCTACACTTTTTTCTTTTAAACTGTTTATCCTTTGCCTAGCACAGAATATCATTCCCTAATCTGCCATCTTGGAATCTTCTAATAAATCTTTTTTTAAAAAAATTGATGTTAGAAACAACAGAAGGTAGATGTGACTGTAATACAGTTAACTATGGCTTTTTTTTTTATTGTTCTTCCAACCTAGCAAGCTTGTGTTTGACTAAGATCCTTTCTACCTACTAGCTAGTCTACCTGCAGTGAGCTTTCCTTGATCAGAATTCCTGTATCAAGTTCTTTACTGGCTTAGCTAAGGTTTTGTTCAAATACCTCTTTCTCAGAAAAGCTCCCAACCCATTTAAAGTAGTGTCCTCCTACATACCATTCCCATCAGTCTTTGTCCCTTTCCCCAGATGTTTTTCTTTATAACACTCATCACATTCTGAGATTACATTACATACTAAGTCTTCACAACATAATTTGGACTCTATGAAGGCACATTCCTTTATATGTCCTGTTCATTCCTTTATCTTCTGGCTAAGGACAGCATCCTGGCACAAAGCAGATGCTGAGTATTTCCTGAATGAATGGTTGGATAGATCTGGTGGAATGTAGCCCTCTGAGAGAGCAGCTGTGATGTTACAAAGGGGCAGTGTCATGCAGCCAGAAGAGCACTTCCCTGACAGTCACAGTCGCTGTGCAAACTCGGGCATTCATCACGATATTCATAGGAACTTTATGATGAATACCTAATATTACCTACTTGAAGCACTTAGCCCAGTGCTTGACTAATAGCAATAGTTACCTCTACTTCATCCTTGAGTTCTTGGACGTATTGAACTTTTATATCGTGACCACCAGAGGTCGCTCAAAGTGTGCTTTAGCAGTGCTGGTTTTTGTCTTTGTGCTTAGGTTTACAGCGAATTCTTTAGAGAAAGATCAATTTGAGTAACCACAAATTACTAAAATTTTACAGATTTCCTTTGCATTTCTTTGGCATTCTGTCACTTGTAAGGTCCAGTTAGATTATAGTTAACATTTTCTAATAGAAGTCAACATTAATGTTAATGTTATCTCTGTGGTTTGCCTTCTTCCTTTAAAATGCTACATATAGTTATTTTCATTTCCATTTCATTTACTTTTCCTTGTGTTACACTAACCTATCCTCTTTCTCTATTTTTCTCTACATAATATTTATCACTCTCTGATGTTCCATATAATTAGTTTTTTGTTTATTTGGCTCCTCCAAGCATACATGGGAGAATGTGAGCCCCACAAGGACAGCGAGTTTTCTTTGTTCTGCTTTCCACAATATCCCTAGCACCTAGAAAAGTACCTGACACATAACAGGGGCTCAGATAATAGATATAGGACCTATATAGGTTGGGCATTGTGACATAGCAGGTTAAACTGCTGCTCGTTATGCCCACAGCCCACATCAGAGCATTGGTAGAATCCCAGCTCCTCTGCTTCCAGTCCAGCTGCCTGTTAATATGCCTCTTTTCTTTCCCCTTCTCTCTATCCCTTCACTGTTACTCTGCCTTTCAAATAAATAAATCTTTCTCCAGAAAAAGATATAAGTATACTTTATACAGAAACTCAATATTAGGAGTTAATGCGTATGTAGAAAATATCTTTTTTTAAGATTTATTTATTTGAAAGTCAGGAGTGACAGAAATCTTCCATCTGCTTATTCCCTCCCCAAATGGCCACTACAGCAAAGCCTGTGTCAGGCAAAAGCCAGAAGCCAGGAACTTCATCCCAGTGTCCAATGAGGGTACAGGGGCCCAAGCACTTGGGCTCTATTTTATTGCTTTCCCAGGTACATTAGAAGGGAGCTAGATTGGAAGTAGAGCAGCCAAGAATTGAACCAGTGCCCATATGGGATTCCCGTGTCCCAGGCAGCAACCTAACCCACTGGGCCACAACCCTGGCTCTTAGAAAATATCTTTTAGAAAATATCTTCTAGGGCCAGTGTTGCAGCATAGAGGGTTAAGCTGCTGCCTGCAACGCCTGCATCCTGTATAGATACTAGTTCATGTCTTGGCTGCTCCACTTCCAGTCCAACTACCTACTAATGTACCTGGGAAAGCAGCAGAACATGGCCCAAGAGCTTAGGCCTCTGCACCCATGTGAGAAACCTGGATAAAGCTCCTGGCTTCAGCCTGACCTAGCCTTGACCCCTGCAGTCATTTCAGGAATGAATCAGTACATGGAAGATATATCTCTCTTTGTCCCTGTCTCTCCTCTCTATGTAACTCTGCCTTTCAAGTTAAATATTTAAAAAAAATTCCCCCATAATATAAATACAAATATAGCTAAGTTATTCCATTTAAAGAAACCTAATACAAGTGATTAAAGTGTCATTTGTATTTTTATCCAGAATTATCAAAGACAAATACTAAAATGAAAGAGAATATCTTATTTATTTTGGAATTCTAACATCCATCAGAATCCATAGTTTGCTGAGCAATGTGTATGAATAAATGAAAGAAATGAACAAGAACTTAAAATATAACAAAATAAAGAAGTCTCCCAGAGCACTCTGCTCATAGGTTGTGTATATGTGAGTTAAGAGATTTAATCTGCTTAAGAGAGTCTTAAACCGAATTGAGAGAGAATTTAAGATTTGTATTGTTAAGGATACAGCCTGTATTCTGTGCAGTGATGAAGAAAAGAATGAAGAAGTCATATTTGCTTATTGAATAAATATTTTAAGTGCTGCTGTGGTCTAAAGGTTTGTGTCCCCCTCTCCCCAAATGTGTGTGATGAAACCAAATTCCCAGCATGATGACATTAAAAGGTGGAGCTCTTGAGAGGCAACTATGTTGTGAGGACAGAGCCCTCCTGAATGGGGTCAACACTCTTATAAAAGAGGCCAAGGGAGCTTGTTTGCCCTTTCCTTTCCAAACGGACACAGCTGGATGGTGCTGTCAGTGAGGAACGGGCTTTCCCCAGACACGGGGTCTTCTGGCACTTGATCGTGGCCTCCCACCATCTAGCACTATGAAAAATAAAAGTGTGCTGTTTGTAAGCTACCCAGTCTGTACTTTATAATACTTCACAAATGGATTATGAAAAGAACTTAGTTGTCTGAACACTGAGAGAAATGATGTAAGAGGACAGAAACATTAATTTAACTGTATCATCAGGAATAGACAATCTAGAGATGTGATTTATGCAGATGATTTTACCGCAAGTTAGCGCATGCTAGAACTGTGACTGGACTCCATGTTGTAAAAAGAATCTGGACAGCTGAGTGATCTCTTCCTTGCTGGAGGGGTTTTACAAGTCTTCATAGATGAGGAGGTAACTGAAAGATGTTTTCCAGCATGATAGAATTAAGACTATGGGTGGAATCAATGATAATGGATGAAATTAATATATCTCAGTTCTCTTATTTATTTCCCCCAACAGGAGCTGTTTTTGATGAAAATACTAGGAGAATATTGGTTGTACAGGATCGAAATAAAGTAAGTTATTTCTGCTTTATAAATTGCTTTCCAAATGTTCAGTTATATCCAGAAAAAAATGAAATTTAGAAACATTGAGTCTATGGAATTTTAGAAAGATTTTTAAAAACTCATTTTTAAGGAGTTGTGGAACATTGAGCTATTTATTTGAACCCAAAAGTACTTATTCAGGCCTGGAAAATGTCAAAATAATACTCCCTGTTTACAATCTATTACTTCATGATTACAGGAAAATTTTAAGTTACTGTATTTAACTGAGATGACAGCTCTGTCTCAAACACATTGTCAAGATATTCTTCCATTCATCTAGCATCATTGAGTCCCTACCCTGTGCCAGATGTGGAGAATTTATAAGATTAATAAGACAATATCCTTGATGTCCTATACTTACTATCTATTTGGAAAAATAGTCATATAGTAGCTTTGCCTTCAGCAACCCAAAAAACTTTCCAAAGGCGGTGATACTTAAAACTACATCTGGAATGGAGCTGGCACCGCGGCTCACTAGGCTAATCCTCCACCTGCAGTGCTGGCACCCTGGGTTCTAGTCCTGGTTGGGGCACCGGATTCTGTCCTGTTTGTTCCTCTTCCAGTCCAGCTCTCTGCTGTGGCCCGGAAAGGCAGTGGAGGACCCTGCACCCGCATGGGAGACCAGGAGGAAGCACCTGGCTCCTGGCTTCAGATCGGCACAGCACGCCAGCTATAGTGGCCATCTTGGGGGTGAACCAACGGAAGGAAGACCTTTCTCTGTCGCTCTCTCTCTCTCACTGTCTAACTCTGCCTGTCTAATAAAATAAATAAATAAATAAACTGCATCTGGAAGAATGAATAGGAAAAGCCAAAAAGATTACTGAGAAAATTAGAATTGCATGTATGGAAGCACAGCGGTTAGAAAGGGACTGCCATAGCATAGAAATAGTGGTAAAAAGTTCATTGTAGCCAGAGCTATGAGGAGTGGTACAGTACATGAACCGAGAGCTGGATTGCTAACAGAATATGAAGAGCCTTGGGTATCAAAATGAGGAGTATAGGCAACTAGAAGCAACAAAAATTTTTCAGAGAACTATGCTGATTAGGGATACTTTAATATTTGGCAGTTACAAGTGAAAATGAAAAGAGAATAATTGTATCCATAACGATCTGAAACTTCAGTGACTGTTGGTAGACAGAGTGAAACATTTTTCCCCATCATGTATATTTTCAAAGTTTAAATTAAGTTTTATGTAAGAATAGCTGAAAACAGTGTACATTTCTCAGAATTGCCATCAAAAAGCATTTTCATAGATATAAGTAACTTTTGAGGTTACAGTTAAGACAGGACGCCGACTCAAACTAAGTTTTTTATTAGTGGAAATTTATGGAATACCTAAGGTCATGTTGTGCCTCACTTTGTGAATAAGTATTTAAACATAATTTATAATTGTAGTGGTACACAAGAGAATGATGTGCATAGTATTTGTTTTCTGTTTTCTTTTTAGTTTTTATGATTCATTTATTTTACTGAGAGACTTAAAGAGAGAGGGGAAGAGAGAGAGGTCTTCTCTCCACTGGTTCACTCCCCAAATGGCCACAACAGCCAGAGCTGGGCTAATCAGGAGCCAGGAGCTTCTTCCAGGTCCCCTACATGGGTACTGGGGCCCAAACACTTGGGCCATCTTCTACTGCTTTCCCAGGCCATCAGTAGGGAGCTGGATCAGAAATGGAGCAGCCAGGACTCGAACTGCTGCCCATATGGGTTGCTGACGCAGCAGGCAGATGCTTGACCTACTACACCACAGCACCAGCCCCACAGTATTTGTATTCTTTTATTTGTGTAACACAAAAAGGCACAGAAGAGCTGTTTATTTTCTGGTAATAAAATTCAGTTAATAAGTGAAAATATCTTATTTACAGAAAGAGCTAAGACAGGACTAGATGCAGAGTCCTGTTTTGCTACCAGCTCAGCTATAGGCTTACACATGCATATATATTTCCAGCATTTATCATAATTATCTAATATTTTTCTTTCTATATGGCTATGTTATTAAATGTGAATTTTTTTAAAGATTTATTTATTTGAAAGAGTAACCAGAGAGAGAAGGAGAGGCAGAGAGAAAGAGAGGTGCTCCATCTGCTGGTTCACTCCCCAATTGCCCGCAACAGCCAGAGCTGCGCCAATCTGAAGCCAGGAGCCGGGAGCATCTTCCAGGTCTCCCATGTGGGTGCAGGGGCCCAAGGACCTGGGCCATCCTCCACTGCTTTCCCAGGCCATAGCAGAGAGCTGGATTGGAAGTGGAGCAGCTGGGTCTCGTACTGGCGCCCATGTGGTACACCTGCACCGCAGGCAGCAACTCAACCTGGTATGGCACAGCGCCAGCCCTAAATATAACTTCTAAAAGTTTTATTGAATATAGCTTATGAAAGGTTTATCCAGGGACCAGCACTGTAACAACGCAGGTAAAGCCACCACCTGTGGTGCTGGAGTCCCATATGGGTGCTGATTCAAGTCCTGGGTGCTCCACTTTCGATCCAGCTCCCTGCTAATGTCCCTGGGAAAGCAGTAGAAGATGGCCCAATTACTTGGACTCCTGCACCCACCTGGGAGACCCAGATGAAGCTTCTAGCTCCTGGCTTCAGATGGGCCCAGCACCGGCCATTATGGCCATTTAGAGAGTTAACCAGCAGATGAAAGACTTAGCTTTCTCACTCTGCCTTTAAAAAAAGAAAAAAAGATTTATTAAGAGAGTTACGGAGAGAAAGAGGGAGAGACAGTGAGGTCTTCTATCCACTGATTCACTCCCCAGATGGCCACGTCCAGAGCTGAGCCAATCCAACTGATCAAAATAAGTCTTTATATTTTTTAAAATTTCTTTAAAGTTGCCATTTCTTTAAGATTTATTTATTTATTTGAAAGAGTTACACAGAGAAGGAGAGGCAGAGAGAGGTCTTCCATCCACTGGTTCACTTCTCAATTCACCACAATTAGCCAGAGCTGTGCTGATCTGAAGCCAGGAGAGAGGAACTTCTTCCAGGTCTCCCACACAGATTCGGGGGCCCAAGTACTTGGGCTATCTTCTGTGGTTTTCCTAGGCCATAGCAGAGAGCTGGATCGGAAGTGGAACAGCCAGGACTGGAACCAGCACCCATATGGGATGCCAGCACTGCAGGCGGCGGCTTTACCTGCCACACCACAGCTCTGGCCCCAATAAGTCTTCTTTAAAAAAAAAAAAAAAGTTTTATCCATTAAAACTAGCAAATCAATTTTGAAGATAATTGACATTGACTATGACTGTTGTGTATGCTTAAGAGAGGCTGATCTGTATATTCTTTCTGTAGAAAGGGTTCTTGAGGCTTATTTTATGGCATAACATGATTTTTAATATTTATTTATTTGAGACAGTGACAGGCAGAAAGAGAAGCCTTCCATCTGCTGGTTCACTCCTCAAATGACTGCAACATCTGGTGCTGGGCCAGGCCAGAGCCAGAAGCCATTAATTTAATCCAGGTATCCCACGTGGATGGCAGGGACCCAAGTCCTTAAGCCATCAGCTGCTGCCTTCCTCTGCAGTAGCAGGAAGCTAGAATCAGCAGTGAAGCTGGTACTTAAACTCAAACACTCCAGTATGAGAAGTGGGTGTCTTACCCACTAGGCCAAATGTTCACCCACGTAATATTTCTTTTGTATTCAGTAAAGAAATGTATGTTAATTAAATGGTGATTTGTTAATCAAGCCAAAGGGGAGGGAGGCGCCAAACAGATATAGCCTGGAAGGCCAGTCAGGTGATTGCTGTAGTAATTAATATGTGAGATGAGGCTTGCATAAAGGTGGTGGTATAAGTAAAGGAAGGAAGAGACAGATGCCTCTGGAAACTGATAACAGTAAGTTACTCAGTTAATAAAAAAAAAAAAAATTTAAGTATTTAGTATACTGAGCTGGGCATGCCAGCTAGAATAATACTGTCATTTGAGGGCTTATGAGTTGAGTAGAAAAGGGTATTTAAGGGAGTTACCCACATATTCTCATTCCTCCTGAAAAAGTATTGAGAGCCAGAATAGTTGCTGTGGGCCAATTCCTAGGTTCTCTATGGTACTAAAAAGAGATGTGAGATTAAGCATATTAAGTAATGAATTTGTTTGTAAAAACTTGCACCATCATGACCCCTAAATAAAGCTCTCAACAGTGGCCTTCATCCACAAGACTGGTTACAATAAAGATACCAGTGTGTTACTGGGTCTAGGGCTGCCTAGCCCCATTGGGCTCTCTAAGGAGCTTAGCAAGGGGCTTCCCATGATTCCTACCTGGCTGCAGTTCCAGCCATGGTATTCCATGGAATCATGCCCTATGGAGTCATGCAGTGATACAGCATGGCGCCACCCTGGCAAAAATGAGTACATAGCAAACATTACATGAAGTAGAGAAATGAGCACTGTGTTCTTAAAACAGAGGAAAGGTTAATTTTAGGCATCATCTGATAAATAGTTGACAATGAGAAACAAAACAGCTGAAAAATAGAGGGGGTAACACACCAGTTCCTTTTCATAAACTAAAGAGATTAATAGAGTTCAGATATAAAAATAGCAGTGAGATCATAGGTCTGCATTCTTTCCATGTCTAGATAGGACTCAGTTTGCCATTATTTGAAATAAATTATTTGGAAGTAGGAACTGCTGACATCATATCAGGAAAGAAAGTTAAACAGCCAGAGAGCTTTCTTGTCTGGTGCAGTTCAGGGACCATGTGAATAATATGTGTCTCTTAGTAGGAAACTTTGAACTTGATTATTTTAGAACATGTTGAACTTCAGTTTTAGGCAAAATGTCTCACTTAGTAACTGAAGTTTATATTTTAAAGTGCTAGGGAGACAAGTGTTCTCTTCTTCCTAGTATTTAATTATCTCTTAAAAGGAAATGAAGTATGTGCCAGTGCCACGGCTCAATAGGCTAATCCTCCGCCTGCGATGCCGGCACACCGGGTTCTAGTCCCGGTCGGGGCACCGGATTCTGCCCCAGTTGCCCCTCTTCCAGGCCAGCTCTCTGCTGTGGCCTGGGAGTGCAGTGGAGGATGGCCCAAGTCCTTGGGCCCTGCACCCCATGGGAGACCAGGAGAAGCACCTGGCTCCTGGCTTCGGATCAGCGCGGTGCACTGGCCACGGTGGCCATTGGAGGGTGAACCAACGGCAAAGGAAGACCTTTCTCTCTGTCTCTCTCTCTCACTGTCTACTCTACCTGTCAAAAAATAAAAAATAAAAAAAAAGAAATGAAATATGTAAGCATTCTCCATTTTGGCCCCAAATGAATGATTTAAAGAAAAGTGTAGTTCTATATATGGAATAATCTCTCTGAGTCATTAATGTTCTTATTTTTTGATTTCTGTGTATACTTATGAACAATTGAAAGCTAATCTGTTATCAGTATCATCTGCCCTTAACCAGCAAAGGAATGCTTGATTGCAGCATAGCTACTTTGACTTTAGGATTCTGCAAAACTCGGCCCCCTCTGCCCTCTTTGCTCTCCAATAACTTCTTTTAAAAAAAAGATTTTTCAGCCGGTGCCGCGGCTCACTAGGCTAATCCTCCGCCTAGCGGCGCTGGCACACCAGGTTCTAGTCCCGGTTGGGGCGCTGGATTCTGTCCCGGTTGCCCCTCTTCCAGGCCAGCTCTCTGCTGTGGCCAGGGAGTGCAGTGGAGGATGGCCCAGGTGCTTGGGCCCTGCAACCCATGGGAGACCAGGAAAAGCACCTGGCTCCTGGCTCCTGCCATCGGATCAGCGCGGTGCGCCGTCCGCAGCGTGGCGGCCATTGGAGGGTGAACCAACGGCAAAAGGAAGACCTTTCTCTCTGTCTCTCTCTCTCACTGTCCACTCTGCCTGTCAAAAAAAAAAAAAAAAGATTTTTCTAAGATTCTTTTATTCATTTATTTATGTATTTGAAAGACAGTAACAGAGGAGGGAGAGAGAGAGAGACAGATCTTCCATCCGCAGGTTTACTCCCCAAGTCCCCACAACAGCTGGGTCTGGGCCAGGCAGAAGCCAGGAGCCCAGAACTCACTCCAGGTCTCCTGTGTAGGTGGTAGGCACTCAAGTACTTGGTCTCTCCTGCTACCTTCCCAGGCAGATTTTCAGGAAGCTGAATCATAAGCAGAACAGTTGCACTCCCATACGGATGCATTACAAGCAGTGGCTTCTCCTCCTGTGCCACAGTGCTGCCCCCTCCAATTACTTCTGATCTCCTATTCCTGTTTTACTTCCCATTATGTGTGTGTATTTGTCCATGTGTCTGTGTGTGTACAATATGTATTCTGTATTCACTGTATGTGTTTACTTGAAGATATAAGCACTTCACATGAAGTAGCTAATTTATATCTTTACAACATCCCTTAGGATTGTTATGCCCATTTTAAAGATGAAACTGAGGCACAAAGAGGCTAATTAATGTTCTCCAAATTACACAGATACTGTAGTGGAAGATTCTAATCTAGCCATTCTGACTTCAAATTCTACAATCTAGAAAGAGAAAGATTGAGCAAAGTCTACAAAGTCATAAAGGACTCATTTCATGTAGGAGTGATAATCCCCAGTTTTCCACACTGATTTCAAGCATTAAGAACAGATTTCCAAAACATAGAATGATTTTCCTATATATGAGAAATTGTGAAAGACACTAGATGACCCCCATCTCATTCTATTATAACCTACAAAAGAAAAGCTTCCTGTAGTAATTGTTTTATTTATATTTTCATCCAGGTCTTACTGCTGTAAGGCCAAGTGGCACTGCATATAATTAATAAACGATTCAAGATCAGAGAAAACTTTTTTAGGATTTTGTTCAATTAAGTTAGTTTAGGCTAAAAGTAGATACTGTAACTCTAATACAACAGAAGATAAGCCCAAACATTATCCACAAATACCACATATATAATTAACATAAATTAGTTAATTAGGGGCAGGTGTTTGGCCTGGTGATCATGTTGGGCTGTCTGAATCCCATAACAGAATGTCTGTATTTGAGTTCTAGCTCTGCTGCTGATCCCAACTTCCTACTAATGCAGACTCTGCTTGGCAGCAGGTGATGGCTCAAGTAGTTGAGTCTCTGACACCCACATGAGAGATCTGGGTTGAGTTACCAGCTCCCAGCTTTGGCCTTGCTGTTGGTGGCATTTGGGAATGAATAAATGGATGAAAGCTTCTCTCTGCCCCTCCCCGTGTGCTTCTGAGATAAAATTACTTAAAAATGATAAAAATTATTTTATCTTTTTTAAGATTTATTTATTTGAAAGTCAGAGTTACAGAGAGGCAGAGCAAGAGCGAGAGCGAGAGAGAGAGAGAGAGAGAAAGTCTTCCATCTGCTTGTTCATTCTCCAGATGGCTGCAAGCCAGGAACTTCTTCTGGGTCTCCCACAGGGGTGCAGGGACCTAAGGACTTAGACCATCTTCTACCTCTTTGCCAGGCCATGGCAGAGAGCTGGATTGGAAGAGGAGCAGCCGGGACACGAACTGGCACCCACATGGGATACTGGCACTGCAGGCGGCGGCTTAACCTGCTATGCCATAGTGCTGGCCCCATAAAAAAATTTATTTTTAAATTATTTTAAAAATTGGTTAATTTCTTTTGGTAAATTTGAAAAAATACTCAGTATGGAGAAGTTACTTGTAAAGAGATGCTATAAAAGTTTCATTTTCTTTTAAGTATGTCCTTATAGCTATCTTTTTTTAAAAATATATATATATATTTATTTATTTGAGAGGCAGAGTTAGAGACGGAGAGAGGTCTTCCATCTCTGGTTCACTCTCCAAGTAGTTGTAACAGCCGGAGCTGGGTCAATCTGAAGGCAGGAGCCAGGAGCTTTTTCCAAGTTTCCCACATGGGTGCAGGGGCCCAAGCACTTGGGCTGTCTTCCACTGCTGTCTCAGGCCATTAGCAGGGAGGTAGATGAGAGGTGGAGTGGCTGAGACATGAACTGGCACCAGTATGGGATGCTGGCACCATAAGCTGAGGCCTAACCTACTACACCACAGTGCTGGCCCAGCTATCTGTCTTGTCTTTACATTTAAAGTACTGTCCCCAGCATTCATTTACTCTTCTCCTGATTCAAGTAACAAAAGAAGTTGTGGAGTCTAAACTGGATTAGGAGAGCTGGGTTCCTCAGGTTTGTGTGTTACTCAAAGTAGCTGTTTGATTTTTGGAAATCTCTGAGCCTCTCAGGACCTAACTTTGCCCATTGATAAAATTTAAGAGTTAAGACTAGGTGATCAGGCCGGCGCAGCAGCTCACTAGGCTAATCCTCTGCCTGTGGCACCAGCACACCGGGTTCTAGTCCCAGTCGGGGCGCCGGATTCTGTCCTGGTTGCTCCTCTTCCAGGCCAGCTTTCTGCTGTGGCCCGGGAGGGCAGTGGAGGATGGCCCAGGTCCTTGGGCCCTGCACCTGCATGGGAGACCAGGAGAAGCACCTGGCTCCTGGCTTCAGATCAGTGCAGTGCGCCAGCTGCAGCAGCCATTGTGGGGGTGAACCAATGGAAAAAGGAAGACCTTTCTCTCTGTCTCTCTCTCTCACTGTCCACTCTGCCTGTCAAAAAAAAAAAAAAAGACTAGGTGATCAAACAAAATACTGCATGCAGTACTATTATTTCATATATCTTACACATGCATAAGATTTATATGTATTATATATATGTACAATTACATATAGATGTTATCTGGTCTAAGAGAAGAAAGAAAAGGGGAACTATGCAGATTTGTAGAACAGCACACCAGGTTTTGGAACTTTGTCAAACTTTATTAAGGACTCCAACAAGGACTAAAAGACAGCCAGGTAATGTGATTGTCCAACTCCAGGCAGTTTTTCAGCATGCATTAATCTACCAAATAATAATCTACTTATATAATTATTTATTAAAACATAGAAATTCATAGAAAACAAACCTAGGTCTAATGATGTTAAAAAAATTGTATTGCAGTCGGAAAAAAAAAAAAAAAAAAAAGGAGCTTCTGGGCAGCTATGGCTGAACTGTCTCACTCTCAACCTAGACAGTTTGATGTTTGACGGTAGTTTTTTTTTTTCCCATATAAACACTGCCAAGACAAATGACGTAATAGGTTCAGCATGCAAAAATCAAACTCCCAGCATAATCTGTATTTTATTGATTGAAAAGGAAAAAACTGAGTCGAGCTATATTTTTAAAACAAAGAAATAGTCAAAACTCTGCTTATTAAATTTGTCTGAACTCCAGTGTAAAAACCACTAAAATGTTTACGGTTCTGTATTAAACACGGATGTGTTCAGTGTTCTCTAAATTTTGGTCATCTTAGTTTAAAAAAAAATGATTTCTGGTGTTTTCTGGAATGTTTGCTAGTGGTTTCCAAGGTAGTGAAGAAAGAAAGGAAGATCCAAGCCCTAATGACTACACAAATAAATAAGGACAAGGAGATTTCAAAAAGTTCACACCAAATGAAATAGAAAGATAAGTTTCTTTAGCTGCAGAAACTTAAGAAACATATGCATACCTTTTTCACAGTACATATTTTCCATGAATTTTTGAGAACTACTCATTTGGTTGAATTTCTAAAAATATTTTTAAAGTTTTTAATGAATACAACATCATGCATTTAATATATACAGATTTGGGAACATGATGCTTCTTTCCCTCTACCTGCTTCCCAACCATACTCCCGCCTTTCTTCCTCTTCCCTCTTCCTTTCCCATTTTATTTTTTACAGAGATCAACTTATAGTTAATTTTTGTACTGAAAAGATTAACCCTACATGAAGTAGAGTTCACCAATTAGAATGAAGAAAAAAAGAAGTAAATAACAAAAAAACAAACAAGAAAAACATGATTTCCCAACAGTTAAGGCAAGGGCTGTTCAAAATCATCACATGTCAAAGTGTCAGTTTCCCTCCTATATATTACATTTTAAATATTCTGTTAGTTACCATAAATCAGAGACCCCATATGATATTTGTCTTTTTGTGACTAGGTTACTTCACTAAGTATAATAATTTCAAGTTGTATCCATTTTGTTGCAATTGAGAGGATTTCATTTTTTTTTTATCTCTGTATAGTATTACATAGTGTTTATATGTACCATGTACCATAATTTCTTTATCCAGTCTTCAGTTGATGGACATCTGGTTGATTCCATTTCTTAGCTATTGTAAATTCAGCTGAAATGAACATCGGAGTACAGATAATTCCATCATATGCAAATTTCATTGCCTTTGGATAAATTCCCAGGATTAGGATGGCTGGGTCATATGGTAGGTCTATATTCAACTTTCTGAAGTATCTCCATGCTGCCTTCCACAGTGGCTCTTCCAGTTTACAGTCCCACCAAAAGTGAATTAAGGTTCCCTTCTCCTCACATCCTCACCAGCATTTGTTGTTTGTTGATTTCTGTATGAGAGCCATTCTAACAGGGGTGATGTGAAATTTCATTGTGGTTTTGATTTACATTTCCCTGATGGCTAGTGATCCTGAACATTTTTTCATGTGTCTGTTGGCTATTTTAATATCCTCTCTTGAAAAATGTCTGTTCAGGTCCTTTGTCCATTTCTTAGCTGGATTGTTTTGTTGTTGTTGAGTTTCTTGAGCTCTTTAATAGATTCTAGAAGTTAATCCTCTGTCACTTGCATTGTTTGCAAATACTTTCTCCCATTCTGTCAGTTGTCTCTTCACTTGCTAAGTGTTTCTTTTGCAATGCAGAAGCTTTTCAGTTTGATGTAATCTCACTTGTTAATTTTGGCTTTGACTGCCTGTGCTTCTGGGGTCTTTTCTAAGAAGTATTTCCCTATGGTAATGTCTTCTAGGGTTTACCAATGTTGCCTAGTAATTTGATGGTATCATGTCATAGATTTAGGTCTCTGATTCATTTTGAGTGGATTTCTGTGTAAGGTGTGAGGTAGGGGTCTTGTTTCATATTTTCCCGGCATCATTTGTTGAAGAGACAAGATAGTCTCTTGGCTGTAGGGCATGATTTTTGCTCCTCTGTCAAATATAAGTTGGTTGTAGATGTGTGGATTTATTTGTGGCGTTTCTATTGTGCTCCATTTGGTCTACACCTCTGTTTTTCTGCCAGTACCAACTGTTTTGATTACATCTTTTCTGTGGTATGTCTTGAGGTCTGCTATTGTGATGCCTCCAGCTTTGTTTTTGTTGTTTAAGATTGCTTTAGCTGTTCGGGGTCTCTTGTGTTTCCATATGAATTTTAGCATTATTTTTTTCTAGATCTGAGAAGAATGTTCTTGGTATTTTGATTGGTATCGCATTGAATCTGTAAATTGCTTTCGGTAGTATGGACATTTTGAAGATGTTGATTCTTCCAATACATGAACATGAAAGATTTTTCCACTTTTTTTGTGTCTTTTTATATTACTTCCTTTAGTGTTTTGTACTTTTCATCATAGAGATCTTGTGACATCCTTGGTTAAATTTATTCCAAGGTTATTTAAATTTTTTATAGCTATTGTGAATGGGATTGATTTTAGAAGTTCTTTTTCGGCTATGGCAACGTGTGTGCCTACAAAGGCTATTGATCTTTGTGTATTGATTTTATGTCCTGCTACTTTACCAAACTCTTTTATGAGTTCCAGTAGTCTTGCTGTGGAGTCTTTTGGGTTCCCTATATAGAGAATCATGTCATCAGCACATAGGGATAGTTTGATTTCTTTCCCTATTTGTACCTTTTGATTTCTTTTTATTGCCTGATGGCTCTGGCTAAAACTTCTAGGACTATATTAAATAGTAGTTGTGCTATTTTTGTTTTTGGGTTGGTTTTGGTTTTTTTGTTTTGTCTTAATGTCTATTTATTTGAAAGGCAGAATTACAGAGAGGCAGAGGCAGAGCAAGAGAGGTGTTCCATCTGCTGGTTCACTCCCTAATGGCTGCAATGGCCAGACCTTGGCCAATTCAAAGGTAGGAGCCAGGAGCTTCTTCCAGGTCTTGATGCCAGCACGGCTGGAAGCGGCTTTACCCACTACGCCACATTGCCAGACCCCAAGAGTGACCATCCTTCTCTGGTTCTGGATCTATTTTTATTATTATTATTTGACAGGTAGAGTTAGAAAGTGAGAGAGAGAGAGAGAAAGAGAAAGGTCTTCCTTCCGTTGGCTCACTCCCCAAATGGGCACTACAGCTGGAGCTACACTGATGCGAAGCCAGGAGCCAGGTGCTTTCTCCTGGTCTCCCATGCAGGTGCAAGGCCCAAGAACTTGGGCCATCATCCTCCACTGCCTTCCCAGGCCACAGCAGAGAGCTGGACTGGAAGAGGAGCAACCAGGACTAGAAACCAGCACCCATATGGGATGCCGGTGCCGTAGGCAGAGGATTAATCAAATGAGCCACGGCGCCAGCTCCTGGTTCTGGATCTTAATGGGAATGCCTCCAATTTTCCCCAATTTAGGAGGCTGGCTGTGGATTTCTTATAAATTGCTTTGATTATGTTGAGGAATGTTCCTCCTATACCCAGTTTGTGTGAGGTTTTCATCATAAAACGATGTTGAATTTTGTCAAATGCTTTCTCTGCATCTGCTGAGATAATCATATGGTTTTTGGTCTTTAGCTTGTTAATGTGATTAATCACATTTATTGATTTTCAGATGTTGAACCATCTCTGCCTACCAGGAATAAATCCCACTTCTCCAGGTGAATGTTCTTTCTGATGTGTTGTTGGAATCAATTGGCTAGTGTTTTGTTGAGGACTTTTGCATCTATGTTCATCAGGATTATTGGTCTATAGTTCGGTTTCTCTGTCATCTCTTTTTGTGGCTTAGGAATTAAGGTGATGTAGGCTTCATAGGTGTTTGGGAGGATTCTTTCACTTGTTTTCAATAGCTTGAGAAGAATGTGAATTAGTTCTTTAAATGTTTGGTAGAATTCTTCAATGAAGCTGTCTGGACCTGGGCTTTTCTCTGTTAGAAGGGTTATTACTGATTCAATCTCCATCTTGGTTATTGGTCTGCTTAGGTGTTCTGTGTTTTCATGTGTCAATTTAGGTAGGTTGTATGTGTCCAAGAACCTATCCATGTCTTCTAGGTTTTCTGATTTGTTAGCATACAGCTCTTTGTAGTAATTCCTGATGATTCTTTTTGCTTCTGTGATAGCTGTTGTAAAATTTCCTTTTTCATCTCAGATTTTATTGATTTTAGTCTCCTCCCCCCCCCTTTTCTTTTTTATTAGTTGGGCCAATGGTGTATCAATTTTATTTTTTCAAAAAGCCAGCTGTTTATTTCATTGATCTTTCATATTTTTTGTTTATTTCTTCCTTAATTTTAATTATTTCTTTCCTCCTAAATTGGGGTTTGGGTTGTTGCTTTTTTTCTAGACCCTTAGATGTATTGACAGCTCATTTATTTGGTGACTTTCCAGTTTCTTGATGTAGACACTAATAGCTATAAACTTCTCTTCTAGCACTGCTTTTGCTGTATCCCATAAGTTTTGATATGAGGTATTGCCATCTTCATGCATTTCCAGAATTTTTTAAATTTCTCTTTTGATTTCTTTTATGACCCACTGTTCACTTAGGAGCATGTTGTTCAGTCTCCATGTGTTTGCATATGTTCTGGAGATTCTTGAGTTGTTGCTTTTGTGCTTCAACGCATTTCGATCAGAGAAGGTGCATGGTATGATTTTTTTATTTTGAATTGTCTGAGACTTCCTTTATGGCCTAGAATATTGTCTATCCTGGAGAAAGTTCCATGCACTGCTGAGAAGAATGTGTATCCTGGAATTGTGTGGTGAAAAGTTCTGTTGATACCAATGAGGCCCATTTGGTCCATCGTTGTCGATTAGCTCTGTTGTTTCTTTATTGGTTTTATTTATTTTATTTTTTTTTTTTTTGACAGGCAGAGTGGACAGTGAGAGAGAGACAGAGAGAGAGAAAGGTCTTCCTTTGCCGTTGGTTCACCCTCCAATGGCCGCCGCTGCAGCCGGCGCACCGCGCTGATCCGATGGCAGGAGCCAGGAGCCAGGTGCTTTTCCTGGTCTCCCATGGGTTGCAGGGCCCAAGCACCTGGGCCATCCTCCACTGCACTCCCTGGCCATAGCAGAGAGCTGGCCTGGAAGAGGGGCAACCGGGACAGAATCCGGCGCCCCGACCGGGACTAGAACCCGGTGTGCCGGCGCCGCAAGGTGGAGGATTAGCCTATTGAGCCACGGTGCCGGCTTGTTGTTTCTTTATTGATTATCTGTTAGTTGATCTATCCGTTGATGAAAGTGAGATGTTGAAGTCCCTTGTTACTGTTGTATTGGAGTCTGTGTCTCCCTTTAGATCTGTTAACAGATCTTTTAAAGAGCCAGGCACTCTGTAATTGGGTGTGTATATATTTATTATAGTCACGTCTTCCTGTTGAATTGATCCCTTCATCATTACATAGTGCCCTTCTTTGTCTCTTTTAACAATTTTTATGTTAAAGTCTATTTTGTCTGCTATTAGGATGACTACACCTGACCCCTTTTTCTTCCATTTGCATGGAATCTCTTTTCTCATCATTTCACTTTCAGTCTGTGTGTATTTTTGTAGGTGAGGTGTGTTTGTTGTAGTCAGAAAATAGATGGGTCTTGTTTTTTAATCCATTCTGCCAGTCTGTATCTTTAACTGGAGAGTTGAGACTATATTCAGTGTGACTATTGATAATAAAGACTTGGCCCTGCCATTTTTCTGTGAATATTCCTGTTGTCTACTTTGGATTTCTTTTGTACTTTTGGGGGATTTTCTGTCTTTACATTCTTTCATGATGGCGGGTTTCTTTCTGTGTTTCTCTATGTAGCATATCCTTTAGCATCTTTTTGTATGGCTGGACGTGTGGTGACATATTCTTTCAATTTCTGTTTGTTGTTATGTTCTTCATTCATAAATGAGAGCTTTGCAGGATACAATATTCTGGGTCGACACCTTTTTTCACTTAAGACTTGGACTATATTTTGTTATTCTCTCCATTCTCTCTTGCCTGTAGGGTTTCTGATGAGAAGCTAGCTGTGAGTCTAATTGCATATCCTCTGAAGGTAGTCTCGCATTTCTCTTTGCACATTTTGGAATCTTTTCTTTATGCTTTACTATGGAGTTTGACTGAAATCTGTCATGGTGAAGATCTTCTCTGGTGATATCTGTTAGGAGTTCTATTTGCTTCCTCTATTTGTACTTTCTTTTCTTTCTCCAAGTTAGGGAAGTTTACTGTAATTATTTCACTAATTAGGCCTTCTATTCCCTTCTCTTTTTCCACTCCTTTAGGCACTCGTGAGATCCCTATGTTGGGCTGATAGTATCCCATATATCTGCAACACTGAGTAAGTTTAATTTCTTCTAGTTTTTGTTCTAAAATTTCTAGAGATTGTCTTCTAGCTTGGATATTCTTTCTTCTGTTGTTAAGACTTTCCACTGAATTTTTTGTTTGATCTATGGAATTCTTCATTTCTAGTATTTTATTTTCATTTCTCATTAAAATCTCAATTTCATGGGAAAATTTTTCATTCATATTATATATTGTTTTCCTTAACTCGTCGATTTGCTTCTGATTACTTTTGAGTAGTCCTATGATTAGTTTCTTAAATTCCATTTCTGGCATTTCCTCAGTCTCTTCATCTTCACATTCTAATATTGAAATGTTGTATTCCTTTATAGGTTATAGTATCTTCCTTATTCTTGTTTCTTGAATTTTTGCATTAATTTTTAGGTATTTTTAGAATTTTTTCCTCTGAAGGCTTTTTATCTTTGAGCTATGCCTCTGTGGCTTAGTGGAATGTCTGAACTTTCAGTGAATACCAAGAGGTATGTGGTAAGTGTTTTCAGGGAGTTTTGGTCAGTGATCCCGGATGGGGCACGTATCTGAGGTAACACCAAAGTTGAGCATGGTAGCTTTCTTCTGGTTATCTGGATGGAGAGAAATAGTCACCTCTGTTGGTGGGACCACTGCTCCTACTCCAAGCTGAGAAATGTTCAGGTGTTAGCCCCCAGTATGTTCAACAGTCATCTGTACCACCATAAGAACCACCCATGTGATTGTACAGCCCCTCTTATGAGCACTGTTCCTTTGCTATGAGATATTCTAGGCAACCAAGGAGCTGAGAGTGCGCCCCAGCACTCTGATTGCCCCGCAACCACCTATACCCTGTCTCTTCTCACACAATCACAGTGTTTCATCAGTGTCAGCACCCAGAGCTCTCAAGGTCAAGGAGTGCAAGTGGAGCCACTCCACCCCACTAGCCCTTTCTGACCACAGGGGGACTGAGGTACCCCCGGGGCCGCTGTCCATATGTGTTCCAGTCCACTGGATCAAGTTCTGTCCTCCCAACCAGATTTGATGTCGGTGGAGTATGCAGGTTTTTCTCTCTGGTAAGATCTCTGGATCACAGGGGTGCATAATATCTGCCAACCGTAGCCTTGCTCACTTCACAGTCGTGCTGGGCACATAACAGAGTCCTGCAGGCGGCACTTCCCTTTTGTTCAGATGGCTCCCCCTCAGAAGGTGAGTGCAGCTGGCGCAGTACAGACCGGCTCTGTCAGTGGCTTTTGCACTGCTGTAGGTGCCCCCACGACTGGGTGGAGGGCGACCCTAACAATTGCTGGGTGTGTGCACACAAGCTGGGGTGGCTGCTAGGTGCCTGTGTCCAAAAATGATGCTAGCTCTCCCACCACTGGTTGCAGGTCAGTGTTGTAGGAGGGAGGAGGGGAGAGAGAGATGTGCTTTTTTTTTTTTTTTTTTTTTAATCTCCACTCTTGGTGAGCATTCGCCCCACTGTCCTGAGAGATTCCAACCAGATTCAAAAAGATACAATCCACTAAGCTTTCCCTCCCCCTGTATCAACAACAGTGTACACCAGTGGAGTCCAATCTCACCTGGTACCAGAGCAGGTGCCTTCTTTCCCGAATCCAAGCTGCTGGGTCTTCTGTTGTCTTTGCTGCGTGTCTGTGCCTTCCACACAAGTCTGGGCCATTTCTGCTGCTTTTGCAGATCTCCCTCTGCAGTTTCCCTTGCACCTTTGCCCTGAGAGTATACTTTCTCCACTTTTTTTTTTATATTAATTTTGCCCTGTGGATATCAGACCACCCTGTTATTCTGTCATCTTGGAACCTCCAGCTGGCACTGGACAAGGCCTAAGCTAGAAGTCAGGAACTCCATCCTCATCTCAGAGACTCTCATTCTTGGGCTGTCATCCACTGCCTTCCAGGCACAAAACATAAAGCTGGATTAGAAGTAAAGTAGTCAGGATTCAAACTGGCAAACTGGTGAGAGATGTGGGGATTCCAAGTAGCAGCTAAACCCACTGTGCAACAACATCTACCCTTCAAACATCTTTTGCACCAAAATCAACTTATTTTTAAATTCCATTTTCCATGAACATTTTGACAGTCCTCATCCCATCCCATGGTAGAGGGAAAACTCAGGACCAATCCACAGTGGCATTATTTTAGCCATTTTGAGTAACTGAATTCATAAGTACTGTTTACTTATACAGATTTAAATGGAGACTTTTTCCATGCTGATTTACTTTTATATTAGCCTTTAGAGTCAACTGAAGGTCATATCTCTAGGCTGGGGAATCTTTTGAGTGATTAACCTTAGAAGCTTCCTAAATGATTTTTTTTTCATGGTTCATAGAACCAACAGTCCTATATGAAGAGCATTAAAAACCTGAGTAAAGTGGTAGCACCATCCTGTAGTGCACAGGCAGCTCTGCCAAGGCCTCAGCCCCTAAAAATTATAAGCATGCTCAACCATGCACTGAGAAATGTGTTCCTCCATTAAAGTGCTCATTCCTAATCTTGGGTGATGAAGTTTTCAGGATAAACAGCTATTTTAATGTCAGTATGTTTTTGCTAATTCAGTATATATAAGACCAGTTAAACAAATAATCAGCTATTTAACAAAATCCTCCCATGAAAAAATTTTTGTGTAATAATCATACTTATTATCCCCATTTTTAAGAAAAACACATTTAGAGAAAGGTTATAATCTTACTCAACAGTATACAACTAGTAATTAACAGAATCAGAATTCAGGCTGGAAGAGTTGTATTCTTTTCATTAAACCAGAGCAAATGACACCAGAAAATGAAGTAAAACATAGAAGGAGTAAACAGCCAGTGGCAATGCCTACATACATATTGAATAAAAGACTTCTCTTGAATGGTGTTTAGTTTTTAGGGTAATAGGTTGTTGTTGTTGCTTTTAATATGTGGTACAGATGGGATAGTTTATTGCTGGGGATAATTTTCTTTAGTTCAGGTATCAATGATACTGAGAAGTACATGTTTGTGGCCTGAGAGAGAAGTAAGAACAAGTGTGGAAAGAGAAATATATTATGGAGAAAAGGGAAATGATTTAATGATTAAGAGGGAGATAAGTAGTAATTCTCACTATTCAGAATCTTGGGGGGTGATCTATATTTAAGGTTTTTAGAAAACCTTTATTAAGATTTGAGACTCTATAAGGAACAGAGGAAGCCTTTATTAAGAATCCTTTTGTGAGCTGGTGTTGTAGGTTTTGCTGCCACTTGAGACTCCAGCATCGGAGTGCCAGTTCAAATCCTGGCTCTTGTGCTTCCAATCCAGCTCCCTGGTTATGTACCTGAAAGAAGCAGAAGATGGCCCAAGTACTGGGGCCCTTGCCACCTATGTGGGAGATCCAGGTGGAGTTCTAGGCTCTTGGCTTCAGCCTGATTGAGCCCTGGCTATTGTATCCACTTGGGGAGAGATCCAGCACATGGAAGGTCTCTTTCTCTCACTCTCTTTGTCACTCTGCCTTTCAAAATAAATCTTTTTTGAAAATGCAAATTTATTTAAAAATAATAATAATCCTTTTGGTTTTGGCTCCCTGAGGTAGTTTATAGTACACAGTTGATTAGCATTCTTGACCCTTCAAAAAATAAATTCAAACATGATTCCCACAAAGTAAAAATAGCTTATTGAAGAAATGTTAACGATAGCATGAAAATAACTATGAGAGGGGGCTGACATTGTGGTGTTAGGTGTTAGAGGCACCATATGGGCACCAGTTCAAGACTTGGCTGCTCCACTTTATGATGCAGTTCCCTGCTAGGGCAGCTAGAGTGAGTAGCAGAAGATGGCTCAACTACTTTGGCCTGTGCACCCACATGGGAGACCCAAAGGAAGCTCCAGGCTCCTGACTTTGGCCTGGCCCAGCCCTGGCCATTGTGGCTATTTGGGGAGTGAACCAGCTGATGGAAGCTCGCTTACTCATTCTCTTTTTCTCTCTCCTCCTATCTCTGTAACTCTGCCTTTTAAATAAATAAAAAAATAAAAATAAAACAATAACTGTAAGAACAGTGTTATTAAGCTTGTGAGTATAAAAGAGTAAAAGATACATACTCTTGATAAGAGTAATCTTCTGTCTGCTGGTTCACTCCCCAGATGCATTCAACAGCCAGGACTGGGCAAAGCCCAGGAACCAGAAACTTCATCCAGGTCTCCCACAAGAGTGGCAGGCTCTGGCCTCAGAATCAGCCCTAAAGGCACTCGGATCTGGCTGAAAAGCCCATGAGAGTATTTCAGGCATGGAAAGCCAAGACACTCTGGCAAAAAGATCTCTGTGAGTGAGATCCCAGTGGAAAGAACAGGTCTTCAAAGAGGGAGGTGCCTTTCTCTGAAGGGAGGAGAGAACCTCCACTTTGACTATGACCGTGTCTAAACAAGATAAGAGTCGGAGAACTCAAGGGGCTTCCATAGCCTTGGAAACTCATAACTGGTGCATAGGGAGATTACTGATGCCATAAACAGGAGTGTCAATTTGTAAAGTCAACAACAGGAGTCACTGTGCACTTACTCCCCATGTAGGATCTCTGTAAAAAAAAAAAAAAAAAAAAAAAAAGAGTGGCAGGAACTGAAATACTTGGTCTATCATCCACTGCTTCCCAGGCATATTAGCAGGAAGCTGGATTGGAAGTGGAGGAGCCAGGACTTGAACTAGCACTCTGGTAAGGGATGCAAGTGGCCCCAATTGGTGGCTTAAACTACTGCACCACAGCACTTGCCCAGAAGCTGCATAGTATTTTGTTACATAGCAGTAAGATATTTGCAAGCATAGAAGGAATCTCTACATCTTTCTCTCATACACATACTTTCTCATTGCTTCCCTCCTAGCATTTTTCATCCTCCCTTTCTTTCCTTCCTTCCTTTCCTTCCTCCTTCCCTCCCTCCCTCCCCTCTCCTCTCTGAAAGGCAGAGGGACAGAAACACTCAAAATACACAGAGCAAGAGCAAGTGAAAAGTCGCCCATTGCTGGTTCACTTCCCAAAAGTCTGAAATGGGTGGGGCTGGGCCAGGCCAAAGCCAAGAACCAGGAACTCAGTCCAGGTATCCCACATCATGGCAGGAACCACAAATGTTTGAGCGATCACAGCTGCCTTCCAGAAGATGCATTAGCAGGAAGCTGAAATTGAGAGCAGAGCCAGGATTCCATGCGGGAGTACCAGGTGGCTTTTTTTTTTTTTTTTTTTTTTTTGACAGAGTTAAGACTGTGAGAGAGACAGAAAGACAGAAAGGTCTTCCTTCTGTTGGTTCACTCCCCAAATGGCCTCTACAGCCAGAGCTATGCCATTCTGAAGCCTGGAGCCAGGTGCTTCCTCCTGGTCTCCCATGCGGGAGCAGGGGCCTAAGCACTTGGGCCATCGTCCACTGCCTTCCCGGGCCACAGCAGAAAGCTAGACTGGAAGAGGAGCAACCATGACAGAACCCGGCACCCATATGGGATGCCAGTGCTGCAGGCAAAGGATTAACCAAGTGAGCCACAGCGCCGGCCCCAGGTGGCATCTTTACCACTCCCTACCTTTCAATATTTGTTGAAGGATTCAAAGAATCTGTAGAGGCCAGGCAACCATCTGTCATGGGCAATTTAGGCACTGACTTTATCAGTCACAGAAGCTGAATTAGAGACTACCAGTTCTGCCTGTGACTCACAAGTGGAAATGAACAGTGCTGCTAAAATTTCCTAAGTGGAAAAGACCACTTCCCTTTCTCCCTCATATTGCCAGAAGTGTAACTGCACATAGATGGGCAAGAAAAATGTGACCTTGCATATGTCTGATGTATAGAAACATACAGGGAAGTATGAACAATCAACTTCAATGCTTTCCAATAACTAAAATATCATCTGAATGTAAAAAAGGGAACTACTGAGAAAAACACTATAGTACAAATTCAGAAGCCCTGCAGCAATGTTCCATCTAAGATACAACGTCTGATTGGATTTATGCAGGACATTCCAATTAGATCCCAGGAAAAGATCAAAAGGCATATGAAAAAGCATGTAGTTAAGGATTAGTAAGAAAATATCAACTGTTAATATTTCTTTAAATATGGCTGTTTTATCCCTGAGTTTACCACAGTTTAGCTGTGAGACCCCTGGCACTTTAGATTTTGCCCTCAGTTTTATCACCTCTACAGTGGGAACAATAGTTCCCCATGGGGTTATTGGTAAATTTTTTTTTTTTTTTTTTTTTTTTTTGACAGGCAGAGTGGACAGTGAGAGAGAGACAGAGAGAAAGGTCTTCCTTTTGCCGTTGGTTCACCCTCCAATGGCCGCCGCTGTAGCCGGCGCACCGCGCTGATCCGATGGCAGGAGCCAGGAGCCAGGTGCTTTTCCTGGTCTCCCATGGGGTGCAGGGCCCAAGCACCTGGGCCATCCTCCACTGCACTCCCTGGCCATAGCAGAGAGCTGGCCTGGAAGAGGGGCAACCGGGACAGAATCCGGCGCCCTGACCGGGACTAGAACCCGGTGTGCCGGCGCCGCAAGGTGGAGGATTAGCCTATTGAGCCACGGCGCCGGCTTATTGGTAAATTTCAATGTGAGTCATGCCTGGAATGTAGTAACCATTCAACATATGTTAGGTATATTTTAATATTGTTCATATATTGCCAATCCAGTTAATGGGATTTTTTTTAATATAAAGAGGGAAAAAGAATAGGAAGACATGCATACCTCACTATTGATGATACCTAGGATTTTAGTCAGGTTTTTCAAGCCACAGAATTTAGGCCTCTTAACACTTAGGACTCAGGGTCCAGCTTCATGGGGGACAAGGAGTTTTTGTTTTTTACAAAATCAGCTCTTTAAACCCAAGTGGTGCCAGAAAATGTCACAAACTACTTACCAGCATAAAAATATAACTAATATTTCTATATCTAAGCTGTACTCTGTAAAATAACCAAATTTGTGTGAGCTCTTCAATCTTTTATCTAGCATTTTCCCCTTTCTATCAAGTTCTTCTCTCCAAATATAATCAACAGTCTCTGGTCATTTAAGATCAATTCCAGATCAAGATTTTAAAAGTTGATTTTTACTGTTTTTAGGAAGCATCTGTCTGCCCTGTTATATTTGTCACACATAGAATTTATGGTGTGACATCCGAAATCTTATCACACAAAAGATGGTATAGTTTCTATAGAAGCAAAGCCTCTAAACTTTCAATATGGAACCCAAAAGACAATGAATGTATTGGGGTAAAGCTGTGTTAAAGATATACTTCTATGTTAACAAAAGCAAGCATAATGTGCTGTATAAATTAAGGCCCAGCCTGAACCAGACACAGAAGGGTGGAAAGCCTGGATTTTGTACCCACATAATAAACAGTCTGTGGAAACTCTGGGAACCAGGCCACTGGTTTCCAACCTAACATAGTTGAGAAGTGACACATTCTTTAAGAAGCTGTCATCCAGGAAATGAGTGGCTCACAAATCACACCAGGTCCACAAGCTTGTTTTATGAATGAAGAGTATAAAGTGTACTGGCTACTGGTTTACCTCCCTTGTGAGAATGTTATTGTAATTTCCCATTCTTCAGTTTGGTCATTTTGATGGAGATATGTAACAACTCCAACAGGAGAGAAATAATCCTGTCAACTGGAAGAATACTGTCCAGTGTAATCTCTAAATAATCTACTTCCATCTATGTTTATCCAATATCACATCTTCCCATCTGCCCCTTCCCCCCCAAAAAGAAATGATAGACAAGAAAATACAAAGTAATCATTTTTATTCACACTAACCTTGAAAAGCAATTACATTTTACATAAAATCATTAATACATATAACAGAAATCTTGGGTATTATATATGGTTAGAAACAATACAGAAAATAGATGTGAAAGTTTAAAATAGCATTACTTTAGTGATTACATTTATACTGTATTTTCTACTTCTTTATAGCAGCATCTGTAAGATTCTATTTGTTCATAATTAACTAGCAGCGAATACTTTTAATTACACAAATTCAGTAGATATTTCTTTCCAAAGTTTCATTTATACAGATTTTATCACATTAATGAAACAGAACTACTTCCACAAGAAAAAGGTGGGAAAAGATTTCATCAGTTACCAGTTTCCCCCGAAAAAGAAGGAAAGATGAGGGAAGGAAACTGGCAAAAAAATTGCATGTAATTACCAACAAAGAAATTCTCTAATGCCGTCACCAATTATGGGGTGGGTTTTGTGGAATCTCTGTGTGTGTATAATGCTGTGTTAATCTTATTTTCTGATTTTCTACTACAGTTAAAAAATATGTGGAAGTTTCCTGGGGGCCTGTCAGAGCCTGGAGAAGACATCGGTGTGTATCTTACATATTTTTTAGTAGCTTGAAAATGTTGAAGAAATACATGCATTTATTTTCTGCTTTATAGTTAAGATTTTAAACTTTCTAATTGGTTCAGACTAAGAAAATTTCTGGAAGATTAGTAGCAAAACTTTAACATTACAACTTATTCTATTAGCATAAATAATGCCATTAGGAGCATTACCCTCCCCTTCTGTTTAGGTCTGCTTCTAGATTAATTTGTAAGAAAAAGAGAATCCTTGGATATTAATTAGTAAAGTTTAGCATTAACAATTATTTATGATTACAATTAAAACTATGAGAAAACACAAATCCCTAACTGTTCCATCACAGGATAATTATTATTTTAAATGAACTTTGAAATAATAAAGTCAGTTATAATGATGACATAATTCTGCTCTTAAAATTTTTTTATCTAATTATTTTGAAGTCAGGAAGCCAAAAATTAAATATATGAAAAATATGAAAAAGTCTCAAATGAGAAATAACCCCTAAAACAACTTAGTGTTCTCAACAATTAAGACAAGGAAATGTGAGTAAGCTTTCAGAGTTCTTTACATCTCTGAATTACAGCAAATGGGAGAAGAGAAGCTGAATTTTCTTACTATTCCTTAAACCACTGGGTCAAATTTGATCTCCATCCTAATTAATCAATACATATTTTATGTCTCCATGACCTTTCCCTCAAAATGCATGTACCTCCTTGTCTTTAGACCACAACTAAGTTAAGGCAGTTTCCTAAATTATCTTTCAATATTGTACCTTAAAATGTATATATGTTAAACTTAATTTTCTTAAATTATCCACATGTAAAATACCCTCTACATGTTACATCACCAACTCCTAACAATCTATAATTACTGTCCTTTTGCCTAGATCCCACAGCCCCTAATTATCTCACACTGACCATCAGTGACTTGCAAGCACATGGGAACTAGTTAAGCTTAGGTTTGGCATTCTTACCCAATCCATATTGGGCAAACAGCAGTGCACAAAGGGTTTGTGTAGTTGCTTCTCCCAAGTCATGCCAGATTTTTTTTTTAATGAATTTCAGATATACTTACAGCTGGGCATAAATGAACACATTACCAAGCCAAATATGCATAATTTTAGATTTAAAAAATGTTCTGAAGTATATACTTAACTCTAGATAATTAAAGACATCATACTTTTGTCAAGTTTTTGTGGCTGTCACAGGAACTCACCTATATACATGCCCCAGTCATGAGGAGTTAAGGAAAGCAGAGCACTTGGCATTCATTGTATTTCCTACATGGAGTACAGATAAAGTATTTGCCTTAGAATTGATAAAACCCTGAAAGCGGTTAGAAGTGGTAATTGCTACAAGTCTAAAAGACTATGTTGATAGCTGGAGACTTCTGTATTATAACACAGTACAAAATAATAGAAATGCTTAATGATAGTCAAATCACTCAAACATTATTTAAATAATTTTCTTTATACCTGGTATATTTAGGAAAGCATATAATATACTTGAGGACAGCTGTCATCACACACAGTTAAACATTTATAATGGATCTTGGCTCTGAAGTTCTGGTAAATGAAACATTATCTGTAGTGTTTAAAAAATGAGTGTCGCACACAAAAGTGAATGTAATCCTCAAGGCTTTAATATAAAACAGTACTCTTAAAGATTATCTACAAGGTTCCTTTAAAAAAAAAATCTCATTACTACTGACGGGAAGAGTGGCGTGCCTCAGCCAAAGATCCACAAGGCAGCCGAGTCCAAGCAGAGCTCATCAGCACATGAGGAAACACTAGGAAAACCCACATTCTGCAAAATGTTTCCCATTGTTTTCTTTCAGCCTAATCCCGTCATTAAATATTACAAAATAGAAATAGCAAATATAAACTCCATTTATAATTCTGTAGCAAAACAGTGTACCCTATTTTAACACACCCTTTCATTAGCAAAATCCTCTAATTTTTCTATATTCTTCAAACCTATAAAACAGTGAATATTATCTAAGTTTAGCTTATAGTATATTAAAATTTTAAGATAGAACAGAAAAAAGCAGTTAAAAATCAAGATAAATTTATATTGAAATCCTTGGGAAAGAGATTTCTTCCTTCTTAAGATAGAAGCGATCCTCTATCTTGTTTCTCCATTCAACTCCAGTCAGTAATATTCAAGTTAAACAGATCAAAACTCCCCACGAAGTGTGGGTTTTCAATCTTCTCTCAGAGTTGGAGGCTGCTGAGCAGAGCAGATGAGCTCACAGGCCCCATCCTGTGCTTCAAGGACGTACAAACAGCCAAGACTGATAAACTGAATGCTCAGCTCTTGATTAGTGGTACTACGGGCAAAACAAAAATGGCTGAGGGTGTGGAGTTGTCTTGAAGAACAAAAATAAACATTTAAACAACATTATAGAATATTTAGGAACACTCATTTAAGATCAAACAGGTATTGACTTGGCATAAAAATAATTCTTATTAAGGAAAGTTTTCTCTGAAACCTAAATGTCTTTTATACTTTCAGTTTAAAAATGGTAGACAAATGCCTTCTGTTTAGAACACTTTGCTCTTCCTCTCCATCTTTTCAAAACTGTTTCCTAAACACAAAACAAGAGCATATCCAGGGGGACTGGTACAAAAGTCTGCAGTCAAAGCACACAGGAACTGAGACATTTTTCTGACTTCCTCTTACTTGTCTGTTCTTCACCAGTAGGACTGCTGAGAAGGCAAATACCGTTTAGTAGTACTTGGCAAATTCAAACAATGGAGGCATTAAAGAATACTAACAACAGCAACCTCTATAGCAATGGTGAAGTCTCCCCAGCAAAGTGGTCAGAAAAGGCAGCTTTGTTAAAGGCTTCCTGGAAACACTTTGGGAGACAATGGCAGAGTCTCAGAAAATTTATGAAAAGTCCAGTTAGAGGAGTCCATGTGGATGTGTAGAAAAAGCAACCACAAAAATATACTGATGGCAATAAAAGTCTTGCCACAGAAATTTGCACTTAAGTGAAAAGACAACCTTATAAAATATGAAAATGTTGTATTATAAAAATTCTATATATTCCCAGTTTTGAAAATTATGGATGAAATGACAGCAGCATTTTGGTGTTGAAGGAATGTATCCAGGTTATTGGAATCTTCTCAGAGGAAACAAGGGAAATCTCAAACTCATCTGTGATGGGGACAGAGGAACAACTAGAGGTGCACACAGAAAGTTGTATAGCAATCTCCTTTCTGGCCTGGAGGCTGTGCAGCCCACCTGAGCTCACCAGAAGAGGTTAGAATCCCCTAGTTTGGTAGATGCTACAGCTCTATAGACTTCTGAAGGGACTCCCAAAAAGGACGTGGAAAATGGTAGATAAGTTGTTTAGATTCAAAATCTTTTTGAAATCCATGCATAGTTTTTTTCATAACATATATGTTCCATTAATTTAAGGAAGACAACTGCTTTTATAAATTTTTTAAAAACTTGTTTATCTACAAGACAGAACAGACAGAGCACTCATCTGCTGTTTCACTCCCCAAATGCCTCAAGTCTAAGCTGGACTGGGCCAAATGCAGGAGCCGAGAACATGGTCTGGGTCTCCCACATGGGTGGCAGGTCTCACATGCTGCCTCCCAAGGTCTGCATTAGCAGGAAGCTGGAATAGGAAGCAGAGCTGACTCAGACACAGGCATTCCTATATGGGATTCAGGTCTCCAAAGAAGCATCTTAACTGCAATGCCAAACAGCCCCCATTAACTTTTGCATGGATTTTAAAATTTTTTACACCAAAATAAACATCTTAACTCCATTTTCCACAAACTTTTGAAGCACTCCATGTACCAGGAGGAATAGATCACTTTTTCGCAAAGCTGGTATGTACCAATTGAGGCAGTTTTAATGGATGATAAAGAATAATGATCAAGAACTATAAAGGAATGTGAGTATTCATACAGCTTTACAACATACATTTTAACTTTAGTAACCTATGCTTTTACCTTTTGGAAAACAGAACAAGAGAGTTTAAAAAGATCTGACCCCACAAACGTACAGGTTGAATAAGCCTCCAAGTAGTAGCCAAAAGGAATATTCAGTACTTCAAAAGCTTCTGAAATGTACAGTGGTGAGAAAATACCATTTCAGTACATCCAAAAGGCAGGCAGTTCGTGTTGAAAACTTTGTTGCAGTTCTGTTTGCTTTGGAAACTTTAGATAATGCTCTTTTCACTGGAAATCTTTGATGATGACGTTTCTGAAAATGTGATCCTTAGTGATTTGTACATCTGTCTTCCGTGTAGGAGACACAGCAGTTCGAGAAGTTTTTGAAGAGACTGGGATAGAATCAGAATTCCAGTCCCTCTTGAGTATCCGGCAGCAGCACACCAGTCCGGGAGCCTTTGGGAAGTCTGATATGTATATTGTCTGCCGCCTGAAGCCATTTTCATTCACCATAAATTTTTGCCAGCATGAATGCTTAAGATGTGAGTGGATGGATCTCACTGAGCTTGTTAAGACTGAAAACACAACTCCCATCACCCGCAGAGTTGCAGGACTGCTGCTATATGGGTACAGAGAAGGGTTTGACAAGATTGATCTGACCATGGAAAAGCTTCCAGCAGTTTACACAGGCCTTTTCTATAAACTGTATCACAAAGAACTGCCAGAGAATTACAAAACTATGATAGGAATGGATTAAGTTCACATTTTACATTTTTTTTAAATTTAAGATGTACATGTAAATGAATATGTGCTATAAGACATAATGAACCTTTGGGATAAATATGACTAATTTTCTAATATATGATTTCCATTAAGAAAATTTGTAAATGTGCATATTTTAAAAGCTTTTCAAATAAAGCAAATATGTGAGAAAGATTATAGTTCTAGGTAACCTTGACTGGGTAACAGCAGATTCTATATAAAAGGTGGAAGTCTATACATTCTCTAGGAATTGTTTTCTTTACTGAGGCAATGGTTAAACATTTTATTATTAGATAAAAAGTTGCCTGGCCATTCAACAAAGCTGAGCTGTAGACATTTGTTTTCCTCTCATTAACAAATACATGTTTCTCTTTCTTCATGTGAAATGAGATTAGATGGTGCCATTAAAATCAGCTCTTAGCAGACATTGGAAGAAAAAGTATAGCCTTCTGCCCAGGTCCTGTTTTGGATCCAAGTTTATACTGCCCAGTTCGTTTCAGTGCCACATACCAGCTGGAATATTTCCTTGACCGGTAAGTATTGTAGTTATTAGACTCCAGTCGTTCAAAAAAGAAGCACTCGTCTGTAACACATTTCTGAAAAATAAAGGAAGAACTGTTATTGTGTTTTTCATATTCAACACTTAAGACAATACAGTGCCCATTTTGCTCAACCAGCAGCACTGGTCTTAGGTTCAGCAGGACAATTCAACAACATTCAGTCAGCCAAAATGTGACGCAGGGCAGCATGTCAGCAGCACAGCATCAAGTAGAAGGAGTGCTGGGAATATTTTCTAGCCTCCACAGGGGGGGTCAGGTGTTCAGCATGATGACTGCTAAGATGGTACAGAAACAAGACTGGTACAGACTAGAAACATCCATGAACATAGCTTTCTGGGGTCCCCAAAGAGGAGACACACACCAGTAACATGAAGTACGTTATGCTTAGGGAAGCCCCATGCTCTGGCTCCTACCTGGAATCATTCCTCCCAGACAAGAGGCAAAGAACCAGTCAGTGGTCATTCTTAGTTTTCTCAGGGTTCCATTGAAGCAGAGGTGAAACGGTAACCCAGCACACTCATCCCACAATGAGATTTGTTAATATCTTACAGAAACAATTCCCTAAATTATGAAAAATTTACTTGGTTCTAAGGTTGCCTCTAAAGTATAAGAATAATAGTTTATTGTATAGAAAATAGCTAATGGTATTTAATGCCAAAATTATATTGGAACATTATATAAAATTAGTAATCTGTAAATACAAAATACAGTGAGGAATAAATAATGTAGGACATTCAAATTTCTAATAGTCTCTTAGGTAATAAGAGGGACTTTATTTCAATTTATTTTTCACAAAAGAAGCTAGCTTTCAAATCATGGGACCTAGAAATATTCTAAGTAATGGAGATTAAAAGTTTGCCAAAATATTTTAAGTTAATGTCTAAAAATCAACTTCAAGAAGCAGGCATTAGATTAAGCAAATTTAGTTTTATTAAGTTAAAACAGGTTTTGCCTTGTGGTTAAAGATGCCTACATCCCTTATCAGTTCCGAGCTCTGACTCCTGACTCCAGCTTCCTGCCAATGTAGACCTGCAGGTAGTGGTAATGGCTCAAGTGATTGGGTTCCTGCTGCCCAAGTGGGAGACCTGGATTGTGTTCTGGGTCCAACCCTGACAGTTGTAGAATTTGCAGAGTGAACCAGCAAATAGAATCTCTGAAAACACACACACGTGTCTGTCTCTGAAATAAATTAAAAAGGGTAACATGATACCTGAGGATTAAAAAAATTACCAAAATGAAATGAAAAACATTCATATTTTATGCTGATTGAATGATACTCATAGAAAACTAAATCTTTTTACACTTGAATCTACATATGTAAATATAAGATATATTCAGAGATATTAATACAAACCATAGTTATGCAATATATCAGGTTCCAGCTTATTTCCATGTACACATATATCCTAAGAAACGTAAGGTTTGAGAAAACCCACATTTAAAAGACTTGAACTTTTTCCCAGATTCACTAGTACCAAGATAAGCCAAACAATAGCACAAGATGTGAGAAAAACATGAATGGGGGGGGCAGTGCTGGGACTTTCTAAGATGACAAATAGTGACAGGGTGGTCTAATTTCCATGGGGTGAAATTAATATAAAGAAGTAGAGAGGCCGGTGCCGCGGCTCACTAGGCTAATCCTCCGCCTGCGGCGCCGGCACCCCAGGTTCTAGTCCTGGTCAGGGCGCCGGATCCTGTCCCAGTTGCTTCTCTTCCAGTCCAGCTCTCTGCTGTGGCCCAGGAAGGCAGTGGAGGATGGCCCAAGTGCTTGGGCCCTGCACCCACATGGAAGACCAGGAGGAAGCACCTGGCTCCTGGCTTCGGATCAGCGCAGTGCGCCGGCTGCAGCGTGCCGGCTGTAGCGGCCATTTGGGGGGCAAACCAACAGAAAAGGAAGACCTTTCTCTCTGTCTCTCTGTCAAACTCTTCCTGTCCAAAAAAAAAAAAAAAAAAAAAAAAAAAAAAAAAAGCAGAGAAAGTACACTGTGAAGGCACTGTCAAGGGAAACTGCAGAGGGAGATCCTACAAAAGCACTGGAAACAGCCCGGACCTGTGCAGAAAGTAGATACACAGCAAGGTACTGCAAGAATGGAAGACCCAGCAGCATGGATCCGAGAAAGAACCATCCCACCCTGGCAAACCAGGTGAGATCGGACTCCAGCTGTCCGTGCTGCTGTTAATACAGCAGGAGGGAGAGCTTAGTGAAACTACATTTTTGCATCCAGCCGGGATACCTCAGGATGGTAGGGTGACTGCTTGCCCAGGGAGGAAGAGAAGCACTTCTTTGTCCTCTCCTCCATTCTACAACAGCGACCTGTACCCAGTGGTGGGAGAACTGGCATCATTTTTAGACATAGGCATATGGCAGCAGTCCCAGCTTGTGTGTGTGCACCCAGCAATTGTTGGGCAATCAGAATGCTGGGGTGCATTCTCAGAGCTCCTTGGTCGCCTAGAACAGCTCATAGCAGAAGAAACAGTGCTTATAGGAGAGGCTGCGCAATCATGTGCAGTTCATACAGTGGTGCAGATGAGTGTTGAACACATTCAGGGCTAATACCTGGGCACTCCTTAGCTTGGAGGAGGAGGAGTGGTCCCACCAACATAGATGACCATTCCTCTCCATCCAGTTAACCAGAGAGCTGCCACACCCAATTTCAGTGTTACCCCAGATACTCATCCCATCCTGGAGTACTGACCATAACTCCCTGGCATCACTAACCACACACTTCTTGGAATTCACTGAAAGCATAGACACTCCACTAAGCCACAGAGGCATAGCTCAAAGATAAAAAAGCTTAAGAGGAAAAAAAATTCTAAAGATGCCTAAAAATTAATGAAAAATTCAAGAAACAAGGAAGACACTATGACCTCTGCAAAGGAATACAATAACATTTTAATATTAGAATGTGAAGATAAAGAGATTGAGGAAATGCCAGAAATGGAATTCAAGAAACTAATCATAGGACTACTCAAGTAATCAGAAGCAAATCCACGAGCTACAGAAAACAATATATGATATGAATAAAAATATTTCGCATGAAATTGAGATTTTAAAGACAAATGAAAATGAAATACTAGAAGTGAAGAATTCAATAAAACAAAAAATGCACTGGAAAGCCCTTAAAATAGACTTGATGAAGCAGAAGAAAGAATATCCAAGTTAGAAGACGAATCTCTGGAAATTTTAGTCAGACCAAAAAAAAAAAAAAAAAAGCAATTAGAAAACTAAAAAACAGTGTTGGAGATTTATGGCATACTATAAATCACTCAACATATGGGTCTTAGTAGTGCCTGAAGCCATGGAAAGAATATGGATTACAAGGCCTTTTTACTGAAATAATTAGAGAAAACTTCCCTAATTTGGAGAAAGAAACGGACATCCAAGTACAGGAATCACACAGAACTCCTAATAGACAAGACCAGAAAATATCACCATGAAACACTATACTCAAACTCTCCATAGTAAAACATAAAGATTCTAAAATGTGCATGACAGAAATGCTAGGATACTTTGAGGGAATCTCCAAATAGACCAACAGCTGACATCTCATCAGAAATTGCATAGGCTAGGACAAAATGGCAAGACACTGTCCAAGTCTTAAGAGGAAAATACTACCAACCCAGAATATTTTATCCTGCAAAGCTCTCACTTATGAATGAAGGTGAAATAAAGACTTTCGAGGGGCTGGCACTGTGGCATAGCAGGTGAAGCCGCTACCTACAGAGCCAGCACCCCATATGGGCAAAGGTTCAAGTCCCACATGCTCCTCTTCTGATCCAGCTCTTTGCCATGGCCTGGAAAAGCAGTGGAAGACAGCCCAAGTCCTTGGGCCCCTATACCTACGTGGAAGACCTGGAGAAGGCTCTTGGCTTCAGATCAGCACAGCTCCAGCTGTTACAGCCAATTGGGGAGTGAACCAGCAGGTGGAAGACCTCACTCTCTCCTCTATCTTCCTCTCTTTCTCTGTGTAACTCGGACTTTCAAATAAATATTTATTTTTTGTAAAAAGACCTTCCATAACAAATTCAATTTGTCATGTGTCCAGCCTTACAAAAGATGCTAAAGGATATGCTACACACAGAAAGAAACCCACCATCATGAAAGAATGTAAAGACAGAAAATCCCCCAAAAGTACAAAAGAAATCCAAAGTAGACAACAGGAATATTCACAGAAAAATGGCAGGGCCAAGTCTTTATTATCAGTAGTCACACTGAATATAGTCTCAACTCTCCAGTTAAAGATACAGACTGGCAGAATGGATTAAAAAACAAGACCCATCTATTTTCTGCCTACAACAAACACACCTCACCTACAAAAATACACACAGACTGAAAGTGAAATGCTGAAAAAAGAGATTCTATGCAAATGGAAAGAAAAGGGGTCAGGTGTAGTCATCCTAATAGCAGACAAAATAGACTTTAACACAAAAATTGTTAAAAGAGACAAAGAAGGGCACTATGTAATGATGAAGAGATCAATTCAACAGGAAGACGTGACTATAATAAATATATACACACCCAATTACAGAGTGCCTGGCTCTTTAAAAGATCTGTTAACAGATCTAAAGGGAGACACAGACTCCAATACAACAGTAACAAGGGACTTCAACATCTCACTTTCATCAACGGATAGATCAACTAACAGATAATCAGTAAAGAAACAACGGAGCTAATCGACACGATGGACCAAATGGACCTCATTGGTATCAACAGAACTTTTCACCACACAGTTCCAGGATACACAGTCTTCTCAGCAGTGCATGGAACTTTCTCCAGGATAGACCATATTCTAGGCCATAAAGGAAGTCTCAGACAATTCAAAATAAAAAAATCATACCATGCACCTTCTCTGATCAAAATGCACTGAAGCACAAAAGCAACAACTCAAGAATCTCCAGAACATATGCAAACACATGGAGACTGAACAACATGTTCCTAAATGAACAGTGGGTCATAAAAGAAATCAAAAGAGAAATTTAAAAATTTCTGGAAATGAATAAAGATGGCAATACCTCATATCAAAATTTATGGGATACAGCAAAAGCAGTGCTAGGAGAGAAGTTTATAGCTATTAGTGCCTACATCAAGTTCTGGAAAGTCACCAAATAAATGAGCTGTCAATACATCTAAGGGTCTAGAAAAAAAGCAACAACCCAAACCCCAAATTTAGGAGGAAAGAAATAATTAAAATTAAGGAAGAAATAAACAAAATTGAAACAAAAAATTCAAAAGATCAATGAAATGAAGAACTTGTTTTTTGAGAAAATAAGCAAAATTGGCAAACCACTGGCACATCTAACCAAAAAAGGAGAGAGAAGACCCAAATCAATAAAATCTGAGATGAAAAAGGCAATGTAACAACATATACCACAGAAACAAAATGAAAAATCTACTCTAAATGGATCAGAGGCCTAAATCTATGACATAATACCATCAAATTACTAGAGAACACTGGGGAAACCCCTACAAGACATTGGCATAGGGAAAGACTTCTTGGAAAACACCCCAGAAGCACAGGCAATCAAAGCCAAAATTAACAAGTGAGATTACATCAAACTGAAAAGCTTCTGTACTGTAAAGGAAACACTCAGCAAACTGAAGAGACAACTGAAAGAATGGGAACTCAACAACAACAAAACAAACAATACAACTAACAAATGGACAAAGGACCTGAGCAGACATTTTTCAAGAGAAGAAATTCAAATGGCTAACAGACACATGAAAAAATGTTCAGGATCACTAGCCACCAGGGAAATGCAATTCAAAACCACAATACAGTTTCACCTCACCTCTGTTAGAATGGCTCTCATATAGAAGTCAACAAACAAAGGCTGGTGAGGATGAGGGGAGAAGGGAACCTTAATCCACTGTTGGTGGAACTGTAAACTGGAACAGCCACTGTGGAAGACAGCATGGAGATACCTCAGAAAGCTGCATATAGACCTACCATATGACCCAGCCATCCTAATCCTGGGAATTTATCCAAAGGAAACAAAATTAGCATATGAAGGAATTATCTGTACCCCCATGTTCGTTTCAGCTGAATTTACAATAGCTTATATATGCAATCAAACCAGATGTCCAGGGCCGGTGCTGTGGAGCAGCAGGTTAAAACCCTGGCCTGAAGCACTGGCATCCCATATGGACACCGGTTCGAGTCCTGGCTGCTCCACTTCCCATCCAGCTCTCTGCTATGGCCTGGGAAAGCAGTAGAAGATGGCCCAAGTCCTTGGGCCCCTGCACCCGCATGGGAGACCTGGAAGAAGCTCCTGGCTCCTGATTGGCACAGCTCTAGCCATTGGGGCCAACTAGGGAGTGAACCATCAGATGGAAGACCTCTCTCTCTCTCTGCCTCTCCTCTCTCTGTGTAACTCTGACTTTCAAATAAATAAATAAATCTTAAAAAAAAAAAAGATGTCCATCAACTGAAGACTAGATAAAGAAATTATTGTGTGTGTGTGTGTATACACTATTGAATACTACACAATGATTAAAAATGAAATCCTGTCATTTTCAACAAAATGGATGCAAACTAGAAACCATTATACTTAGTGAAATAACTGAGTCACACAAAGACAAATATCATATGGTGTCTCTGATTTGTAATAAATAGAGTACTTAAAATGTAACCTATAGGAGCAAAACTGACACTGAGATGAGATGATTTTGAACAGCCCTTGCCTTGAGTGTTGGAGAACAACGTTTTTCTTGATTGTTTTTTGTTCTTTACTTCTTTTTTTCTTCGTACTAATCAGTGAATTCTCTACTTACTGTAGAGAGTACAAAAATTAACTGAAAATTGATCTCTAAAAAATAAGAATGGGAAAGGAAGTGGGAGGAGGAAGAAAGGCAGGAATATGGGTAGGAGGGATGTAGGGGTGGAAGAAGCATGTTCCCCAATCTGTACATATTAAATGCATGAAGTTGTAGTCCTTA